>NC_037298.2:15531824-16156824 GCF_000002775.5 Populus trichocarpa | reverse complement strand
TTAGCAGTTTGATCTCTCAGTCTAGCTTCATGATTACTTTTGTGTATGGTTTTAATACTATTTCTGCTCGACGATCTCTGTGGGGGGATTTAAGACGATGGAATTCTAGCTACCCCTGGATGGTTCTTGGTGACTTTAATTATATTCTTTCCTCAGCAGATAAACATAATGGTGAAACCATTTCTTCCTATGAAATCTCTGACTTTCAAGACTGCTGCTTTGATCTTGGCCTCCATGATGTCAACTTTACTGGCTGCCATTTTAGTTGGACAAATGGTTCTGTTTGGAGCAAGCTTGATCGGGTATTGGTTAATCCTTCATGGTCTTCTTTGCAGTGTCTCACTCATGTTCATTTTGGCAATCCAGGTGCTTTTACAGACCATTCTCCTGCAGAAGTTTGTCTGGATCCATTTGTGCAGGGTAGATGAAATTTTAAATTCCTCAACATGTGGGCTTCATATGATCAGTTCTTAGAGGTGGTTTCTTCTCATTGGTTCTCTCCGGTTTATGGCATTAATATGTACACTTTCTGTCGCAGGCTTAAACTCCTAAAAAGGCATTTGAATGAGCTCAATCGTCTTCATTTTAGTCATATATCAGAATGAGTATTGAGGCTTGAATCTGAGCTGAAGCATCATCAATCTATATTACAGCAAGACAGAGATAATCAATTCTTATTAGCCCAAGATAGGCTTCTTCGTTCCAAATTATCTACTATGAAGTTTGCGGAGAAACAGGTTTCTAGTCAAAAAATCAAATGCAACTTTCTTAAGCATAGTGACAAAGGCTCAAAGTTCTTCCATGCTCTCCTGGCTCAGAATCATTGGAGGAACTTCATTCCAGCCATTATGTGCAGCCATGGTAGTCTTAGCACCTCCTTCAAGGAAGTGGGCAATGAATTTGTGGCTTACTACCAGCAGTTGTTTGGCTCATCAAAAACCATCATTCCCCTTGACAGTGCAATTATTCACTATGGTACATGTCTTCCATCTAGCTCCCATGACCTTCTCCTCTCTCTGGTTTCTCATGAGGATATACAAAAAGCTGTCTTCAGCATTGTAAATGACAAAGCCCTAGGTCCCGATGGCTACTCCTCCTTCTTCTACAAACAAGCCTGACATGTTATAGGAGGGGATTTATGTGCGGCGGTTCAAGATTTTTTCCACTCTGGCAAACTCCTCAAACAGGTTAACCATTCAATTATTGTTGTGGTTCCTAAATCAGAGAATGGTTCTTCTCCATCTGATTACAAGCCAATTTCATGTTGTAATGTTATCTACAAAGTGATTGCAAAGATTCTAGTAGGTCGTCTTGCTCACACTTTAAAGGACATTGTCAGGCCTATGCAGAATGCATTTTTAGGTGGTAGGTTTATGAGCGACAACATCAATCTTGTTCAGGAGCTTCTTCGCCATTATGGCAGGAAACGTTCGTCACCACGTTGTTTGCTGAAAGTTGATTTTAAAAAGGCATTCGATTCTGTCTAGTGGGAATTCTTGGCAAATCTTCTTCGGCACCTTGGCTTTCCAGCTCACTTTGTTCTTCTTGTTATGGAATGTGTATCCACTGCATCCTTTTCTATTGCAGCTAATGGGGATATTCATGGGTTCTTCTTGAGGAAAAGTGGGGTCAGACAAGGAGACCCCCTGTCCCCGTACCTTTTTATCTGTTGTATGGAATATTTTTCCAGAATGCTCAAGCTTGCCTCCCAGCAGGAAGGTTTTCGCTTCTATCCTAGGTGTGCGGTGCAAGGCATCAGTCACCTTGTGTTTGCAGACGATGTTTTACTTCTCTCTCGTGGTGACTTCACCTCAGTTCATTGTCTACCTCAACAGCTCACTCTCTTTGGCCAGACTTCTGGTTTGGACATCAACCCGCAGAAATCATCCATTTTCTTCGGGGGAGTTGGCAATATTCCAAAGCAATCTATTCTCACTGCTTCTGGCTTCAGAGAAGGGTGTTTTCCTTTCACATATCTTGGGGTCCCTTAATCCCCCTAAGCTGCTAGCCAGCCAATTTTCATCGCTCTTGCACGACTTGAAATCTTCAGTCCAAGGATGGATTGGCAAGCACCTTACATATGTTGGACGTTTGGAACTCATTCGGTCTGTTCTCTTTGGGAAAGTCCAATTTTGGCTAAATATTCTCTCCATCCCTGACGTTGTGATGAGGAACATTATTAGCATCTGCAGAAATTTTCTCTGGACTTGTGACGTCCAAAGAAGTACCTCAGCTTTGGTTGCTTGGAAGAATATCTGTATGCCTAAAACAAAGGGTGGTCTTGGTTTATTTGATCTTCGAGCCCGTAACAGAAGTTTTCTTGGCAAGCAATTATGGAATGTTCATTTCAAAACGGATTCAGTCTGGATTCGTTGGATTCATCATTTTTACTTAAGTAGTGGCACCATTTGGACTGTTCAAGCACATCACTCTACTTCTCTGCTGTGGAAAGCTATCATTTCTGTTAGGGACCTCATCTTGCAGCATTGTGGGGACTCTGAGTCGAGTATTACTTTGATGAGTAGCTGGTCTACTGGTGCAGGATCTTTTATGTCCCATGCATATGATTTCTTCAGACCTGTTGGTTCAACAATCTCACGGGTCCGAGTGATTTGGGAACAATGGTCTCTATCTAAATACAGCTTCATTCTCTGGCTTGCAGTACTAGGAAAGCTTCGGACTCGTGACAGATTGAGTTTCGTCCCTATTGATCCAAACTGTGTGTTCTGTAGGCAAGCGTAGGAGTCACATAGACATCTGTTTTTTGCTTGTGAATGGATATGTTGTTTGTGGAAAAGGATAAAATCTTGGTTGCGTATTGGGAGGACCATACAGACTTTGAACAGTGCTATTCGTGGGCTACACTCCTAGAGGAATAACATGAAGGCTCTGATGAGAAGGGTTTCCCTAGGTATCACGGTGTATCTCATTTGGAAGGAAAGAAACAAGCAGGTTTTTTATGGGAAGATTAAGGAGATTGATACAGTGTTCAGGAGATTCCAAACCCTCTTCTACATTGTATTCCATTTCTATGAAAAGGATCATTTCCTTCTGCAGGTTGGCTGATGGTCTCAACATGGGTAGCCTGTGGTCTCTATCTGTGTTGCAGGCATCTTCCCCTGAGTTTTGTTTCTTCACAATTCTTGTGAATCGTCGCTATGTAAATGCATGGTCCATGCATATTGGTTTCTTATGATAACTTTTTGCTTCAGGGCCTACTTGTTTGTCTTCGAGTGGCTGTGGTCTCTTACCTTTCTATGTAAATGGTGATAGGTTTATTTGTGTAGGTGGTCTATAGATGGGTTTTGTTTTGCTGGTTATTCTAGGCACATGTCCTTGGGTTCCTAAAATAACTGCTGGTTTGTTTCTTTAGTGCTTGCTAGGAGCCTGTTCTCACTAGCTTTGTTTTGTACATGTGTAAACTTGGTTTACTGGCTTTCTAGTTAGTCTATTTTGATCTATAAAATTTCTAACATTTGATAAAAAAAAAGAGAGTCGTTAAGAGAGATCTAGAGAGAGAAATAAGAGAGAGATGCTCTCCTTCTGTATGAAGCTTTCCCCTCGTGTTTTTGATCTCCTGCCACTGTTTGCATTCTTTGTTTCTTTGATCTGTTGAATCTTGGCTCTTTCTTGTTATGGCTAACAAAAAGAAGAAGGCTGGGTCCCATAAATCTCAGCTGAAACAACAAAAGTTGCTGGCTGATTCTTAGCTTGTTAACGATTCCACTGTTCTAGCTTTAACGGCCCCGTCTCAGTCTCGTACTGTTCATGCTACAGTTCCCCCAAATTCAAATTCAAACCACAGCCCGCCTGTTGTCTTAGCCCCTGAAAGCCCTTGTCTTAATCATCAAGTCCACTCTTCCCCACATGGTTTTGTGCCTCAATATCATGTTGATCCATCCCCTAGTATCAACCATGTTTTTATGGAGGATTGTTCTAATGATGAAGATTTTGATGACGAGGAAGTGGATTTTGGCTCTTCTGAGGAGGATTATGCGGGGGGCTCTAAATTCTTCACCTCTCTAGTGTTTGCAACTCCACCCGTCCCTGTTGTTTCCCCTGCAGGTGCCCAGCCAGTCCCTATTACCTCCCTCATATATGTCGATTCAGCTCCGGTTTCTTCCCCAGCATGTGCCTCGTCAGCTCCTGTAGATCTCGTGGATGGCAATGTTCCTTTGGCTGCTATTGTAAGTGGAAATCCAAATCCTTCTGAGCCTTCTCCTAGCACTTGGCATAATCTTTTTGCGTCTAATCGCAACACTACCAGGTGCCCTAAGCTCATTCATTACTCTGCTTTCACTGAAACTAGAGGCTGTAATTTGGTTGATGATTATTTAGACACTAAATGTGACTATTGGAAGAAGTGTCTTGTTGGCTATATTGCTAGTCGTTCTCTTGGTTTTAAAGCCTTGCAAAACTTTATTGTTAACACATGGCACTGTGAGGCATCCTTGACTATTCATGCCTCTGGTTGGTTGATTTTCAAATTTGCTAATGATGCAGACAAATTGAATGCCTTATCTAGGGGTCCTTATCTAGCCTATGGCAGGCCTCTCATTCTCAGGGCAATGCCAGAATATTTTGATTTCTTTTCTTCTGATATGCACACTGATCCAGTATGGGTTAAATTTCCCAACCTCCCACTTAAGTGTTGATCTCTCAAATGTTTGTCTAAGATCACCAGTGTACTTGGTAAACCAGTTCAAAGTGACATGCTTACCTCTTCTATGTCAAGACTCTCCTATGCCAGGGTGTTGGTGGAAGTCAACTTGTTATCTGATCTGCCTTACTCCATTGAAGTTACTTTGCCAAATGACAGCTTACTTCATCAACAAGTTGTTTATGAAACTCTACCATGTTTTTTTGAAAGCATTACAGAACCCTTGGTCACATTACTTCAACTTGCACCAAATCCCCACCTTCTAATGTTCCAAGCAAACAGCAGGCTCACGACCCTACCCCTGTTCCCAAAGGTATGGATTTTGTTTTCAACCATTTGGGACCTCAAGAAGACACTCCTGTGGTTGAACACTCAGAGGTAACTCTGCCTGCTGATTGTGTTCCTAATCCAATGCAGGTTGAGGGTGAGCTTGTATCTACTAGGTCCCATCATGTTGAGCCTTGCCCAGCTCAAGGGACTTCTCATATGTTTCACAGGGAGCGCTAGCTTTCACCTCCAATTTCTATTTCTCACACCACATCAACACCAGCTATTAATGATTTAGCTGGTTTTAGGACTGATAAGGGCAAATTTATGGTTGTATCAGGTGCTCCAGGTCATTCCACATCTCGTTCAATTGGTATGCCCCCAAGGAGTAGGGCTCAGCAGCGCACTGGTGGTGTATCTGGTAGGGGCAAGGGGTTGCCTCCCACCCCCCTCATTCATGAAGATCTACTACTGAAATGTGAGAAGGCTCAACAGCCGTCTCAAACAACATGAGGTAGTAAGCCTCATGAAGAAGAATAAGTTAGATGTTTTTGGTTTTGTTGAAACAAAGCTAGCTTCTTCTGCAGTTTCTTTCATGCACAAACTCCGGTTAAGGAATTGGAGGTTTTTGTCTAATGTTGCAGCAACTAACACTGCCCCCATTTTGGTTTTTTGGAACCCCTCTACTGTTAAGGTGGAGCTCATTGATCTTACTGCCCAGGGTCTTCATGTCACCATAAGTAGCTTAGTGAATCAATGTACTTTTATTGCAACTTTTGTTTATGGCTATAACACTGTTATTGCTCGCAGAGCTCTCTGGGAAGACTTGCAGAAATGGAGCTCAAATTCTCCCTAGATTATTCTGGGGGATTTTAACTCTCTTTTATCTCAAGAGGATAAATATAATGGAGAGCATGTATCCTCATATGAAGTTTCTAAGTTTAGAACTTGTTGCTCTGTGTTAGGTCTCTCTGATCTCAACTTCATAGAAAGCCATTTCACCTGGACAAATAGGAAGATATGGAGAAAAATTGACAGGGTTTTGGCGAATCCCCACTGGTCGAGTCTACAAAGATTAGTCCATGTGAACTTCAGGAATCCGGGTACCTTTTCTGATCATTCTCCCATATTAGTCTGCATTGGCCCTCAGTATCAAAGAAGACATGCTAGCTTCAAATTTTTCAACATGTGGGTTGAGTATCAAGATTATAAATCTCTCCTCTTGGAGCAATGGCATGTTGCGGTTTTTGGCTCTCCAATGTATGTATTATACAGGCGGCTTAAGCTTTTCAAGGGTCCCCTGAAGCAGCTCAACAAGCTTCACTTTAGTCACATTTCAGAGAGAGTCCGCAGGGTTGAAGCTGACCTGGAGCAGCACCAATCTTTGCTTCAAGACAACAAGGACAATGCGCAATTGCTGGCTCAGGATAACAAGCTTCGTCTGGAGCTTGTCAATCTTAAATCATCGGAGAAAATGTTCTATAACTAGAAATTGAAATGTAACTTCTTCAAGGATAGTGATAGAGGGACTAGTTTTTTCCATGCCTTGATGAACCAGAAACACAAGAAGAACTTCATTTCTGCTATTCATTGTAATGATGGTTCCCTCATAACTTCAGTGAGTGAGGTAAGGGATGTCTTTGTCAGCTTCTTCAAGCAGCTCCTGGGTACTTCGCAAACCACATCCCCTTTGGATGAGTCTGTTGTTTGTTGTGGTGCTCGTCTTGATTCCACCTTGCATGCTTTTTTATTAGCTGATGTCTCAAATGATGATATAAAAAAGGCCCTCTTTAGTATTGGTGATGCAAAATCCCCGGGCCCTGATGGTTACTCCTCTCTATTCTTTAAGAGTTCTTGGGATGTGGTTGGTCAGGATCTTTGTGCTACGGTGCAAGACTTCTTCAAATCGAGCTAGCTTCTCAAGCAGATAAATCATTCTATCATAGCTTTGGTGTCGAAGTTTGCTCATGTTTCTAATGCCAATGACTTCAGACCCATTTCTTGTTGCAACGTAGTGTACAAAATCATCTCAAAAATTCTAGCTGACAGAATGGGGCGTGTCCTTGATGGCATCATCAGCCCCATGCAAAATGCCTTCCTGGGTGGTCGTCGCATGGCTGACAATATTGATCTTTTACAGGAGCTGCTCAGGCAATATGAAAGGAAAAGAACCTCCCTTAGATGCCTTATTAAAATTGATTTTAGGGAAGCCTTTGACTCAGTCCAATGGATATTCTTACGGTATCTGCTTCTCTTTCTTGGCTTCCCTGATAGATTTGTTCACCTTGTTATGACTTGTGTTGAAACAGCTTCATACTCAGTTGCTATCAATGGAGAGCTCTTTGGTTTTTTACCAGGTAGATGCGGTGTGAGGCAAGAGGATCCGCTATCGCCATATCTATTCATCATTTGCATGGAATACCTCTCTAGGATGCTGAGCTTAGCATCTCAGAATCCTTCCTTTCGGTTTCATCTGAAATGCAAGCCACTTGGTCTCTCTCACCTTTCCTTTGCTGATGATATCATCCTGTTATGTTGAGGGGACAGGGGTTCAGTTCAGGTGCTATTCCAGCAATTGATGCTTTTTGGGCAAACATCTGGCCTGAATATTAATATCTCAAAATCATCAATATATTTTGGTGGAGTTGCTGATCGTTTAAAGTAAGCTATTTGGTAGACATCAGATTCTCTGAAGGTGCCTTCCCTTTCAGATATCTTGGAGTTCTCTAAGCCCCCACATGCTCCTTGCAAGCCAGTATTCCACCCTCCTACACAAATTAGAAGCAGTTATTCAAGGATGGATGGGTAAGCATCTTACCTATGCAGGAAGGCTAGAGCTTATTAAGTCAGTATTATATGGGATGGTGTAATTTTGGGTTAGTATTTTTCCTATGCCGTGTGCTTTTATCAGGCAAATCACTTGCCTCTGCCGAAACTTCCTATGGACAGGAGATACCCACAGAAATAAGTATGCTCTTGTGGCATGGAAAACTGTTTGTTTGCCAAAGCATGAAGGAGGTTTGGGCTTGCTTGATATCCAAGCGAGTAACAACTGTTTCATTGCCAAACACCTCTAGAACATTAATCTGAAGCAAGATTCCATTTGGATTAGATGGATCCATCACTTTTATTTAAACACTCACTCCATTTGGAATGCCCATGCTCAAAAGACCTCCTCGTCATTGTGGAAATCAATCATTCTTCTCAAAAACCAACTTGTCGAGATATACGAGGGGCATCAACAAGTTATTGATTTGATGGCAGATTGGGAACATAAAGGAGGTGGGTTCACTTCTAATGCTTATGCCTCTCTCAGACCTCACAGCTCAGCAGTCAACTGGGAGAAGATAGTTTGGGAGCAATGGGCCCTTCCCAGACATAATTTCACCCTATGGCTAGCCATGCTTGGGAAGCTTCATACTAAGGATCGGCTGAAGTTCATTCACACTGACACATTATGCATGTTTTGTAGGCAGGCAGAGGAAAGTCATGGACATTTATTCTTTGGCTGTAACTAGACATTTTCTATGTGGAGCAAAGTGAAATCCTGGTTGAAAATAAGCAGGCGTATGTCTACCCTCAAAAGAGCAGTGCGAGGTTTACCCTGTAAAAAGAAGAACTTGGAAGCTAGAATGCGAAGAGTTTCTCTTTGTGTATTAGTCTACCTGATTTGGGAGGAAAGAAATAAAAGAATATTTGATGATAAGAGTACTTCACCTGCCCTACTCTTTTGGAAGTTCCAAATCATCTTCTACATGAATGTTCATTTTCATGAGAAGGATCATTCCTTCATCAATGTTGATTGGTGATTTCTCCTGTGGATGAGTCCTTCAGCTATTGTGCTTTTTGCAGGTTGATTTGGGCTATTTTGTGGCTCCTTGTCGTTTGGGTGATTTGAAGGGTTGGGTTGTTCTGTGGCTGCTTGATGCTTAAGGGTTATGGGTATTCTGTGGTTCTTCCTTCTTGATGGGAGAACGGGGTTGGTTTTTCCAGCAGAGACCCTGGAGAGCTGAAGTTTAATTTTTGGGTTGGTTGTTGTTACTTCTACATGACGCATGCATGCGTTTTACGTAGCAAGCATTAATGAATCTCTCATTTAGCTTGGATGGGTGGGAGTACTTCTGATTGGCTATGCTAAGTTTTTTGGACGTGATGATGAAAGGATTCTGCATGTGCTTTGATTGCTTGGTGATCCAGTTGCTGGCCGCTACTGTTGACATCGGTCCTTTGTTTTTTGGCTGTTCTTTGGACATCTGTCTCCTTTGATTGGCTCCCTTTGCATTTAATATGTACGAATGAGCTCTCCGTGTGCTGGCTTAAGATTTCTTTGTCTTTTCTTGGATGGCTGGTAGCTAGGTTGCTTCTGTCTCTGTATGGATGAGTTTACGTCTGCAATTTGGCTCAGCTTGGAATGTGCATCTCTGATTGTTGCTGTCGTAGCTAATTTCTTCTTCAGTGGCTTGCAGCCTGATTCCGTGATCAACGGCTTGTCTGTTCTTCAATTCAGCTTGTAGTGGTGCATGGCTAGCTTTTGGTGGAAGCATGTTCCCTGTTCTGTTATTTCTTGAAAGAGCTCTCAATGGTTCTCAGGATGTCCCTTTGTCCTGTTTTTTTGCTTTGTGTTAGGTTGGGAACTGTGTAATATTTGGTTCTTCTCATAACCATTGTCTATTTTTAAGCTGTTATTTAATTTCAGTGGTTTGCGGTAAAGGTCTCTAAGGGAGTTTGTTCCTTTTTTGTTCATTCTTGTATTTGAACTTGCTGGTTCACCAGCAATGTATATTTTTTGATCTATTTATACACTTACATTTTGATTAAAAAAAAAAGAGCTCTCAGCGGATTCTTTCTTCTTCCTTGTTTATGTTCTTCTCCTCTTCTCCGTTTCCTTGTTTCCCCCTTCTTTTCTCTTTTCCCGCCCATTTCTCTTTTCAAATGGCTAAGAACAAAAGAAAGGCTACTTCCATAGTAGCTCGCAGACAAGACGCTTTTCATGCTCCTATTGCAGTCCCTGATGATCATGATCCCAATGGTGATGGTTTAGTGGTTCTAGCCCTCAAGGTTGATCCTAGTACCAAACATGTTACTGTTCCTTGTGAACCCTGCACAATCCTCTCCCCTATGTCTTCATCACTGCTAAGCGATATGTGTCCTAGTGATCCCCACCCTGCTTCTGTGATGGTGGTCGCTTCTGGCTCTAAGTCCTTGGATGAGACCCAGGTAAAAGATTGCTCTGTTGATTTTGATGATGCGATCCTGGAAGAGGATCGATTGGATTTCAATTTTTCAAATGAAGAGTATGTTGATTCTCCTAAATCTCCTATCTTGCCCCCTGCTGAGAACGTGTCTTCCCCCCTCCCTCTAGAGGTCGAGTGCCTGACACTACCACTATAGCAGGTAACCCTATTTCCCCTTCTCCTGGTAGTAACAAATGGCGTGACCTTTTTGTTTCAAATCGATCCTCTGTCTCTTGTATCAAACTTCAAAATTTCTCTTAACCATCTCACTAAAACTTGTGCCATCTCCCCCGAGGACATCCAACCAAAGTTTGAAGTTTGGAATTTTTGTGTTGTTGGATATGTATCTAGCAAGAGTCCTGGTTATAGGGCTTTAAATAGTATCATCTCTAATGTCTAGAAAAATGTGAGGCCACCCTCACGATTCATGACTCTAGGTGGCTGGTATATAGATTCAAAACAGAGGAAGAAAAGCTCACAGTACTTCGTGGAGAACCTTATCTTGTGTATGGTCGACCCCTTATTTTGCGGCCTATGACAAAAAAATTTGACTTCTCAAGGGAGGAAATGTCTCGGGTCTTGGTTTGGGTAAAGTTCCCAAATCTTCCTCTATGCTGCTGGTCACCCGTTTGTCTATCTAAGATTGCCAGTGTTATTGGGAAGCCTATTCAGTGTGATCAGCTTACCTCAAATCTTTCTCGTATGTCCTATGCACGAGTGTTGGTTGAACTTCATCTCCTTGAGGAGCTTCAACACTCTGTTGAAGTGTCTCTGCCAGATGGAATTACTCTGCATCAAAAGGTTATTTATGAAACTCTGTCGAAGTATTGTAATTTCTGCCATGTCCTTGGACACTCACATCTCCTTTGTCCCAAAGCTGCTGCCAATGCCAACACAGTTTCTAATAATCATCTACAGGCTCAGACGGTTTAAGCTGATAAAGGAAATGTCTTTAGTAGATTGGGACCCCAACTTCCACACCAGGAGCCTTCTCCACAGGTGCAAGGTCAGTCTTCTGATCATCCAGTGACTCCTGGGATGGATACCATGTCAGCAACCAATAATGTTGTTCCTGATGGTTGGGTTACTGTGGAGTCTAGATGTAAGGCTAGTAGGCAATCCTATCGCAATTCAAAAGGGAAAGAAGTGGTTGTAGCAAATCCCATGCTTGATGTCAACACTTGTGTATCTCGTTCTCCCCCAACATGTGTAGGAGATGTTTGGAGTGCCTCCCCTCCTAGGCCTGAAACATTGGTGGAACATAACTGTGTTGCAAACATTCGTAGTGCCTCGCCTCCTGAAATTAAGACATGAGGCTACAAGTTCTATGCTTTAAAGAGAACCCCGTTCTGCCTATAAGATAGTCAAAATTGCACATTAACAAACACTTTGACTGTTACTCTCCAACTGTTACTGTCTTGTTTTTGAATTGTTACTGTCTGACCTCTCCTTATATTTGTAACTATATCTGGAGTTATAGAACTCTGATTCAAGCGGGATTAATCTCGCTGGAAAGCTAACACATGAGGCTACAAGTTTTATGATTTAAGAAGAATCCAGTTCTGCCTCTAAGATAGTTAAAATTGCTCATCAAGAAACACTTGGACTGTTAGTGTCCAACTGTTACTGTCTTGCTTTTGAACTGTTACTGTTTGGCCTCTCCTCAGATATTTAACTATATCTGGAGTTCTAGAACTCTTCTTTAAGCGAGATTAGTGTCGTTGCAAAGCTAAGACATGAGGCTACAAGTTCTATGATTTAAGGAGAACCCCGTTCTGCCTATAAGATAGTGAAAACTGCACATGAACAAACACTTTGACTATTACTCTCCAACTGTTACTGTCTTGTTTTTGAACTGTTACTGTCTGACCTCTCCTTATATTTTTAACTATATCTGGAGTTATAGAACTTTGATTCAAGCGGGATTAGTCTCGCTGGAAAGCTAACACATGAGGCTACAAGTTTTATGATTTAAGAAGAATCCAGTTCTGCCTCTAAGATAGTTAAAATTGCTCATCAAGAAACACTTGGACTGTTAGTGTCCAACTGTTACTGTCTCGTTTTTGAACTGTTACAGTTTGTTCTCTCCTCAGATATTTAACTATATCTGGAGTTCTAGAACTCTGCTTTAAGCGAGATTAGTCTCGTTGGAAAGCTAAGACACGAGGCTACAAGTTCTATGATTTAAGGAGAACCCCGTTCTGCCTATAAGATAGACAAAATTGCACATCAACAAACACTTTGACTTTTACTCTCCAACTGTTACTGTCTTGTTTTTGAACAGTTACTGTCTGACCTCTCCTTATATTTTTAACTATATCTAGAGTTATAGAACTCCGATTCAAGCGGGATTAGTCTCGTTGAAAAGCTAAGACATGAGGCTACAAGTTCTATGATTTAAGGAGTACCCAGTTCTACGTCTAAAATAGTCAAAATTGCTCATTAACAAACACTTGGACTGTTACTCTCCAAGTGTTACTGTCTTGTTTTTGAACTGTTACTATCTTACCTCTCCTTATATTTTTAACTATATCTGGAGTTATAGAACTCTGATTCAAGCAAGATTAGTCTCGTTTGAAAGCTAAGACATGAGGCTACAAGTTCTATGATTTAAGGAGAACCCAGTTCTCCCTCTAAGATAGTTAAAATTGTTCATCAACAAACACTTGGACTGTTACTGTCCAACTATTACCGTCTCGTTTTTGAACTTTTACTGTCTGACCTCTCCTTATATTTTTAACTATATCTGGAGTTATGGATCTTCGATTCAAGCGGGATTAGTCTCGTTGGAAAGCTAAGACATGAGGCAACAAGTTCTATGATTTAAGGAGTACCCAGTTCTGCCTTTAAGATAGTCAAAATTGCTCATCAACAAACACTTGGACTGTTACTCTCCACATGTTACTGTCTTGTTTTTGAACTGTTACTTTCTGACCTTTCCTCAGATTTTTAACTATATCTGGAGTTATAGAACTCTGATTCAAGCACGATTAGTCTCGCTGGAAAGCTAACACATGAGGCTACAAGTTCTTTGATTTAAAGAGAACCCAATTCTGCCTCTAAGATAGTTAAAATTGCTCATCAACAAACACTTGGATTGTTATTGTCCAACTGTTACTGTCTCGTTTTTGAAATTTTACTGTCTGACCTTTCCTCAGATTTTTAACTATATTTGGAGTTATAGAACTCTGTTTCAAGCGAGAATAGTCTCGCTGAAAAGCTAAATCATGAGGCAACAAGTTCTATGATATAAGGAGTACCCAGTTCTGCTTCTAAGATAGTCAAAATTGCACATCAACAAACACTTTGACTTTTACTCTCCAACTATTACTGTCTTGTTTTTTAACTGTTACTGTCTGACCTCTCCTTATATTTTTAACTATATCTGGAGTTGTAGAACTCCGATTCAAGCGAGATTAGTCTCGTTGGAAAGCTAACACATGAGGCTACAAGTTCTATCATTTAAGGAGAATTCAGTTCTGCCTCTAAGATAGTGAAAATTTCACATTAACAAACACTTTGACTATTACTCTCCAACTGTTACTGTCTTGCTTTTCAACTGTTACTGTCTGACCTCTCCTTATATTTTTTACTATATCTGGAGTTATAGAACTTTGATTCAAGCTAGATTAGTCTTGTTGGAAAACTAAGACATGAGGCTACAAGTTCTATGATTTAAGGAGAACCCCGTTCTGCCTATAAGATAGTCAAAATTGCACATTAACAAACAATTGGACTGTTACTCTCCAACAGTTACTGTCTTGTTTTTGAACTGTTACTTTCTGACCTCGCCTCAGATTTTCAACTATATCTAGAGTTATAGAACGCCAATTCAAGCAAGATTAGTCTCGGTGGAAAGCTAAGACATGAGGCTACAAGTTCTATGATTTAAGGAGAACCCAGTTCTACCTCTAAGATAGTCAAAATTGCTCATCAACAAACACTTGGACTGTTACTGTCCAACCTTTTACTGTCTTGTTTTTGAACTTTTATTGTCTGACATCTTTTCAGATTTTTAACTATATCTGGAGTTATAGAACTCCGCTTCAAGCGGGATTAGTCTCGTTGGAAAGCTAAGACATGAGGCTACAAGTTCTATGTTTAAGGAGAATTCAGTTCTGCCTCTAAGATAGTCAAAATTGCTCATCAACAAACACTTGGACTGTTACTCTCCAACTGTTACTGTCTTGTTTTTCAACTGTTATTGTCTGACCTCTCCTTATATTTTTTACTATATCTGGAGTTATAGAACTTTGATTCAAGCTAGATTAGTCTTGTTGGAAAACTAAGACATGAGGCTACAAGTTCTATGATTTAAGGAGAACCCCGTTCTGCCTATAAGATAGTCAAAATTGCACATTAACAAACACTTGGACTGTTACTCTCCAACAGTTACTGTCTTGTTTTTGAACTGTTACTTTCTGACCTCGCCTCAGATTTTCAACTATATCTAGAGTTATAGAACGCCAATTCAAGCAAGATTAGTGTCGGTGGAAAGCTAAGACATGAGGCTACAAGTTTTATGATTTAAGGAGAACCCAGTTCTACCTCTAAGATAGTCAAAATTGCTCATCAACAAACACTTGGACTGTTACTGTCCAACCTTTTACTATCTTGTTTTTGAACTTTTATTGTCAGACATCTTCTCAGATTTTTAACCATATCTGGAGTTATAGAACTCCGCTTCAAGCGGGATTAGTCTCGTTGGAAAGCTAAGACATGAGGCTACAAGTTCTATGTTTAAGGAGAATTCAGTTCTGCCTCTAAGATAGTCAAAATTGCTCATCAACAAACACTTGGACTGTTACTCTCCAACTGTTACTGTCTTGTTTTTCAACTGTTACTGTCTGACCTCTCCTTATATTTTTTACTATATCTGGAGTTATAGAACTTTGATTCAAGCTAGAATAGTCTTGTTGGAAATCTAAGACACGAGGCTACAAGTTCTATGATTTAAGGAGAACCCTGTTCTACCTATAAGATAGTCAAAATTGCACATTAACAAACACTTTGACTGTTAGTCTCCAACTGTTACTGTCTTGATTTTCAACTGTAACTTTTTGACCTCTCCTTATATTTTGAACTATATCTGGCGTTATAGAACTCCGAGTCAAACAAGATTAGTCTCGTTGGAAAGCTAAGACATGAGGCTACAAGTCCTATGATTTAAGGAGAACCCAGTTCTCCCTCTAAGATAGTTAAAATTGCTCATCAACAAACACTTGGACTGTTACTGTCCAACTATTACCGTCTCGTTTTTGAACAGTTACTGTCTGACCTCTCCTTATATTTTTAACTATATCTAGAGTTATAGAACTCCGATTCAAGCGGGATTAGTCTCGTTGGAAAGCTAAGACATGAGGCTACAAGTTCTATGATTTAAGGAGAACCCAGTTCTACCTCTAAGATAGTCAAAATTGCTCATCAACAAACACTTCGACTGTTACTCTCCAACCTTTTACTGTCTTGTTTTTTAACTTTTATTGTCTGACATCTTCTCAGATTTTTAACTATATCTGGAGTTATAGAACTCCGCTTCAAGCGGGATTAGTCTCGTTGGAAAGCTAAGACATGAGGCTACAAGTTCTATGTTTAGGGAGAATTCAGTTCTGCCTCTAAGATAGTCAAAATTGCTCATCAACAAACACTTGGACTGTTACTCTCCAACTGTTACTGTCTTGTTTTTCAACTGTTATTGTCTGACCTCTCCTTATATTTTTTACTATATCTGGAGTTATAGAACTTTGATTCAAGCACGATTAGTCTTGGTGGAAAGCTAAGACATGAGGCTACAAGTTCTATGATTTAAGGAGAACCCCGTTCTGCCTATAAGATAGTCAAAATTGCACATCAACAAACACTTTGACTTTTACTCTCCAATTGTTACTGTCTTATTTTTGAACAATTACTGTCTGACCTGTCCTTATATTTTTAACTATATCTGGAGTTGTAGAACTCCGATTCAAGCGAGATTAGTCTCGTTGGAAAGCTAAGACATGAGGCTACAAGTTTTATGATTTAAGGAGAACCCAGTTCTTCCTCTAAGATAGTCAAAATTGCTCATCAACAAACACTTGGACTGTTACTCTCCAACTGTTACTGTCTTGTTTTTGAACTGTTACTGTCTGACCTCTCCTTAGATTTTTAAATATATCTGGAGTTATAGAACTCCGATTCAAGCGAAATTAATCTCGTTGGAAAGCTAACACAGGAGGCTACAAGTTCTATGATTTAAGGAGAATCCAGTTCTGCCTCTAAGATAGTCAAAATTGCTCATCAACAAACACTTGGACTGTTACTCTCCAACTGTTACTGTCTTGTTTTTCAACTATTACTGTCTGACCTCTCCTTATATTTTTTACTATATCTGGAGTTATAGAACTTTGATTCAAGCTAGATTAGTCTTGTTAGAAAGATAAGACATGAGGCTACAAGTTCTATGATTTAAGGGGAACCCCGTTTTGCTATAAGATAGTCAAAATTGCACATTAACAAACACTTTGACTGTTACTCTCCACCTGTTACTGTCTGACCTCTCCTTATATTTGTAACTATATCTGGAGTTATAGAACTCTGATTCAAGCGGGATTAATCTCGATGGAAAGCTAAGACATGAGGCTACAAGTTCTATGATTTAAGGAGAACCCTGTTCTACCTATAAGATAGTCAAAATTGCACATTAACAAACACTTTGACTGTTAGTCTCCAACGGTTACTGTCTTGATTTTGAACTGTAACTTTTTGACCTCTCCTTATATTTTGAACTATATCTGGAGTTATAGAACTCCGATTCAAGCAAGATTAGTCTCGTTGGAAAGCTAAGACATGAGGCTACAAGTCCTATGATTTAAGGAGAACCCAGTTCTCCCTCTAAGATAGTTAAAATTGCTCATCAACAAACACTTGGACTGTTACTGTCCAACTATTACCGTCTCGTTTTTGAACTTTTACTGTCTGACCTCTTCTGAGATTTTTAACTATATCGAGAGTTATAGAACTCCGCTTCTAGCGGGATTAGTCTCGTTGGAAAGCTAAGACATGAGGCTACAAGTTCTATGTTTAAGGAGAATTCAGTTCTGCCTCTAAGATAGTCAAAATTGCTCATCAACAAACACTTGGACTGTTACTCTCCAACTGTTACTGTCTTGTTTTTCAACTGTTATTGTCTGACCTCTCCTTATATTTTTTACTATATCTGGAGTTATAGAACTTTGATTCAAGCTAGATTAGTCTTGTTGGAAAACTAAGACATGAGGCTACAAGTTCTATGATTTAAGGAGAACCCCGTTCTGCCTATAAGATAGTCAAAATTGCACATTAACAAACACTTGGACTGTTACTCTCCAACAGTTACTGTCTTGTTTTTGAACTGTTACTTTCTGACCTCGCCTCAGATTTTCAACTATATCTAGAGTTATAGAACGCCAATTCAAGCAAGATTAGTCTCGGTGGAAAGCTAAGACATGAGGCTACAAGTTCTATGATTTAAGGAGAACCCCGTTCTGCCTATAAGATAGTCAAAATTGCACATTAACAAACACTTGGACTGTTACTCTCCAACAGTTACTGTCTTGTTTTTGAACTGTTACTTTCTGACCTCGCCTCAGATTTTCAACTATATCTAGAGTTATAGAATGCCAATTAAAGCAAGATTAGTCTCGGTGGAAAGCTAAGACATGAGGCTACAAGTTCTATGATTTAAGGAGAACCCAGTTCTACCTCTAAGATAGTCAAAATTGCTCATCAACAAACACTTGGACTGTTACTCTCCAACTGTTATTGTCTTGTTTTTGAACTGTTACTGTCTGACCTCTCCTTAGATTTTTAAATATATCTGGAGTTATAGAACTCCGATTCAAGCGAAATTAATCTCGTTGGAAAGCTAACACAGGAGGCTACAAGTTCTATGATTTAAGGAGAATCCAGTTCTGCCTCTAAGATAGTCAAAATTGCTCATCAACAAACACTTGGACTGTTACTCTCCAACTGTTACCGTCTCGTTTTTGAACTTTTACTGTCTGACCTCTCCTTATATTTTTTACTATATCTGGAGTTATAGAACTTTGATTCAAGCTAGATTAGTCTTGTTGGAAAGCTAAGACATGAGGCTACAAGCTCTATGTTTAAGTAGAATTCAGTTCTGCCTCTAAGATAGTCAAAATTGCTCATCAACAAACACTTGGACTGTTACTCTCCAACTGTTACTGTCTTGTTTTTCAACTATTACTGTCTGACCTCTCCTTATATTTTTTACTATATCTGGAGTTATAGAACTTTGATTCAAGCTAGATTAGTCTTGTTGGAAAGATAAGACATGAGGCTACAAGTTCTATGATTTAAGGGGAACCCTGTTTTGCTATAAGATAGTCAAAATTGCACATTAACAAACACTTTGACTGTTACTCTCCACCTGTTACTGTCTGACCTCTCCTTATATTTGTAACTATATCTGGAGTTATAGAACTCTGATTCAAGCGGGATTACTCTCGCTGGAAAGCTAACACATGAGGCTACAAGTTCTATGTTTAAGAAGAATCCAGTTCTGCCTCTAAGATAGTTAAAATTGCTCATCAAGAAACACTTGGACTGTTACAGTCCAACTGTTACTGTCTCGTTTTTGAACTGTTACTGTCTGACCTCTTCTCAGAAATTTAGCTATATCTGGAGTTATAGAACTATGATTCAAGCTATATTAGTCTCGTTGGAAAACTAAGACATGAGGCTACAAGTTCTATGATTTAAGGAGAACCCCGTTATGCCTATAAGATAGTGAAAATTGCACATTAACAAACACTTTGACTGTTACTCTCCAACTGTTACTGTCTCGTTTTTGAAGTTTTACTGTCTGACCTCTCCTCGGATTTTTAAATATATCTGGAGTTAGAGATCTCCGATTCAATCGAGATTAGTCTCGTTGGAAAGCTAACACATGAGGCTACAAGTTCTATGATTTAAGGAGAACCCAGTTCTACCTAGATAGTCAAAATTGCTCATCAACAAACACTTGGACTGTTACTGTCCAACGGTTACTTTCTCGTTTTTGAACTGTTACTGTTTGACCTCTCCTCAGATTTTTAAATATATCTGGAGTTATAGAACTCTGATTCAAGCGAGATTAGTCTCGTTGGAAAGCTAACACATGAGGCAAGTTCTATGATTTAAGAAGAATCCAGTTCTGCCTCTAAGATAGTTAAAATTGCTTATCAACAAACACTTGGACTGTTACTGTCCAACTGTTACTGTCTCGTTGTTTTTGAACTTTTACTGTCTGACCTCTTTTAAGATTTTTAACTATATCTGGAGTTATAGAACTCCGCTTCAAACGGGATTAGTCTCGTTGGAAAGCTAAGACATGAGTCTACAAGTTCTATGTTTAAGGAGAATTCAGTTCTGCCTCTAAGATAGTCAAAATTGCTCATCAACAAACACTTGGACTATTACTCGCCAACTGTTACTGTCTTGTTTTTGAATTGTTACTATCTGACCTCTCCTTAGATTTTTAAATATATCTGGAGTTATAGAACTCCGCTTCAAGCGGGATTAGTCTCGTTGGAAAGCTAAGACATGAGGCTACAAGTTCTATGTTTAGGGAGAATTCAGTTCTGCCTCTAAGATAGTCAAAATTGCTCATCAACAAACACTTAGACTGTTACTCTCCAACTGTTACTGTCTTGTTTTTGAAGTTTTACTGTTTGACCTCTCCTCAGATTTTTAAATATATCTGGAGTTATAGATCTCCGATTCAAGCGAGATTAGTCTCGTTGGAAAGCTAACACATGAGGCTACAAGTTCTATGATTTAAGGAGAACCCAGTTCTCCCTCTAAGATAGTCAAAATTGCTCATCAACAAACACTTGGACTGTTACTCTCCAACTGTTACTTTCTCGTTTTTGAACTGTTACTGTTTGACCTCTCCAAAAAAATTTTAAATATATCTGGAGTTATAGAACTTTGATTCAATCGAGATTAGTCTCGTTGGAAAGCTAACACAGGAGGCTACAAGTGTTATTATTTAAGGAGAATCCAGTTCTGCCTCCAAGATAGTTAAAATTGCTCATCAACAAACACTTGGACTGTTACTGTCCAACTGTTACTGTCTCGTTTTTGAACTGCTACTGTCTGACCTCGCCTGAGATTTTTAACTATATCTGGAGTTATAGAACTCCGATTCAAGCGGGATGAGTCTCGTTGGAAAGCTAACACATGAGGCTACAAGTTTTATGATTTAAGGACAATCCAGTTCTGCCTCTAAGGTAGTCAAAATTGCTCATCAACAAACACTTGGACTGTTACTCTCCAATTGTTACTGTCTTGTTTTTGAACTGTTACTGTCTGACCTCTCCTTATATGTATAACTACCTCTGGAGTTATAGAACTCTGATTCAAGATATATTAGTCTCGTTGGAAAGCTAAGACATGAGGCTACAAGTTCTATGATTTAAGGAGAACGTCGTTCTGCCTATAAGATAGTGAAAACTGCACATGAACAAACACTTTGACTATTACTCTCCAATTGTTACTGTCTTGTTTTTGAACTGTTACTTTCTGACCTCTCCTTATATTTTTAACTATATCTGGAGTTATAGAACTCCGATTCAAGCGGGATTAGTCTTGTTGGAAAGCTAAGACATGAGGCAACAAGTTCTATGATTTAAGGAGTACCCAGTTCTGCCTCTAAGATAGTCAAAATTGCTCATCAACAAACACTTGGACTGTTACTCTCCAAGTGTTACTGTCTTGTTTTTTAACTGTTACTGTCTGATCTCTCCTTATATTTTTAACTATATCTGGAGTTATAGAACTTTGATTCAAGCAAGATTAGTCTTGGTGGAAAGCTAAGACATGAGGCTACAAGTTCTATGATTTAAGGAGAACCCCGTTCTGCCTATAAGATAGTCAAAATTGCACATCAACAAACACTTTGACTTTTACTCTCCAATTGTTACTGTCTTATTTTTGAACAATTACTGTCTGACCTGTCCTTATATTTTTAACTATATCTGGAGTTGTAGAACTCCGATTCAAGCGAGATTAGTCTCGTTGGAAAGCTAACACATGAGGCTACAAGTTTTATGATTTAAGGAGAATCCAGTTCTGCCTCTAAGATAGTTAAAATTGCTCATCAAGAAACACTTGGACTATTACTGTCCAACTGTTACTGTCTCGTTTTTGAACTGTTACTGTCTGACCTCTCCTCAGAAATTTAGCTATATTTGGAGTTATAGAACTACGATTCAAGCTATATTAGTCTCGTTGGAAAGCTAAGACATGAGGCTACAAGTTCTATGATTTAAGGAGAACCCCGTTCTGCCTATAAGATAGTGAAAATTGCACATTAACAAACACTTTGACTGTTACTCTCCAACTGTTACTGTCTCGTTTTTGAAGTTTTACTGTCTGACCTCCTCAGATTTTTAAATTTTTCTGGAGTTACAGATCTCCGATTCAAGCGAGATTAGTCTCGTTGGAAAGCTAACACATGAGGCTACAAGTTCTATGATTTAAGGAGAACCCAGTTCTACCTAGATAGTCAAAATTGCTCATCAACAAACACTTGGACTGTTACTGTCCAACTGTTACTTTCTCGTTTTTGAACTGTTACTGTGTGACCTCTCCTCAGATTTTTAAATATATCTAGAGTTATAGAACTCTGATTCAAGCGAGATTAGTCTCGTTGGAAAGCTAACACATGAGGCAAGTTCTATGATTTAAGAAGAATCCAGTTTTGCCTCTAAGATAGTTAAAATTGCTTATCAACAAACACTTGGACTGTTACTATCCAACTGTTACTGTCTCGTTTTTGAACTTTTACTGTCTGACCTCTTCTAAGATTTTTAACTATATCTGGAGTTATAGAACTCCGCTTCAAACGGGATTAGTCTCGTTGGAAAGCTAAGACATGAGTCTACAAGTTCTATGTTTAAGGAGAATTCAGTTCTGCCTCTAAGATAGTCAAAATTGCTCATCAACAAACACTTGGACTATTACTCACCAACTGTTACTGTCTTGTTTTTGAATTGTTACTATCTGACCTCTCCTTAGATTTTTAAATATATCTGGAGTTATAGAACTCCGCTTCAAGCGGGATTAGTCTCGTTGGAAAGCTAAGACATGAGGCTACAAGTTCTATGTTTAGGGAGAATTCAGTTCTGCCTCTAAGATAGTTAAAATTGCTCATCAACAAACACTTGGACTATTACTCACCAACTGTTACTGTCTTGTTTTTGAATTGTTACTATCTGACCTCTCCTTAGATTTTTAAATATATCTGGAGTTATAGAACTCCGCTTCAAGCGGGATTAGTCTCGTTGGAAAGCTAAGAGATGAGGCTACAAGTTCTATGTTTAAGGAGAATTCAGTTCTGCCTCTAAGATAGTCAAAATTGCTCATCAACAAACACTTGGACTGTTACTCTCCAACTGTTACTGTCTTGTTTTTGAAGTTTTACTGTTTGACCTCTCCTCAGATTTTTAAATATATCTGGAGTTATAGATCTCCGATTCAAGCGAGATTAGTCTCGTTGGAAAGCTAACACATGAGGCTACAAGTTCTATGATTTAAGGAGAACCCAGTTCTCCCTCTAAGATAGTCACAATTGCTCATCAACAAACACTTGGACTGTTACTCTCCAACTGTTACTTTCTCGTTTTTGAACTGTTACTGTTTGACCTCTCCTCAGATTTTTAAATATATCTGGAGTTATAGAACTCTGATTCAAGCGAGATTAGTCTCGTTGGAAAGCTAACACAGGAGGCTACAAGTGTTATTATTTAAGGAGAATCCAATTCTGCCTCTAAGATAGTTAAAATTGCTCATCAACAAACACTTAGACTGTTACTGTCCAATTGTTACTGTCACGTTTTGAACTGTTATTGTCTAAGCTCTTCTTATATTTTTAACTATATCTGGAGTTATATAACTATGATTCAAGCGAGATTAGTCTCGTTGGAAAGCTAACATATGAGGCTACAAGTTCTATGATTTAAAGAGAACCTAGTTTTGCCTCTAAGATAGTTAAAATTGCTTATCAACAAACACTTTGACTGTTATTGTCTCGTTTTTGAACTGTTACTGTCTGATCTCTCCTCAGATTTTTAACTATATCTGGAGTTATAGAACTCAAATCTATAATTTAATATCCATGCATCAATTTATAATTGACTTTAAAACAACTCATAAGACCATGTTTAGAATATCTTACCCGATACGAATCAAGGTCTTTATCCCTCCTTTTCTTTCTAATTACAGCCGACCCTCCCCTCTTCTCTTCTTGTTCAATTTTTCTTGTTAATCCCTTGCCCACCAATGTTTGTTTTTACCTATAACCCTTAATCCTGGATGGCATTACAGGATTTCACAATTTTACTGACGGAAATATTCTGTTGGTGTGTGATTACCAGTCCGTCGGTGAATTATTTACCGACGTCTTCACCGACGGAATACGTCTGTCGACTATCCTTTCATCGGTAATTCTATATTTTGTCGCTATATCGGTCAGAAACACAAAAAAACCATTTGCCGATGGTTTTACAGATGGAATTTGCGCGCAAAAAAAAAGTTTCCCGCTTGAAATATACCGATGGATTTTATTTCGTCGGTGATATCGTGATTTACCAACGGCCACGTACCATCGGTAAATATGTCGGTGAGTTTTTGAAATACCGACCGAATAAATCCGTCTGTAAATTCGTCGGTATTTGTGGCAGCTACTATCAAATGCCGACGGATTCATTTCGTCGATAAAGTTGTCGGTGAGTGTATGAAATACCAACCGAATATATCCGTCTGTAAATGCGTCGATGAATGTGGCAGCTACTATCAAATGCCGACGGATTTATTCTGTCGGTAAAACCCTTTGTAATAGTTTTTTCTAAATTTGTTTTTAAAAAATTATTTAGAATACATAATATAAAATTATATAAATTAATGGTAATAAAAACCAATTATGCAAATAAAATTTATATTAAACATCGAAAACAAAAAATCAAAGTTAAATAATATTCATTACAAACTGAATGTGTTTCTAAAAAAATTTTAAATGAAATTTTAAAGGTAAATAATGTTTATTACAAATTAATATAAAGGTGGAGCTGGAGGAGGAGGAGGAGGAGGCTGGTGGTTATACGGCAAAAAAGGATTAGGCGCACATGTTCCACTCTGTGTTGCCATGTTCATGACCATTTCGCGAAGCTGTTCATAAGCCATTTTTTGTTGTTCAGACTCCGCTCTTTGTTGTGCTTGAGACGCTTTGAGTTGTGCGTACTCTGCTGATAGGTGGTCGTATTTTTCGGTGAGCTGAGCCGTGTGTTGCTGCAAGGCCACGACCTCCTTAGATTGGGAGCTCGATATTGATTGGGAGCTCCCAACGGTTGAAACACTACGGGCCGACCGCAAGTTATCGGCCGTAGTGTTGGAGAGCCCGTAAACTCGATTTTTATCGGGTCCACCTGACGATCCAACCTCCATCCACAAATCCGGATCAAATTCCGGATGGGTCAAAGTATCGTCCTCGTATCTCTCCCTCAACCGATTATTATAGGTCTCCTGAAAATAAAAAAAGTAATCATCATAGTCAATTCAATAAACATAATAACTTACAAAATAAAATGATTGAACAAACATACCACGAAATGTTGAGCATGGTTGTCAACGAACTGTTGCGCCCCTTTTTGGCGGTCTTGACTCCGCACGTGCGTCTCCACAAACAATTCCATCGGGCTCGACTCACGTCCAAGAGACGTAGCCTATAATGAAAAAAGATTTATTAACAACTTAATTTAACGATATATTTCATTTAAATTAATCTTACCATCCATTTTGCATTTGCACCAAACGGAACGGAGCCGTCAATGTGCGTTGTCACCGAGCCATGAATTGGCCGATTCCGGTTGCCAACACCAGACTGTGAACGTCGTGTGAACCGCTCAAACATCACGTGCTCAAGATAGGGCGGCCATATATCTTCCTGGATGTATATCGATTTGAAATCCCTCCAAACCGCAACATCGTTCTAGCCTTGGAAACCCCTATCTCTCACAGTTTTTTTTGCCCTTTTTTGTGCTTCATACCAAAAATCATGCAACCAAAAATTACATTTCAAAACATAAATTTTTGTCTAAAAAAAAATCTTGTATTGTTTTCGATGTTACCTAGTTGCCGCATGATTTTCCCACACCCTCCTCATAACAGTGTTATGCTCACTATCCCAGTAGAATTTGTCCTGTGTATAAATAATTAATTTTAAATAAAAATAATAATTTATTTACAATTATATTAATTATTTTTTTAGAAATAAGCTAAAAATTATAAATTAACATCAACCTCAAATCTGTCAAACTATACATTGATTTGAGGCATTCATTCAGGATGCTTGGATATCTGACTCCATTGAAACAATAGAATCTCCATCGACGATTTAAACGTCGATGATATTACTCGGGAGGCCTCAATGTTTGTGAACCTGAAAATAAATGAAATAAATTCAATAGTGATTACTTCATAAATTATGTTGTAATTTGTTTTTTTTAAAAAAACTAAAACCTTAACAAACTTACATTGAAAGGTCGTCCTTCCACTGTGCCTCGTACTTGCGGGTAAATTGATTCCACTGCGAAGGCACGCCGCCTCTGCGCTGTGAACTAGCGCTGGAAGAGGCAGCATCGGTTGACGGCGCAGGTGGTGTAGGTGCCTCTTCTTGAGAGGCACCTAAGGAAATATCATCCTCGCTGCTAGACGAACTAGCTGCGACCATACGTGAGCGACCAGCTCTGGTTTTCATTCTATGCATCTACATAATTTTATACAAATAATTATATAATTAAATTCAAATGTAAAAAAAAATTCGACAGCACCTCCCCTATACTGGATACTACCCAAATCCACAAACCTGCACATATTAACAATAGCCACAACCAATTGACCCAATCTATACTAATTATTCCAACATATTCAATTACTAATCTTAAGGTAAATTCAACATTAAGAATTACAATTCAACAAATTATTCAATAATTATGTCAATACAACAATAAAATTTATTCAATAAATAAAAAAAAAACTCTAGACTAACAATTAAAATTAATGGAAAAAATTAAACATAAATCATATACTACAAGTTTGTTTGAGAAATAACAATAAAACATGTACATCTACTAACAAAATACATATACTAAAAAAATAATAAAAAGATAGAATTACTTACAAAAATCCGTCGGTAAATCAGAACACGGATGTTGTGACCACAAAACTTCAAGAAATATAACTTGTTGTGCTGAGATGAGGGAGATTTTTGTTTGGAGGGGAGGGGGGGCTGGTTGTTTGCAGATGGGGAGAGTTGGGATTAGGAAGAAGAAGGAGAAATAGGGGAGGAGAGGGTCAGCAGAGAGGGCATATATTAACTTTTTCCGACGGATTTTTCGTCGGTGAGTCCGTCGGCTATTCTGACAGAAAAATCGACACGTCATCGTACATATATGCCATTTCGAATCCGTCGGTGATTCCATCGGTAAAAATAACCCCGCCAAAACCTCCACGTCAACAACCCGCCTTTTTTTTTAATTCTGAACTTTCCGTCCGTAATTCAGTCGGTAACTACCGACAGACACTTTCCGTCGGTAGTTACCGACTGAATTACAAACAGAAAAAGTTTCGTCGGTAATGTCAACCTCAAATTACCGACAGAAATAGTCTGTCTGTAAATCCGTTGCTATTAAGCGAATTTCTGGTAGTGTGGGTTCTTGAAATTTGGTGTTTCTCTCTTGATCTGTAAAAATAGATACCAAAACTCCCTCTCTTCTTTTTTCACGATAGTTGCAGATTTTTTTTTGGTAAGAAGAGTAGTATTTATGCTCTATAATTATTTTTATTTGCATTTAGGCCCTATTTTCTTTGAGTGTATTCGTTTTGCCCCCACTTCTTTTTATTTTAGTTTATTTTCTTTAATTTAATTCAACCTTGATTATCTCAGTATTTACACAGTGAGGAAAGGAACGTTTCTTGCCATAATGTCTGAGTAGGTCCTAGACAAGATTGATGTTATTACTCATAAATCGTCCACCCAAGAAGGCATTTTGCAAAGGGCTGATAATATCTGTAAGTGCATGAGCCAGTCGACCAGCCAGAATCTTTGCAATGACCTTATAAATTACATTGCAGTAGAAAATGGGCCTGAAATCAAATGGAGATGTAACATTAGCTGATTTAGGGGCCAAAGCAATGATGGAGTGATTAACCTGCCGAAAGAGCTGACTAGTAAGGAAGAAATCTTGAACAGCAACACAAAAATCTTCCCCAACTATGTGCCAGGCACGCTTGAAAAAAAATGAAGAATAGCCATCCAGCCTGGGTGCTTTATCATCCCCTATGCTGAAAACTGCCTTTCGAATATCATCATGAGTGGCCGGAGAGAGGAAGAGAGCATGAGAACTAGAGAGACATGGCCCACTGTGGATAACCGCACTATCAAAAGGGATAGTGGGGTTGGACATGCCAAGTTGCTACTGGAAGTAATTGACAAAGACGCCTCCAACTTCCTCCAAAGAGGAGCTTTGACGACCATGGCCGGTCATAATTGCTGGAATAAAGTTCCTTCTGTGATTATGATTCATCAGTTCATGGAAGAACTTGGTGCCTCTATCACTTTCTTTAAGAAAATTGCATTTGATCTTTTGGCTGAAAAATTGTTTCTCTACAAACTTCAATTGTGAAAGCTTTGATCTAAGAAGCTTTTCCTGGTCCAATAAATGGTGATTGTCTCTGTCATGATGCAGGGATAGTTGATGAGTCGCCAACTCAGTTTCAAGGCGAGAAACATGTTCTGAGATGTGGCTGAAATGTAGTCGATTGAGCTCCTTAAGAGGCCTCTTTAAAATCTTCAGCCTACGACACAAAAGATACATAGGAGTGCCATATAGATCAGAGGACCAATGAGTAGAGACCACGTCAAGGAATTGATCATGGGAAGTCCACATGTTGAAGAATTTGAAGTTTCTCTTGCCTTGAACAGGATGATCCAAACTAACTTTGGCAGGAGAGTGGTCTGTAAAAGCTCCAGGAGGATCAAAGTGAACGTGAGTCAAGTGATGAAGGGAAGACCAATATGGATTTGTCAGAACCCTATCAAGTTTGCTCCACACAGTACCATTGGTCTAACTATAGTGACAACCAGTATAGTTCACATCCTGGAGGCCAAGGTCTAAGCAATACTGACGAAAATCAAAAGTTTCATAGGAAGAAACAGGCTCACCATTGTGCTTGTCTGCAGAAGAAAGAACAGAGTTGAAATCACCAAGAAGCATCTAGGGACATGAGGAGTTCCAGCATCTCAAATCCGCCCATAAAGACCTTCTAGCATAAATAAAGTTGTATCCACACACAAAAGTAACATGAAAGTTGTATTGAGAGATAAGGCTATGAACAGAAAGATGTAGGGCTTGAGCAGTGGAAGAAATTAGATCAACAGAGACTGTGGAAGGATTCCAAAAAACCACAATATGAGCAATAGATGCTGCATTCGCATTAGAGATATATTTCCAATCCCGAAGTCGCAACCTGTGCAGCCTGGCTACCCTAGAGAGAGTCAATTTAGTTTCAAGCAATCCACAAATATCCATACGGAATTTCTTCATGAGGCCAACCACCTCATGTTGCTTCAGGGGATTATTGAGACCCTTGACATTCCAACTATATATAATCATGGAGATGCAGGAGAAGGGATGGCCCTTCTACTACCAGTATTGGTCCTCATGCTATTATGCTTCACATTGGTCCTGACTGAATTCCCCAACAAAGGAACTTCTAAAGGCTGAGAGGCCAGAATACCTTCTCCCGGATTGGGAGGCCTCAAGCTAGAAGAAGCAACTGTCAAAACAACATCTGCACATTCAGGAGTAACAACATCTGCACATGCAGTAGTAACAGTATCTGCACATTCAGGAGTAACAACATCTGCACTTGCAGTAGTAACAGTATTTGCACATTCTAGAGTAACAACAATTCCTGTACTAGGCAGATGGACAATAGCATCTGCACATACAGGAATAGTAAGAGTATGGCAGGGAGTTTTACCAGACACATCTTCAATAGCATTCACTGTCTTCCCTTTGGAGGGGCTTTTAACATGGTTATTGGACTTTCGTCTAGACTCCACCGTGATCCAGCCTTCATCAGGAGTAACACTGGGACCAACAGACTAAGGAGCCACAACAAGAGAGGTTGATGTAGCTATAGGAGGAAACTGAACTGTTAATGGTTGACTCTGTTCTTGCGAATCCTTGATTGGGACCTGCACATGTTGCTGTATGTGGGGACCCAGTCTACTAAAGACTCCCTCTTTGCTTGCATGGTTAACCTGAGCACAACCCCCATCTTTGATATTGGATGCAGCTTTGGAACAGAGAAGTCGGGTATGGCCAATGGCATTGCATAAATTGCAAAATTTAGGTTGAGATTCATAGACTACCTTTTGTTGAAGCACTAGACCAGATGGCAGAGACACCACTACAGATTGTTGAGTGTCTTCACGAAGGTCAAGTTCAATAAGAACTCTTGTATAAGACAGGCGAGAGAGAGTAGAGGTCATATGGTCACACTGGATGGGCTTGCCTAGAACACTGGCAATTTTGGACAGACACACAGGAGACCAATAGCAAAGGGGAAGGTTTGGAAATCTTACCCAGACAGGAACCCTCGTCATCTCCTCACTGGAGAAGTCAAAAAACTTCGTCATCTGTTTCAAAATAAGAGGTTTACCATACACAATGTATGGTCCACCCTGAAGAACAGAAATTTTGTCTTCCTTCCGATTAAATCTATAGATCAGCCATCTAGAGGCATGGATAGTGAGAGAAGCTTCACATTTCCATACAGAGGAAATGATGCCATTCAAGGCCTTTTAACCAGGGCTCTTACCTGAAACATAATCCACAACACACAAATTCCAAACCTCAAACTGAGGTTGGATATGTTCTGGATAGATGGCACATGATTTGGTGAGATGATTAAAGGAGAAGTTTTGTAGCTTTGTACAGTGAGTAGATGGATGGTCAGAAGAGAAGAGATCCCGCCATACACGGCTACCAGAGGGGAGGGAGGAAGTTGCTTATGGAGATGTATTTTGTGGACTACCCCCTGTATTGACAAGAGGAAGAGCTGGAGCAGCAGGAGGGGAAGACAGGGGTGAACCATCATAACAATCATCATCAAAAAAGGAAAAATCCAGTTGTTCCTCTTCCAAAAGCGCATCTACCAAAGCTTCATCTTCTGAGCAATCTTCAACTGTAACAGTATCCACAAGCTTGGAACCAGAACTAATCTCAGGGATGGTTGGAAGAACATCCGGGCAGGGAGGGCTGAACTTGGATGGAGACAGAGGAGAAGGTTCAGAAGAAGATGCACAAGGGTTAACATCCGATTTGATAGCCTGGAGGCCAAGAACAATAGAGCTATCATGAGTTGGTTCATTGGGAACAGGCATATGCAAGGTGTCTTTTCCATGAGACACTGTAGCGGCAATCTTCCGTCTAGTTTTGGCCATTTGAATTAAAACTCAGGCGGGAAAAGAAGAATCAAGGGGGAACCGAGGAAAAAGCAGAATTAGAAGGAAGAATTGAGTAAGGGGGCATATCAAAGTGAGGAAGGAAAGGAAATTAAGGGAGAAACTCCAGAATCAGCCAGCACTACTAAGGGAATCAGCTCCATGAGAGGAGAGCATCTCTCTCTAGATTCTCTCTCTAGCGTGACTTCACTGGGAGCTCTTTCTTTTTCTTTTTCTTTTTCTTTTTTTATCAATTGTAAGAAATATACAGATAAAAAATAATACATCGTTAGAGACCAGCAAGTTAACTGTACAGGCAAATACAATGACAGGGAACAGGCTCCCTGAAACCATAGGGAACAAACTCCCATAATAAACCGCAAACCTAGCAACCAAACCAGGCCAACAGGCAAGGACCAGCAAAGCAGAACACAATCTACTGGCCCAGGGATGAGCCATTGGGAAGTTGAACAGTGACCAAAGTAGGCAAAGTGCCAAGTAAGTCAACCTCAATGAGAACCCGAGCGTAGGAGAGCTTAGACTTGGTGGATGTGGGTTCATCACAGTGTAATGGCTTGCCAATCACACTAGCTAGTTTGGATAAACAAAGGGGGGTCCAGCACCTAATAGGGAGATTTGGAAATCTCACCCAGGTGGGCATCTTGGTCAGGTCTGGAGGCATGAAGTCAAAAAAATCGGGCATAACTTGTAAGATTAATGGCCGACCAAAAACAGAATATGGTCCCCCACCCAGAACGTCCAACATAACAGATTCAGTGGGGAAAGCAAATATCAACCATCCAGAGTCATGCATGGTGAGGTTAGCATGATATTTCCAGTGTTGAGCAATATATTGAGACAACATGGTATAACCAGGGCACTTGCCAGCAACAAACCCAATGAGGCAAAATTTCAATGAATCATCAGGGTGAACTACATTAGAAGCTAAAAATTGACATGAAGCAGTGGATGTAAATATAGGGAAGTGAACAAGACTAGGAAATTCAGGGGAACCTGGTACAGAATCCTTGACAGGCAGTTATCCAGTTCGGGTCGGAGGCAGTTGTCCACAAGGAGTTTGAGCAGAAGGTGAAAGAGGCAAACCATCGCGCTGCAAAGCCCTATGTCCCTCAGAACGAGCCAATTGATCCGCCTTAAAACCCTCAGAAGAAACCCCTTTGCGTGCACAGGAAGCAGAGGAGCTTGATTTGGATCGAGTTTTCGCAGAAACCCTAATTCCAATTGGGGACGAGGCAAAGTCTCCAAAAGTCAGCTTGGGTCGGGGTGGGAGGGCTTGAGACGAGGACTCAGGATTCGATTGGACTGGAGATAGGGCTTGAAGTGGTGCCCTATGTACACGCGAGGGAGCATGGATCGAGGGTTGAAGCTCAAAATCCCTTCCACCAGACCGGAGAGCTAAATAGTGCTTCTTTGATTTAGCCATAAAAAGAGTAGTAGCGGATGCAGAAGTGAAGAAGAGGAACGGTGATCAAGGAGAGAACCAACAGACGCAGTGCAACACACCGACGTTTTCTCTCACTATAACCCAGACAATCCACCCCTAGCTACCAAAGAGCTCTCAGTAGCACTGCGTCTGTTGGTTCTCTCCTAAAATTCCTTGTGGACAACTGCCTCCGACCTGGACTGGACAACTGCCTGTCAAAGATTTTGTACCTGGTTCCCCTGAATTTCCTGGTCTTGTTCACTTCCCTATATTTACATCCACTGCTTCATGTCAATTTTTAGCTTCTGATGTAGTTCACCCTGATGATTCATTGAAATTTTGCCTCATTGGGTTTGTTGCTGGCAAGTGCCCTGGTTATACCATGTTGTCTCAATATATTGCTCAACACTAGAAATATCATGTTAACCTCACCATGCATGACTCTAGATGGTTACTATTTGCTTTCCCCAATGAATCTGCTATGTTGGACGTTCTGGGTAGGGGACCATATTCTGTTTTTGGTCGGCCATTAATCTTACAAGTTATGACTGATTTTTTTGACTTCATGCCTCCAGATCTGACCAAGATGCCCACCTGGGTGAGATTTCCAAATCTCCTTATTAGGTGCTGGACCCCCCTTTGTTTATCCAAACTAGCTAGTGTGATTGGCAAGCCATTACACTGTGATGAACCCACATCCACCAAGTCTAAGCTCTCAAATGCTCGGGTTCTCATTGAGGTTGACTTACTTGGCACTTTGCCTACTTTGGTCACTGTTCAACTTCTCAATGGCTCATCCCTGGGCCAACAGGTTATTTATGAGTCTCTTCCTCATTTATGTACGTACTGTGCTTCCATGGGGCATTTTACTACCACATGCAAGAAAAGCTCCTTCAAGCGCAAGAACAAATCTCCTGAAGGCCACACAACTGCTAGTCCCTCTATCGGCAAGACAATTATTGAACCTCAACATATGTCTGGTTCATGTCCTCTAGTTGTCCCCCCGGCAGGTCCCCTGACCACTGAGATTGTCACTCCTACTCCCTGGAGACAATGCTCCCCTGGGCGTAAACGGACCAAGCTTCTATTGGCCAATAACTTCGCTTCAAGCTCTGCCTTTGGTCCAATCCCATGTCAGGATCTAACTGGTATACCGGCCTCTTAGTAGTATCTCAACCGAAGCTCAGCTCCCATGGTTTCACAACACTAAATGGGTCAACCGAACTCTTCTCTCTCCAGTAACAGCTCTGATGAGTTAGCTCGTTGGGCGCCTATATAGCTTCTTGAGGCCTTGTTGCTCTATGGTGGCACCTAAGCTGCCTTGTTCACTTTTACAGTTGATGGGTTTTTTGCTTGGTTGCTTTTGTTTGGCAGGTTCTTTCTGGTGGTGCCTTCTTAGCTTGTTGCTGGCTGAGTTTCAGCTTGGGGTTTTGCTTTTCTTCTGCAATGCTTGGTCATTGTCTTTTGGATATGTTGCTTTGCTGCTGTCTTGAAGCACTGCTGTTTGATGTGCTCTGTAGTTCTGTTTTTTTTGTTTAGCTTGGTGGGAGCCTGTTCCCCTAAGCTTTTTGTTCTGCCTTCTTGGAAGTCTGGATTTTGGTTGCTACTGCTTCCTGCTGTTGAGGCTTTGTTCTTGCTTGTGGGTGCATAGTCCCTTTTCGCTGAGGATCAACCTCTGTTAGCTGTATGGGTTGTTCTGCTCCTGGCTTTGCTCGCTGGGGATTTGTATGCCTCTGTTGGCTTTTTGGATGTTTGGTTCCTGCCCCCGCATGAGGGAAGTTCATGCTCTGTATATGGGATCCTGTTTACTTTATTGTCTGCTTAATGCCATATGGCTTTTGTTGCTAGTCCATGGGAGCTTGTTCCCGTTGATCTAGGTTTATGTTCTGTAAGCTTGTCTTGTTATGGTTCGTCTCAGGGAGCCTGTTCCCTTTGACTGATTATGTATATCCTTATGTATTGCTGGTCTCCAGCTTGTACTGCAAGCTTGTCTTGCTATTTTTGATCTAAACATTTCTTACATTTGATCAAAAAAAAAGAGTGAAGAAAGAGCAATCAAGTCACGCTAGAGAGAGAATCAAGAGAGAGATGCTCTCCTCTCATGGAGCTAATTCCCTTGGTAGCGCTGGCGGATTCTGGAGTTTAATTATCCCTTGATTTCCTTTTTTTCCTCACTTTGATCTCTCCCCTTCCTCAATTCTTCCTCCTGATTCTACTTTTTCCTCGGTTCCCTCTTGATTCTTTTTTTCCCGCCTGAGTTTTAATTCAAATGGCCAAAACTAGATGGAAGATTGCTGCTATAGTGTCTCGTGGAGAAGACACCCTGCATATGCATGTTCCCAATGAACCAACTCATGATAGCTCTATTGTTCTTGGCCTCCAGGCTATCAAATTGGATGTTAACCCTTGTGCATCTTCTTCTGAACCTTCTCCTCTGTCTCCGTCCAAGTTCAGTCCTCCCTGCCCGGATGTTCTTCCAACCATCCCGGAGATTAGTTCTGGTTCCAAGCTTGTGGATATTGTTACAGTTGAAGATTGCTCAGAAGATGAAGCTTTGGTAGATGCGCTTTTGGAAGAGGAACAACTGGATTTTTCCTTTTCTAATGATGATTGTTGTGATGGTTCACCCCTGCCTTCCCCTCCTGCTGCTCCAGCTCTTCCTCTTGTCACCGCAGGTGGTAGTCCACCAAATACATCTACAAAAGCAACTCCCCCCCTCCCCTCTGCCTCTGGTAGCCATGTATGGCGGGATCTCTTATTTTCTGACCGACCATCTACTCACTGTACAAAGCTTTAAAATTTCTCCCTTAATCATCTCACCAAATCATGTGCCATCTCTCTAGAAGATTTCCAACCTCAGTTTGAGGTTTGGAATTTGTGTGCTGTGGGTTATGTTTCAGGTAAGAGCACTGGTTATAGGGCCTTGAATGACATCATTTCCTCTATATGGAAATGTGAAGCTTCTCTCACTATCCATGCCTCTAGATGGCTGATCTATAGATTTAATTGGGAGGAAGACAAGATTTCTGTTCTTCAGGGTGGTCCATACCTTGTGTATGGCAAACCTCTTATTTTGAAGTAGATGACAAAGTTTTTTTGACTTCTCCAGTGAGGAGATGACGAGGGTTCCTGTCTGGGTAAGATTTCGAAACCTCCCCCTTTGTTGTTGGTCTCCTGTGTGTCTGTCCAAAATTGACAGTGTTCTAGGCAAGCCCATCCAGTGTGACCATATGACCTCTACTCTCTCTCCCCTGTCTTATGCAAGAGTTCTTATTGAACTTGACCTTCGTGAAGACACTCCACAATCTGTAGTGGTGTCTCTACCATCTGGTCCGGTGCTTCAACAAAAGGTAGTCTATGAATCTCTACCAAAATTCTGTAACTTTTGCAATGCCCTTGGCCACACTCGGCTTCTCTGTTCCAAAGCTGCATCCAGTATCAAAGATGGGGGTTATGCTCAGGTTAACCATGAAAGCAAGGGGGAGTCTTTAGTAGGCTGGGTCCCCACATACAGCAACATGTGCAGGTCACCACCAAGGATTCGCAAGAACAGAGTCAGCCATTATCAGTTCAGGTTCCTCCTGTGGCTACATCAACCTCTCCTGTTATGGCTCCTTAGCCAGTTGAACCTAGTGTTGCTCCTGATGAAGGCTGGATCACGGTGGAGTCTAGGCGAAAGTTCAATAACCATGTTAAAAGCTCCTCCAAGGGGAAGACAGTGAATGCTATTGAAGATGTGTCTAGTAAAACTCCCTGCCATACTCTTACTATTCTTGCATGTACAGATGCTATTATCCATCCGCCTAGTAAAGGAATTGTTGCTACTCCTGAAAGTGCAGATATTGTTACTCCTGCATGTGCGGATGTTGTTACTCCTGAATGTGTAGATGTTGGTTTGACAGCTGCTTCTTCTAGCTTGAGACCTCCCAATCCAGGAGAAGGTATTCTGGCCTCTCAGCCTTTTAAAGTTCCTTTGTTGGGGAATCCAGTCAGAATCAATGTGCAACATAATAGCAAGAGCACCAGTACTGGTAGTAGAAGGGTCATCCCTTCTCCTGCATCTCAATGATTATATATAGCTGGAATGTCAGGGGTCTCGATAATCCCCTAAAGCAGCATGAGGTTGTTGGCCTCATGAAGAAATTCCGTATGGATATTTGTGGATTGCTTGAAACTAAATTAACTCTCTAGGGTACCCAGCTTGCACAGGTTGAGACTTATGGATAGGAAATATATCTCCAATGCAGATGCAACATCTATTGCTCGTATTGTTGTATTTTGGAATTCTTCCACAGTTTATATTGATCTGATCTCTTCCACTGCTTAAGCCCTGCATCTTTCTGTTCATAGCCTTATCTCTCAATACAACTTTCATGTTACTTTTGTGTATGGATACAACTTTATTTATGCTAGAAGGTCTTTATGGGCGGATTTGCGACGCTAGAACTCCTCATGTCCCTAGATGCTTCTTAGTGATTTCATCTCTGTTCTTTCTTCTGCAGATAAGCACAATGGGGAGCATGTTTCTTCCTATGAAACTTTTGATTTTTGTCAGTGCTGCTTAGACCTTGGCCTCCAGGATGTGAACTATACTGGTTGTCACTACAGTTGGACCAATGGTACTGTGTGGAGAAAACTTGATAGGGTTATGACAAATCCATATTGGTCTTCCCTTCAACGCTTGACTCATTTTCACTTTGATCCTCCTGAAGCTTTTACAGACCACTCTCCTGCTAAAGTTAGTCTGGATCATCCTGTCCAAGGCAGGAGGAACTTCAAATTCTTCAACATGTGGGCTTCCCATGACCAATTCCTTGACGTGGTCTCTACTCATTGGTCCTCTGATCTCTATGGCACTCCCATGTATCTTTTGTGTCACAGGCTGAAGATTTTAAAGAGGCCACTTAAGGAGCTCAATCGCTTACACTTCAGCCACATCTCAGAACGTGTTTCCCGTCTTGAAACTGAGTTGGCAGATCATCAATTATCTCTACATCATGACAGAGACAACCACCGATTATTGGATCAGGAAAAGCTTCTTAGATCAAAGCTTTCACAATTGAAGTTTGTAGAGAGAAAAAAATTCAGCCAAAAGATCAAATGTAATTTTCTCAAAGAAAGTGATAGAGGCACCAAGTTTTTCCATGCACTGATGAATCATAATCACAGAAGGAATTTCATTCCAGCAATTATGATCGCCTATGGTTGTCAAAGCTCCTCTTTGGAGGAAGTTCACAGTGTCTTTGTCAATTACTTCCAGCAGCAACTTGGCACGTCCAACCCCACCATCCCTCTTGATAGTGAGGTTATCCACAGTGGGCCATGTCTTTCCTCAAATTCACATGCTCTCTTGCTCTCTCCGGTCACTCATGATGATATTTGAAAGGCAGTTTTCAACATAGAGGATGACAAAGCACCCGGGCCGGATGGCTATTCTTCATTTTTTTTCAAGAGTGCGTGGCACATAGTTGGGGAAGATTTTTGTGCTACTGTTCAAGATTTCTTCCTTACTGGACGACTCCTTCGGCAGGTTAATCACTCCATCATTGCTTTGGTCCCTAAATCAGCTAATGTTACATCTCCATCTGATTTCAGGCCCATTTCCTGGTGCAATGTCATTTATAAGGTCATTGCAAAGATTCTGGCTGGTCGACTGGCTCATGCTCTTTCAGATATTATTAGCCCTTTGCAAAATGCCTTCTTGGGTGGACGATTTATGAGTGATAACATCAATCTTGTTCAGGAACTTCTCACACATTATGGCAGGAAACGTTCCTCTTCTCGCTGCCTGTTGAAAGTGGACTTCAGGAAAGCATTTGACTCTGTTTAATGGGTTTTTCTACAAAACCTTCTTCTACAGCTTGGATTTCCAAGCCGGTTTGTTTCTGTTCTCATGCAATGTGTCTCCACTGTCTCATACTCTGTTGTTGTGAATGGTAATCTTCATTGGTTCTTTCTGGGCAAAAGTGGCGTTCGACAGGGGGATCCTTTGTCCCCATACCACTTCATTTGTTGTATGGAATACTTATCCAGAATGCTAAAGCTAACCTCTCAACAAGCTAGCTTTCGGTTTCATCCCAAAAGTCAGTCCCAAGGGCTTACACATCTTGCTTTCACAGATGACATCCTCCTTCTCTCACGGGGTGATGCTTCTTCAGTTAAATGCCTTCTTCAGTAACTTCACCTTTTTGGTCAAACTTCAGGGCTGGTAATAAATCCACAAAAATCTTCTATCTTCTTTGGTGGAGTCAATGATGCACACAAGCAAACCATCCTTACTGAATCAGGCTTTAGGGAAGGACTTTTCCCCTTCGCCTATTTAGGGGTTCCCTTGAGTCCCCACCGGCTATTAGCTAGTCAGTTTGCACCTCTATTAAATGCCTTGGAGTTGACAGTACAAGGCTGGATTGCTAAGCATCTCTCATATGCAGGTCATCTTGAGCTTCTTCGATCTGTGCTCTTTGGAAAAGTTCACTTCTGGTTAAACATCTTCCCCATGCCAGCGGTTGTTCTTCACAAAATCATCAACATCTGCAGGAATTTCTTATGGACAGGGGACACCAAGAGAAATGGCTCAGCCTTAGTTGCATGGAAATTTCTCTACCTGCCTAAAGTGGAAGGAGGATTAGGTCTTTGTGATCTTAAAGCTCGCAATAGAAGCTCATTGCCAAACAGCTTTGGAATCTTCATCTTAAAACGGATTTGGTATGGATTCGTTGGGTGCATCACTTTTATTTGAGCCATGATGATATTTGGACTGCTCAACCCAATCAGCACTCTTCCCCATTGTGGAAGTCCATCCTTTCTGTTCGGGACCTTCTTTCTCTTCGTAGTGGCAGTCCAAGGGAAAGTATCCAGTTGATGACCAGTTGGTCTACAAGTACAGGCCCCTTTCTCGCCCACGCATATCAATTCTTTAGACAAGTGGGTGCAGCTATTTCATGGAATAGGGTGGTTTGGGAGCAGTGGTCCTTACCTAAGTACAGTTTCATTTTGTGGTTGGCTACTTTGGGTAAACTCCGCACTTGGGATCGATTGCGATTCAACCCTATTGATCCCACCTGTGTGTTCTATAGGCAGGAGGAAGAATCTCACAGGCACTTATTCTTTCTTTGTGGATGGCCATGTCAACTGTGGTATATGATCACAGCCTGGTTGCGGATAAACAGGCTATGAACTCCATGTCTAGTGCTCTTCATTAGTTGCACCCTAAGAAGAGGAACATGGCAGCTCGTATGAGAAGGGTTTCGCTGGGCATAGTGATTTACTTAATCTGGGAGGAGTGCAACCGAATAATTTTTTATGGCAATTCAAGAGATGTTAATACAGTCTTCAGAAGATTCCAAGTCTTGTTCTACATCATCTTCCACTTTCAGGAGAGGGATCACTCTCTACTACATGTAGGCTGATGTTTTGGGCGTGCATGGTGAAGCCTTTGACGTGCATGTCTTTCTACGTGCTGAAGATTGCTGTCGGGCCCACCATTTATCTTGCATCCTCCCTGTGTCTGTTGCTCATGGTTTTATCCTTGAGATCATCACTACGTGGTTGCATGGTTCATGCATACTGGCTTCACGTGTCACACTTTGCTGCTGGGCCCACTTACTTCTATCCTCGAGTGGTTCGTGGTCTTTAGCTTAAGGCCCGGGGCTTTTTTGTGTAAAGGATGTTAGCATTTATATGTTTATGGTCTGTTTTTTTGGGTTTGTTGATGTCATCTGCTTACCTCGGTTATCCTTGGCACCTGTAGAATTTGGGTTCCTCAAATAACCGATGGCTCGTTTATTTAGATTGTATTTTTCTTTATGCTTGTTGGGAGCCTGTTCCCACTGCCTTATTCTGTATAGGTGTATAATTGGCTTGCTGGTTTTCCAGCTAGTCTATCTTTTTTATCTATAAAATTCTAACATTTGATAAAAAAAAAAGTGACGCTCTCGGTGTAGTGAGAGAAGGTGTCTATGGCAAAATCGAAGAAAAAATCCACGATTCTTCGGTCTATTCAAGGGGATTTTAAACTTCAGACCTCGCATCAAGTTTCCCCGAGTATTTCTAGGGCTCAATTTCGCAGCCAATCTCCGGTTCAATCTGACTTTGGTTCTTTGTCTAAAGCCTCTCCACCTCGTACCAGAGTAGTTTTTTCTGACTATGTTACCCCATCCACTTGAGTTAGGGGTTCTTCTAAAAGCAGGAACAGAGTCATGCATCAACCTCGTTCCTCAGCTCCATCAGCCTTTTCCCCTTGTGACAATAAAGGCGTCTTCTCCGATGACTCTAGGGCTAGCGCATCGGCGAACACTGAGAGGGCTGGGTCTTTCCCTCCCATTCCTGAGTTACATCAAGGTTTGACCCACCGGTCAACCCCTATGCAGCGAGGAACTCCCACTCAGCCATCAGGGTTCGTTCCAACCTCCACTAGGGCTACCTCCAGCCCCTCCCTAAACATTCCTGTTCGAGCACAGACGAACACCAAAGAATCTCAACAAGGTACTTCTCAGTCTCCTGGTCTTGTTCACTTCCCTGATTTTGCATCCTCTGTTTCATGCCAATTTAAGGATACAGACGTGGCCAGCCCTGCTGATTTGTGGAAATTTTGTTTAATTGGATTTGTTGTTGGAAAGTTTCCCGGTTATGCATCCTTGTCTCATTATATTGATAGAAACTGGAAACACCATGCAAACTTTACAATGCATGATTTTGGGTGGCTCATATTTGCATTCCCCACTGAACATGAAATGTTGGAAGTTCTTGGTGGTGGACCATATTATGTGTTTGGCAGGCCGTTAATTCTCAAGGTCATACCCGATTTTTTTGATTTCAAGCCTAATGACACAACCAAGATGCCCACATGGGTGAGATTTCCCAACTTGCGTCTTCGATGCCGGACCTCCCTCTGCTTGTCTAAATTGGCTAGTGTAACTGGTAAACCAATACACTGTGATGACCCTACTACTAATATGACAAGGTTATCCTATGCTTGGGTTCTTATTGAGGTCAATTTACCGGGAGATTTGCCCAGCTCTGTAAATGTTGTTCTTCCCAACGGCTCCAACATTGCTCAACAAGTTTTGTATGAGTCACTCCCCCGTTTCTGCAAATCATGCCTATCCTGGGGCACACTGAAAATGCATGTCACAAAAGGTGAGTCAAAGTGCAAGACAAGGCCTCAAGACATTCATGAAGACTCCAGTAGTCCTTCTGCAGACACAGTGACAGTTGAGAAACAACAACCATACAGTCAGGGGGCTCCTGTTGACACTCATGTTGACCCTATGTCGACTGAAGTGGTCACCTTTGAGACCAAGAGACACTCTTCCCCTGGGCGTAAAAGAACTAAGTTAGCTGCACCTTCTAACCCCAAGCAAGCCTTAGATACTGGAAAGTGTGAGGAAGCTTTACTGGTTAAACGACAATACTTAACCAGGAGCAAAGAGAGCAAAAAGGATGCTCAACCCAGTTTGGGTAAACCAGGGTCATCCAAGGGCCCCGTGCCTGTACATTACAGCTCTGATGATTCGGCACCATCCTTGTCGATGTAGTAGGGTTAGGGGTTTGACCCCATGTTGGTTTCTTTTTCTTTTTATTTTTCTTGTGCAGTCATTCTACTGGTTGGCTTTGCTTGTTTCCTTTGTTCCTGCTAATCAGGATTGGTTTCCAGGGTGGTGCATGATGTTTCTTACCTGCTGCTTTGTTTAGCTTGTTGATGGCTGAGGCCTGCTGGTAAGCTTGTTGCTTGCTCTGATCATGATTGTCAGGTTGGTTCCTTCCTTGCTGCTGCTTTTGTGCTTTAATTGTTGCTGGCTAGATCCTTGTTGGTTCTGCTAAAAGTGGTTCCTTGGGGTTTGTTGTCCTTGTTGCTGCAGGTTGGTTTTGCTAGTGGTTTGTTTCTGGGTTGCTTGTTCTGCTGCTCAGACATTCAGTTCCTGTTCTGATTTAGCTGTGGGAGCTTGTTCCCAAGCTTTTTAGGATGTTCGGCTAGTTTGCTGGATTGGTTTATTTTGTCTGTATAAGGGAGCATGTTCCCTTGTTCTGCTTTCGGTGTGCTTGTCCTAGGGAGGTTGTTCCCTTACACACGCCTTTTGTGTTGTAATCCTGTTTAGCAAGCTAGGCTTGCTTTGGTTTTCTTTGGGGAGTATGTTCCCCTTGACTGTTTAATTCTTGTCTGTATAAGGGAGTATGTTCCCTTGTTCTGATTTCGGTGTGCTTGTCCTGGAGAGGCTATTCCCTTGCACACGCCTTTTGTGTTGTAATTTTGTTTAGCAAGATAGGCTTGCTTCGGTTTTCTTTAAGGAGTATGTTCCCTTTGGCTGTTTAACTCTGTATATATGTACTACTGGTCTCCAGCTTGTTTAATTTTGATATATAAATTCTTACATTTGATTAAAAAAAAAAAGAGCTCTCAGTTATATGTGATGTGTTGCTTTTTGCTTGTTTTCGTCTGTTTTACTGGGTTGGCTTTCTTGTCGGTTGCTCCTGTCTGTGGCCTCTCTGTTTAGGTTCTAGTTTAGCTTCTTCCAGTCTGGTGGAAGTTGACTGTTTGCTTCCTCTGGTGGTTCTGGATGCTGGCTCTGCATATAGTTGAAGCTGGCTTGCTGAATTTGGCTCGGATTTTTTGTATGCTGTGTTGCTCCTGGTGCTTGCACTCTGTGTTTTGTATAGGCTTTGTGGGAGCCTGTTCCCCTAGCCTCTTTGGTTTTTTGGGTGTCTGTTGGCTGTGCTGGCTTCCAGGCTAGATTTGTTGACTGTGGTTTCTTGGGGTTTGCTATCTTTGTTGCAGGTTGCTGACTGGGTTTGATGCTGGTTTGCTCCTATGTTATGTTGCTCTGTATTTTGGGTTTTTCTGCTTTGGCTGGTGGGAACCTGTTCCCCTACCCTCTTTTGATTTTGGGAGCATGTTCCCTTTTTGTTTATTGTTTTCAGTTGCAGGTTGTGTTCTGCTTGCTGGTCCTTGCCTATCGGCTTGGTATGGTAGATGGGTTTGGGGTTTGTTTCTGGGGTTTTGTTCCTTTTGTTTCCAGGGGGACTGTTCCCTGTCATTGTCTATGCATGTACAGTTGACTTGCTGGTCTCTTCAGTGATGTATTATTTTTTTATCTATATATTTCTTACATTTGATTAAAAAAAAAGAGAGCTTTTAGTGTCTCAGCGGTCTGGTGAGAGAAATTAGAGAGAAAAGCTCTCCTTCCACCCGAAGTTGTTTCCTCTAGTTTTCATGGCCGTCCACTGCACCCGAAGCTGTTTCCTGTAACCCATTTCCTTTCCTTCCCGCTTGTTTCATAAATGGAAAAAAACAAATGGGAACCTGCAGCAGCTGCCAAGAGTACACAGGATTCGTTGCATGCTCCTGTTCCATCTCACACTAACCAAGGCATCCCCTACCTCACTGGCTGAAGTTATGAGGGAACCATCACTACGATGAATCGCAGGAATGAAGTTCTTTTTGTGCTTTTGGTTCATCAAGGCATGGAAAAAGCTAGTCCCTCTATCACTATCCTTAAAAAAGGTACATTTCAATTTCTAGCTATAGAACATTTTCTCCAATGATTTAAGATTGACAAGCTCCAGGCGAAGTTTGTGATCCTGAGCCAATAATTACGCATTGTCTCTATGGTCTTGAAGCAAAGATTGGTGCTGTTCCAGATCAGCTTCAGCTCTACGGACTCTCTCCGAGATGTGGCCAAAATGGAGTTTGTTTAGCTGCTTCAAGGGACCTTTGAGGAGCTTAAGCCTCCTGCATAGAACATACATTAGGGAGCTATAGACCTTAGCATGCCATTACTCCAAGATGAGAGATTTATAGTCACGATGCTCAACCCACATGTTGAAAAACTTGAAGCTAGCATGCCTTGGTTGATGCTGGGGGCCAATACAGACCGATATGGGAGAATGATCAGAGAAGGCACCCGGGGTGCTGAAATGGACATGGACAGATCGTTGAAGACTCAACTAGTGAGTATTAACCAAGACTGTCAATCTTGCTCCAAATCTTCCCATTTGTCCAGGTGAAATGGCTTCCTATGAAGTTGAGATCAGAAAGACCTAACATAGAGCAACAGGTTCTGAAATCAGCAACTTCATACGAGGAGACAGGCTCTCCATTATGTTTATCCTCTTCAGATAAGAGAGAGTTGGAGTCACCCAGGATAATCAGGGGAGAGTTTGAGTTCCATTCTGCAAGTCTTCCCAAAGAGCTCTGCGAGCAATAACAGTGTTATATCCATAAACAAAAGTAGCAGTAAGAGAACGGTGATTCACCATGCTACTGATGGTGACGTGAAAACCCTGGGCAGTAAAATCAATAAGCTCCACCTTAACAGTAGAAGGGTTCCAAAAAACCAAAATACAGGCAGTGTTAATTGCTGTGACATTAGACAAGAACCTCCAATTCCTGAGCCGGAGTTTGTGCATGAAAGACACAACAGAAGAAGCCAGCTTTGTTTCAACAAGACCGCAAACATCTAATTTATTCTTCTTCATGAGGCTTACTACCTCATGTTGCTTGAAAGGACTGTTGAGCACCTTCACATTCCAGCAGTAGATCTTCATGAATGAGGGGGGTGGGAAGTAACCCCTCGCCCCTACCAGGGACACCATCAGTGCACTGCTGAGCCCCCCTTCTTGGGGGCAAACCTTTAGAACGAGATGTGGAATGACCTGAAGCACCTGAAATAACCACAGATTTGCCCTTATCTGCCCTAGAGCCAGCTAAGTCAGAAGTTGATGCTGGTGTGATGTAGGGGATAGGTCTTGGAGGTGAGAGCTGACGCTCATATTGAGGCATATGAGAAGTACCTTGAGCTGGCCAAAGCTCAGCATGAGGGGACACAACAGAAGGTCTTGGGAGTGAAGGCTTGCGCTTCACTTTTCTACGCTGGACAATTTCCCAGCCTCCAGTGTTAGTGACACCAACTTCATTCTGAGATACAAGTGCAGCTTCAACTTACTTTATAGTGGGAACACAATCAGCAGGCAGATTAGCCTTTGAGCGATCAACAACAGGGTTGTCTACTTGGGAACCCAATTGATGGAAAACAGAATCCCTTTCTTTAGGAGCTGGAGTATGGGCAGGAGTCTGCTGTTGTTCCGGAACAATAGGAGGTAAGGATTTTGTGCACGTTATGACCAAGGGTTTTGCAATGCTTGCAGAAATGAGGAAGGGTTTCATATACAACTTATTGATGGAGCAAGCTACCATTTGGCAGAGTAACTTCAATGGAGTACGACAGGTCAGACAACAAGTTGACTTCCACCAACACCCTAGCATAAGAGAGTCTAGACATTGAAGAGGTAAGCATGTCACTTTGAACGGGCTTACCAAGAACACTGGCAATCTTAAACAGACATTTAATGGACCAGCACTTGAGTGGAAGATTGGGAAACTTAACCCAAACTGGAATAGTGCGCATTTCTGAGAAAGAGAAATCAAAATATTCTGGCATTGCCCGGAGGATGAGAGGCCGACCATAAACAAGATAAGGGCCCCTTCAGATAAGACATTTAATTTGTCTGCATCATTGGCAAATTTGAAGATCAACCAACCAGAGGCATGAATAGTTAAGAAGGCCTCGCAGTGCCAGGTGGTGGCAATAAGGTTCTGTAAGGCTTTAAAACCAGGGGAACGACTAGCAATATACCCAACAAGACACATCTTTCAATAGTCACATTTAGTGTCAAAATCATCGTCAACCAAATTACAACCTCTAGTTTCAGTGAAAGCAGAATAATAGGTGAGTTTAGGGCACCTGGTAGTGTCGCGGTTAGACGCGAAAAGATTACGCCAAGTGCTAGGGGGAGGCTCAGGACTGGTACTTGCAATGGCAGTTAAAGGGACATTGGCATCTATAGAAGCCTCAAGTGCAGATAGGGCTGGAACAACAGCCAGAGTAGAATCAATATATGAGAGGGAGAGAACAGAGGTTGGCTGGGTGACCACAAGGGGAACAAAGGGGCCAGGAGGAGCTACAAACACTAGAGTGGCGAAGAATTTGGAGCCCCCCTCATAATCCTTCACCTCTCTAGTGGTTATGGCTCCCCCCGTTCTTGTTGCTTTCTCTGCTGGTGCCCAGCCAACCACAGTTGCTTCCCCCACATGTGCCATTTCAGCTCTTGTTGCTCCCCCAACATGTGCCACGTCAGCTCCTGTGGATGGCATTGTTCCTTTGGCAACTACTGTAAGTGGAATTCTAAATCCTCCTGAGCCTTCTCCTAATACTTGGCGTAATCTTTTTGCATCTAATCGCAACACTACCAGTTGCCCTAAGCTCATCCATTACTCTGCTTTTACTGAAACTAGAGGCTGTAATTTGGTTGATGATGATTTAGACACTAAATGTGACTATTGAAAGATGTGTCTTGTTGGTTATATTGTTGGTCGTTTTCTTGGCTTTAAAGCCTTGCAGAACCTTATTGTTAACTCATAGCACCGTGAGGCATCCTTGACTATTCATGAATCTGGTTGGTTGATTTTCAAATTTGTTAATGATGCTGACAAATTGAATGTCTTATCTGGGGGTCCTTATCCAGTCTATGGTCAACCTCTCATTCTCAGGGCAATGCCAGAATATTTTGATTTCTCTTCTTCTGATATGCACACTGTTCCAGTATGGGTTAAATTTCCAAACCTCTCACTCAAGTGCTGATCTCTTAAATGTTTGTCTAAGATCGTTAGCGTCCTTGGTAAACATGTTCAAAGTGACATGCTTACCTCTACTATGTCAAGACTCTCATATGCCAGGGTGTTGGTGGAAGTCAACTTGTTATCTAATCTGTCTTACTCCATTGAAGTTACTTTACCAAATGACAGCTTACTCCATCAACAAGTTGTTTATGAAACTCTACCGTATTTTTGCAAGCACTGCAGAACCCTTGGCTACCTTACTTCAACTTGCACCAAATCCCCGCCTTCTAATGTTCCAAGCAAACAGCCAGCTCATGACTCTGCCCCTGTTCCTGAAGGCATCAGAGGCAAAGACTCTATTTTCAATCATCTAGGACCTTATAAAGGCACTCTTGTCGTTGAATGCTCAGAGGGAAATATGCCTGCCAATTATGTTCCTACTCCACCGCAGGCTGAGGCTGAGCTTATATCTGAGAGTGGAGCTATTGCTCCTAATTCCAGCGGTTGGGAAATTGTTCAGAGAAAAAAAGTACCGTGCAAGCCTTCACCCCCAAGACATCTTTCTAGGTCCCCTCATGTTGAACCTTGCCCGCCCCAAGGGCTTTCTTATTTGGGTCACAGGGATCGCCAGTCTTCACCTTCAATCTCTGTTTCTCCCACCATATCAGCACCAGCTCCTAATGTTTTAGCTGGCTTTAGGACTGATAAGGGCAAATCTGTGATTGTTTCAGATGCTCTAGGTCATTCCACATCTCGTTCAATTGGTATACCCCCAAAGAAAAGGGCTTAGCAGAGCACTGGTGGTGTTTCTAGTAGGGGTGAGCCCCCCTGATGATAATTTGTTGTTGGAATGTCAGGGTTAAACCATCCTCTGAAGCAACATGAGGTCGCCAACCTCATGAGGAAGAATAAATTAGATGTTCCTGGTCTTTTGGAGACAAAATTAGCTTCGTCTAAAGTGTCTTTGATGCAACAATTTCAGTTGAAAAAATGGAAGGCCCTGTCCAATGCAGCAGTGGCCTCATCAGCTAGAATTGTGGTCTTCTGGAATCAAGCTACTGTTAATGTTGATTTGCTTGGCTATTTGGCTCAAGGCCTTCATGTTCTTATTTCTAGCTTGGTTTATCAGTTCAAATTTTATACAACTTTTGTTTATGGGTCTAATATTGTTATTGCTAGGAGAACTCTTTAGGATGGTCTGAGGAACCAGAGTCCTAATTCACCTTGGCTCATTTTAGGAGACTTCAATTCTCTTCTATCTCAAGCAGACAAGCATTATGGGGAAGTTGTGTCCACCTATGAGACTGCTGATTTTCAAACAATATTGCTCTGACCTTGGGCTAACAGATTTAAATTATTCTGGTTGCCACTACACATGGTCTAGTGGCAGGGTCTGGAGCAAGCTTGACTGTGTCCTTGTTAATCTCCTTTGGTCTCTTGCTCATACTTCTGCCAATGTTCATTTTGATAATCCTGTTGTATTCTCTAATCATTCTCCTGCTACTGTCTCTTTCCAGTCACGACAGCTAATAGGTAAGAAGTGCTTCAAATTCTTTAATATGTGGACTACCCATGCCAGCTTCTTAGAGTTGATTGCAGATAAATGACATTATGAGGCTTACGGGTCCCCTATGTTCATTCTCTGTAAGCGCCTTAAAAATCTTAAAGGTCCTTTGAGGGAACTCAATAAACTCCACTACAGTCACATCTCTGAGAGGGTTGCTTGTGCTGAGGCTGCCTTGGATGATCACCAAACTATCTTCTCTATTAACAGGGATAATGCTCAACTTTTTGCAGTTGACAAGCTCCTCCGGCAGGAGCTTCTACATCTTAAAGCAGCTGAAAGGCAGTTCTTCCCCCAAAAGCTCAAATGTAATTTTTTCAAGGAGTGTGACAAAGGCACTTCATTCTTCCATGCACTTATGAGCAGGAAGCATTGGCAGAATTATATTCCTGCTATTCATCGCAATGATGGCATTCTTACTACTATTGATGAAGTGGGGGCTATCTTTGTCAACTTTTATAGCCACTTACTTGGAACTCCTAAGGACACCCTCCCTCTTGATGTTACTGTTATTCAGCATGGCCCTTGCCTGGACGTTGCTTCTCATGCTTCTCTTCTTGCTCCAGTCTCCAACTTGGACATCAAGAATGTCTTATTTGTTATTGATGATGCTAAAGCCCCTGGGCTCGATGGATACTCATCCTGTTTTTTTCAAAAAGTCATGGGATGTTTTAGGTGGGGATTTCTGTCTTGTAGTGCGGGATTTTTTCGAGTTAGGTGCCATGCTTAAGCATATTAATCACTCCATCACTGCTTTAATCCCTAAATCGACCAATACTTCATCTGCTTTAGATTTTCATCCGATTTCCTGCTGTAATGTTATTTATAAGGTGATTGCCAAGCTTATTGCAGTGAGATTATCTCATGCTCTTGCGACTAATATTAGTCCAATGCAAAATGCCTTTCTAGGTGGAAGAATGATGGTAAACAATATTCAATTACTCCAAGAGCTTCTCCGCAATTATGAAAGAAAATGATCATCTCCTCGTTGCCTGATGAAGATTGATTTCAGAAAAGCCTTTGACTCAGTTCAATGGCTCTTTCTCCGTCAGCTCTTGCTGTTGCTTGGGTCTCCCAGTCGTTTTGTCCATTTAATTATGCAGTGTGTTGAAACGGCCTCATATTCTGTAGCTGTTAATGGCAGCATTTTTGGTTTCTTCCTTGAGAATAATGGTGTTTGGCAAGGTGATCCTCTATCCCCCTAGCTTTTTCTTGCTTGCATGGAATATCTCTCCAGAATGCTCCATATGGCTTCTCTGTCTCCTGGTTTCCGTTTGCACCCAAAGTGTGATTCTCTTGGCATTTGTCATCTAGCATTTGCTGATGATGTGATCCTGCTTTCAAGAGGTGATTGGCAATTTGTTTCTTCCCTATTTCAGCAATTGACCACCTTTAAAAAGACCTCGAGGCCGGATATCAATGCCAACAAATCCTCTATTTTTTTGTGGTGTTGCAGACAACATTAAGCAACTTATTCTTTTGCACACTAGTTTTGCTGAAGGATCCTTCCCTTTTAGATACCTTGGCGTTCCTCTAAGCCCCCACAAACTCTTTGCCAGTCAATTCTCCCCTCTTCTTAACAAGCTAGAATCGGCTATTCATGGTTAGCTGGGGAAGCATCTTAGTTATGCTGGGAGGGTAGAGTTGCTCAAGTCAGTAGTCCTCTTTGGCATGGTTCACTTCTGGTTGACCATATTTCCTGTCCCTGATACTGTTATCAAGCAAATCATATCTCTGCCGAAATTTCTTGTGGACTGGAAATGTCTCTAGGAACAAATCTGCTTTGGTTGCTTGGCGCACAGTTTGTCTTCCAAAAGCTGAAGGTGGCCTAGGTTTCTTTGACATTAAGGCTCACAATAACAGTTGTCTTGCTAAACAGATATGGAATATTCATCTTAAAGCCGATTCCATTTGGATTCAATGGGTCCATCATTACTATGTTCCCACTCCATTTGGAACACTACAGCACCCCCAAGTTCCTCACCTTTATGGAAATCCATCATCAGCCTTCGAGATAAACTTGTGGAGATGGGAGGTGGTCAATCCCATACTCTCTTTTTGATGGAGCATTGGAGCAGCTCTGCATGTCCATTCACAGCCCATACCTATGACTTCTTGCGGTTTCAAAGCACTCTGGTGCATTGGAGAAAGGTCGTCTAGGAGTCGTAGTCCATGCCAAAATACAACTTCATCCTATGGTTGGCGGTTTTGGGAAGACTTCATACAAGAGATAGGCTTCATTTTCTCCAAACCGATTCATCTTGTGTTTTCTGCCAAGTGAATGAAAAGTCTCATAGCCATCTGTTCTTCGGTTGCCTTTAGACCTCTCTTCTCTAGCGCGATCGATTAAAAATTGGTTGCATATATCAAGAAGCATGTCTTCCATTAGCAATGCTATGCGGGGGCTTTGCCGGGGTGGCAACAATGCGAATAGCAGGATGAGGCATGCTTCTCTTGGTATTCTGGTCTGTATAATCTGGGAGGAGTGGAATAAAAGGATACTTGATGGCACATGCACCCCCATTGCTTCTCTGTTTCGCAAATTTCAGATCTTGTTCTACACTATTTTTCATTTTCATGAGCATGATCATTTCGCCCTCCACATTGGCTGATGTTATGCTCTTTGTAGTCTTGCCACTCTGCACTTTGGGTGTGCTGGTTGTCTGCATCACTTTCTTTTCTCATCGCTGCCCAGTGCTGTTAGCATGGCTGGTGGTGGTGGGTCTTTTATCTGCACCCCCCCTTCAGAGATGTGTTTTTTATGTCTTCTATGTCTTTCTCTTTCTGGCAGATATTGTATTGAAATCATATACAAAAGTGACCATGAAGCTAAACTGGGATATCAGACTGGAGATAGAAAGATGAAGTGCTTGCGTAGAGGATGCAAGCAGATCAACTTTAACCGTGGCTGGATTCCAAAAAACAACAATGCGAGCAGTACCAGGTGCATCTGCATTAGAAAAATACTTTCATTGTCTGAGCCGAAATCTATGCATACAAGCAACTCTATAGAAGAGCAATTTGGTTTCAAGTAAACCACATACATCCATCTTAAGCTTCTTCATGAGGTGAACAACCTCATGTTGTTTCAGGGGATTATTGAGTCCCCTGATATTCCAGCTGTAGATAACCATGAGATTGCAGGGGAAGGGGAGGCTCTTCCACTACTACGTTGTCTCTGATTACGACTTCTGACTCCACTCTTGGCAGTCACCCCCAAAAGAGGAACACTTGTAGAGTTTCTAGCAGGAGCACAATCTTCAGGACTAGCCACTAGTGATTCAGTTCTGGGAGGGGAGGCGCACTGGACCTCTCCTGCACATACTGGGGGAAGAGTTTCACAAGTATTCACATCAAACACATCCCCAACGACAACCACCTCCTTCCCCTTTGGATTGCAACAATGCTGCTTGTTGGCTTTGCACCTAGACTCCACAGTAACCCAACCATCAAGAACAACACTTGGAACTACTGGTACAATATCTACACCAGGAGCTATTGAGACAACTTTATCTTAAGGCGGCTAACCCTGCTCCTGTGACATTATGACAATGTAGGAGGAGGCCCCTGATGTTGAAGCTGTGGACCCAATCTGTTGAACACACTCCCCTTATTTGCTTGCACTGTCTATGTCAGGGGATGACTGCAGATCTTATTATTGGTATTAGCAGTAGCTTTAGGGCAAAGAAGACGTGAATGGCCAAAGACACGACAGTGATTGCAAAACTTCGGCAGAGTTTCATAAACAACATTTTAATGCAGAGTAGGACTAGATGGCAGAGACACCTCAACTGAGTGTCAAAGTTCCTCAAGAAGATCTATCTCGACCAACACTCTGGCATAGGATAGACAGGAGAGATTTGAAGTAAGTTGGTCACACTGAATGGGCTTCCCAAGGACGCTAGCAATCTTTGATAAACAAATGGGCGACCAACAACATAGAGTGAGGTTTGGAAATTTCACCCAGATCGGGACCCGGGACATTTCCTCAAAGGAGAAATCAAAAATTTGTCATTAGTCGCAAGATGAGGGGACTTCCATACACAAGGTATGGTCCTCCACGAAGGACAGCAAGCTTGTCCTCCTCAATTTTAAATCTGTAAACCAGCCACCTAGAGTCATGAGTAGAAAGGGTGGCCTCACATTTCCATATATTAAAGATGATATTGTTTAGAGCCCTGTACCAAGGGCTTTTGCCAGAGACATACCCCACAGCACGTAAGTTCCAGACTTCAAACTTAGGTTGAAAATCCTCAGGCTAGATGGCACAAGTTTTAGTGAGATGATTAAGTGAGAAATTTTAGAGCCTTGTATAGGAGGTTGTAGATCTATTAGAAAAGAAAAAGTCTCGCCATTTGCTACTGCCTGAAGGAGAAAAAGATGGAGTTACTTGCGACTGTGATTGTGTCTTTTCCACGACTTCCAGGCAGGGAAGAATGAGACGTTTTGTTAGTAGGGAGAGATTTGAGGGAGCCATCACAATCTTCATCAGAGAAGTTGAAATCCAGTTAGTCCTCTTCCAAAATCTTCTCATCAGAGTCAACAAAGCAATCTTCTACCAGGACCTCATCCAAAGACTTGGATCCAGACGCAACCGCCATCTCAGAAGCAGGTTGGAGATCACTAGGACACATCACTGGTTTGAGCTGAAAACATGGGGGGAAGATCTAAGCGAGGTTTGCAAGGAACATCGGGTTTGGTATCGGGAACAACTTTGAGGGCTAAGACCACCAAACCATCACCATCATGATCATGATCATCGGGGATTGTAACAGGAGCATGCAGGTTGTCTTGTCTACAGGCTACTGTAGCAGTAGCCTTTCTTTTGTTCTTGGCCATTTGAAAGGAGGAACCGGCAGGAAAAGAGAAGAGGGGGGGAAACCGGGGGGAAGATGAAAAACAAAAGAAGGGGACGAGTAAGAGAAGGGAAATAGAACAGGGAAGACAAAGGAAACCAAAAGAAGATCAAACACTAAGAGCCTCTAGCAAACATGAGGAAATTTGCTCCATGAAGGAGAGCATCTCTCTAAATTCTCTCTTAACTTGACTAACTAAGAGCTCTGACTCTTTCTTCTCTTTTTTTATTAACGTGAGTGTCCGGGCCAGCTTGCGCACACCTCGACTAATCCCACGGGCCCTGAAGTTAACGACCATGTAAACCTCTAGTGGTCATCATATTAGCAACCACAAGGCTCGAACTTGAGACCACAGGGGGAGCAAACCCCTTGGTCCCAAGCTCTTACCACTAGGCCACCTACTAGATGGTTTTCTTGTCTCTTTCTTTATTCTTTTTTTTTTTCAAAATGTAACTATGTATTATAGATCAAAAGTAACTTTCTTGTCTCTTTCTTGATTCTATGGGTGGTGATACATGGTCCTTCTTGAATACATCAAGAAAAAGCTCTCAGTTGGAACGTCGGTTTAGAGTGAGAATCTAGAGAGAGATGCTCTCTTCCTCCATAGAGTTGATTCCCTTATGTTTGCTAGCGGTTTTCTGTGTTTGATCCTCTCTTAGTTTTCCTTTGTTTCCCCTGTCCTGTTTTTCAATCTCACATGTTTCCCCTTCTTTCTTCTTTTCTCGCCCGTGCTTATTTTCAAATGGCCAGAAACAAAAGAAAGGCTACTGCTACTGTACCACGTAGACAAGACCACCTGCATGCTCCTGTTTCAAATCCCGATGATCATGATGGTTCGGTGGTCTTAGCCCTCAAAGTTGTTCATGGTTCTCAATCAAGTGTTGTTCTTCATGAATCAAACTCAGATCCTCGCCCCATACCCTCATCCTCTACCAGTGGTGCGAATCCCAACAATCCCCACCTTGATCACGAGATGACGTTTGTTTCTGGATCTAAGTTTATAGAAGAGGTCTTGGTTGAAGACTGCTCTGATGAGGAGGATCTAGAGGAGGAAAAGCTAGATTTCACTTTCTCGGAGGAAGAATGTGAGGGATCCCCAAAATATCCCTCTCTGCTTTCTACTAAACATGTGTCTCCTCCTTGTATTGATGGCCAAAACCTAGACATTACTACCACAACAGGTAAATCTTTATCTCCCCCTCCGAGTAGCAGCAAATGGCGAGATCTATTTTCTTCAAATAGAAACATTTAATATTGTACCAAGCTAAAAAATCTCTCTTAATCATCTAACTAAAACATGTTCCATCTCGTCTCAGAATATTCACCATAATTTTGATGTATGGAATTTGTGTGTTGTGGGTTATGTTTCTAGTAAAAGTCATGGATTTAGGGCTTTGAATAATCTTATTACTACTGTTTGGAAGTGTGATGCCACCCTCACTACTCATGAAATTGGCTAGCTGGTGTATTGATTTAAAAGTGAGGAAGACAAGCTTGTTGTTATACGTGGGGGTCCATATCTTATGTATGGTATACCTCTTATCTTGAGGCCGATGACAGAGTATTTTGATTTATCTTGTGAACAAATGTCACGAGTTCCAGTATGGGTGCAATTTCCAAACCTTCCTCTGAAATGTTGGTCGCCAGCTTGTTTATCCAAAATTGCTAGTGTGTTTGGCAAACCAATTCAATGTGATAAGCTGACTTCTAACCTTTCCCGATTATCCTATGCTAGAATGCTGATTGAAATTGATCTTCTGGACTTACAATATACTATTGATGTGTTCATGCCAAATGGCTCTACCCTCCATCAAAATGTTGTTTTTGAAATATTGCTAAAGTTCCATAACCATTTTCATGTTCTTGGACACACCCGTCTTCTATGTCCCAAAGTTGCTGCTAGAACGGCTCTAGTGCAGACTAAAGCTGATGGTTAGGCAATTATGGAGTCAAGAAGAAAGGTCAACAAGCAGCCCAGTCGCAGTCTTAAGGGAAAGGAAGTGGTAGTAACGGTGGATGCTCCAGAAGCAAACCCTTGTGATGATCCTCCTAACCCAACCAATAAAGGACAGGTTCAGGCCACATCTCCTTCCAGTATGGCCCTTGAAAAATTGATAACTAGTCTTGGGGACAATGTCAGTGCTGGAAATTCTCACAGGGTACCTTCATTAGGTGTGACTGCCAAGAGTGGGACAAGAAGTCGAAATCAGAGACAAAATAGTAGTGGTGGGAGGGTTCCTCCTTCCCCTGCAAACTCATGATTATCTACAACTAAAATATCAGGGGTCTTAATAATCCCCTGAAACAACATGAGGTTGTTTGCCTCATGAAGAAATCTAAGATGGATGTTTACAGTTTTCTTGAAACCAAATTGCTCTCTTCCAAGGTTGCTTGTATGCATAAATTTCAGCTCAAGCACTGAAAGTATTTTACTAATGCTGATGTAGCTAGCAATGCTAGAATTGTTGTTTTCTGGAATCCTACTACGTTCAATGTTGATTTGTTTGCCTCTTCTGCACAGGGTCTTCATCTTTTTGTTAGTAGTTTGATCTCTCAGTTTAGTTTCATGATCACTTTTGTTTATGGCTTCAACACTATTATTATTAGAAGGTCTCTGTGGGCTGATTTACGGAGATGGTGCCCTGCTTGTCCCTAGATGGTGCTTGGTGATTTTAATTATATGCTCTCTCCAACAGATAAGCACAATGGCAAAGTTGTTTCCACTTATGAAACCTCAGATTTTAGAGAATGTTGTTTTGATCTTGGCCTTCATGATCTCAACTATACCAGATGTCACTTTAGTTGGACTAATGGTACAGTTTGGAGTAAGCTTGATCGTGTTCTAACTAATCCTTCTTGGTCCTCTTTGCAGCGTATGGCTCAGGTTCATTTTGGCACTCCTGGTGCATTCACAGATCATTACAAATCATTCCTCATCAGTAGTTTGGCTTGATCAGAATGTGCAAGACCGCCTCAATTTCAAATTCTTTAATATGTGGGCTTCGCATGACCAATTTTTGGAGGTTGTCTCTAGTAATTGATACTCCCCAGTTTATGGAACTCCTATGTATATATTCTGCAGAAGGCTTAAATTTCTAAAATGACCTTTGAATGAGCTTAACAAGCTTTACTTTAACCTTATTTCTGAGCGAGTTTCAAGACTTGAAACTGAGTTAGAGCTTCATCAATCTGCGTTTCAGCAAGATAAAGATAATCATCTTTTATTAGAGCAAGACAGGCTCCTTCACTTAAAGTTGTCCAATCTGAAATCTGCAGAAAAAATGTTCTTTGGCCAGAAGATCAAATGCAAATTCCTCAAGGAGAGTGACAAAGGCTCCAGTTTCTTTCATGCTCTAATGAGTCAATCATCGGAGGAACTTTATTCCAGCCATCATGTGTAGTCATGGTCGTCTTAGCACCTCCTTGAAGGAAGTGGGAGCAAAATTGATATCTAGCATCCAATCTCAGGAGTTCATGGCCTTGCAACAACATACGACCCATCTCACCAAAAAATTTAAGCAATTCTCAGTGAATTATGAAAAACTCCGCCAAGTGGTTATAGACATGAGATCACAGATGGGTGGTAAGTGTCCACTTCTTTTTTTACCGTATGGTCCCGAGAACAACCAGCCTCCTCCAACTTCGCCACGCCGCCACTGTTATAGTTTAATTTTTAATTGAACATATAAATTTATAATGAATATTTGAATTTTATATTATTCAAATTTATTTTTACATATTTGAATTTTATACAATTTTACTTTTTTAATTATTTTACTTTTTTGTTAAAAATATTTTTATTTTTTTTAATTATTACAAACTGGTATACCGATGGACACAATCCATCAGTATATTCCAAAAAGTTTGTTACAATTTACTTCATATACCACTATCACTGACGGAATAATTTTATCGGTATTTTACATAGAGTTGAAATAAAATTACAATGAATGCCACTACGAACACCGACAAAATCGTTCTGTCGGTATATTAAAGTGGGTAATTTTTTCTTTTGGCACACATTTTCCATCTATAAAACCATCGATGTTTTTTTTTACTAACAAAAATGAAATTACCAATGAACGGTTTTTGTTTGTGAATCTATTGGTAAATATATTAAGACACTAAATCAAGACCTATTAAGAGCGTGTGTTAAAGTTTGGAGGAAACTAAAAGGAACATATAACATTGGTGGAGTTCATATACAACAATAGCCATCAAGCAATGATAGAGATGGTCCAGTATGAAGCCTTGTATGGTAAAAGGTGCAGGACTCTCTTATATTGGGAAGAAATCGGGGACAAGAAGTTGTATGACGTGAAATTGGTGTAGGTCATCATTGAAAAAACAAGAACCATCAAAGACCGGATAAAAGCCACCCAAGATAAACAAAAAAAAATATGCGGATGTGAGGAGGAGACCCCTCAAGTTTAATGTGGGGGATCAGGTATTCTTGAAGGCAGTCCTGTGGAAGAATATGATGAGGCTTGGACTGAAAGGAAAGCTAGCTCCTCGTTTTATCGGGCTTGTTAAAATCTTGCAACGTATTAGACTAGTAGCCTACAAAGTAGACTTGCCCCCGCAGTTAGCCAAGGTCCACAATGTATTCCATGTCTCCTTGTTATGAAAGGCCAACATGGATCCCACTCGGGTTCTACCTAGGTTCTGATAAAAGCCAAAAAAGACCTAATGCTCAAAGTTAGGCCCACAAGAATTCTAGATTGGTGAGTGAAAGAACTACAAAATAAGAGGATTCCCATTGTTAGGATCTTATGGCAGAGCGCACAAATAGAAGAAGAAACTTGGGAGAAAAAATCTAAAATAAGGAAGAAGTACCCCAAACTATTTGAACAATCAGGTATGGAATGCAAGGCCTCCTTAATTTCAAGGATGAAATTTATATTAGGAGTGAAGAACGTAAAAACCCAACAAAAAATAGTACTGATTTTTTTATAGGTTTTAAATAAGTGCAGCCATGCATACAATCAGGTATGGAATGCAAGGCCTCCTTAATTTCAAGGATGAAATTTATATTAGGAGTGAAGAACGTAAAAACCCAACAAAAAATAGTACTGATTTTTTTATAGGTTTTAAATAAGTGCAGCCATGCATTATTTGTTTTTATAATTGTTGTTCAATAAATTTTATGTGGGTCTGGCATGATTGTCAGGCTCAAAACACTTGGGTCTGACAAAGTGTTCCGGGTGGGAAAAAGAAGAGTAAACCAGGTGAGGCTTTTTGAAGGCTATATAAGATATCGACTATCTTATATGATTGAAATGGTTATTGTTGGTCATCATCTTATGTAATGTTTGTGTGTATTAGTAATGGTAATAGTAGTGATAATAATAATGGTGATGAAAAATCAAGAAAATAATGTCATGGATAATGAAAGGTAATGGAAGGATTTAGATTTAGAGGTGAATTGAGTTAAGAGTTTGGTACTTAAATTAAAAATTCTTGATTAATAATAAGAAAATGAAAGCTGCATGAAAATCATAGTTTTGAAACCCGGCCTGACAAGGGCTGGAACCGGGTCGGGTTGAAGAAAAAATAGGGTAAGGAAAAACCCGTTGTGACCCAGTTGACCCGGCGGGTTGACCCGGCAAGACCCGGTTGCAATCTGTTAACTTTTTTTTACTAAAACGATATCGTTTTGATTTAAAAAAAAAAAGAATTGACCCGGCCAACCCAGCCAAAACTTGAAACCCGGGCTGGCCACTGGACCAGGTCTGAAAACTATGATGAAAACCATGACAACAACTTCATCTCTCTCTCTATTCTTATTATTAGATGCTACTACTATTATTAAGAAATTAAATTATCATTACTACAAAATTCTATATTTTTAAACCTCAACATAGATGGTAATACAAACCGACAAAATAAAAATGATGGATGAACTATTGTTTAGGATTTCGAGTTCAGGGTTTAGGGGATGTGGCCCACCATCTAGCCTCCTAGTTTAGAGCCCATAGTAAGGACAAAATAAAAAAAAATTACCCGAAGAAAAAAAGAGTTAAAATGCAAAAACAAAACCAATTGTATAGATTACTATTGTAATGAATGTAAAAAAAAATATTGTTTTCCATATCTTTTAGCTTTATTTATAATTTGATTCATAATTTTGGTTGTCAACAAAAAAAACTAATTCACCTGAATTTGAACAAAAAAAACTAATTCACCTGAATTTGAACGTATTACTCTTTTATATTATAACAAAAACTAAAAGAGCTCAGTGTCCCTTTATTTGTTTACCTGGACACAGATTACTGTACATTGGAGTAGTGTCATGAAGAATTGTTAATGACAAAGAAACCTTCTAAGCTTGCAATTGAGGGTAAGATTGTTTTTCATGGAATACATTTGGCATTAAAAGAATGATTGGGGATAAAATGATCCGTTTGATTTTATTGGTTACAGTACAGATACTGATTTGTCATTCATGGCACAAAATTTTAACCTTTGGGTTGGGGGTTTCTTTTGTCTTTTTCTTTTATTAAAACATGTCAAATACAAAATTACCATTGGGTTTCAACAAAAACAAGGTTGCATGTAGGGGTATTTTCATCGTTTCCATATGATTTTATTGTAAATATCAAATGGGGTCAGGGGTAATTGGGTATTTGTATGTGTATAAATTATTATTTATATTCATAAACGATTTAAGCGTGCTGAGCACGTGCCAACGGGTGGCCGCCGCCCGTGCCATTCAAGTGGCACGTGCGGCCCCAAAACCAAACCGAGCGTCACCTTACGGGGTGGTGTTTGATGCGCCTCGCCACCCCGGGCACAATAGCAATGCGCTTGTGCCGAGGCAACCCACGAAGGAGCTCCGGCTGGGGGGGGTTTCCCCTCCCTCTCCCCTCTCCTCCTTGAAAATCATGTTGCCCAATGTAAAAACACAAAAAGATTTGACATGATTGCCAGACCCAAGTGTCTGGCTTGTCAGACCTGCAAGTGTCTGACCTGATTGTTTTTCTATATTTTTTTTAATTTTTAGTTTTTTAAAAAATAATGCATTATTTGTGTATATTTTTTCAAATAAATTTTTTGTTTGTTTTAATTAGATTGTGCTTATTTTTAAATAATATTGGGTGTGTTTAGTTTTTAGAGAGGTAGGTATGATTCATTTGTGTTTTTTTCTTAATTTTATACATATTGTTTTTTAATATTAATTTTTTTATAGAATTTTTAATAAGTGCAGCCTTGTATTGTATTTTTTTAAATTATTATTCAATAAATTTTATGTGCTATCTATAGTCATGCATTGTAATTTTTTTTTAATTATTGTTCAATAAATTTTATGTGGGTCTGACATGGTTATCAGATCCAAGGCCACCTGGACTTGGCGCTAGCCACATCCAAAGTGCTTGGACTTGACGAGCTGCCAAGTCCAAATTAACATGGGTTAAGCATGTTTGTCAAACCCAAGTGTCTGGCTTACCAGGCTCGCAAGCACCTGGCCTAATTATTTTTTTATATTTTTTTTTGTTTCAATTTTTCAATTTTTTAAAAAAATAATGCATTATTTGTGTATATTTTTTCAAATAAATTTTTTATTTATGTTTTAATTAGATTATACTTATTTTTAAATGATATTACATGTGTTTAGTTTTTAAAAAGATAAGTATGATTCATCAATGATTTTTTCTTAATTTTATATAGATAAAATATATTTTTTTAATATTGATTTTTTTTATAGGATTTTAAATAAGTGTAGCCTTGCATTATTTTTTTTTAAGCCATGCATTATTTTTTTTAATAATTATTCTTCAATAAATTTTATGTGAGTCTGGCATAGTTGTCAGACCCAAGACATTTGGATCTGACAAAGTGTTTCGGGTGAGAAAAAGAGGAGTACGCAGGTGAGGCCAATTTTTTAGGCTATATAAGATATCAACTATCTTATATGATTGAAATGGTTATTGTTGTGTATTAGTAAATATAATGGTAGTGGTGATAATGGTAGTGATGAATAGATAATTAAAGGTAATGGAAGGATTTGGATTTAGAGGTGAATTGGTTGAGTATTTGGTACTCAAATTAAAAATTCTTGATAAATAATAAGAAAATTAAAGCTGCATGAAAACCATAGTTTTGAAACCCGGCCCGGCTCGGAGGGTCGACCAGGGACCCGGCCGACCCGGGGTTGGAACTGGGCCGGATTGAAGAAAAAATAGGGTAAGGAAAAACCCGATGTGACCCGGTTGACTCGGCAAAACCCGGTTGCAACCCGTTGACTTTTGTTTTTTTTTTACTAAAACGACGTCGTTTTGATTTTAAAAAAAAACAAATTGACCCGGCCGACTCGGTGACCCGGTCAAAACCCAGAACTCAGGCCGGCCACTGGACCGGGTCTGAAAACTATGATGAAAACCATGACAACAACTTCATCTCTCTATTTTTATTATTAGATGCTACTACTACTATTAAGAAATTAAATTATCATTACTACAAAATTCTATATTTTTAAACCTCAACATAGATGGTCATACAAACCGGCAAAATGAAGATGATGGATGAAGTATACATAAAGGTAAATCATTTTCTTACCTGCCACCTGTTGCGCTATCCACGAGAATCCAATCAACCAAGGAACATTCTTCATCTGAAATTTGATTTAGAAGGTTTCCATTCTCATTTGCATGGAGAAAATACACCATTCGATTTTTTCCCTTTAAATCTAGAAAAGCTGCCCGTGAACCTTTCCCATGAAGCTGAATAATAGATATCAAAGTCGGAAACAAAAATGATATACTAGATACGAAGTAGTCAAAAGTACGAAAATATACCTGCACAAATTCAAGGTTTGCTGCATCCGCAACTCTCAATAGCGTGTCTGCATCATCATCCACAAACACCCCTACCGGTGCTGCTTCATATTCTCTTGCAACTTTCAAAATTTCCTTTGCAACTGGAAGTGAAATGGAACGTTTTGAGTTGGGCTAAAGAATCATCCCAATAAAATTAGCACCAGCTTCTGCTGCCATCACAGCATCTCGAGCTGAGGTAATCCCACACATTTGAACCAAAAGGCACTTTTTTTCATGATCTTCATGAGTAAAGGCAGCTTTCTCTGATGGGGTGGAAACGCAATTAACCTTACTCCTTGGATGAGATGTAATTCTCGAGAAGTTCAGTTCACTCCCAACTAGACCTGCAAATACTCAGCATTCTCGACTCTTTAAATATACACTATCAAAATCTCATTTGGACATTCAAAAAGAAATTGCATAAGAGTTATTTATGGATTGGGGTTTAATCCGTTGTCTATTGGGGTAAATGGGGCTCTAATTGTAACAGGCAGAAACAAAAGAATATTATATTCTAAAATAACAGAGGATGAAAAAACTACAAGGAACATGACTTCTTTGCCAGTGACCTCCAGTAGTCAACCCTATCAATAAAGAACAAAGATCAATGAAAAACTTAAAGACCCAGCGATCTTTATTAAAAAAAAAAAAAACACATTTACAACTCTCAAATCATTAAAAACCAAACAGGATGTTGCTCCTTAAACTAGTATGATAAATGGATAGTTCAGACTTTTCATTGAATGTTTCGTCATTTCAAGATCATTTTGAAGCACAAAGAACAATAAAATTTTAAATTATGTATTAACGAAGGTTAACAACTTAGTTGATATTTCAACTTAGTTGTTTAGAGAAAAACTAGTGTTGGTGCCTGCGCAATACCGAGGGCAACTGGCATTGATTATCGAGGAGCTGAAAAGATAGTGTGTGAGTATAAGCTGATTTAGTCTATCTTGGATAGTCCTTTAACAAGAAGCTTAATGAGATGTCCTTGCAACAAGGGCATCTGTTTATAATATTTGAGTCGTAAAGAGAGCTAATGTAAAAGTGAAGGAATTACTTGCCCAAGAGTATATTTATTACAATGAATGGTTGATGGGGAGGCATATAGGATAGTGGATGAAGACTGAAAAGGTAAAATAGGCTTGTAAAGAAGATGGTTGTTCCCTGTAAATGGGAATCCGCCTTTAGCGAAAAGAGGCCGACAAATTAAAGCATTATAATGTTTGATCTCGTGTCCTTATTCTCAGTAGAAAAACAGCAATTTGAGATCAGTTCTATGTAAGAGGTTGAACCCGGTAACTTGTTTAGTCATTTTTCCATTTGACCAAAACAAATAACAATTTTAATGCTTCAAATGTCAAACTCAAACCTACCCCTTCCTCTTCCACGGTAAGTACCTCGGCCTCCACCTTTACCTCGTTGTTGGGGTCATGACTGATTTGAAAGGCTTGTTCATCTACCACATGCCGGCTGATTTCAGATCTGGTACATCAAACACATGGAATCTATGAAAATGAAGCAATCATTTCATACAAACCATTAAGTCTCTGGTCCAAGTATACTTCATTAAGACACAATCTACATCAAATTATGTAAATCAAGAACATCAAACTAATAGAGTGTAGACAGGGGGACAGGTTGGGCTTGCCTGGAGAGGCGGCGTATCTGGATATGGAGTTGAAAGTTCCATGAGAAGGAAGAGGAAATGAAGCAGGAATAGAACCAAGTGCACTTCGAGGGGAAGATAAAGATTGCATTTCCTTCTTTACTTTTCTTAGAATTCCTTTTTCTCTGGTTTATGTGTTCTTGTAGGGTTTTTCTGGTTTCAGTGATGAGGGAGCCACTGTTGAATTACGGGCCAGCCCATTTCATTCTCTTTTTAGGTTGGCCAGTTGTGTTTTTCTCTTTTTTTTTTCTTTTCATTTCTTCTTTCATGTTTTTATTTTTATCTCGAAGAACAAAAACGCATTTGATTTTGATTTGAGAATAAAAAGTAGGAACCTCATGCACTATAAAATCTTTTTCATCGATAGATTTCATGATTTTAAAATCAAATTTAACAAATAATTTTATTTTAAAAAAATATTTAAAAATTAATGAAATAATCTAGATAAATAAAAACAAAATTTATGTTATACAAGTTGTAACCAATAATTACTTAAATTACTTACATAAGATGAGAAATTAAATCACATCTAGTTTCACACAAAAAATAAGAATTCCTATCTTTTATTCTTCTCTCCTCATTTTTGTTTATGTATTTTTTAATAAATTTCTAATAATAAATTTAAAAAAAAAGAGTCTTTAAAATACATTTGTAATCTTAAAAATGATTTAACTCAATTTGACCTTGCTATGATGGACTAGTAGTGAGAGTTGGGTATTTAGTGGTAATCTAAGGATAAACTAGAAAAAAATTTCAATTATTTTACTAAAATACATCAAGATATTTAAAAGAGTTTCACTAACGTTTTCAGGTTAAATCCCTCTCATCAAGAGCTTCATTACTAAAATGGCTTCTTTGCAAGTTAACAAATTATGATTATAAGTGACCTCTAGCAGTCAACCCTATCAATAAAAACTGAAAATTATTGAAAAACTTGAAGACCCAATAATCTTAATTCCAAAGAAACACATTTACAATACTCAAATCATTAAAAACCAAATAGAATGTTGCTCTTTAAACTACTATGATAAATGAATAGCTCAGGCTTTTCATTGAATTTCAAGATCATTTTGAAGCTAAAAAGCACAATAAAATTTTAAATAATGCCTCCAGCTTTACTTCTTTTTCTTAAATCTTATAACAAATCACTTAAATCTCAACCTAAAAATAATAAATTTAAAAAAGAATTTATGTGATTGTGATGAAAATTCCTAGTGAATTAAAACTTTGGATGAAATAAGAAGATAAATATGTAAATCAAACACATGGAATCATTATTAGAATTCCTTTTTTCTCTGGTTTATGTATACTTGTAGGGTTTTTCTGGTTTCAGTGATGAGGGAGCCACTGTTGAATTACGGGCCAACCCATTTCATTTTTTTTTTAGGTTGCCCAGTTGTGTTATTCTCTCCTTTTTTTATTTTTTATTTTTATCTTTTCTTCTTTCATGTTTTCAATTTTTTTATCTCGAAGAACAAAAACACATTTGATTTTGATTTGAGAATAAAACAATGAAGATAAAAAGGAGGAAAACCTCATGCACCATAAAATCTTTTTCATTGATATATTTCATGATTTTAAAATCAAGATTAACAAATAATTTTATTTTTAAAAAAATATTTGAGAATTAATAAAATGATCTAGATAAATAAAAAAAATTATGTTATACAAGATGTAACCAACAATTACTCACACAATATGAGAAATAAAATCACATCTAGCTTCACACAAAAAAAAAATGATAAGAATTCCTATCTTTTATTCTTCTCTCCCCATTTTTGTTTATGTATTTTCTAATAAATTTTTTTTTTAAAAAAATAAAAAAAGTCTTTAAAATAAATTTCTAATCTTAAAAATGATTTAACTCAATTCCACCTTGCTACGGTGGACTAGTAGCGAGAGTTGGGTATTTAGTGCTAATCTAAGTATAAACTAGAAAAACAAATTCAATTATTTTACTAAAATACATCATGAGGTTTGAAAGAGCTTCACTAACGTTTTCAGGTTAAATCCCTCCCACTAAGAGCTTCATTACAAAAATAGCTTCTTTGCAGGTTAACAAATTATGATTATAAGTGATCTTTAGCAGTCAACCTTGTCAATTATAGACTGAAAATCATTGAAAAACTTGAAGACCCAATAATATTTATTAAAAAAAACATATTTACAATGCTCAAATTATTAAAAACCAAATAGAATGTTGCTCTTTAAACTAGTATGATAAATGAATAGCTCAGGCTTTTCATTGAATTTCAAGATCATTTTGAAGCTAAAAAGCACAATAAAATTTTAAATCATGCCTCCAGCTTTACTTCTTTTTCTTTTATCAAAATCTTATAACAAATCACTTAAATCTCAACCTAAAAATAATAAATTTAAAAAAGAATTTATGTGATTGTGATGAAAATTCCTAGTTAATTAAAACTTTGGATGAAATAAGAAGATAAATATGTACCTTAAGATATTAAATGAGTGGTATTTTGGTAAATTAAAAAATTTATTCTCCCTTTTTAAAGGAAGGCCAATGAAAATGGAGAAAAAAAAGAAGTTGAAAATTCATTTTCTTTATTTTTGTAAACCCTCGATTAGTTTTTTTAAAACAATTAAAATCTTAACCTGGTTATAGAATGAGTTAAATTAAATTAAGAATATAGAACTAAACATCAAAGGATGAAATTAAAATAAATAAAAGAAAGTATAACACTCATTGTTAGAAAAAAAACAAAGATGGGGACAAAATATAATAATTAAACATAATGGGGTCAATATATAAATTGTCATAACCCATTTTTGGGTTATTCCCTAAATTCACTTTTTCTCTTCCAAAAAAATCAAAAATATATTCGGACTAAAAACAAAAAAAATTCAAAAAATAATATCAGTGAAGAGGAGGATGTCAGAGCGCCCAGAAAATAGCTAGAATTTGGTTGAGGAAGTTCAAAAATACAAAGATTGAAATTTTACAGTATATTGTTGACTGATGAGAGCCTTATTGACAAAGAAAAATTCAATTTGAAGAAGAAATGTCCAAAATCAGATGTTTATGGACTCAATTAAATTTTATTGGAGGTTTAATTTAATTTATAGAGGATTTGATTTCAAGAAAAAATGATTTTTAAGTCAATTTGGGCTTTAATTGGAAGAAATTAAAGTTTAGGGGTCAATTAAAATTTTTAAGAGTTGATTTGGTTAAATCATGGGCTTAATTGCATAAATATTGAAGTTTAATGGCCAATTGAGGACTTAATTAAATAAATTCAAAACCAAGGACCAAACTGGAAAAGGCATTGAAATCTGGGGTTTGAATTGAAGTTAATCAGGGGTTTAATTAGAGATAAAGCGTAATTAAAGGACTAAAGCATAATTAAAGGACTAAAGCGTAATCTTCTTCTTCAGAGAGGCTGTCCGAGGGGCCTGCTTCCCAAGATGTTTGACGCCTCGTATCTTCCCCAAATTAAATGAAACTTGCACTCAAACGATCCTCTGACACTTGACTACATGAAAGTGTAAGCCGTTTGAGCTGATGTAGAGGCGGTGGCACCGCCTCAAAGTGGCCAACCCAACCAACCATTTTTCCTGCACAAAACTGACAGTTCATCATTGCTACTTTGAGCCAATGGTTAGGATGCTTTCGGGTCGAACCAAGGGCTGAGATTTTGCACCATAAGAGACAAAGTGTCCCTCTTCCACCGCCTATAAATAGATTTTATCTTCATGTTCCAGAGGAGGAGAAAATTTAGTCCAAAGTCAGCCAAAAAACTAGCCATTTCCGGTTCCAGCCAACATTTTCTTCCCTTCCTTCTCTCCCCACCATGTCTTCAGCCCCTGAAGCCCCCACAAACACCTTTCTCCTCCACCAACAGATGGCAGCGCAGCCTCCCTACAAACCTAAATCCTCACCAGTGGCAGATCGCCCACTGATCCTCACCCCCTGCGGATTTTCTTCTCCTTCTTTCTTCCTATTGCAACCACCGTCAGCCACCACCATCGCCACCACTTGCACCACGCTATGATTCGCATAAGCCAGACCATTGCCACGCTAGGTGCACCCTCTATCTCTCCTTCCCTTTCTTCTTCTTCTTCTTCTTCTTCCTCCTCTTCCTCTTATTTGCTGTCTCTATTCACTAAGTGAACAGTGAACGTGAATTATAATTCACGCCCACTGTTCACACATGAACAGTGGCGTGAATTATAATTCACATTCACTGTTCATGCAATGAACTTTGGGTCGGGCCGTTTCTGGCCTAGCCCAAATTTCCGGGTCAGGTCCAGCCCAGCCCAAAAAAAAATTAAAAAATTCCAAAAATCTTTCTAATTTTTTTTGTGATTTTCTCGTGTATTTTTCTATCTATTTTGCGTAATATTGGTTTGTATTTTTATACCGTAAAGATACAAATCTGGTATTAAAATACTCGGTTTTCGTTAAAACATTGCAAAAAAATTATAAAACGAAAAAAATATTTTATTTTCATGCATACGGCCAAGTCTCTCAAAGATAAGAAAAAATCATTACATTGTATTTTCATATAACAAAAAAAATAATATATGTTTTAGCATGCATTTTGGCTTTAATAACCTATTTATTAAAGCCATGAGAACTAGGCCAATATTTCAAAAAATACCCAAAAATATTTTGTTTTTTTCTTTTAGTATCTAGATTATGAATTTATACGTAAAACATATTCCCGATATTAAAAAAAAAGTTCCTTTTTATTGACGCTAGAACGGTTATGTTTTTTACCCGATAAGATAAGGACCTGCTTACCGAGGAGGACTTTCCTTAAACCATAGACGGACCAACAATTAGAAATACAATAACACCTTTAAGTTTATATTAGACAATCAAACAATGCAGCTTACCTTAGGTAAGGCGTATTTAGGGTGCTAATACCTTCCCTTTATGTAACCAGTCCCCGTACCCGATCTCTAAAACCAGTTAGGGTTCCTAGTGATCAAAATACTAGGTGGCGACTCTCATTCCCTCCTTCCACTGATAAAAGACAAGTATTTGTTACCTCCCTATATTTGCTAGATAGATACATTTGATGAAGTGGAATATTCGCCAGCGACGCCGCACATGTACGACATAAATATTGAAAGATTTTATTATAAATACCCTATTTTTCCTCTCAAAAACCAGCAAAAAGAGTGAAAAAAGAGGGTGAATGTTTTCAAGCCTATTTACAAAAAAAAAACTTAGAGGAAATCCTACAAATTGAAGGGGTTTGGGTGAGATTTAGGCTAAGAAGTGTAGAAACAATATCAAGGCAAGAATCAAAGGAAAATAAGTGATAAGATTTGGGAATTTGAAGAGGATAGGAAGCCAACCATGAGAAAGAAAGGAGTGCTGAAAATTTTTGACAAGTTAAGGATCGAAGCTCACTTTATCACCTGGTAAGGGGTTTTAGACTCGATTACATAAGTTATATTGAATTTGATTAAGAGTTTATGCCTAAATTGTACATTCTAGGTTATGGTTCATGAGAAAATGAGGAGAAATAAGAACTTTGCCCTGTTTAATGAAATTAGGATGGAAAACAAATTAGAATAATGAATAATTAAAGACGAAATCCTAAGGTTGTGAAGGGTATTGGTGTCAGTCATAGGAAGAAAAAATTGGGAAATTTTTTAAAGCAATGAATGAATATTGTAATTATGAAGGGTATTGCTTTTACAATGTATTGTAATTTAGCAGCAGGAGACCATTTCATGCGTCCATATGTTAGGTAGATGCTTAACACCTTAAAACTAAAGCATTATTTAATTATGATTGTAATTTTCTTAAAATGTATTGTAATCCTATTTTATAAATGATAGATTATTGAAGAAACTAGTTACCCTGGTAAATGAAACTAGTTCCCTGATTAGTGGGTAATTGAAGATTTTGATTCCCTAGTTAATGGGACCAGTGCCTTGGTTAATGGAAAGATGGAGATATTGGTTCCCTATTTAATGAGATAATGTTATGATTAATGGGTAATTGGAGAAAATAGTTCATAAGATTGCTTGGATGGATTGTTAGTGTGGATGATTTGGAAAATATAATTGGGGGGCATGTATGGTTAGGTTCCATTTGTATACTTGGTGGAATCTGGCATATCTTAACCAAACCCTTTGCATGGGTTCGTCGTGCACTTGTGTGGTCCGGGGAGGCTTATTTGTCTTATAGTTTATGCGCTTTATCTATTTTTGGTTTCATTGCTTGTTGCTTTGTCTGGTTCAATAATACCGCTTATCCTAATGAGCTTTACGAGCCTACTAGACCAGAAGCTTCTCAAGCTCTTACTTTTATAGTTAGAGACCAACGACTTGGGGCTAACGTAGGAGGAGCTCAAGGACCTACCGGTTTAGGTAAATATCTAATGTGTTCGCCCACTAGAGAAGTTCTTTTTGGAGGAGAAACTATGTGTTTTTGGGATCTGCGCGCTCCTTGGTTAGAACCTCTAAGAGGTCCAAATGGTTTGGACTTGAGGAGGTTGAAAAAAGACATACAACCTTAGCAAGAACGACGTTCTGCGTATGACCCATATGCCTTTAGGTTCATTAAATTTCGTAGGTGGTGCCGAGATCAATGCAGTCAATTATGTCTCTCATAGAAGTTTGTTAGCTACCTCTCATTTTGTTCTCGGGTTCTTCCTATTTGTAGGTCATTTATGGCACGCGGGAAGGGCTCGTGCAGCTGTAGCAGGATTTGAAAAAAGAATTGATCGTGATTTTGAACCTGTTCTTTCCCATGACTACTCTTAACTAGTTGAGAAAAGAGAAAAAATAGTTGAAGTAGGAATCAATTTGATTCTACTATACATATTGATTGGGTCGATCAGGTCCTATCCTAAGAAATAATGCATATAGATTCAATCATAAGAGAAAGGTCAGTCACTGAACATCAACCCAATCTTAATGAATAAGGGGATAAACAATGACACCTGTGAACTCGGATAACCTTGTGCCCTACCTTTCATTCGCTATGATCTTTCTTCTCTTATGATTTTTCTAGTTAGCGTCACAAAGAGCTTATTCTATCCCCCTCGGTGAAAGCAATGACACCGCTTACGAGAGCAAGGGATGATTTCGCAATTAGAAAATCTTGAACAGGTAGGAGCGATTCCTGATTCAATCACACCAGAGACTTTCACAACTACTATCACTCTAAGTACGGGTATTCATCCTAGGCAAAGAAAGTCAAATAGGATTGGATTCAGTTCCCCTTCTAGCAGCAGTTCTTGATTCAATTGTAAGTGGTACTCTTGATTCAATCCACCAAACAGTTCCATAGGAGCTTGCATTCGAGTCCTTTTCTTTATAGATGATGTCACTTCTTTCCCCTGCTTTTAGTGAAGTTCCAAGCAATCCCAAAACCAAAAGTCCATCCTAGCTGTCAAAAGATCTATGTGTGGATAAGGGACAAAGAATGCTTAAAATCTCGGTTATTCCTCTCCACTCTCCAAAGAGCTCCTTCTATTCCTCAAGTCCCACATCGGCTTGATGCCATCTTCATGAAGGAGAATGCCCCAAAAGCGTGGGAACATCAAGTAATTCCTATTGTCCTTACTCAAACTAAAGCACCAAGAGCAGCTTTCCTCCCCGAGGGTCATATCTGAAGGTTTTTGTGAGAGACTTTGTTCTTAGCGGCTTAGCCTACCTAATGAAGCAACCTGCAGAACCTGAGCTTGTGAAGAATTATCTATTAAAAACTCTCCAACCGGAGAAAAGGATTGATAACTTTACTCTTGGAGAAGGAGTAATGCCTACAAGTTTTAAGGTTCTATATGACTTGCATCGTCAAAATGACATATTGGTTGCCGATTTTGGTGGCAGTGCAATAGGAAGAGTTGTGCCTATCGATTCAGGGTTTTGGTGGATTATACTACTGAGGTCATACACCAAGTTGATACTCAACCTCTGCCTCTCAGATGGCTTTGACACTTTTCCAACACTTCTATGTGCAGATGGATGTAGCATGATTGACAGAAGGATGGTGAGTTTATACTTTAAGTTTTCCACAGGGTTGTTTCGTAGTGAATGGATTTGAATAATTCTTGAAATAATTTGTAAATTTAACTTGTACCTGAAACAGGGAATATGGGTATCCAATTGATATCCAGGCACTCTTTTATTTTTTCCGCTTAGGTGTGCTCGACAGATGTTAAAGCCAAAGCGTGATGGCAAAGAGTTGATCGAGCGAATTGATAAGCGAATCACAACTCTCAGATATCACATTCAGAAAGACTACTTGCTGAATTTCACTGAATTAAATAACATATACCGCTACAAAAATGGAGGAGTACTCCTACACAGCTATTAACAAGTTTAATGTCGTCCTTGACTCTATCCGGGTGTTGGATTTCATGCCCTTGCGGGGAGGGTATCTAATTAAGGAGCACTGGGAGGTCGGGGAGATGCCCTTGAAGATCACTTACCTAGTTCTGGCCAAATTTGATCTAAAAAACACACGGCGGAGTTACCATAATGGTGGGTCTTGGCCAGGTTAGTGTCAGGAACACAACATTATAGTACGTTATTTTCATTTCAATGGTGTAAAGGAAAAAGATGCTTGTACACACATTAGCTCAATTGACTATGACTGTCTAGATCAAGTTTCCAGTTTAATAAAGTTGTGAGAATGACCTAATGGCCTTGAATACTGATCCAAATTGAAATTGTGCTTCAAATAGATAATTCTATTGGAAAGGCTATGGTAGGAAATTTATAGTGGATTTTCCTTCACACGAATTTATTGGATTGGAAACAAGATTCAACTAGAAGGATAATGAAGCAGCAGAAAGGAAATGCAGCACAAATAGTATTTTTAGTTGGCAGCTTCTTTGTCACACTGAGGTAAGGAATGCATGGGAAAGGTATTCCAATAGTCAAAAGAAGCCGTCAACGGCATTACCGGTTTTAGGACTCAGAGCAGAGGAACTCAAAAGTGTCCAAAGAGCCTTTTTTCCCTGGGAGGGAGATTAGGTGCCTAGCCTCAGATGCAGCAAATTTCCCCATCCATATCTTGAAATAGGGTCCGTGATGCTTGCTTGATGTCATATAGGAAGACAAAGAGCTGTGAATTTTCTTCCTTCTTTGTTAAAGGGCAGGTCTACTTGCTCTTGTTAGAGAGAAGGAGAGAAGTCCTTTCATAACAAATCTCATGTTCATCAATGGGGCCTAAGCAAGGAGTAGCTGTGTTGTGACTCTCTAGTCTGTTAAAAAAAAAGACAATGTCTGTCTTTCTATAAGCCAGCTTTTCTACCCGCGGACTAAGATAGTGACTTCGTTCCAGTTAAAGTGAAAGAGTCTATAAGCTCACTCTTCGCGCAGAAGCTATAACATAAGAGAAGTCCCATACGCAAGTGTCCGAGATTTTATCCTTCGCTACCTCTTCCCTCAGGAATCCAAAAAAAGTCTTAGAAAAGTCAATCACAAGTCCCAGCTTCAGTGATCTTGCTTCCAAGAGAAGAGTTTGGTCTCCAGGGATCTTTTTTTTTTTTTTTTTTAGGTTTTTGATGGACTTGGAAAGGACAGTTCTTATCAAAGGTGGATTCACTAATAGTAAAAAGTCTGTCCGAAAGCCTGTGCCCAATAGAAGTTAAGACCTAATTATGTTGCATTTCCTTTTCTTTACCTTTCTTGTCTCCTACCTCAGTCCTTTGCTGGCCCATCTCTTTTCTTCTCGCTAGAGTTATTCAGAGGACCCGGTAGACCTAGACTCGAACGGATAGAATCGTCCCCCTTATAAAATTAAATAAGGCGATGTCGTTCCTTCACACCTGAAATGCTCACTTATAGAGCTTTAGAGAGTAGGGGCTTCTGCCCTATCATAAGAAATGCTACTAAGACAGAGACTGCTAATACTAACTAGACCGCATGCGGATACCAAAGCTGCTTATCAATGGTCCTTTGCTTACTTCTCTGGAGTCAACGATGCCACTTTTTCCATCACGAAAACTGTTGGATGGGACCGGCTTATATTGGCTTAATGCTCTCGTTCGTTCTCTCACGCGCCCGAGGATAGGGATCGCCGCTCATGTCTTACTGGAAATATAGTTTCATATTTTACAAAAAAAGTGCTAGGCTTGAATAAGAGAAAACAAACGGATGGCTAGTATCATATGTCAGTAGCAGTGAACATGACGCCAAGGCCAGGTAGGCGAAATTCTTTTTGCTTGGTCTTTTTTGGGTATGTTAAGTCTTTGGTGTAGTACAGTTAAGTGAGTTCGCTTGATCTTTGCTAATTGGCTGACATTCTTATTGCTCTATACCAGTATAGAGTAAGAGCCGGTAGAAGACTCATCCGTCCTTGTGTAGGATCAGATTTGGCAGTCTGGGAAGGAACTGATATACTTAATGATAGGTGTGCTTACAGTCTTATATAAGGCATGCCATGATATTTCACCTTACCTTCCTTTCCCAGGACTGAAAGCTGCCTAAACTGAATAAAATGTCTTCTGCTGCTATCTTAATCTGCTAAAATGGACAAAATTGGCTTAAAATCTAATGCTTGCTGGGGGAAAAACCTCTCTTCTCAAAAGAAAAGAAGAGCTCGCGCACTAGCATTCCTTCTCCAGATTGGAAACTAGGTAGGTTTTTTTGCTTGAATTTGGAATGGCGGGACTGATTGACCTATGTCACTTCCTTGCATCAATAGAAATAAGACCGACCCCATTATTCTATCAAAGAGCCTAGCAACAACCTATGTGGATAAGGCGAAAACAACTCCTTCTCTAAGACATTTTGCATCTGTCTATACCCTTTGTTCTCAAAAGCGCTCATCGAGGGCTCCTCTTGGGACATTAAAATGCAAATCTTCCTTTCGCGAAGGTCTATTATGCTCCCTCACAGTCTCTAGCATCAATTCCATTTCTGGATATCACGACTATTGATTCACTAGGCAACGCTAAACCACCCTCTTATTTGTCAAGACCAGTGCCTACTACTCCTACTGCTTGCCTGGGACTAGGTATAAATCCCATCTCTTGACGAAATGCTTTACTTTAATAAGAGCTCCTAAGAAATAAAAGGGGTAACCTTTTCTGAAACTAAGGATTTAAAAGCTCTCCTACGCTTCCTCCTTTGCTTTTGCTATTGATGGCATACTTGATGTAACCATATTATTCGATAGTTCCACCCATATTTAACTAGTGCTTTGCCTATTATATATATATATATATATATATATATATATAACCGTGATATTCTTTGTTTTATGTTTTGAAGGCATTTTTGGATGAAAGATGTAAAAAGAAGTAAATTGGAGGTAATTGGCAGATTTGACCTTCAGTCGATGTTTTGTGCAGAACGTGAGTTCTAGAGATCAAAATGAAGTGATTCCAGTAGCACTAAAAAGCTAACATCCATACCTTTCTGTAAATTTAAGGCAAGAAAAATAAAAAAAGAAAGAGCATGGAAATCACATCCTTCAAAGTCAAATCTCGCATTCTACCAATGTTGACCTTTGGCCATTCAAAATTCAATATCTGGAGCTGCAGAAATCCAATTGTTTCAAACTCAATTTTGTTGGATTCCTAACTTAAAGACCTATCAACTCTTTAAATTTCAGTAAAAAAAGATTTCATATGAGGGCTATGTGATTTTTCAAAGATAAAAACTGAATTCTGCCATACAATGGTGGATTGTTGGTGGCAGCTGAATATTATCGAAAGAAGCTGCACCAACCATTGACAATGGATAGCCACCATTATTGATAAGTGCAGGAGGAGCTGCCATTGAAGCCTATAAATATAGGCATCATTTGGAGAGAAAAGATATAGAGCAAAGAGATAGGGAAAAAGAGTGAAGTAGAATAAAAGAAAGAGGGGTGGCAGCCAGAAGAGAAGAAACACAAGTTCTTTCTCTTACAAACCTGAAATCATGTATTTTTCCATCTTTTGGAGTAGTTGTTCAATAGATATGCAAGACTAAACTTGTTTTCTTGGTTGCAAGGATGTAGAAACCTTTAGATTTCAGGAACTGTAAGTTTTATTATTCCATTTATTTTTAGTTTGTATTATGGATGAGTATGCTTGTTTTCCTATGCATATTTCCTATGATTGTTTATCTTAATTGCTAGAGCGGACTCTAAGTTATTATTGTGAACAATCTATTGCTAAGTTTGATATCAAAACTGGAGTTGTGGTATATAAACTTGTGAAGCAACTAAGCTTGATAATTCTGGCAGAACTACGTTATTAAACTTAGGGAGAACATTCGACCAAAGCAACACAAGTTGCGGATAGCTTGGTTGTTAAGATTAATGAATTTATTTAGATCTTAAGGCTGCCATTGAAATAAATCATTAGTGCGGACACTGTGATTGTTTGTTGGTTATGATTAGTTTTACAGCGGATCTATTAACTAATCAACATTAAGAGAAGATAAAAAAATTCAGAATATAAACTGGAGTTTCGTTTCAAGGATCAGTTTTGATTTCTGTAGGTGGATGTGTGCTTGCGACCAAGGTTTGTTTTCTTGATAAATTTTAGTTTTAATTGATTTTGTTTGCTAGTTTAATTCCAGTCATAGTTTAGATCATTACAAATCAAACCCCCCCAATTGCATAACATATAGCATAAAAATCTGAACTAAACCTTCCTCATGGGATCGACTTCTTGTTTGTTCTATACTATCTTGTGTGTTTTAAGCTAAGGTAATTAATTTGTGCGACAACGACATCGCAACAATACTTCACTAAATCAGTCTGATCTGTTTAAACAATGCTTGTTGCGGCGAGGAGATATAAGCTGGTCCATCTATCTTAGAGTTTTATTTGAGACAAATGTGCCTGCCCGGTCTCATCTCGAAGGCAGGGACAAGTTATCGGGAATGGAGGAAGCTGAAAAGCTTCACTTTCTTACTTTCTCCTTCTTTTCTCCTTTCTTATGAATCTTTATTTCTTTAGGGGCCTCTCTTATCTGCCTGTAAAGTTCCTTTCCTTCCTCTCTACCATTGGTCTTTGTTTTGGCGTCGCCGAAGAAGCATGTCACCCGTAGGCGGCAGAACCTTGATTATTTATGAGTGCCCTAGTTAGCTATCTCATCCAACCAATTCTCTTTTCTGTATGGTATGCTCTATGCAGTTTTTGTGCTTTTCTTTTCTTATTGCCTTATCCACTCACTTAGTCTAGTATTAGTTAATATACTTCCACTATTAAGAACTCTAAGGCATCTTTGAAGATCATTAACCGGTGTAGGATGGAAATTTGCTACTCATATTAAGATGGCATTCTCGGATGCCCTTATCTATCTCTACTAAAAAACTTTTGTCTCTCAATCGGCAAAAGTCTCCCCTTACCTCTTTCAAGATAAGCCTGTAAAGTAAACCCCCTAAAAATTTCGAATAAGTGCCCCTCTCCCTCTACCTGTTAGTAGAGCACTTTCAACCCTCTCACTTTGCTCGGGCATCTTCCCATCCTCTCCTTATTAGTAGAGTGACTACGTTCCTCTCGCTACAAGTCTTCCACTCGTTCCCTTTCTTTCAAAAGAATTTTCCTTTTCGCAAGAAGCACCAAGTGGTATGGCAAGATAGTAGAGTTTGTAGTACAAAGTCTTTAGTGGCTCTAGCATATTCCAGCTTGTTTGTCAAAGCTCGAGATGGTAATTTGGCGATAGTGTTTGTGGATGACCTCATCATCACTAGAGATGAGGTATGGGATTAAGAAATCTGTCAAACATCTGTTTTTAGTAGATCAAGAGAATAACGAAGTATGGGATTAAGGCTAACTACTTCTATTGGCCTTTCTTTCCCGCCTAAGGAGAAGACCTGCTATAGCTGGTGGTTCGTCTTTCCAGCTTAACAAATCGAATCTAGCTTCCTCTCTTTCTTTTCATGTATTGATTGATGGACCTAAGCTAAACTTAGATGAAGCTACTGGCCAAAGAATGACTTTCCGGATTAGCTTATCCTTCTTGAAAGGAAATGGTTGTTCTTGTTCCCGCCCAAGCTTTCGTCTTGGCAAGATTTCGTTATTCCTGCCTGGGTAAGGAATAGAGCAAAGGGTCAGCTGTTTCCAGCTTAGCTTATAATAAAATGCCTTTTTCGGATCGCTTCCTCGCTTTTCGACTATGGGCTTTTAGAAAGCGAGAAATGCTTTGGTTATAAATAAGCAATTACCCATTAAAAATACTATTTGTTATGGTTAATAAGCAATTAAAGAAATCCATTAATATAGTGATGGAATGAATGCTCTGTTTAGGTAAGAGAAGATTGTGTGTCCTTAAACTATGCAAATTGTATGAGTTGAGAATATTTACATATTGAAGTAGTAGTAGTAGTAATAATAAATATTATGTATAAGCTATTTATGTTTGGTATTATATAAATTTAAAGTATCTCATAGCGTTGTGTCGAGTAGTGAATCTTGTATTTGTAACTTTATATAATCAAATGCATATTTTGCTATGTAATATAATTTTGTACAAAAAAAAATAAAAATCTAAATTAAGTATGAATGATGTATCATTCATACTTAATTATGTAGTCTAAATTTTATGTTTGTTTTGCATTAAAATGAATATGTGATTTGATTTATGTCACAATTAAATTAATTGTCTCATTACTTGTAATATTCTTGAATAATATAATAAATGATTTTTTTTGAGAAAATATGGAAGAAAAGGAAGAAGTTTGTTCCTGTGTTGGTTATAATATAAATAAGGAAGTCTAGGTGATGGGAAAATGTTGAAATTTTATATATAACTTATGAAAATTGGTTGAGTCTATAACTTAGTATTGAGAAAAAATAAAGAAAACTCTGCTAAATTTCGGTGTGTCTATATATATATATATATATATATAATTCTTAAACTTTTAATGATAATACAATATATAAATGAAATATCCTGTGAAGAAATTGAGGTTATTACAATTTTCTTTATTTTTCTCTAAATTAAGGGAATGAAGAGTGTAAGTTTATGCTTTTAACAATAACCAAAATCAAATTAGTGAGCTTTAGAGAGAGAGGGGGGTTGGGAAGTTAGAGATTAGAAAGAGAAAGCTTGCAAAAATTGGAAGAGAGAAGGGAGAACTTGGAAGGGATTGTAAAAGGCTTAGGAAATTAGGTTAATTATCTTCGGTAAGGTGTTCTTTGCCATTTAAATCCACTTGTTTCTCTTGTTTTGTTCACAATATTGAAAATCCTTAAATTTGGGAATTTAGGGTTTTTGAAAATTTTAGGAGAAATGCTAAATTGTGTTAAATCACTTGTTAATTGTTATTTATATGACATGATTAAGGGTTTAATTAGAAAAATCAAAAACCCATTTATGGAAAAAAGAGGTTGTTAGTGGCCGACCATATATGAGAAGTTTAGGGGATTTGGGAAATTGATTAATTGTGTTAATTTTGGGTATTTAAATAATGTTAGAAATGCATTAAATTTAGCTGGGAATACTGTAAATTGTGTTCTAATGAATTTAGGTTGTTATGGTTAAGTGATAAAAAAAAAAAAAGTTAAGGAATTTAACATGAATTGTATATATACTATATGATGATGATTAATTGTATGCTTAAGCTTGATTTTAATCCTTAAGGGTTGGATTGTGTTGTATTTCATGAAATACATGTGTGTATGTGTTTGTGTGTTGTTAGGCAAAATATGTTGGCAAAGATTTGAGGTAAATAAGACATAGTTTGGTTAAAATCAAGGGTTGTTATAATAGATGTGTGTGTATGAAAATAAAGGCTGTTACAAAGGCCTAAACATGTGAAAAAAGAGTTGTTGAGACAACATTAACATGTGAAAATCTGGGTTATCATGATAGCCAAATAATAGGAATTTAGGGCTGTCATGATAACCCTAACATGTAGAAAATGAGGGATGTTATGGAAGCCTTAGTGTGTGGAAAAATAGGCTTACAACAACTCAAATTCATGAAAGTTTGGGATGTTACGACAACCTAAACAAAAGAAATTTAAGGCTGTTAAATAATCGTAATACGTGAAAAATAAGGGTTGTTATAACAACCATAATGCGTAAAAGTGTGGGCTATTATGACAGTCTGAAAGTTCATGGAAATCGTAATATGTAAGCTGCTATGACAATCATAAATGCGAGTAATTATAAATTGATTTTATGTATGGTTGAAATGTATGAAGTGGATTACATTTATATAAATGAGTATAAAAATTGTGTATTTAAGTACTTGGGTTGAGTTAATTACCAAATGAATAAATATGTATGTTTGGCCAAACAAAAATGTTGATTTGTTTTTGTGTAGGAGGAACGTTAAGTGTAGGACCTGATTTGTCGAGAGCACATATAACAGAAGCTCTAGGTAAAGGTTACCCCCTGACCTCTTTAATTATTTAAATTTTCTTGTAATGTTAGATGCAATAAAAAGAAATTTATATGTATTGTGTACAATTGACATTACAAGAAATTATGTCTTCGAGGCCGAAGAAAAAACAATTTCATAGAAATGATATCTTTGGAAAAACAATTACATTAAAAAAAGATATGCATATGAGGCAAATAAATAACTTAAAAAGGGTTAAGCATTATTGGCGAGGACTAAAAACATTAACTTAAGTCAACCATAGTGTTGGAGATTAGTTAGGTGATGATAAACTATTAGGAATGAAAATATTTAAAAGAAAAGGGAGGAAACAAAAAGATAGAATGAAATGGAGAATAATAAAGTTGTAGTGTAACTATAAAGTAGTAAAGTTGTATGTGTAAACTATTATTTTATGCTTATTTATTGTCTATATTATTATGTTTTCAAGTCCATCTTGACCATTGCCAAAACAATGATTTTCCATTTTAGAAATTGTATAGTTTTATTTAGATAAGACTTTTGTATATGCTACCTGTAGTTTATAAATAAGATTTATATATATAATTATAATTAAACTTAAATCTTTTGAGATTTATAATGATGGGAAGATTAATTATTAATTATCTTGTTTTATTTTTTTATATATTATGCGCATATATTTTTTGTAATAATAATACATGCATGTATATATAAATATATATTAAGACACATATGTTATTGGTGGAAATGATTGAAATGGTATGTGTGAGGCCATCTTGTTGTAATTATGATGATTATAAATGAAAATGATGAATAGTGTAACTGAGGCTACTTTGATGTGAATATGGGTTAAATGAATTGAAAGTGGCTTGGATTGTTGATGTGTGCAAGTATTTTAATTGCGGGATAAAATTTTATGTATTATTCTTGTGCAAAGAAAACTATGTCAAAATCTCATTAAACTGGATAAATTTGTTAACTTAATTTTTTTTCCAGGAAATGTGAAATTATATTAAAATTAGGAGGGGTTACAATTAATAACTTGGTTGATACTATGATATAGATAAATAATCTTTCACTTTGTAATGAAACATAACATCTCTAGGAGGAAATTCAGTGAACAATTAATATGAATCATAAGTTAATCACATGAAAACAAGGACGTATGAAAAAAATGATTTTGTGCAATGCTTTTATAAGTTGATACTATGATATAGACGAACTTGTGAGCATGATTTTGTGCGATGCTTTTATGTAGCAAATAAATGGAGAAAAAAATCCAAGCCCAAGATGATCAAGTTTTTTCTCAATTTAATTGTAATAGTTATTTGACCCGTGTTTTATTATGGGTCATAGATTTTGTTTTAAAAAAAACTTGAATATATAAACTATTTTGATTACATGAAAAAAATTCAAAATATACATTATAAAACTTGTCCAAATAACTAATTAAATGAATTGATGATTATATATGTAATAAAAATAATAATTAACAATATTTAAAAGAAAAACTGGAAAAATTAAAAGATAAATATAAATTAAGATATTTGATTTCGTAAAATAAAACATTTACCTATTTATGTCTATTAAATTTATTTATTAAAATCAATAAAAAATAATATAAATAGAAACATAATGAATAAAAAAAATTTATGCAACACGAACATACTAGAAATAATACAAGTTAATCAGCTGACCTATAACTTTGAAAAAGTCTACCTCTTATATCCATATCTATTATAATTAATAAATCATCATATGAGCACTAACAATTAATATTCATCCCATCACATTCAAGGTTATATATAATAATAATAATAATAAAAAATTGATAAAAACTTAGATCGGTAACGAGGTGTTTTTCTTTTTATTTCAAACAAGCTTTCACAATCAAACATCTCTTTTCTAATTAGGAACTTGTAATTATAACAATACTCGAAGGTAATACAATTTTAATCCCACTATGTTTAAATACATGGGAACAATATATCACAACAATATATGGGAACAATCAAGATTTTTATTATTCAATGAAGTTTACAATGAAGTCATTTAAGAAGAAAATTGGATCACATTTTTCCTTCAGAGAAAATAATACGCAACTATCTTCACATTGCACTAAAATGTAAAATACATTCTCCTAAAAGTGGAGAGAAAGAAATAATAAGAATATCAAATAATTAAAAAAGTCTTTTATTGTTCCACTTAATCTTTATCCTAATTCTCACTTGGTCTCTTAATTTTTTCTTTCGATTTGCAGTTTACTTTAGGATCAACTTTGGTTCTCCTAAACTTAAATACACTTGTGTCAGGATAATAAGCTAAAAGCATTGATGTCCATGTCATTATCTGCTCTTGTTCTACATAAATCTGCTCTATCCATGGTGGTAGTCATTCATAAACTTTAAGGGTTGAGGGTTTGGGGTTGAGTTAGGATTTGGAGTTTGGAATTTATAGTTTTGGGTTTCAGGTTTAGGGGTGTAGGGTCTAGGGTTTTGGGGTTTTGGGGTCTTGGGTATAAGGTTTTTAGGGTTTAGAATTTTTAGGGTTTATGGTTTCGGGTTTTGGGTTTCGAGTTTTCGGGTTTTGAGGTTTAGGATTTTAGCGTTTTGGGTTTGTGTTTTACGGTTTAGGGGTTAGGAGTTTTGGGGTTTTAGGGTTTAAGGCTTAGGGCTTGGGTCTGGGGTTCAGGGTTTGAGGTTCAGGGCTCGGGGCTTAGGGGTCAGGGCTCCGGGCTCGGGGCTTAGGGGTCGGGGTCGGGGTCGGGGTCGGGTTTCGGGTTTAAGGGTTTAGGGTTTGGGGTTTAGGATTTGGGTTTGGATTTTGAGTTTTTGATTTGGGGTTTAGGATTTGGGGTTTAGGGCTGCCTTAAATGAGAAAAGGTCTTAAATAGGATATTAGAGAGAGATTGTGCTGCCGAAGCAATATCTTCTCCGGTCACCGTTGGATCACCTCTATTTTCAGATATATGGTGCAACTCGTCCCTCATTGAAAACTAATTGTTCAGATCTTGGATACAGTCCACCAATAAAGAGTTTTAGTTTTTTTTCTCACCCTTGCCTCTTCCCTTGTCGCCCGTCAACTCCCCCTGTTTCATCTGTTTGTTTGCTATGGCTTCCTCTAAAAATCCCATCACACTTCAAATAGCTCCACCAACCAGTCTGTTACAAGTGAAGAAATGATGGATCCGAATTGGATGGTCTCCAGTGACGGTTAATGCTGTAATAGGGGCTTTAGTGGGGAGGATTTATGAGAGGCCGTTGATACCACATCAACAACACCCTGATAGTTGTTTCCTGATAATAAGGAATTCATTCTTTCATTATAATTCTCGTTATTCCTCTGTTATCATGCATATGCCTTTATATAGAATATTGCAATTCTAATTGGTTACGAAAACCTTCAGCACGCAGGTTGTGTGCTAACTGCCATGCAGCATTTTATGGAATTGAAACGGTGAGTATAGTTACTTAAATGAAACGGTGTGTATGGAATCTATAACTAACTTTTGAATGTGTGGCCTGCATTAGTTCCTATTATTCCATTTCTTCTTCTGCAGGTAACAATTGCCTTCCCTTGAAACCAATCTTGTCCTCAAGGTTGAATAGTGGAAAGCACAACTTAAATTCCTCCATGTCTTCCCAAGTAGCCTCAGTAGGAGCTAATCCTTCCCAGAGTATCAATACTTGAGTGTGTGCTTGGTGGTGTCTTTTAACCATTCGTCGGTCTAACACTGTTCGAGGCTGTAGTGCAGCTGTTTTTGGTATCATCGGAGGAGTGCCTTGTGCGGTGTGATTTCCAATATGTTTTTTAAGCTGGATGAACACTGGATGAATAAGTGTTGAAGCTGGCAATTCCAGCTTGTAAGCCACCTTCCCTATCTTGGCCAAGACCTGATAAGGCCCATAATATTTTGCAGCTAACTTCTGTGAGGACCTGCGTGCCAATGAATGTTGCCTGTATGGTTGAAGTTTGAGGAAGACATAGTCATTGATCTCAAAACTGCGATCACTCCTTTTTCTGTTAGCCACCATAGTCATCCTGTTCTGTGCTGGTTGGAGATGTTCCCTGACCCTCTTGATGACTTCTTCTTTAGCTGATAAGTACTCGTCGACTGATTCCACAGCTGAATCTTTAGGAAAATAGGGAATGTGTAGGAGTGGAGCAACTCCATATAAAACTTGATAAGGTGTCATCTTGGTGGCTGAGTGGTAGTTAGTATTGTACCACCATTCAGCTAAAGGAAGCCATTTGACCCACTGGTTCGGGCAATCACCAGTCATGCAGCGTAAGTACTGTTCGATGCATTTGTTAACAATTTTGGTTCGGCCATCTGTTTGTGGGTGGTAGGCTGAGGAATAGTTGAGGTTGACCCCTTGACTGGTGAATAATTCTTTCCAAAACCTGCTCAAAAAGACTGGATCTCTGTCACTTGTTATCGAGGCTGATAACCCGTGTAGTTTATAGACATTGTGCATAAAGGTCTTGGCCACCCCTGGGGCAGAGTAAGGATGACTGAGAGCCATGTAGTGTGTGTATTTGCTGAAATGATCCATCACCACCAATATCACCTCCTTCCCTTCAGATTTGGGCAGTCCTTCAATGAAATCCATGTTGATGTCAATGAAGGGAGTAGAAGGAATGGGTAATGGTTGAAGGAGTCCAGGACTGGCTGTGTTTTCATGTTTATTCCTCTGGCACACATTGCATTCCCTGATGAATTGCCTGATGTGTTTCTGCTGACCCTTCTAATAAAATAAACCCCCAATGGTTTTAGCTGTAACTGTCATGCCTGAGTGTCCTCCAACAACTGAATTATGAAACATGGAGATGAGCTTGTCCCGTAGTGCAGGATTCTTCCCTACAACCACCTTGCCTTTTCTGTTAAGGTGATCATTCACCCAAGTGTAGTGTGGGTGGGTGTTAGTAGACTCTTGTAACTGTTTAATAATTCCTTGAACTGTAGCATCACCTTCATAAGAATTCTTGATTTCTGCCAGGAGGTCAGTAGAGATGGTAGAAGTGATCAGAGCATAAACCTCTTTGTTTGGAATTCTAAAAAGGGCATCTGCAGGAACATTTTCGCGACCTTGTTTGTACTCAATATCATAGTCATACCCCAGCAATTTCACCAACCATAAATGTTGTGCAGGGGTAGTCAACTTCTGCTGTAGAAGATATTTCAGACTTATATGGTCTGTTCGGATGATAAAATGGCACCCCCAGAGATAATGCTTTCATTTGGTGACTGCATGGAGAATAGCCAGCATTTCCCTCTCGTATACTGACATTACCTGTTGTTTAGGACCCAATGTTTTGCTAATGAACGCAATGGGGTGTCCCTCTTGCATGAGGACTGCTCCCACACCCATCATGGATGCATCTGTCTCCACGATAAATGTTTTGTTGAAATCTGGCAGAGCTAATACTGGAGCACTGGTCATAATCATTTTCAACTGATTGAAAGCTGTGGTGGCCGTATCATTCCATCCCTTGGCCTCTTTTTTGAGTAATTGAGTGAGTGGTTTGCAAATGCTGCCATAGCCCCTTACAAATCTTCTGTAGTAACCAGTCAATCCCAAAAACCCCCGTAGTTGTTTTAATCCGATAGGCAGTGGCCATTCCCTAATGGCTTGTATTTTGTATGGATCTGTCGCCACACCTTGCTTAGAAATGATGTGTCCTAAATACTCCACCTGGTCCCTGCCGAAGAAGCATTTGCTGGCTTTAGCCACCAGATGATGTTCTCTTAATAAGTTGAGAACCGTAGCTAGATGCTCATAATGTTCTGTGAGTGTATGGCTGTAGACGAGAATGTCGTCAAAGAATACTAGAATGAATTTCCTCAGATGCTCCCTGAAAATCTCATTCATTAAACTCTGGAAGGTGGTCGGGGCATTGGTTAAGCCGAATGGCATTACCAAGAATTCATAGTGGCCGCTGTGAGTTCTGAAAGCTGTTTTGAACTCTTCTCCTCTCGCCATGCGGATCTGATGGTAGCCTGAACGCAAGTCTATCTTGGAAAACACAGAAGCTCCCACTAATTCTTCCAAAAGTTCCTCAATCATGGGAATAAGATACTTATCCTTGATGGTGAGTTTATTCAAGGCTCTGTAATCAACACAGAGACGCCATGTGGAGTCTTTTTTCTTAACAAGGATTACTGGCGAGGCAAACGGGCTGTTGCTGGTCCTTATGATTTTTGTCCTCATCATTTCTTTTATCATGTCCTCCAATGTATCTTTTTAAAGGCCAGAGTACCTGTAAGGTCTTAGATTAACTGAGTCTCCTCCTTCCTTTAGAGGAATCCTGTGATCGTGGGATCTAAGAGGAGGCAGGCCTGTGGGTTCCTGAAACAAGTCAATATATGCTGCTAACAGGTTTTGCAGGTGGATGTCTTGATTATCTGTTGAAGGAATAATGACAGTAGTGGACTCCATAGTAGTTCCTGCCTTGACCTCATCTACCATTTGCAAGTTACATAAATGATACCCCTCTAGCTGGTCTTGGCTGCCTGCTAATGAATTTAGATGCTCCAGTTCTATATATTGCAGCTTTAGTGGGTTTTCCCCCTTAAGTAACACCCTTTTGCCTTGCCAATCAAAAGACATCCATAAATGCTTGTAGTTGCATAGTATATCACCCAATAAGGATAGCTATTGGATACCTAACACCATCTCACAATTACTTAGGTCTATGATGAACACATCAGCCACAAAGCTTATTCCCTGCATCTTCCAATTCAAATTTGGCTGGTCTTGGCTGCCTGCTAATGAATTTAGATGCTCTAGTTCTATATATTGCAGCTTTGGTGGGTTTTCCCCCTTAAGTAACACCCTTTTGCCTTGCCAATCAAAAGACATCCATAAATGCTTGTAGTTGCATAGTATATCACCCAATAAGAATAGCAATTGGATACCTAACACCATCTCACAATTACTTAGGTCTATGATGAACACATCAGCCACAAAGCTTATTCCCTGCATCTTCCAATTCAAATTTTTGCACAAGGATTTGCAAATCATCCTGTCACCATTAGCTGCTTGCACCATCATTGGTTTAATGGTAATTAATTTGAGCTGGAGTTTGAGAGCCATTTCAGCATTGAGGAAGTTGTGAGTACTTCCTGAGTCAATTAGAATACTAACCGTAGTTCTATCCAATCTACTAGAGACCTTCATCGTGTTGAGCCCCACCGTACCTTCTAATGCATCCAAGGATATGTGGGGTGAAAGCTCCCTTGTTAGGGCGTCATTGTCTGTCAGCTTTTCTTCTGTAATGACTTCATCTTCTTCCTCCGTAACATTTAATGAATACAACCTTTTATTTCTGCATCTATGGCCAGGAACGAACTTATCATCACACCAGAAGCATAACCCCTTTAACCTCCTCTCTTCAAAGTCTTGGTTCTTAATAGATTTGGTTGGTTTAACATTGTTCTTGTGAGTGGTATTTGAAGGGTTATTGTGCCAGGGAGCTGGACTTGGTTTTATGGTATTTTGCATGGTCGTGGGGTTCTGTGTGTTTGTAGGAAGATGGATCTGTGACTGTGTAGTATTGAAAGGTGGGGTGTAACGTTTAGGAATAGGAGACAGTTTCTTGTAGGATAATGTGTTAGCTTGTAGCCTGGATAAATTATAAGCATGCTTAAGAGTCTTAGGTTCAAACATTTTTACCATGTTTTTGATCTCCAACTCCAGACCTCCAAGAAAAATGACCAGTGCTTGCTTCTCATTGATTTTTGCCTTGTTCCATAAAATATCGAAATCCTGGATGTATTCTTCCAGATTTCCTAGTTGTTTTAGCTCCATTAGTGCCTCCAAGGGATCTTGTTGCCATCCAAATCTGCAGCCAATAGCCTCCACATACTCTTCCCAAGTGACTCCTTGGTTGGCTGTACTCTTTAAAAAGTTCTGGTGCCAATACAATGCAACACCTTCAAGATAATAAGATGCTATTCTCAACTTGTCAGTGTTGGCAATTTCTTCAATCTCAAAATACTGAGCACATTTGTAAAGCCAGCGATGAACATCTTCACCATTGAAAATTGGGAAGAAATGTTTTGGTTTGTGTATTTTGTATGAAGGAATTCTCTCCTCCTGCGAGCTCCTGTGCCTTGACTCATAACCTTCCATGCCTGATACTTGCTTGTCTCTGCCTTGACTTGGGCTGCCAGTGTGGGGAGAAAGCTTATGCAAAGCCAATTCTAGTTGTTGTGCCATGGTGCCCATAATACCCTGCATGTCTCTAATCTGAGCACCTTGGTTGGCTATGGTTTGATCTAGTTTGACTTTTTGTCCTTTAAGTTAGTCCGCCATCAACTCATACTTGAGGTTGTGATCATGCGAGACAGCTGCAATGGAGTCTTCAATTCGTTTGAGATCAGCTGCTCTGGTGTCTGGTGGCATGGTGGTAGTCCGTGGATTGCAGGCTCTGATACCAGTTGTTACAAGTGAAGAAATGATGGATCCGAATTGGATGGTCTCCAGTGATGGTTAATGCTGTAATAGGGGCTTTAGTGGGGAAGATTTATGAGAGGCCGTTGATACCACACCAACAACACCCTGATAGTTGTTTCCTGATAATAAGGAATTCATTCTTTCATTATAATTCTTGTTATTCCTCTGTTATCATGCATATGCCTTTATATAGAATATTGCAATTCTAATTGGTTACGAAAACCTTCAGCATGCAGGCTGTGTGCTAACTGCCATGCAGCATTTTATGGAATTGAAACGGTGCGTATGGTTACTTAAATAAAACGGTGCGTATGGAATCTATAACTAACTTTTGAATGTGTGGCCTGCATTAGTTCCTATTATTCCATTTCTTCTTCTGCAGGTAACACAGTCATCACTCAAACACCCCCCTATAAGATACACATAACCTTCACCCCACCCTATAGCACCAAAAAACCAATCTCACCCCCTTAACCTCTTGGCCAGAAAGAGTTCGAGTCATAGACTCCAGTACCAAATTTTTATTAAAGGGCATCCCCAGGCAGTTTATCGGAGCCAGACTCGTCATTCCTGAGGAGATTCTGCTAGACACAATAGGGAAATGAAAAGGATGCATGGTTGGATCCTTTCCTGGCTTCAGAATGTCATACCATGTGGTGAACACTATTGCATTCAGAGTGTGGAAGAACAAGGGGTTGGAAAATGTCATGACAACAACAAATGGTTTTATGCTCTTCAGATTCAAAATTGAACTTGAGATGCAAGAAGTGCTAGAAAAAGGCCCCTGGATGTTTGAAGGCAAAACTATCATTTTGCAGCAATGGCACCCCTATTTTCTTTTTGATAAAAACAAAATATCCAAACTCCCAGTTTGGATTCGGTTGCATGGACTACGCTTCCCCTTGTGGTTAAAGAGTGGATTAAGCTTAGTTACAAGTATGGTGGGAAGACCTCTCTCCTGTGATGAATAGACTTACAACTGCACCCGCTTGGACTACGCTTCCCCTTGTGGTCAAAGAGTGGATTAAACTTAGTTACAAGTATGGTGGGAAGACCTCTCTCCTGTGATGAATAGACTTACAACTGCACCTGCCTGGACTATGCAAGAGTCTGTGTGGAGGCTGATGCTTCACTACCCTTCATTCACCAATTTAAGATTGAAAGTTTCCTCTCAGAAAACCCTATCTTGATCCAGGTGGAATATGAGTGGAAGCCACCGAGATGTGATAGATGCAACCTCTTTAGCCATGTCTGCACGAAAGGAAAAAGCACAGACAGAATGCCGGGAAACATGCCTTCTTCTGGGATTCCCTAGTAATAGGAACTGGCAGTAAAACAAATGATGGAGAGACTGCGTGCACTGCTTGCAAAGTAGGAGATGGGGTGACTGCGTGCACTGTTAGCAAAACCATTGAAGTAGGAGATGGGGTGAGCAGGAAAACTTTTGGGGTAATGGATGGCAGCAACACACATGTGGATGGGATAGGCAGCAAAACCTATGAGGATGGGATAGGCAGTACTGGTATTGCCACCAAAACATCTGAGAATGGGGATGGCTACATAGTTTTATCCAAAACTAAATCCACACCTCCTATAGATGATACACACTTTGCAGTAGCCATGCACGCAACATCTTCTATTAGCAGGAAAGTTCAGTCGCAGGCCAAATGCTTGGAGCAGTTGACTATGCATGCTACTTCCTTGCAGGTGGCGTCTGCTAATAGTAGAGGGTCTCAAATACCCCAAAAATCTTTGGAGCAGCTGACTAAGCAACCGGTAGGACTAAGCAGCAACCTGTTGGCTTTAATAGGAAGTAACCCGGGTGATGATATTGAGGATGGTTCAGACATAGACTCAGCTCATGACCCACACTCCATTGAAGAAAACCAGCACCTCATCACAGGTTTTGTTAAATGTGTGGAGAGCAAAATGGCAACCCTGAAAAGTTCTAGTGAAACATCTACATCAGCAAGAGACAACTCTAAGGAAACATCTTCGATCCCCAGAGGTAACCCTCCCCCCCCCATCCACTAAACAAGTAGGGAAAAAGAAAATGAAGAAGCTGAGACAGGCCAAAGGCCTATAACCCTCCCGGTTGTAGCACCTGCATAATATATTTATGTTTAAGATAGGATGCTAGAACATATGGGGACTTAATAGACCTAAAAAACAAAAAAAACTATTAGAGAATGGATTTTAAAATCCAAGCTAGGTATAGTTGGATTGCTGGAAACCAAGATAGCTGGCCCCAACTTGAATACAGTGTTTGTCAGTCTTAATCTGCACTCTTGGAGCTTTGTTTCTAATGTTAATGCTTCCCCCACATGCCGGATTCTAGTAGGACGGGATCCTACAATTTTTAACCTCTCTTGCATGCATTATTCCAACCAATGGGTCACTTGTGAAGTAACTACCCTGTCCACTAAGGAATCCTTCAAGATCACTATAGTGTATGGTCTCAATACTCCAGCTGGGAGGAAATTGTCATGGGAATACATGCTATAACAAGCACCCTTGTTTCCCTCCTTGCCTTGGGATTGATGGGTGATTTCAATGCCATACTAAAATCTTCTGACAGGTTAGGTGGGGATATGGATTGGTATGGCCATCATCATGAATTCAGCAACTGCATTCAAGACACTAAGCTCATCCAAGTCCCCTTTATAGGACCTAAATTCTCTTAGTATAATGGTCAGTAAGGAAGGCATGCCATCCTGAAAAAGCTTGACTGGATCTTCTGCAATCCCTCCTTCCTCTCCACTTGGCTAGCAACATATTTAAAATTACTCTACCAATGTCCCCTTTTAAGTTCCTAAACATATGGGCTGACCGAGAAGAATTTATGGACATTGTTAGAGTAGTATGGCAGAATCAAATAAGTGGCAACCCTATGTATTGCTTCACAACAAAGCTTCGTCTTTTGAAAATTGCACTCAGAACTCTCCATAGACACCATATAAGCCATATCTCGTATAGGGTGGCCGAAGCAAAGACTCAACGGAACTTAGCTCAGATGACTCCGGATAAATCCCTTGCCTTAGAGGTTTTGATAGCCATAGAAAGGAACCATGCAAGATTATACAACCAGCTTTGCAAGGATGAAGAAGCAATCTATAAGCAGTGGTCTAGGATTCAGTGGCTGCAACTTGGTGACAAAACACCAAGTTTTTCCATAGATCCCTTGGGGAGTGGGCTAGTTAGATGTGCTATGAAGGTGGACTTGAGGAAGGCTTTCAACACAATTAGCTGGGACTTCATTATGAAGGGTCTGCAAGCGATAAACATCCTAGAAAGAATGGTTGGCTGGATCCAAACTTGCATTTCCTCAGCTTACTTCTCTATCAGCCTTAATGGGGAATTACAAGGGTTTTTCCAATCTAGCAGGGGGCTTCGTTAGGGTCACCTCCTTTCCCCCTATCTATTCGTCCTTGCAATTGAAGGCTTGGGGGTACTCTATAACTAGCTTCTTTAGATCCATTGTTTCGGTTTCATTGGAGATGCAAACAAAATCCTATCATCCATCTCAGCTTTGCTGATGACCTTATGTTCTTCTATCATGCAAACCATGTGTCTGTGAAATTAATCCGGGAGGCTCTGTATAGCTACTCTTGTATCTCAGGGCTAACTATAAACCATGACAAAAACCTGGTCTTCTTATTATAAGTTAAAGAGAATCTCAAGACAACCATTGTCAATTGTTTAGGCTTCAAACAAGAGACCCTTCTAGTAAACTATCTAGGTATTCCTATGATCAGGTCAAGACTGGCACATCAAAATTGTCTTTAGCTAGTCGAAAGGATCATCTCTAGGATTAAACTATGGACATCAGCGTCCCTCACTTATGCAGGCCGACTCACGTTGTTTCTGGTATATAAACATCCCCTCATCTTCCTCATGGTCCTGGAGGAAAATTCTTTAAAGCAGGTCTTGGTGTAAAGGACTATTCGTCCCCATCATTGGAAATTGCATGACCATTTTCTTATGGCTGGACTATTGGTTGCCAAATGGAAGAAGGCTATGTGACCTCCTGCCCTTTAGACTGTTGTCAACCCCTGAGCTACCATGGAATGCCAAGGTTTCAGATATCATCTTAAATGGCAGATTGGCTCCTCCACCAGGTCACTAGGACCTGAACTCCATCAACCTCCACCCTCAGTTACTCCAGGCAGACATATGCAGATGGTAGGGGAATTCTTCTGGAAGGCTTACAATTGATTCTAGATAGGATCTGCTGAGGGACACTAGGCCGAAGGACTCCAAGTATCACCTTATCTGGTTCACAAGACACACCCCCCCACCATGCCTTCATCCTCTGGATTGCCTTGATGAACAAGTTATACACTATGGACATACTCCTCTCCCACCAGATCATTAACAGTTCGACATGGATTCTATATGGTCTGCACACAAAGACGCATGAACATATCCTTTTCCAATGCATCTACCCAGCCAAGGTTTGGGGAGATCTTTCAGCTAAAACTCTTTTCCCATGGCCTTTAACACCATGGCAGAGTCTCCTTCAGTGGGCAGCTTCTACCTTTAGGAAAAAGGACTTCACTCACACCCTCCCTCGATTGGTTCTCTCCACAGTAGTATACTACCTTTGGTATGAAAGAAACAACAGAATTTTCAAGCATATCTACCGGACAACATAGGAGCTAAGTGACGAAGCTTTCAAGATCATCAGGGCATGCTTGATGAACAAGGACCACATGCAGATACCAGAGATATTTAAAAGCATTTGGCATCTCTCAGATGCTTGAAATGCACTGGGTAGCTCTTGATAGGATAAGGCAGCTCTAGACTAATTCTTCCCTCGAGCAATATGGATTTGAATTCTCAGTCCCTGTTCACGTAGAGGCCATGTACAATTAATTTGTTCTTTTCTAGTTTTATTTTCCTTTTGTTTGTTTTTTCAGCCATCTATCTTGGCTCCACGGTAGCATTGATTGCTATGTCATTTTGAATTAATTTCTCTTGTGGTATACCTTGGTATATTCTGTAAAGAATTTTATTTTTTCCTTCTTTTTATACAACTTAACTTTATATTTAAAAAAAAAGTTTAGAGTTTAGGGTTGAAGGCAAAGAACGTCTAGAAAGGAGAGAGACTCTGCTGCCGGAGCTGTAGCTCGGCCGACCATCGTTAGATCTTCCTCACTTTTCAGGTATGTTATGCCTCTCAATGCCCTCTATATTCTGACCGCTCAGATCTTTATTATCTTGCTTCACCGGAGAGATATTGGTCCACACCTTTCTTCCCGTCTATAATACCTCTCCCTGTTTCTCCTTCCCTTCCCTGTTCCCTTCTTGCTACCTTTCCACAAACCTACTGCTTGATTCACCTTGATGTCCACCCATGGCCAGTCACCCCCTCCCTCGAACTACCCTGTTGGGAACTCGCCAGAAAATACAAAAACAAACACAACCAAACATCCCTTCGCTCCTAAAACTACCCCAACACTCTCAGCTTAAAATAAACACAAGCAAACCTATCAGGCAACAAACTGCCCTTCTTTCAAGCTCTAAAACCTCTCCCTCTGCTTACTGGGTGAAGAGGGTAAGAGTCACAGACACTAGTACATGATTCTCTCAAGAACCTATACCGAGACAGCTGGCTGGAGCTAGTCTTAAATCCCCGAGGCGATTATAACAGCGACAACAAAAAAATGGACCCGATGCATGATAGGTTTCTTCCCTGGGTTTAAAATGCCATATCATGTTGTTAACACCATTGCATCTAGAGTTTGGGCAAGCTATGGACTCGAAAATGTGATGACTACTGCCAATGGCTTCATGGTTTTTTGTTTCAAAACAGAGGCAGTGATTCATGTGGTCCTGGAGAAAGGACCTTGGATGTTCGGGGGAAAGGTCATAATCCTCCAGCAATGGCATCCTCATTTTGTGTTTGACAAGAACAAAATTTCTAAACTTCCTGTTTGGATACACCTACATGGTCTGCCGTTTATATTGTGGTCAAAATCCGGTCTCAGCCTAGCAGCTAGTATGGTAGGTAAGCCATTGTCATGTGATGAGTAGACTTACAATTGCACCCGTCTGGATTATGTGAGAGTATGTGTGGAGATTGATGCATCACTGCCATTCATTCACCAATTTGACATGGAAAGCAAGCTGTCAGATGAACCAATATTAATTCAGGTTGAGTATGAATGGAGGCCTCCCTGATGTGAAAAGTGCTGCTTGTTTGGACATGCATGCCCTAGGATGACTACAGTGGAAACCTGCCAACCAGACATTGTACCCTGTCCCCCTATTGTTAGCATATTAAGCATGGAAGCCCCCTCTAAGTTTATGGATACAGACACTCAGACTGTAGCAGCTAAACCTCCTATCGCTAGTTCTGCATCTACTCCCCCCATCACTAGCCTTCCTTGCAGCTAACTTGTTAGCACATGTCTTGTAACGACCCGACTTTTTCAAGGCCAAAATCAATGGAATTTTTTTTTGGTCCGGTTCTAGATGTTTTTCACCATATCATTCTGCAGATTTATAGTTGCATTCCATTCATTAACAAGGCGCAATCCACGTAGGATAATGTAAATCAATATTCCTATAAAACGGATTCTCAATACACGTGCTCATATTATTATATTTTCATACTCATAGGTTTACATTACATCATATTGACATACTCACAAATTCACATTCCTATGTAAATACCAAAAGAGCGTAATAAAGCAATAATTCATGGACCAAAAGATAATTTCAAGCATTATAAGCAATTTAAAGAAACATAATAAAGCAATTTAAAGAAACATAATAAAGCAATATTAGCATTACATTTCATTCATGGACCAAAAGAGCGTAATTTTATCATTTCTCCTTATATAAATACCACCATTAATAATTCATCAATTACTGAGACTAATTACAATACTCAAATCCGATCATTCATCTCGAATATCATTTGCTGAGCTAACGTTATTCTCTATTTAAAGCATAATAGACATAGTTCTTTCATATACTTATTATATACAAAACCAAGTATACATGAACGCATCAATTCTTGAAGACTAATTCATAACTCTCCAATCCAGCTATCCTCTTAGGATGCCATTAGCTGAAGTCAACCATTTATTCATCCTGGTCATCCACTTAGAATGCTATTAGCCGAAGTTAGTCATTTATTTAGCCAAATATAGTCATTTATTTAGCCAAAGCTAATCATTTATTCATCATGGTCATCCACTTAGGGTGCCATTAGCTCATCCTGGTCATCCACTTAGGGTGCCATTAGCTGAAACTAATCATTTATTCATTTCGGACATCCATTTTGGATGCCATTAGCCGTAGTCAATCATTTTTTCATCCCGGTCATCCACTTAAGATGCTATTAGCCGTAGCTAGTCATTTATTTGTCCCGGTCATCCATTCGGATGCCATTAGTCGAAGCTAATCATTTATTCATCCCGGACATCCATTTTGGATGTCATTAGCCGTAGCTAATCATTTGTTCATCCCGGTCATCCACTTAGGGTGCTATTAGTCGTAACTAGTCATTTATTTATCCCGATCATCCATTCGGATGCTATTAGCCGAAGCTAATCAATGATTTGTCCTGATCATCCCTTCGGATGCCTTTAGCCGAAGCTAATCATTTGTTCATCCCGGTCATTCACTTAGGATGCTATTAGTCGTAGCTAGTTATTTATTTGTCCGGGTCATCCATTCGGATGTCATTAGCCGAAGCTAATCAATGATTTGTCCCAAACATCCAATTTGGATTCCATTAGCCGAAGCTAATCATTTATTGATCCCGGACATCCACTTTGGATGCCATTAGCCGTAACTAATCATTTGTTCATCCCGGTCATCCACTTAGGGTGGTATTAGCCGTAGCTAGTCATTTCTTTGTCCCGGTCATCCATTCGGATGCCATTAGTCGAAGCTAATCATTCATTTGTCCCGGTCATCCATTTGGATGCCATTAGCCAAAGCTAATCAATGATTTGTCCTGGTCATCCCTTCGGATGTCATTAGTCAAAGCTAATCAATCATTTGTCCCGGTCATCCATTCGGATGTCATTAACCGAAGCTAATCAATCATTTATCCCGGTCATCCATTCGTTCCAACCAAAATCATCAACCAATCAAACGTTCCAGAGGCGATCGTTCAAATCATTCATAACAACTTGACATTCACTGCAACATAATAGCAAACCCTTCGTGATACTCGTACAGGTGTTCCATAATAGTTTAACATTCAATAAACACTATAATAGATCCTTTGTAATACACAAACAAACATTCCATAACAATTTAACATTCAGTATCACAATAGTACACCCTTCGTATTACTCATCCAACCATTCATGACAATTAATGTTCAATACAATACAACAATAGATCCTTTGTAATACTCATACAACCATTCGTCACAATTACATCCAATAAAATACAACATTAAATCCTTTGTAATACTCATATAACCATTTGTCACAATTACATCCAATAAAATACAAAAGTAGATCCTTTGTAATACTCATACAACCATTTGTCACAATTACATCCAATAAAATACAAAAGTAGATCCTTTGTAATACTCATACAACCATTTGTCACAATTACATCCAATAAAATACAACAGTAGATCCTTCATAATACTCATACTATCATTCATCAGTAGCCTAAATTCATAATAGCCCAATCAACATCTCATAGTCGGTTTAATATTCATCGCAACACAATAATGTATCCACCTCAAACATGTCATTTCAAAACATTAACATTTTCATCATTGTTTCAACATTCTACAAGAACCTTATCGACATTTCATAGTCGTTTCGACAATCATCAAGAATTCAATCAAACACTTCATCATTGGTTCTTCATTCAACAAGGATTTAATAAAATATCATCATAAGTAAATCATTTTAAAACATAAACATCATATGAGAAAAAGGTGGAAACCACCTACCTGTTCCACCTACGGTGTCCTTGTCCTGACGATAGTCCGATCCCGGCCGCACCACCTTTCGAATCTAAGTAAGTTTGGGGAAGGTTTGACAGTATTCTTTCTTTTCTCCTGCTGGTTCTCCTCCTTCTTCCTCTCACATTTTCTAGAACCCTCTTCCCTTCCCTCTAGGCAGCTGTCCAATCTTCTCTCAAGATCTCAATTCTCCTTCACATGTTCACAAGGCACTCTCTACTGGTTTGGTTTGGGTTTCCGTTAGGAAGGAGGAAGAGAAGAGCAACATGCAGCTGGACATGCAGCTATTGCAGACAACTTTTGGGAAGAGGAAGGGTCACCTTCTCTCTCTCTCCTTGCATTTATACTCCCCATTAAATGAGGTGGGGTGTTTAGAGTTGGTTTAGATGTGTTCTTGTCCTTGTTTTGGTATGTCCAAAACCGGTTTTACCCTTTCTTCTTAGCTCCTTAAGACAGTCAGGTTTGTTTCCTAAACTTTTAATTAGACTCAGTTGCTGCCAATTCAGAAATTGGCAGCGAAAACTGTCGTTGCCGAATCAGAAATCGGCAGCGAAAGCTAAGTTAGAAATCGGTAGTTGATTAGTACTTAAAAGTGCATTTTTATCAAGGTTTTATATCATCATATTGCACTTAAAGTATCATTAAATTCCCTAACTTAAGCATGTTTTATAATAACAAGTCTGATAATATAACATATCTTCAATTTATGGTAAATGCCTTAATATCACAGAAGAAATGCTTATGGAAAATTCTAAACAATGGAATCGCTGTATGATCAGATTTTTCCCAGGGTTTGGAATGCCATTCCATGCCGTTAATTCAATTGCCTACAATAGGGTATGACGTCAATATGGATTAGAGAATGTTATGATGTCTTCCAATGGCTTTATCATATTCTGTTTTAACACCAAAGACGAGATGCATGTAGTGCTAGAGAAAGGACCATGGATGTTAGGAGGATGTTTGGAGGGAAGAATATCATTCTTCAATAATGGCACCCATGATTTCAGTTTGATAAAAACAAAATTTCCACCCTCCCAGTTTGGATCCGACTCCATGGTTTGCCTTTCCCCTTGTGGTCCGAGTAGGGACTAAGCTTGGCAACAAGCATGGTTGGCTAGCCACTTTCTTGTGATGAACTCACGTATAGCTGCACCAGGCTGGAGTATGCACGGTTATATGTTGAAGTTGATACTGCCTTGCCTTTTATCCACAGCTTTGAGATTGACAGCCCCCTCTCCATTGCACCAATTACTGTTATTGCTGATTATGAATGGAAGCCTCAAAGATTTGAAAAATACAGGGTATGCGGCCACTTATGTCCCACACCACCCATTGTAGAGGACAAAGGTAATCCAACTATACGACCCCTTACCAGCCACAAATAGCAAACAACCTCAAAGCCATAGCTTCCATTGGCCGCCCAACCAACATCCAAGTTGCACCCCAACTCATACAACCAGTAGAATATACACATCTTACTTCCACTCACCCTCCAACCCAACAACACGCCAACCCTTTACTAGTGCCTATCATAGAGCCAGCAATTCCAACAAATATGGAGGATTGTGATTCAAGCCAAGACTCAGGTAATGAACTTCTTGGCCTTCAACATCATCATTTCAATGCCCTGCATGCGAATATTTGTCTCGAAAGTAAGATGGATGCTCTACATACTACTAGTGAAACCTCCTCTACTGATAAGGAGGTTTCAGCTGAGGCTTCTACATCCTCTATCCCTCCAAATGACAACCCTGTTCAGTCCCCACCCCCCTCTTCGACTACTATAAGGAAAAAGAAAGGGGCAGGAAAAAGAAGGAGGCCCGGGGCCACTAGTTTTCATTATCGTTGTTAATCACCTCTTGAATAAATATTCATAGTTGGCAGCTGGAACATCTGGGGTCTCAATGGTCCCCCAAAACAAAAAACCCCATGCATGGATGCAAAAAAAAAAACAATTTAGATATATTTGGCCTCTTGGAAACTAAGATCGATGCTGCCCATCTAGCTTCCATTGAAACCAAACTTGCCCTGTATTACTGGAAATACCATTCCAATATCACTTCATCCTCATCCTGCCGAATTCTTGTTGGATGGAATTAAGATCGGCCTATCTCTTACTGCAATGTCATTTATAAATGCATATCAAAGATTTTGGCAACCAAATTAAAGATCATCCTGCCAGAAGTGATTAGCTCCTCCCAATCTGCTTTTGTCCCAGGTAGGCAAATCTCTGACAATATTTTGCTCACCTAAGAGCTTATGCACAATTACCATTTGGATAGTGGCCCAGCCAGATATGCCTTGAAGGTTGCTAAGGAAGGCTTTTGACACAATTAGCTGGGACTTCATCCTCAGGGGAATGAAAGCAATAGGCATTCCAGACCGCATGGTAGGATGGATCCAAACTTGCATATCTTCGGCTTTCTTCTCTGTCAGTCTTAATGGTGAGCTGTGTTAAATAATATTTATGTAGTCTTATTTATTAAGGGTAGAATAGTACTTTCAGTTTAACCTATATATACTTTATTTGTATTTAGGTTAAGACTATGCATTCATAATATACAGATTATTCAGAATTCTAGCCTCTTTTTTATATTTGATCTCAATTATTTTAACAAGCTGCATGGTTTTTTTCAATCCAGTTGGGGACTTCATCAGGGTGATCCCCTCTCCCCGTATCTCTTTGTCATCGCCATGGAAGGCTTGGGGGGTATGTTGAAGTTAGCCTCTTTGAATCCTCAGTTTAGATTCCACTAGAGGTGCAAACAGAACTCTATCACCCATCTTAGCTTTGCAGACGATCTTATGATCTTCAGCCATGCAAGCATTGCATCGATGGAACTTATTTGGGGAGTCCTGGACACCTTCTCTAACATGTCAAGCCTAGTTATAAACCATAACAAAAGCCTAGTTTTCTTATCAGGGGTGGAAGAGGAGCTAGCTCGGGACAACCATAATCAATTGTTTGAACTTCAAGCAAGGGACTTTTCAAGTCAAGTATCTTAGTGTTCCTTTGATCAGCTCTAGGTTGATTTATCAGAACTGCATACCGCTTGTTGAGAGGATTATCTCCAGGATTAAGCTATGGACATCAGCTTCCCTCTCCTACACAGGTCAAGTCCAATACAAGTCTACTGGTCAAGCATTTTCATCATTCCTTGCTCAATTGTCAGGAAAATTGAGAGCACTCTGGCTTTGTTCCTATGGAAGGGCACATCACTTACTCATATAGGAGCAAAAGTTGCACGGGCCTCCTTATGTTACCTTCTGAATAAAGGTGGGTTGGGGATAAAGAGCCTCAAAATCTGGAATAAAGCAGCCACCTTGTAGCTACTGAAGCCACCGCGGAGACCTCTTCCACTTTCATTGCTGCCCATGATGCATCCCCAACTTCTTCTCCAAAAATAGTCCGGGAAAAGAAAGGGGGAAGGAAGCGAAAGGAGATTAGGGGACTCTAATCTTGTTGTTGTTTTCTTACCTTATTTGAATAAATGTTTAATATAGGTAGCTGGAACACATGGGGCCTTAATAGCCTTCAAAAACAGAAAACTGTCCACGATTGGACACAAAAGAATAATCTTGACATCTTTGGTTTACTGGAAACCAAGATAGGAGTTGCCAACATAGCTGTAGTTAAAGCTAAACTGGCCCATCTCTACTGGCATTTTATTTCAAACATCCACCACACTTCCTACTGCCGTATCTTAGTAGGTTGGAACTCATACAAACTTAACCTCACTTATAAAAACTCCTCTCCCAAATGGCTTTCGTGTAAGGTCACTGCCCCATCCTTCACTCAACCTCTCAAAATAACCTTCATCTATAACCATAATACACCTTCCAAAAGAACACTTCTATGGAATCACCTCTGCCATAAAAGTTCTCATAATATTGGTATCCCCTGGATTGTTATGGGGGATGTAACGGCCTGGCCCGGGGTGTTACAGGGGACTTCAATGCCATTATGCATGCTGATGATCATATAGGAGGGGACATGCAATGGTATCGGCACTAAGATGACTTCAACAACTGCATTCATCAGTTTGAACTCATCCAAATTCCATACATAGGTCCAAGATTTACTTGGCACAATGGCCAACATGGTGCTCATACAATCCAAAAGAAATTGGACTAGATCTTCGGCAACCAATGCCTCTTCCACACCTGGCCAGCAGCTCATTCTATTTTCCAGCCACAACACATCTCTGATCATAGTGCCATGATCCTTAATCTTCACCCTTGTCGCATGTGTGAGGCGTCGCGATGATTGTCCACCACTCAAGGAAAAAAAATGGAATGGGGTCTATCTGGCGAATGTGGAGAGACAAGGAATTCTGGTCTCTTATCAATAAAATATGGACTGGAAGTCGTCACCTAGTATTCTGGTCACTAGAAACCCTAACTGGTCTTAGAGATCGGGTACGGAGACTAGTTGCGTAAAGGGAAGGTATTAGCACCCCGACTACGCCCTACATAAGGTAAGCTGCATTGTTTTATTTGTCTGATCAAAATCTAAGGTTTTGTTGCGTTTTCTAGTCGTTGGTCCTGTCTGTCTAAATTTCAAGAAAAGCCCTCCTCAATAAGGAGGTTCTTATCTTAATGCGGTAAAACCTAATTGTTCTATGTTGTCAAAAGAAACTACCTTTTTAATATCGGGAATATGTTTTACGTATAAATTAGTAATCCTTGATATTAAAACAAAAAAAAATAAAATTTTTATGTTTTTTAAATTTTGGCCAATGTTCTCTTGACTTCAATAAACTGGTTATTAAAGCCAAAATGCATGCTAAAACATTTTTTTTTGGTGTATGAAAAACACAATATGATTTTTAGCTTTGAGACACTTGGTCGTATGCACAAAAACATTTTTTCTTTTTTAATTTTTTTTGTATTTTTGGAAGTTTTGATGAAAACCGGGTATTTTAATACCGGATTCGTATTTTTCAAAATGAAAAAAAAGACTAAGATTAAACAAAACAACGTAAAACAATACACGCAGGGAAATCACAAATATTGAAAAATATTTTGTGTTTTTAATTTTATTTTTGAAATGGGCTGGGCTGAACCCGGCCCAAATGCATGGGCTGGGCTCAGCCCGGCCCGTGTGAATAGTGCCCTCCACTGTTCACATGCTACGTGAACAATGGAGGCTGGCAGGGAAGGAGAAGAAGCAGGAGAAAGAAGAAGGGGAGAAGGGCTGACCTGTGGTGGCTGCTGTCGTTGGCGGAGATGCTGGAGGCGACAGACAGCGGCACTGGTGATGGCGCTGGCGGTTCACGGTGGTCGGCGGTGGCTCTATTTTTTCCTTTTCTTTCTCTCCTCTGTTTTTCATTTTTTTCTCTGCTTCTTCTTCTTCTTTTTTCTGCTCTCTCTCTTCTCTTCTCCTCCTTTCGGTCTTCCCCCCTCTCTTTTTTTTTCGCCCCCCCCCCCCATTTTTATAGGCAAAAACAGGGGAGGGATGTGGCTGGGGCGGCCACTGTGCTGCCGCCCCAAAAATTGCCCGAGGAACACATCTCCTCCCTCTTCTCCAACACGTGGAAAGCTTCGGGCAAATGGGGGTGGTGTCAGCGTCTTTTTGAAGAGAGAGATGGCGGTGACAGAGGAAGAAAAAAAATCTTCTTCTTCCCCTGCTTCGCACGTCCAAGGGAAGAAGAAGACCCACAGTGCCTTTAAAACAACACCGTTTTGGGTTTTTCCTTTTTTTTTTAATGAACAGTGTATGAAACGACTCCGTTTTGGGCAAAACGTGTCGTTTCATTTAAATGAAAACGGCGCCAAACTTATGTTAAAATACAAATCAGTCCTCAATTTGTGATTTGTTCAATCAAGTCCTAAATTGCAATTTTGATTTAAAAATCAATGCAATTGCATCCCTGCCAAAAATCAAACAGCGACCCTGAAGTTGGCCGCCTTTTTCACTTTGGTCCTTGGTCTTGAATTTATGCAATTTGACCCTCAATTGAGCAATAAACTTCTAATTTCTTCAATTTGGCTTCTGATCCGGTTTTAATTACAGCCCCTTTATTTACGCACCTTTTCCAATTTGGTCCTTGGTTTCGAATTTCTTCAATTAAGTCCCTAATTGGCCATCAAACTTCAATATTTATGCAATTAAGCCCCTGATTTGACCAAATTAACTCTCAAAAAATATAATTTGACCCCAGAACTTTAATTTCTTCTAATTAAAGCCCAAATTAACTCCAAAATCAATTTTTCTTGTAATCAAACCCTCTATAAATTCAATTAAACCTTCAATAAAATTTACTTGAGTCCATAAACATCTGATTTTGGACTTTTTTTTCCTCAAATTGAATTTTCTTTGTCAACAGGGCTCTCATCAGTCAACAAAATACTGTCAAATTTTAATATTTGTATTTTTGAACCTCTTCAACCAATTTTTAACCATTTGTAGAGCGCTCTGGCATCCTCTTTTCACTGTTATATTTTTTTATAATATTTTTTTTAATTGTTTTGTATTTTGTTTTATTTTATTTTATTTTTTGAGAGAGAAAAAAATATGAATTGGAAAACAACCCAAAAAGAGGTTATGACAACCCTATTAGCTACAAAAAAAAAAAAAAGTTCCTTTCAGATTCCTGAATTTATGGGACGAGCGAGATGATTTCCTAGCCATTGTTAGCTCCTCCAGGCAGACTCAAATCACAGGGACTCCAATGTATCAATTCACCACCAAGTTGCGCCTCCTAAAAATTTAGCTCAATAAATTCCATAAGCAGCACACCAACCACATTACTAGCAGAGTATCTCAATCTAGGTATGCTTGGAATGCTGCTCAAACCATCCTAGATGATAATCCAGCTTCATCAGAAGCCAGAGTCAATGAAAGGGCCACCGCTAACCACTACATGCAATTATGTAAGGATGAGGAATTGTTTTTTCGATAAAAATCCAGGATACAATGGCTTCAGCTGGGTGACAGGAACACAAATTTTTTCCACAAATCTTTGCTACACCAACAGGTCAGGAATCAAATCCACCAACTAACGGATGAAACAGGTACTCTGATCCAAGACTAGCAAAAGATGGGTCAGATGGTAGTTTCATTCTTCGATCAACTCCTATCAGCTCTGCAGCCATCACTTACATATGACATCACACCATTATATCAAAACACCATCTCTGCCTCTTCCACAACAACAATGTTTCTTCCTATAAGTAATGTTGAGATCAAGACAACACTGTTCTCCATTCCTGACAACAAAGCCCCAAGACCAGATGGCTACAATGCTTTCTTCTTTAAGAAATGCTGGTCTATTATTGGGGCTGACTTCATTGCTACCACCAAGTATTTTTTTTATACCATCACCTTCTTCCCTAACTCCACCAGGAAGGATCACTATGTATGGACCGGACATCCCTCAGAAACATTCACGGTTGCCTCTGCATGGGAGCTTTTACGTGAAAGAAAACCTAGAAATACCATGCATCAGCTGCTTTGGTACAAAGGTTGCATTCCATGCCAATCATTCATTATGTGGCTGGCCACCCTGGGTTGCTTAAGCACTATGGACAAGTTGCACATAACTAGGATAATAACTAGCAACACATGCATGCTATGTGATCAACACACTGAGAGTCATGAACATCTCTTCTTCCAATGTCCATACTCCACATTCGTCTGGAATACTGTCAGCAATGAAGCACATGTTCACTGCCCATTCGCCACTTGGGATCGCCTTCTCCAGTGGGCTTCCACCGTATATATGAAGAAGAATGACATCACTCATATGATTGCTAGACTTATGCTCTCTACCATAGTCTACTTTATTTGGCATGAAAGGAACAACAGGGTCTTCCACAATGCCTTCCAGCTCCCATCAGCAACAGTTGATGCAATTCTCCAAAGAATTCGCATACACATCACGAACATGGGATATGATAGGTCCCAATCAGGCTATGAATATTATAGTGCAGATAGTATTCTACTTAGGGTGAGAATTAACCCAAGAGTGTTTATTTGTAAAATTAAGCTTCCTCTTTACTGCTTTTGAAAGAGTTTAAATACAAAGAAGAAAATAACAACCCCTCCTAATTCTGAGATCATATCTCTAAGAATTAGGACACGATCACATTATTAAAATTCAAATACTAACTACTAGACCTATTCTTAAGTAAGCATGCTTTGTGGACATGACTAACAACTTAGACAAAGTCTTTGGCAAACATAACTTCTCCCTGCATGTTTCCTGCACCTGGAAGTTGCTTTTACGTGACAGCTTCTCCCTGCATGTTTCCTGCACATAGAAGTTGGCTTTTACATGACAACTTCTTAGTCCAAATACTTTGGGTTTTTCACGGCCACTTTGACGGATCTTCTTGGTTTATCAATACTCCCCTCTATGACACAAACCTTGTCCTCAAGGTTTAAATTGATGAACCTGTCCCGTAAGTCTTGTGTGTTTTCCCATGTAGCATCATCTAATGGAAGTCGTTTCCATTGAACTAAGCTTTCTTCAATAAATTTGGATCCTCATTTTACCCAACGGGTATCTAAAATAGATTCTGGCTCCATAAGCAATTCCCCATCATCTGCCACCGGAGGTAAGTCAGTATGAGCAGTAAGTTGTTCACTGATTGTGCATCAAAAGTATCATTAAGTCTCTTATTTTACATATATATTTATTGTTTTTATTTGGGTTTTTTATAGTAATTGATGTGCTTTTTAGTAATGAAGTTTCTTTTAATGTTTTGATAGGTTTTTGGAGCTTAAATGAATTATTTCAGAAAATTCAACGTCGGAATTCAGAATAAAGAATTGAAGAGAAATTTAGTTGAAGATTGAAGAAAATCTTGGTTCAAATAAGTGCTCCAAATTTGCCCCAAAAATCAATTCTATTCCAATTCTAGAAAAGAATATCAAACACTCAAGGTTTTAATGTCAATCTTAGCCCAAATAATAGGAACATTTGTATCCTTATTTGATGCTTAAATTCAGCCCCAAATCAGCCCCAAATCAGCCTCAAATCAGCCCAAGCACAATCCATGATCTTACATGCCCACACAACAAATAACATTTGATTTATTTTGGATAATTCATTGATCCAAGAGGGCAAGCACATGGATGGAAAGCTGGAGGGGACATTGTCACATTATTTTGGGTCAAAAAGAAGAAAGAGACAGCTCACAAAGGAGGAAGAAAAACATGCACCAAAGTGTTCTCCAAGCTGGCCTGATTTGATTTTCCAGAACACCTTTTGGTGTTTTGCCCATAACCTTTGACTCAGATGTCCAAATGAGCTGTTCTTTAATGATCTGGAAAGCTAACAGAATGGCCTATAAATATGTCTCTACTAGCCATCTTCAAAGGAGGCTTCTAAGAGGGTCGAATTGTTGTACAAAGGTAGAGTCAGATTTGTGTCCGAATATTTACTGAAATTGTGTTGTGTTCTTCTTTATAGATTTCGGTTCTTTAGCTTTTAAAACTTATTATTTCAGTGTGATTCAAGTTATTTCATGTTTATTGAAGTGTTCTTATATATAATCATGGTTGGCTAATCTCCTTCTTGGATCCAAATCAAGGATGATGGTGATTGAGGTGAGTTCTTTAAGATATGAATGAATCTTAATGTTTATCTTCTTATTTTCTTCATGAATGTTTTATTATTGCAAAGAAATTTTAGAAATCATTTAGGTAATGTTATAATCTTGAAATTTTATGCACAAACCTTAGTTTTGGTATAGAGATTGCTTGATTCAATGTCTTACTTAATATGAAAGTACTTGTTCATTCTTAAGCAATAATCAATCTTCATCTTTTTAAACTTCATTGTAATATCTTCCGATCTAATATCACCATCGTTGATATTAGGTTGAGTTATCTTATATATGTTGAAGGAATCACCAATACATCACCATTAATATTGATTTGGACCAAGACTTACTTTTTCTTGTCATTTAAAATCTATTTACACTTTTTCATCTTTGAAAACAAATCCATCAATCATTTTCAACCAAGTTATTGTTAATTTAATTTCTCTTGAGTTTTTTTTTTGTTACCTAGCTTAATTTCCAAATCTAGCTCTCTGTGGATATGACCTCGATCTTACCGAGTTAATTGCTACATCGCACACTCGTGCACTTGCGAGTTAAAACAAGCCGAACATAAAAAGCGGTCAAGCAATTTTGGCGCCGTTGCCGGGGAGCTAGGAAGCAAAGGTAACAAATTTATATTTGATTATTGGAAAACAAAAAAAAATACATATAAATAAAAAATAAAATGGCTGGTTTTACCGCCTAAAAAAAAATTGACCTCAACTTTTCCGATATTGGACTGTGGACTAGACTATTAATTATTGGATTTTGGTTGGTTCAACCATTTTTCTTTTATTGTCTATTCTAATTAGTTTCTAATATTTATTGTTTATATTATAAGGCTGGTTTTACCGCCTCTTGTTTATTTTATTTTATTTTGTTTTTATTATTTTTCCTATATTTATTGTCTGAAGTGCTTGGCCGGTTTTACCGCCTCTTGTTTATTTTATTTTATTTTGTTGTTTAGTTGTGATTATTTTTCTTATATTTATTGTTTGAAGTGCTTGGCTGGTATTACCACCTTTTTATTCATGCTTGTTATAATTATCTTTTAATGTTTATTGTTGTTAATATTGTTTATTAGTTGGAGAGTGAATTTCTTAATTTGTTGTATTTTTATTTTTGTGTTATTGCTTTATCTTTTACGTTTCATTTACTTTTATTTGCAATCTTCTTTCTCTTTTTTCTTTTTTTTTTCGTATTCATATAATTGTTATATATTCTTTTTTTTTTTTTATCATGGCTAATGTTGAAGATGTAGAGGGTGAAGGGAGTGTTCAAGGTAATGGACCTCCACAATTCAATGATCAACCTAATTTTCGAACTCTTAGGGAGTATCTTCACCCGGCTAGACAAAGTACACCTTCGTGTATTATCTTGCCTCTTAACCAACAAGCTTTCAATTTGAAACCGGGCATGATTCAACTTCTTCCCACATTTCACGGTATGGATTCTGAAAATCCATACATACATATTAAGGACTTTGAAGAGGTATGTAATACTTTTATTGATAGAACATGTACCGAGGAAACCATTCGGCTTAAATTGTTCCCATTCTCTCTAAAGGATAAAGCCAAGCTTTGGCTAAACTCCTTACGTCCTAGGTCTATAGGTACATGGAGAGAAATGCAAGCTGAATTTTTGAAATAATACTTCCGCACTCATAGGACGGCAGCCTTACAACGTCAAATGATGAATTTTTCTTGTAGTCCAAATGAGTCATTTCACCAAGCTTGGGAAAGGTTCAAAGACTTGTTAAATGCATGCCCCCACCATGGTTTTGAGATGTGGAGGTTAGTGAGTTTCTTCTACGACTCTCTTACCGCAGATTTTAAAAACCTAGTGTCAACCATGTGTAATGGTGAGTTTTATGACAAAGAACCAAGTGAAGCCTTTGATTTCTTTGATCAATTGGCTGAAAACACAAAGCAATGGGAGACTTCTCTCCCACTTCATGTTGAGTCTAGAAACACCATTTCTCATTCAAGTGGGAAGTTCCAATTGAAAGAGACTGATGACCTCAATGCTAGATTAGCCTCATTAGCTAGGAAAGTAGAGTCTCTTGAGATTAAAAAAGTGCATGTCATGAGTGAACAACAAGAGGAAAGTTGTGTTGTTTGTGAGAGCAAAGGGCATAGGACAACTGAGTGTCCTACCATTCCAGCCTTCAAGGAAGTGCTATATGGCCAAACTTGTGATTCAAGTAATGTTAGAAAGCCATTTTCAAACCAAGTAGGCAATCCCTACTCTGAGACCTACAATCCTGGATGGAGGAACCACCTAAATTTTGGATGGAGAAATGAGGGCTCTTCAGTACCTCAAACATTTCAACCTCCACCCCAACCATTTCATGCTCCCACACATAACACATACCAACCACCTCATAAGAGATCCCTAGAGGATACTCTTCAACAATTCATGCAAACACAAGGAGGAATCAACAACCAAGCTTACAAATTTCAAGACCAGACCAATAGGACCTTAGATGACATTCGAAGTCAACTAACCAAGTTGACTCAATCACTAAGCATTCAAGAGAAGGGAAAGATTCCAGCTCAACCAATGCCAAATCCTAGAGGTCAGGTACACATGAGTGAATCCTCATCTAGTGAACCTTCAAACCATGAACAAGTCCAAGCCATCACTACCCTTAGAAGTGGAAAGATTGTTGACAAAGCTATAGGTTTTGAGATTCCTAGAGGTATTGTGGAGGAGAAATCTAAGAAAGTGAAGAGGAAATCAAAACACAAGTGACAAATGAGAGCTTGAGTGACAAAGAAGGTGAGATAAATGAGAAAGAGATGAGTGAGAAAGGAGATGATTCAAGAAAAATTGGAGTCAAAGTGAGTGATTTAGAATTTGTTCCTAGAGCACCATTTCCACAAAGGTTAGGGAAACCTAAACATGATCTTATGAACTCAGAAATCTATGAATTGTTCAAACAAGTGAAAGTCAACATTCCACTCCTTGATGCAATTAAACAAGTCCCATCTTATGCAAAGTTCCTTAAGGACTTATGCACAGTCAAAAGGAGATTGAATGTGAAAGAAAGAGCCTTTCTAACTGAACATGCTAGTGCCATCATCCAGTTTAAGACCCCTCCCAAATACAAAGATCCTGGTTGTCCTATCCGTTTCATGCATTATTGGAAGTCATAAGATAGATCAAGCTTTGTTGGATTTAGGAGCAAGTGTGAATTTAATACCCTATACTGTTTACGAACAGTTAGGTTTAGGAGAAATCAAGCCTACTCGAATCACCCTTCAATTAACTGATACGTCAATCAAGATTCCCAGGGGTATTGTTGAGGATGTGTTGGTCCAAGTGGATAAATTCTACTTTCCTGTTGATTTTGTAGTGTTGGACACCGCACCTATTCAAGGTTCTAATGCTCCCATCCCAGTCATCTTAGGTAGACCTTTCCTAGCTACATCCAATGCTTTAATCAACTGTAGGAATGGGGTGATGAAATTGTCTTTTGGGAACATGACTGTGGAGATGAACATATTCAATGTCTCTAAACAAATTGGTGAACATGAGGACATTAGAGAGGTAGATTTGATCCAAACAGTTTGTCAAGAACACTTTGAGAGAGAGTGGATCAAGGATCCATTGGAGAGAACTTTAATTCATGATGAAAGATTTTGTTCTTTGGAATGTGTTGATGAGGAAGTAAGAGAACTCGAGACTTATTTAGATCCAATGCCTATTATGTCAATAGGTCAATGGACCCCATCGTTTGAGCCTTTGATTTCACCCCAAGTGAAAGCTGAGGCATCTCTTGTCCAACCTTATAAACCAGAAAGGAAGCCTTTACCAAGTGATCTTAAGTATGCATTTCTAGGGGAAGATGAATCATATCCTATTGTGATTTCATCAAAACTTAGCATAGAGCAGGGAACAAGAACTTTTGAGAGTGGTGAGAAAACACAAGAAAGCAATTGGGTGGACTATTACTGACTTGAAAGGAATTAGCCCTCTTTTATGTACACATAGAATCTATCTTGAAGAAGAGGCTAAATCTGTGAGGCAAATGCAAAGACGATTGAACCCAAACATGAAGGAAGTAGTGAGAGGTGAAGTGCTTAAGCTACTTGATGCAGGTATCATTTACCCCATTGCAAACTCGAAATGGGTTAGTCCAACCCAAGTTGTCCCTAAAAAATCTGGAGTCACGGTAGTGAAGAATGAAAATAATGAGCCAGTACCAACTAGAATCCAAACTGGATGGCGTATGTGCATTGATTATCGTAAGTTGAACATGGTGACTAGGAAGGACCATTTTCCACTTCCATTTTTAGACCAAGTGCTTGAAAGAGTAGCCGGAAGAGCTTTCTATTGTTTTCTTGATGGATACTCAGGTTACAACCAAATTGAAATTTCTTTAGAAGACCAAGAAAAAACCACTTTCACTTGTCCTTTTGGTACCTATGCTTATAGAAGAATGCCTTTTGGCTTGTGTAATGCACCAGCCACTTTTCAAAGATGTATGATGAGTATCTTTAGTGACATGGTGGAAATGTTTTTGGAAGTTTTCATGGATGATTTTTCAGTTTATGGGGATTCTTATGAGTTGTGTCTAATGCATTTGGAAAAAGTTCTTGAAAGGTGTGAGGAGAGCAATCTTGTACTCAATTGGGAGAAGTGTCATTTTATGGTGACACATGGCATTGTTTTAGGTCACATTGTCTCTTCAAAAGGGATAGAGGTAGATAAGTCAAAGGTTGAAGTCATTCAAAAATTACCTACCCCTCGGACTGTGAAAGATGTGAGATCCTTTTTAGGACACGCTGGTTTTTACCGAAGATTCATTCATTCTTTTAGTACCATTGCCAAACCATTGTGTAACTTGTTGTCACAAGATGTTCAATTTGATTGGACATCAAAATGTCAAGAAGCTTTTGAAAAGCTTAAAGGGTTGTTGACCACTGCACCAATCATGCAAGCTCCTGATTGGTCTTTACCATTTGAACTGATGTGTGATGCTAGTGATTTTGCAGTAGGGGCTGTTTTAGGGCAAAGAAAAGATAAGAAGCCTCATGTCATTTATTATGCTAGCAAGACTTTGAATGATGCTCAATTGAATTACACTACAACTAAAAAAGAACTTTTAGCTGTGGTCTTTGCATTGGACAAGTTTCGGTCTTATTTGGTTGGATCTCTTGTTATTGTTTTCACTGATCATGCATCATTGAAATACTTGCTCACAAAACAAGATGCCAAGCCACGTTTGATTCGATGGATCCTCCTACTCCAAGAGTTTAACCTTGAAATTCGAGATAAAAGGGAGTAGAGAATGTAGTGGCTGATCATTTGTCCCATCTTTCAAGCTTTGAGACCATAATTGATGAATCTCCAATAAATGAATTCTTTGCTGATGAAAATTTATTTTGTGCAGGTACTGTTTCCTACCTTGGCTCTCCATGATATGCTGACATAGCAAATTACCTAGCCACAAGTCAGATTCCTTCTCATTGGTCTAAACTTGACAAACAAAAATTCTTGCGCAATGTGCGTACCTTTTTTTGGGATGACCCCTACCTATTTAAATACTGCCCTGACCAAATTGTTAGGCGGTGCATCCCTGATCATGAAATTCCAAGTGTAATTAATTTTTGTCATGCATTAGCCTGTGGTGGGCATTTCTCTTCCAAGAAAACCACTGCCAAGATCTTGCAGTGTGGTTTTTATTGGCCCACCATGTTCAAAGATGTCCATGCCTTCTGTGTTGCATGTGACCGATGCCAACGACTAGGTAACCTCACTAGGCGTAACATGATGCCCCTAAACCCCATTTTTGTTTTGGAAATATTTGATTGTTGGGGGATTGATTTCATGGGACCTTTTCCAAGTTCATTTGGTTATCAATTCATCCTTGTAGCTGTTGATTATGTGTCTAAATGGGTGGAGGCCATTGCATCTCGAACCAATGACCATCGAGTTGTGGTCAAATTCTTGAAAGAAAATATTTTCTCTCGTTTTGGCATGCCCCGGGCTATGATTAGTGATGGGGGAAAACATTTTTGTAACAAGCCCGTTGGGATTTTGATGAGAAAATATGGTGTAATTCACAAGGTCAGTACCCCCTATCACCCATAGACTAGTGGCCAAGCTGAGTTGGCAAATAGGGAGATCAAGAACATTTTAGAGAAAACAGTCAATCCAAACCGTAAAGATTGGTCCCTACGACTACTTGATGCTTTGTGGGCATATCGCACTGCTTACAAGACCTCTTTAGGAATGTCTCTTTATAGGTTAGTTTATGGAAAGCCTTGTCATCTCCCTGTTGAGATTGAGCACCGTGCATATTGGGCCATCCGGCAATTCAATGACAATGAAAATGAGGTTGGCAAAAATAGAAAGCTTCAATTGGATGAATTAGAGGAGCTGAGAAATGATGCATTTGAAAATGCAAAAATTTCAAAACATAAGATGAAAGCTTTGTATGATAAACATATTTTTAGAAAATCTTTTCATGTTGATCAAAAGGTTCTCTTGTATAATTCACGATTACATCTCTTTCCTGGAAAGTTGAGGACAAAATGGATTGGTCCATTTGTGATTAAAGCCATCTCTGAGCATGGTGCATTTGAGGTAGAAAATCCTAAGAATGGAAATGTTTTCAAAGTAAATGGTCATCGATTGAAACCTTATCTTGAAAACGTTGTGGCTGAAGTTGAGACATTGGAATCTTGAAGATCCAATACCATTGTAGTATCAGAAGTAATGAGTTTTTATTTTTATTTTTATTTTTATTTATTTATTTATTTTTCGTTCTTCCATCTCTTATAATTTCTTGTTCATGCATTAGGGACAATGCATTATTTTAAGTTGGGGGGTGTGAGGTTCTTTATTTTCAAAAAAAAAAAAACATCAATGTTTTCTTTTAGTTGTGATATGCAGGTAAAAAAAAAAAATCAAGCAAGAAGTCAGCTCATGTCCAATTCAATCAGACATTCATCCTTGAGAACAAAAGGGGAGTAACAGTTTTCTAATCTTTATACTTTTCTTCTCTTTCTTTTTTACATTGAGGATAATGAAAAACTTAATTTTAGATATTTGATTATGTTGAATGCTTGAGATAACCATGCTTGTTAAAAAAAAAAAACACTTGCATTCGTATGTGAATGAGACTTGTTTAGGATCAACATTACATTTTTGGATTCATTATTGTGTTGAACATTGCATGCTTTAATTTGGGATAGATAATATCTTATAAAGCAAGATATAGCATACTTTTTTCTTAAGATTATTGAAGTACATCTTTCCTTGTAAAAGTTGTGTGAGTTGTGTGATTATGCATGAAAGATGAGTGTGATGCTTTACTTGTGATCATCCCTTTTGATCTAGTCCTACACAAGGTTTAAGTAAATAGAGTAATCATTATTACACAAATTACACAAATGTGTACAAAGTTCTATCTACTCCAATGTTTTGAGTTGCTCAGTAACTAGGGGTATTCATCACAAATGTTTATCTTTACGTCAAACGGCAGCTTGAAATATGAGTATGCAAAGCACTTTAAGTTTGTGACTTTGTGAGTAACCGGGTGCATTCATCACAAATGTTTGTATTCTCGTCAAAAGGGAAGTGACCACTTAAAGAAAAAGAATAAATAATATCATAAAAAAAAGAAAAGAAAAGAAAAGAAAAGAAATATATATAGATACTTCTCTAGTTTGCTACCTTGTTTGTAGTAGTGAGAAGGGAAGATTACAAGTTGAGTTTTCGCGTGAATCAATTATGTTGGTTGCATAATAAATACGATTGAATTTGGAATTTTGTATGGATGTTTGATTTAGAGAATGTGAGTATGCTTATTTTTCTTTATTTGCTATTGTGTACACTAAGTTAAAGATACCAATGTTTGCATGATATGTCCTTTAAGTGTGATGAGTCGAGCCTAATTATGTTATTATTATTCTTTTTATTTCAAAGGTTTTATGTTTTGTTTTGCTTGAGGACTAGCAAAATCTAAGTTGGGGGGTATGATTGTGCATCAAAAGTATCATTAAGTCTCTTATTTTACATATGTATTTATTGTTTTTATTTGGGTTTTTCATAATAATTGATGTGCTTTTTAGTAATGAAGTTTCTTTTAATGTTTCGATAGGTTTTTGGAGCTTAAATGAATTATTTCAGAAAATTCAACGTCGGAATTCAGAACAAAGAATTGAAGAGAAATTTAGTTGAAGATTGAAGAAATCTTGGTTCAATAAGTGCTCCAAATTTGCTCCAAAAATCAATTCTATTCCAATTCTAGAAAAGAATATCATATCATCTATTTCAAGCCCAAACTTGCCTTATGTTGTGTGCAAACTTCAACCATCAAACACTCAAAGTTTTAATGTCAATCTTAGCCCAAATAATAGGTACATTTGTATCCTTATTAGATGCTTAAATTCAGCCCCAAATCAGCCTCAAATCAGCCCAAGCACAATCCATGATCTTACATGTCCACACAACAAATAACATTTGATTTATTTTGGGTAATTCATTGACCCAAGAGGGCAAGCACATGGATGGAAAGCTGGAGGGGACATTGTCACATTATTTTGGGTCAAAAAGAAGTAAGAGATAGCTCACAAAGGAGGAAGAAAAACATGCACCAAAGTGTTCTCCAAGCTGGCCTGATTTGATTTTCCAGAACACCTTTCGGTGTTTTGCCCATAACGTTTTACTCAGATGTCCAAATGATCTGTTATTTAATGATCTGGAAAGCTAACAGCATGGCCTATAAATATGTCTCTAATAGCCATCTCCAAAGGAGGCTCCTAAGAGGGTCGAATTGCTGTCCAAAATTAGAGTCAGATTTGTGTCCGAATATTTACTGAAATTGTGTTGTGTTCTTCTTTATAGATTTCGGTTCTTTAGCTTGTAAAACTTATTATTACAGTGTGATTCAAGTTATTTCATGTTTATTGAAGTGTTCTTATATATAATCATGGTTGGCTAATCTCCTTCTTGGATCCAAATCAAGGATGATGGTGATTGAGGTGAGTTCTTTAAGATATGAATGAATCTTAATGTTTATCTTCTTATTTTCTTCATGAATGTTTTATTATTGCAAAGAAATTTTAGAAATCATTTAGGTAATGTTATAATCTTGAATTTTTATGCACAAACCTTAGTTTTGGTATAGAGATTGCTTGATTCAATGTCTTACTTAATATGAAAGTACTTGTTCATTCTTAAGCAATAATCAATCTTCATCTTTTTAAACTTCATTGTAATATCTTCCGATCTAATATCACCATCGTTGATATTAGGTTGAGTAATCTTATATATGTTGAAGGAATCACCAATACATCACCATTAAAATTGATTTGGACCAAGACTTACTTTTTCTTGTCATTTAAAATCTATTTACACTTTTTCATCTTTGAAAACAAATCCATCAATCATTTTCAACCAAGTTATTGTTAATTTAATTTCTCTTGAGTTTTTTTTTTTGTTACCTAGCTTAATTTCCAGATCTAGCTCTCTGTGGATATGACCTCGATCTTACCGAGTTAATTGCTACATCGCACACTCGTGCACTTGCGAGTTAAAACAAGCCGAACATAAAAAGCGGTCAAGCATTCACCTATCTTTTTTTTTAAAGAGACACATGGAAGACTGGGTGAATGCGAGAGTGGTGGGGAAGCTCGAGTTCGTAAGCAACGTTGCCAATTTTCTTTACAACAGGATATGGTCCATAAAATCTGCTTGTAAGCTTTTGATAAGCTCTTTTGAATACAGATTGCTGGCGGTAGGGATGTAGCTTCAGAAAAACCAAATCACCGACCTGGAATTCAATGTCTTGGCATTTGGAATTGGCCTGTTGCTTCATGCGATTATTAGCTACGAGTAAATTGCTCTTAAGCTGTTGTAATAGAGCATCTCTAGAAGCCAAGTTTTTGTCTACTTCATGAACTGGACAAAGACCTTCATGGTACTGAGGTATTGTGGGGGCGGCCTTCCATAGAGAGCTTGGAAGGGAGTCATTCATGTAGAGGCGTGATAGGTAGTATTATACCAAAACTCAGCCCATGGAAGAAAGGAATGCCACTTACGGGGCTGCTGGTAAGCAAAGCAGCGAAGATATTGCTCAATGCAACGGTTAACGACTTTGGTTTACCCATCGGTTTGTGGATGGTAAGCGGAGCTCATCTTCAATTGTGTGCCAGATATTTTGAAGAATTCTCGCCAAAAATGACTGATAAATACTGGATCTCAATCCCTAACAATAGACTGAGGCATGCCATGAAGTTTGACTATGCCAGCAATGAATGTTTCAGCCACCAATTTGGCTGTATACGGGTGGGAAAGGGCCAAAAAATGTGCTTATTTACTCAACATGTCCACAACAACAAGAATTGAAGTTTTGCCAGCTGAAGAGGGAAGACCATCAATGAAATCCACAGTGATGTCATCCCAAACTTGACATGGAATTGGAAGAGGCTGCAAAAGTCCTGCTGGCGCACTACCAGAAAACCGGAGAAAACCAACAGAATTATCGACGGAAATACTCCGTTGATAGTTATTACCAACGAACTAAATTTCGTCTCAAAATATGTTGGTATATACCGACCGTATCTCCGACGGATTATACATTTTGTTTGGAAAGATGCAACGGCGTGGTGACGTGGAGTTTTTTCAGACGATTTTACCTACGGAATGACCGAGGGATTCAAACTGAGATAGTCGTACAGTGACATGGCACTGTCACCGACGGAATCACCGATGGAATCACCGACAGAATATATCCGTCGGTGATTCCATCGGTAAAAACCATTATATACACCCCCTCTGCCGACACTCTCTTCCTCTGTTTCTCCTTCTTCTTCTTTCCCATCCCACCTCTCCCCTCCCAAACTGCAGCCAACCACCTATCCCAACTCTCCACTATTCTCAACACAAGCACTCAAGTTTCTTATACCTTGTACGTGGTCACAATATCCGTTTCTTGTGGATTTTATCATTTTTTTGTAAGTAAATCTATTCTTTTTAGTTTTAACATTTAAATGTGAATTTTATTATTTTTTTAGTATATGTATTTTGTTAACGTATGTACTTGTTTGATTGTTATTTGTCAAAGAAACTTGTAGTATGAATGTGTAATTTTGTAGTTGTTATAGTTTGTTTTAGATTTTGGCAAATTATATTTGTTTGTAAATTGTTGAAATTTTGTTTGAATTACACCGAATTAAATGTGTTGTGATGAAATAAATAATTAATAGCTTGTTTAACGGGTCTTTTTTAATTGTTATCAATTCTATTTTGAAGTTGTGATTTCTGTAAATTTATATATGTATAAATTTGTATGTATGAACGTTGATAATTGATAATAAATATTTAACATAAGTGTTGTTTTAGTTTGTTTGATAATGTCGGGGAAAACCAATATTTTTGTTATGTTTTATAGAGGATCAATAGAAGTCATGGATGATCGTTCATGGATGTATCGGGACTCACCCCAAGGATTGCTGAGGATGGATTATTGTAACGGTGTCCAGGGTTTTATTAATTTCGCAACATCTATTCCAAGGAATTTTACTGATGGCGGTATTAGGTGTCCATGCAGGAAGTGTAAAAATTTAAAGTTTCTGCATCAAGATGTTGTAACGATGCATCTTCTAACCAAAGGGTTCATGGAGGATTACTTGTGTTGGTATGCATACTGAGAACTATTTGTTCCTGATGAGAGCATGGAAGAACAGGTGGTTGGGTCAACTTCTAGTGCTAGCAATATGCATGAAGTTGGAAATGAGAACAGTAATCCTTTCAGGAATATGGTTATGGATGCAATGAGAATGAGTGAAGGTAATGTCAGGGAATGTCCAATCGTAGAAGAAGAACCTAATGCAGATGCAGCAAGGTTTTTTGATCTGTTGAAAGATTCTGATGAACCATTATGGGATGGCTGCATGAACCACAGTAAATTATCAATCGTAGCACATGTGTTCACCATCAAGTCAGATCACGGGTTGAGTGAGGCAGTTATGACAAGATTATTGAATGGGCGAGAAGCATTTTACCTGTCGGTATTTCACAGAGGGTTGAAAAAAATTTACGGGATTGTGCCACAAGCACCGACGGAATCACCGACGAATATTACCGACGACATCACTGACGGATTACCCACATCCCGAAGTGCACGCATGTCAGACGCATGTCTGTCGGCACACGTACTGACGGATCGAAAAGTCTGGCGGGATTTTTGAACTTTTTTGTTGCCCATATCAATTAATTTCCGATGGTATTACCGATGGAATTTAATGCCACCGACAACAATTAATGTCCGTCGGAAAAATTGCCATATAAAACACCCCCTTCCCCCCATTTGGTTCATTTTTTTCTCTCAGCTCAATTTCTCTTCTTCTCCATTTCTCTTCTCCTCTCTGGTTGCATTTGGCTTTTTGAAGAGATTTTATTATTTTGGTGGTAGTTTTAAAAGGTATGTATTCTTTTTTCTTTATCTTTGTATTTTTTTATTTTAATCATGATTATTATTTTTGGTGTTCTTTGTTTTGTGTTTTGTTTGTAGATAAAATCTTAAATTCAACACACTATTAAGGTAAGCATTTTTTATTCCCAATTTTATTTTGAATTGATATAGTGTTTTTTAGTTTTGTGTATTGTTTGTTTTGTGTTTAGGTTGTTTTGTATAGTGTTTCTTAGTTTTTTCATTTTATTTATATAATATTATTTATGTTTGAAATGATAATTGAAATATAGAATTAAATTTAATTAGTTTATCTTAATTTTAGGATATTATTGTTTACCTATCATTGTTATTGCTTGTAACTCTAAGTACCAATTTAACAATGAATGTTCATAGTTGAAATTGATTCTTTTACTTGAATTTCGTTATATGATGTTATTGAATAAGATGTTTTGTGTTTTTGATGATGAGTTGGGTTGAGATCCAGGATGATTGGATCGAATATGAAATAAAATTGGAAGTGTAATATGATTTTGTCGATAACTTGGGACCCCCCAGTATAGGGGAGACTCTGTCGAATTTTTTTTAAAATAATCGAAGTTAATTATGTAATTATTTGTATAAATTTGTGTAGATGCGTAGAATGAAATCTACAGCACGTCGTCAGAAGACGGTTGCAGCTAGTTCTTCTAGCAGCGAGGAGGATGTATCCTTAGGTGTTGATCTCGGCGAGGAATCCACGCCAACTTGTGATGCTGCCTCTTCTAGCGCGGTTTCACATGCAGAAGCGGTGTGCCTTCACAGCGGGGTCAATTCACCCGCAAGTACCAGGCACAATGGAAGGATGACCTCTTAATGTAAATTTGTTTAGGTTTAACTTTTTTTTATATACTTATAACATAATTTATGAACAACTAATTAATATTATTACTTTTATTTAATTTCAGGTTCACAAACATTGAGGTTGCAAGGGCTATAACATTGACGTTTAAATCATCGATGGAGATTCCATTGTTTCAATGGAGCCAGGTTTCCAAACATCCTGAGTGGAAACCTAATATCGATGCATGGTTTAAGCGATTTCAGGTCGGTGTTAGTTTTTAATTTTCAGCTTATTTTTAATAAATAATTTTTATAATTTTATATCTTGTAATATTTTTATTTTATATGAATTATTTATATACACAGAACAAATTTGAGTGGGATAGGGCGAACAACAATGTTGTGAGGAGGGTATGAGAGAATCACGCGGCAACTAGGTAACATCAAAAATAATATTTATTTTTGTTTTATAATTTTATATTTTAAATTCTAATTTGTTACTATGGAAGTAGGTTGCGTGATTTTTGGTATGACACCCAAAAAAAATCAAAAAGAAACGCGAGGCATAACGGTCTTGAAGGATGGAATGAGGTGGTGGTTTGGCGGGAATTCAAACCGCCATTCATCTCGGGGGAAATATGGACGGCATATATTGAGCACGTGAACTTAGAGCGGCTGTCACGGCGCTCACAGTCCAGCGCCGACAACCGGAACAGTCAAATTCATGGTTCGGTAACCACGCACACTGGCGGATCCGTCCCATTTAGCGCACATGCAAAGCGGATGGTAAGATTAATTTTAATGAAATATATCGTTAATTAATTTGTCGTTCCTTATTAAATAACTTTCAACCTATTTTTTCCTTACAGGCTGCGTCTCTTGGACGTGAGCCGAGTCCAATGGAGTTGTTTGTAGAGACGCATGTGCGGAGTCAAGACCGCCAAAAGGGGGTGCAGCAGTTTGTGGACAACCGTGCTTAGCACTTTGTGGTATGTTCGTTCATTCATTTTATTTTGTAAGTTATTATTTTCTTGAATTGCATCTTGAATTGCATATGATGATTTTTTTAAAAATTTTCAGGAGACCTATAATAGCCAGTTGAGGGAGAGATATGGAGACAATCCTTCGACCCATCCAAATTTCGATCCAGATTTGTGGATGGAGGTGGGATCGTCTGGTGGACCCGATAAAAATCGGGTCTACGGGCTCTCCAACACTACGGCTGAAAACTTGCGTTCGGCTTGTAGTGTTTCAATCGTTGGGAGCTCTCCATCAGTATCGAGCACCCAGTCTGAGGAGCTCATTGCCTTGAAACAACAATATCAACAACTCTCGACGAATTATAATGAGCTCCGTCACATAGTCATGGAGATGAGATCAAAGATGGGTGATGATACTTGTGCAGGGTCTTTTTGGCCGTACGGTCCCGGAAACAACCAGCCTCCTCCTCCTCCTCCTCCAGCTCCGCTGCTATCCTAGTTTAATTTTGTTTTTTAAACACATTAAATTTATAATGAATATTTGGATGAATATTATTTAACATTATTTTTATATTTTTAATGTTTAATCCAATTTTATTTGTTTATTAGAGTTTTATTTGTTTATTAGAGTTTTACTATTAATAAATTTTATATATATATATTTTAAATATATACTGACGGCTTTACCGACGGATATTATCCGTCGGTGATTCACAGAGAGTTGCAAACAATTACCAGCCATGCCATCATTACTGACGAATATTATTCGTTGGTGATCACATACAGACGGCTTTACCAACGGATAATATCCGTCAGTATTTCACAGAGAGTTGCCACACAATTACCACCGTGCCATAATTACCGACGGATTATCCGTTGGTAATTACCGTTGAAATTTCAGACGGATTTAGTACGTCGGTAATGTTCCCACGGGAAACTTTTTTTTTTGGCGCGCATATCGGATTATCCGTCGGTAATTACCATTGAAATTTCAGACGGATTTAGTCAGTCAGTAATGTTCCCGCGGGAAACTTTTTTTTTGGTGCGCGTATCCGTCTGTACGACCGTCGGTGGGTTGTTTTTTTTATTTGCGATAGAATTAGCGACGAAAAGGGAAATTACCGATGACTATTATACCGACGGATGTGTTCTGTCAGTGAGGCTGTCAGTAATTATTTCACCGACGGAGTTCATTCCTGTCACCGACAGAATTAGTCCATCGGTAAAACTATTTAATGGTGTAGTTGTGACAGAGTGTCATTTTTAGTACGCTGGCAGACTTCACAGGAGGCCACATAAGTCTTCACCGTGTGGAACATGGACGGCTAGTAGAATTGTTGTGCTAGTCTTTTGAATGTTCGTAAGACACCGGAATGTCCACCACTAGGAGAATCATGGAATTCATATAGGAGATGAAAAAGGACTAGTACTAGATTTTATTAGCCCCAATTTTAACATGTCATGAACTTGTTTTTCAATTTCAGCTTTTTGAAAATAGGCATACCTATAAGGCCGCACGTTGATGGGCGCTGTTGCTTCCTGTAAAATGATGTGATGATCCACTTCCCTTGTCGGAGGAAGTTGTGTTGGCTCCTGGAATAAATCCTCAAATTCTGCCAATAGGTGTTTTATTTATGGATTGACACTCTGTGATGTTGGACTAGCTGAAGATTGAAGGCAAATGGCAAACATAGAACTCCTTTGTCTCAAGTCCTTAGCAATAGCTTTCATAGAAGTAGAATGAATTGATGTATCCATCCCCTGTAATTTATGAGTTTGGTTGTGCCACTGGAACTCCATTGTTAATTGCTTCCAGTTACATACCACCGTGCCCAATTGTTCTAGCCAATGGACTCCTAAGACCAAATCCAACCCAACTAATGCTAAAGCATACAAAGTGAGGACAAAAGGGATACCTTGGAGTGCAATATGGACGTTTTCAAATTTCCTTGACATTTTAATGGCCCTCCATTCGCCACCCTGACATTGAAGGAGTCTGTTGGAACTACTGGTAATTGTAGCATATTCGCCACCTTTTCACTGATAAAATTATGAGTAGACCCGCTATCAATGAGAACAACCATTTCATAGTGTCCAATTTTTGCCATCACCCGCATGGTTTTATATGTTGTCCATCCAGAAAGTGCATGAAGTGATATTTTTGGTTGAAATTCCAACGAGCTTTCGATGTCATCTCCCTCTGGATATTCACAACAGCCTTCTAACAATAGGAGTTGTGGCCCCTTGCACCTGTGACCAGGTGTGAATTTCTCTTCACAGTTAAAACATAGACCCTGTGCTCGTCTCTTCTGCATTTCATCCCAGGAAAGTCTATTCATAGGTGAAGTTGTTTTGAATCTTGTTGGTGGATGGTAGTTTGCAGGAGTTCGATGGGAATGGTAGTCTGCAGGAGCTTGATGGATTGATCGTGTACTTCTCTTTTGGTGGTTCAACTGCTCACCTCGCATTCTTGCAAGGCTGCTAGCTTCTTTTAATGACTTTGGTTTGAACATTCTTATGCCATCCGCTATTTCAGGTTTGAGGCCCCCCATGAATGTTCCTACTAAAGCTTTCTGTGGCCATCCATGCACCCGATTACCCAGTCGTTCAAACTCCTTCTGATACTCACGCAAGGACCCTTCCTGTTTCACCTTTGACAAGGCTTCATCAAAGTCCTCACATTCAGTAGGACCAAACCTCGCCCACAGTTCTTCTTGAAAAATATCCCATGTCACCTCCCTGTCTTCTTGTCTATAAGATCGTCTCAACCACTGCCATCATTGATTAGCTTCGCCTTGTAGGTGGAAAGAAGCGAGAGACACCTTTTGAGCTTCAGTGGTGCCTTGAAATTCAAAGAATTGATCCACCCTTGTGAACCATTCAGTAGGGTAATCTCCAGAAAATCAAGGGAACTCCAAGCTAGCTAACTTTGTAGAAAAAAATAGTCGGCCTCCTTCTGAAATTTCTCTTAGTTCCTCTCTTATGGAACGAGAACGTCTGTTAGGAGAGCTGGTAGTAGGGTCAGAAGGATTGCTAGCTGATGCAGTTTGATTAGATAGAAGGACTTCAGAGAGCTTGCTAAGTACATCTTCTATGTGGTGTAATTTGTCAGTAACACCAACCTCCATGCGACTAAAACTATTTTGGAGTCCACCCAAACCAGCTTCTAAACTCTCAATCCTCTCCTTATTTGTTCCCATGCTCTGATACCAATGATAGGTCCCAATCAGGCTATGAATATTATAGTGCATATAGTATTCTACGTAGGGTGAGAATTAACCGCAAGAGTGTTTATTTGTAAAATTAAGCTTCCTCTTTACTGCTTTTGAAAGAGTTTAAATACAAAGAAGAAAATAACAACCCCTCCTAATTCTGAGATCATATCTCTAAGAATTAGGACACAATCACATTATTAAAATTCAAATACTAACTACTAGACCTATTCTTAAGCAAGCATGCTTTGTGGACATGACTAACAACTTAAACAACGTCTTTGGCAAACATAACTTCTCCCTACATGTTTTGTCGCACCCGACATCGCGGCGGCTCTAAAATTAATTCTATTATGGAAAGAGAACAGATTTCTGGCATCTTGTTCTTTTAGAAAAAATGTCTTGTTTGAGGAGTCGCCACCTAGTATTATGGTCACTAGGAACCCTAACTGGTCAACAGAGATTCTATGGCTCGGGATTGGTTACGTAAAAAGGAAGATATTATCACCCCTTAAACGTTCTGCCTGAGGTAGACTGCATTGCTGGTTTTGTCTTAAATTGCTAAACATTTATTCGCTTATGCTATGATGATTTGTTTATAATATTCCTGACTCTGGCGCCAGTGAATATTCGAGCTCGAATAATTCCAACTCTGGCGTTGGTAGAAATTCGTAGCTACGAAAAATTAGATCAACATTATTTTTATTCATGCATACACATTTTTTTATTTTTTCTACCTTTTTACTTTTCTGTTTTTTTATTTTTTTATGTTTTTGGTGCTGGGCCCAACTCAGCCCAGCCCGGTCACTGGCCCAAGCCAGTGACCCGGCTGGGCCACACTAGGCACGCGTGATCTAAGTCACGCGTGCATGGCCCTGTTATTGAATTAAACACGGACGACGAAAATGAAATAAGGCAAAGCGAGGGAAATAGAGCAGAAGACTTACCCGGTTCGTTTGCAGGGAATTTGCGCGTGATTGCTGAGGACGACGCTTCTGCCTTCAAATTTCTTCTTACTCCTTCTGCTTTTCACGTTGTATTCCTTTCCTGCGTCTCTGTTTTGGTTTATTTTTCTTCATTTCTTTTGCTCTGTTTTCAGAACGAACCTATGCTCTCTCTCGGTCAGTTTCGTTTTTTGTTGTTTTAGGCCGGTATTGGTGAGGGAAAGGCTCACTTCTGGTCTGGTGTTTAACCAGAAAACTTAGGAATCCCTCTGGTTTATTTGTGTCTGTCTTGTTTTGGGTTTGTTTCCTCTCTCTCTCTCTCTCACTCTCAAAACCGCCCCTGTTCTTCGGTGCTCCTCTGCTTATATAGAGCCCGGCGGGTTGGTAACGGCGGTATGCTGAGGGTCGACCACCATTAAGGCGCCCATAACTGAAACCAACAGACAATTTACAGATGCAACGTCTCTCGGCCTTTACTGTGGAAAACGGTCGCTGGTTTAAAGAGGAAGATGAACAGCGTCCCTTCAAAACGACGCCGTTTGGAGATAAACAGTGGCCATTTTCACTTTGACCCGTGAAGTTTCGAAAGTTTTATAATTAAGCTCCTAGTTTAAACAGTAATTTTCCCTGCATTTCGGCGCCTTTTACAAGTTAGTCCTTGGACTTTAATCTGCTGGAATCGTGTCCCCAATTAACCCCAAACTTTGCTATTTCTTCAATTAAGTCCCTGATTTCATTAATTTAATTAAATCCAAAGTCCAATTAAGTCTAAAACTTATCAATTCTCCAATTAAGCCCCTGATTTCATTAATTTAATTAAATCCAAAGTCCAATTAAGTCTAAAACTTATCAATTCTCCAATTAAGCCCCTGATTGGATTAATTAAATTAATTCCAAGCTTAATTAAGTCTCAAAACTTATCAATTCTCCAACTAAACCCTTGATTGGATGAATTAAATTAATTTCAAGCTTAATTAAGTCTAAAAATATATCAATTCTCCAATTAAACCCTTAATTGGATTAATTAAATTAATTTCAAGCTTAATTAGATTAATTTCAAAGTTTAATTAAACACTAAAATTTCCAATCATGTTGCCTTTAACCCAAATTTTAATTCATTCTTCATTCATTTCATTTTACTTGTTTTTTTTTTTCATCATTTTTTTTTCTTTTCAGTAAATCAAATAATAAAAATAATAAAAATAAAAATGGTCAAAAATTGGGTTATGACAGTTGCCCCCTCTTTATAATATTTACTATGCAAAAATATTGGAAAATTTCATTTTCTTTTAGCTTTGTGTAGTAAATTTATAAAGAAAAGTAGATACAGAAAGAACTTTTTTTTTTTTCAAGTCTTGAAAACTTTGAAAGCAATAGATTGACACACGAACTTTACAGAGAAATGTAGAAATCAAGAAACAAGTCATTTGGAAGACAACCCATTTGTTTTTGTATTTTTTTTTTGTTTTTCTTTTGTTTTGTTTTGTTTTTTTTAGAAGTGGTCTCATTGTGATGGGTGACCTACCCAAGTAAAAAAAGAAAAATGAGGGCTCGAAGGCGCACTCAAAAGAATGGGAGGGCTCAAAGGCGCTCGAAGAGAAGCGAGTGCTCAAAGGCGCTCGAAGAGGAAAGCGAGTGCTCAAAGGCGCTCGAAGAGGAAAGCGAGGGCTCAAAGGCACTGCAAGAAGAAAGCGAGTGCTCAAAGGCACTCGAAGAGGGAAGCGAGGGCTCAAAGGCGCGCTCGAAGAGAAAAGCAAGTGCTCAAAGGCACTTGAAGAGGAGCGAGGGCTCAAAGGCGCTCGAAGGGGAAAACGAGGGCTCAAAGGCGCGCTTGAAGAGAAAAGCAAGTGCTCAAAGGCACTCGAAGAGGAGCGAGGGCTCAAGGCGCTCGAAGGGGAAAGCGAGGGCTCAAAGGCGCGCTCGAAGTGAAAAGCAAGTGCTCAAAGGCACTCGAAGAGAAGCGAGGGCTCAAAGGGGCTCGAAGAGGAAAGCGAGGGCTCAAAGGCGCGCTCGAAGAAAAGCGAGGGCTCAAAGGCGCTCGAAGAGAAAAGAGAGTGCTCAAAGGTGCTCAAAGAGAAGCGAGGGATCAAAGGCACGCTCGAAGGGAAAGCGAGGGCTCAAAGGCGCTCGAAAAGGAAGCGAGGGCTCAAAGGCACTCAAAGAGGAAGCGAGGGCTCAAAGGCGCTCGAAGAGAGTTGAGGGCTCAAAGGCGCTCGAAGAGGAAGCGAGGGCTCAAAGGCGCTCGAAGAGAAGCGAGGGCTCAAAGGCGCTAAAAAAGAAAGCAGGGGCTCAAAGGCGCGCTCGAAAGAAAATAAGGGCTTGAAAGTGCCCCAAAACAGAGATAAGGGCTTGAAAGCGCCCTAAAAATGATGATCAAAGGCTCGAAGGCACATTTAAAGGAGGTGGAAAAATACAGAGATTTTTTAGGTGGCCTAATTCTCATGGGCGGCCTGCCCAAGATGATAAATTCTCAAAAATAAAAAATTTTCAACAGCTATTTCGATCTTTGGCCATTTCAAATTGGCCTTCCACTTAATGGATTCCGTTGGAATTTTTCTCATATGAAATTTGCAAAACTCATTGTCCAATGTCTCAAAGTTTAGATGATATACATGCATCTTTACCTGTTTTGAAATATATGCCCCCCATTTCTTCTTAATCTTCTTGTTGCTTGACTGATGAGGACTTGCTACCTCTGATTTGGATCCTCTTTGTCGCTTGGTTTCTAGCCCACTCGAGTTGGCCCATGTAAGTCTATTTCTAGATTTGTTTGCACAACTCAGCCTTTGTGATGCCCATCGTGACCCACTTGCTTGCTAGAGATTTTATGTCTCGTCAAATAATTTGAGAGGATCATTCATTACTCCTCGTCTCACTGCTAAAAACATTCGGTGTCACTTGCTGAAAGGATCAAACTGTCTTTCATAAACCAAAATGCCCCCTTGTCTTGTTGTAGGAAATATTCCTCTCTTTTTCTAGAAGAGAAAATACAATGTTGCCCCTTGTACTGGTCATTACCCCCAAATGTGCTTTGCCAGCGACTTAGACAAATAATGGCTTTACAAGACCATTCTCTCATTTCTCTTTTTGTTCATTTTGGTGAAGGAATATGGGTCTAGAATAAATCTTGAAATCTTGATCTTGCATTTTGAAAACAAAAATTGTTTCGATGTGAGTCTAAAATAATTTGCTTTTGAAATCTTGCAACTCCTTGGTTATTCTTTTTTAGAAAAGAGATTATTTGCTCTTGTGTTTGGCAATGAGATCTTCGGTGAAAATACGTCATGAGATGACCTTTTGTTTCAAAGTGAAGGGCTCGAGAAAAAGCTCGAGGTTTTGTATGAGAAAAATTTGTTTCTTTTTGAACATTCATTTTTATCAGCATGAATAATAATGAGTAGTTTACTCTTGATGTCATGAATCTTATGAAAAAGTATTCTTTGTATTTTGAGAGCATTGTTTATTGTTCTAGGTTGTTTGCTTGCTTGATTAGAAAGGACTTCTACAGGGACGTAATGTAGGCAGTGGTTCTTGGTTATGAAAGAAAAGGATTCATAAGGCTCAAAGAGTGTTTCAGGGTTTCAAAGACCGAGGATCACTATCAATAGTTTGACTCTTGACGTCATTCACATTTTCTTTTGCCGCTCTTCTTTGATTTGCTGCTTCTTCTTTTTTATTGCTTTGCTAGGACATACTCTCTTTATCTTGGAAGTCACTTTTTCTAGTGATTTGAGTATGCCCCCTAGCATTTGAGTTTCTTGAGCTTTTATGCCTTTTTTTTTTGCTTTCTCACGACTTTTTCTCTTTTCTCATTGAAATTTTCTCTTGCCCCTCAGTGTGGGGTGTGATCCTAGTCGGGACTTTTTCATGAAAGAAAAGTTATTCGGGCTCAAAAAGGGATCGCAAGGGATGTACTTATTTCAGAACGTGAAAGGAATAACAAAGATGGCCTTTCCTCATTTCAAGCGCAAGCAGTTAAGATCAATAAACTTTGACCTCATCCAGTATGTTGGTTTGGTATTTGCAAAGATGCATTTCATGAGTCATGAGTAACGAGTTCACTATATACCATTATTCATACATTTAAAAACACATGATTCAAGAGTCATGGGGTAAGGGTGTTTATTCATTTCTTTTTTCTTTTTTCTTTTTTGGTTTATAATTTAGTCACCTCAATGATGGAGTTGCTTGATTCAATTGTCATTCTACAAGTAGAATGTTAAAAATATCATTTTTGAAAGAACATCAAATTATTTTTTGAAATCAAAATACCAGATCATTTTTTCAAAACTCCAATAGGGAAATGGATTTTGGTACAAATGATGAATTGCGTCTATGAGATCACGTGAGGCTTCAAAGATGTATTCGTGAGTTCTTATAAGAAAACTCTCTTGAAAAGATGCTTGGTCGTAAACATGATTGAATGAGAAACTCATTATCTCATTGAAAATTTGGAAAAGAAGTTTAACAACAAAGAACTTATGCCAACATCTTGGGCTATGAATATTGGCATGGTAACACATAAAGGAGCTAAACATTTAGCAATCATTCATTGAAATTTTTGAAATCTTTCAATCATTCATTCTCCTCGACAAGGGCATCTTTTCAACATTTAGTTGCAGTCACATGCAGACCATTCTCGACCTACTATCACCATAGCTTTATCTTCAAAATAGTTGATTTCTGGGAGTCGGTGTGAAGAAATTAACTATAGGAACAGTAAGTGCCTTGGCAACCCCCTTCAGTGTCCTTTCTTTTTCAGTGAAACCGTTCTTTTTCAGTCGGATCAACAATTTTACCTAACCCAATGACTTGTTCAATCCTCTCAGCTATAACAACCAGGTCAGTGAAATGTTGTGTAGAGCTTCTAACCAGGTATTCAAAGTACGGAGCTTTAAAGGTGTTGGAAGATAAACTGATCATCTCTTTTTCCAACATGGGAGGGTTAACTTGTGCAACTACCTCACTCCATCTTCGGGCGTATTCTCTTATGGACTCCTTGTTATTCTTCTCCAAAGCTTGCAAGCTTAACCGATCAGGGCCCACGTCTAATTGAACTTATATTGCTTCATGAAGGCATCAACTAAATCCTTCCATTTTTTAACTTTTGTATTATCCAATCGCATATACCAAGTGAGGGCAGCGCCACTTAAGCTGTCTTGAAAGAAATGAATCAGCAATTTCTCATCATCAACCACCTCAGCTATTTTGTTGCAGTATGCTTGGAGATGAGTTATAGGGCATTGAGTTCCCGTATATTTGACAAATTCTGGCACTCTAAACTTCTTAGGGATGACTATGTTAGGTACGAAACACATATTGAGAGTTTCCAACAGGTCACACAAATGGTTTCCCTCAACTGCCCTTATCCTCTCTTCTAGGGCCGTCCATTTTTCCAAACCCTTTTTTTCACCATCTTGCCCTTTTGAGATTCTTTCTCTGTAGAATCAATGGTAAATGGCATTCTCATGGGGTATGCTGGTTGAAAATGCATGGCTTGTTGAAATTCAGATGACACCCTATTTGCCCCTAGATTCTGTGGATCGAAATGAGTTACATGCATATCTTCAGGCTGAGCTATAAGTGTTGCTTTTCCAAATTTATCTCTCAAAGTCTGCTCGAGTAGACTAGTAAGCCTTGCGACTTCTTCTTTAAGATTGACCATCTTTTTTTTTATGTTGGGCTTCCAACTAGGCTTTTTCTTCGTTTTCCATTAGGCTTTTTCTTGAACGAGTGTTATAGATGGGTTTCAATGGGGAACCTATATTTCAACCTGCTAAATGTAAATCATGCAATTTATGCAAAAATATTGATTAAAAAAATGCATATGAAATGCAAACTTGCCCTTCACGGGGTGACAACCTAATAGGAAGATCCTAATTGTTGAGTGCATCAACAGGTTGGTCATTATCTAGTTTCAAAGGGTCTCTCGCATGCTCAGTGATCGTCCTTGAAAGGTTGATATGAGGTTTACAAGTAGTGTGAAGATAGAGGCCCTGAGTAATATCAGTTTGGCATATCAACCACTTCCAAGTAAACAATTAAGCGAGAGTTGGATGATTTCACGAGTCTTACCCAGGCTAAAGCCATTGGGGTACCGTTACTCCCCCACTTATCCTAGGTTCTAACGTGTGTGCTCTCAAAGTGATGCATGACAACATAAACAAGGATGCATGCTAAAGCAGTAAATGCAGGAAAAATAAACAAATAAACACAACAAACAAAATAGCAATAATAAGACAAAAGACAAAGCTTAATCCTAAGGTCCCCAACGGAGTCGCCATTCTGTCGCACCCGACATCGCGGCGGCTCTAAAATTAATTCTATTATGGAAAGAGAACAGATTTCTGGCATCTTGTTCTTTTAGAAAAAATGTCTTGTTTGAGGAGTCGCCACCTAGTATTATGGTCACTAGGAACCCTAACTGGTCAACAGAGATTCTATGGCTCGGGATTGGTTACGTAAAAAGGAAGATATTATCACCCCTTAAACGTTCTGCCTGAGGTAGACTGCATTACTGGTTTTGTCTTAAATTGCTAAACATTTATTCGCTTATGCTATGATGATTTGTTTATAATATTCCTGACTCTGGCGCCAGTGAATATTCGAGCTCGAATAATTCCAACTCTGGCGTTGGTAAAAATTCGTAGCTACGAAAAATTAGATCAATATTTTTTTTATTCCCTACTCTAGCGCCAGTGAATAAATAAATAAAAATAAATTGATTTTTACGCATGCACATATTTTTTATTTTTCTTGCTAAATAAAATAAAATACACCGAATAAAAATAATATAAATTTAAACCGGTATTTTTATTCCTAACTCTTGCGTCAGTGAATAAACCAATAAATTTACATTATTTTTATTCATGCATACACATTTTTTTATTTTTTCTACCTTTTTTACTTTTCTGTTTTTTTTATTTTTTTAAGTTTTTGAGGCTGGGCCCAGCTCAGCCCACATGGGTTGGGCTAGACCCAGCTAGCCCAGCCCGGTCACTGGCCCAAGCCAGTGACCCGGCTGGGCCACACTAGGCACGCATGCATGGCCCTGTTATTGAATTAAACACGGACGGCGAAAATGAAATAAGGCAAAGCGGGGGAAACAGAGCAGAAGACTTACCCGGTTCGTTTGCAGGGAATTTGCGCGTGATTGCTGAGGACGACGCTCCTGCCTTCGAATTTCTTCTTACTCCTTCTGCTTTTCACGTTGTATTCCTTTCCTGCGTCTCTGTTTCGGTTTATTTTTCTTCGTTTCTTTTGCTCTGTTTTCAGAACGAACCTATGCTCTCTCTTGGTCAATTTCGTTTTTTGTTGTTTTAGGCCGGTATTGTGATGGAAAGGCTCACTTCTGGTCTGGGGTTTAACCAGAAAACTTAGGAATCCCTCTGGTTTATTTGTGTCTGTCTTGTTTCGGGTTTGTTTCCTCTCTCTCTCTCTCTCTCTCACTCTCAAAACCGCCCCTGTTCTTCGGTGCTCCTCTGCTTATATAGAGCCCGGCGGGTTGGTAACGGCGGTAAGCTAAGGGTCGACCACCATTAAGGCGCCCATAACTGAAACCAACAGACGATTTACTGCTGCAACGTCTCTCAGCCTTTACTGTGGAAAACAGTCGCTGGTTTAAAGAGGAATATGAACAACGTCCCTTCAAAACGACGTCGTTTAGAGATAAACAGTGGCCATTTTCACTTTGATCCGTGAAGTTTCGAAACTTTTATAATTAAGCCCCTGGTTTAAACAGTAATTTTCCCTGCATTTCGGCGCCTTTTACAAGTTAGTCCTTGGACTTTAATCTGCTGCAATCGTGTCCCCAATTAACCCCAAACTTTGCTATTTCTTCAATTAAGTCCCTGATTTCATTAATTTAATTAAATCCAAAGTCCAATTAAGACTAAAACTTATCAATTCTCCAATTAAGCCCCTGATTTCATTAATTAAATTAATTCCAAGCTTAATTAAGTCTCAAAACTTATTAATTCTCCAATTAAACCCTTGATTGGATGAATTAAATTAATTTCAAGCTTAATTAAGTCTAAAAATATATCAATTCTCCAATTAAACCCTTAATTGGATTAATTAAATTAATTTCAAGCTTAATTAGATTAATTTCAACGTTTAATTAAACCCTAAAATTTCCAATCATGTTGCCTTTAACCCAAATTTTAATTCATTCTTCATTCATTTCATTTTACTTGTTTTTTTTTTCATCATTATCATCATTTTTTTTTCTTTTTAGTAAATCAAATAATAATAAAAAATAAAAATAAAAATGATCAAAAATTGGGTTATGAGATGTTTTCTGCACTTGGAAGTTGCTTTTACGTGACAGCGCCTTCTCCCTGCATGTTTCCTACACATAGAAGTTGGCTTTTATGTGACAACTTCTTAGTCCAAATACTTTGGGTTTTTCATGGCCACTCTGACTGATCTTCTTGGTTTATCATGATATAAGGGAACCTGTCCGCCGCTGATCCAAGACATCTGGGGCCTCTATTCAGCAGCACCAGATGATGATGGACGCTAGCTATGGAATAATCTTCGGGAGCAGGATTAATGAAGGAATGCACCAGACGATGATGGAAAGAACGCTTGCTATGGAATGATTTTTGGGAGAAAATTAATTACATAGGCATTGTTCACGTAGAGGCCATGCATGGTTTTCTACTATTCCTTTCCTTTGTAACTCTGGGAGAACATTAATTACATGGCCACTATTCACGCAGAGGCCATGTATAATTATCTTCTCTTCATTTATGCTATTACATTCTAGCTAATTTCTCTTGGGTATGCCACTCGTAATTATGTAGAGAATATTTCTTTTATTTATATACATCTTAATTTTTATTTTTATTTTAAAGTTAAGAATTTAGAGTTTTTAGGATTTTGAATTTAGAGTTGAGAGTTCGGTTCAGTTGCTATGTATATAACCCTGAACCCATGTTGAGACGTTACTGAAGTTCCTTGATGGATGGCCTTTCCAAACCCACTGGTCTTCGTAATAGTGCTTTGGATGGAAGAGGACGGAATGCCAGCTTTCATGCAGCGTTGTTATATCCATGGGGAAGTCCCAATGCCCTCTATTGATAATGTTTGAGACTCGGGCATTCCATGGCAACCCTGTGGCAGTGGGGGTTCGCATTGAGTAAGTGTCTATGCGTCTCTTCCCCGCAGGCAGCCAGTAATCATACCACAAAGACGTTGAGGAGCCATTGCCTATATTTATAATGAACCATCCTCTGCACCATTCTCGGCTCTGCAAAATCTTCATCCAAGACCAGGAGGGGTTGGATGGTATATTGATTTGCCAGAATGATCTTCCATGTAAGAGAACTGCATGGATCCATGATGTCCATACGGAGTCTTTATCTATGAGAAGGTGCCAAATATGCTTTAGTGTTGCAGCTTGGTTCCAGATTTTAAGCCGTTGGACGCCTAATCCTCCTTCTTGCAGTGGGTAGCATATGGCCTTCCATGCCACATTTACTCCTTCTAGGGAAAGTGAGGTGCCTCTCCATAAGAAAGTTGTCAGAATGCTTTCTATCTTTTTGATGGTTGCACAGGGGAGAATGAAGATAGATGACCAATACACTTGGATTGACACTACTAAAAAGGGGAACTGTTAGCATCTGATTTTAGCAACGAATAATTCCGTTGCTAAATTCAGTAACGGATTTGCAACAGATTGCATATTTATTATTTTTTTTAATATTAGCAACAGGCTTTAGCAACGAAAAATTTGTTACTGAAGGCAATATAAAATTTGCAACGGACTATTTGTTGTTGATGAAAAAAATAAATATTTAAATTTTAATCTAAACCTAAAATTATACAGACCGTTGATGATGTATTTAGCTTTGACAATCTCAACCGTTAATTAACAATCCTAAACTTACACTCTCTCCCCTTCAGAAACATAAACAGAGCAAATAAACAAACAACCCAGAAATTTAATTAACTTACAGTGAATCTCTTCATCCCCTGATAACATTCATAACAGTAGAAAAACAATTAACTTAGCACTCTCTCTTCATCGATCTGATTTTTCTTTGTCCGTAACATTTCTCTTCATCTTCTTCTCATTCGTCTCCAACATCCCTAACATATTCAATCTTTCTTCGTAAACCACCAAAAACACAGACCCATGGCAACATCCCACTATACCCATCATTATCACCATCGAACATCCTGATTTACCCCCACTCTTTGTATATGGGTTGGGTTTTGCATTCTTTTCTTCAATAATTTAGGTAATTAATTTTAGGATTTATTTGTTTCTCTGTTGCAAGTAAACTTACACTAAAAAGTTTTTGCCTAACTTTTTCAATCTCAGGTGTTCTTCTGCCATGTAGATTTCATCTTGCTCGCCCAGAACTCAAGAACACAGGTAACAAAAAAATTTTGATCGATACTTTGAATAATGGTTTTAGGCTATTCATTCGATAAAATAAAGGTTTATGAACTGTAGCCAGTGCAAATCTATTTATGAACACAAGTTTCTCTCCCCTGTTTGCATAGAAATACATCATCAGACATAAATATAGGGCATAACTAAATTAGCAACCCCTACCCACCGCACTGCCAAAAACATAATAAAGAAAAAATGCCACATGGTTAACATAAAATTTTATCCTAAGATTATTCTCACTTGGTGCTTCATTGTGTATTTAGAATAGTTAATCAATAGATTTCTTGAATCTTTAACAGACTAAGAAAAAGTTAATTATTGAATTGAGGGCTAAATATGAACAACCATTAATTCCATTTTTTTTCCAGTTTAAATTCATATCAAATTAAGTACCTATAGAGATTTTTGTATTTTATCCAGCGAAACTTGATCCTCAATGGGGAGGGTGTAAAGGAGTGTCTCTAGTTTAACTGTAATTAGCTGTCCAATTTTATCTCAAATTCAATGAGTGTATCTCTTGAAAATTTATTTAAAACATTTTTAGAATATAATGTCACTGTCGTTTACTTTACCTAGAAACATATTAGAAACATATTATCCACCTCCAAATTAGTCCCTATAATAAAATATCGATAAGGATAAGAGCATATCCCTTAAGGAGGCCATTCAGTGCTTAAACTTGGAGATTTGAAGGTCAAATTCAGGGATGAGAGGTCTAATCATATAGGTAACTGTGTTGTTGGTTCATCCATTATGTAGATAATCTAAAATGAGGCTTGAAAGATTATGCTTGGCTAATATATTTTTAATTTTGTTTGGATTTCTTGTGTTATCTTAGATTTTATGTTATTTTTCTTTTATGTTTTAGGATTTTAATTCTGTAACCTAGGCATTTTAAATTGTGGATTTCTTTTCCTTGTTCTCATTTGAGTTGTGTGGTACATTTTCAACGTTATCAAAACCATAATTATTTGACCATCCATCTCTTTAATTAAATTGATCCTTTACACTTGGTCTTGCAAATTCCAACCAAGACTTCAATAAGAATAGCATGAATGGTGAAACATTTAACATGTTGCTCTAGACAGAGAGTTATTAGTCACCAAACATATTGATCTTGCAAAGAGAATTATTTGTTAGGGAGATTTTTTTTATAATTAACTATAAATAACAAAATCATGGTTAAACCTATTTCTTCTTAAACGAAGAGCAGAAACAAAGGAAGAAATATACAAGTCTTTTCAGCTTAAAAAAGATGAATTAAAATTTTTATATTTATCTTTTATAATATTTATTAATCTTGAAAGCAAGAGGAAGCTAGTTGAAAAGAACCTCCATGGGATGATGTCTTTTCAGCTTTGCATCAAAGTACTAAGCAGTCTGGTAGCTTCGTCGACAACAAGTCTAAAAAAGTGGTTGTATGTATTTTTATTTGATTATTTATTTATATAACTTAAGTATTATTTAACATTGAAATGAATTTATTATTGCATGTATTTTATTTGTAGGAAAATTATAAAATGGAGATGATTTCAAAGTATGGAACTACTCGGGAAAATCATCCTTCATTTGATGGAGCAGCTTGGTGTGTGGCTTCAGGAGAAGTTACAAAGGGTAGGGTATATGGTGCACCTCGTATGCCAAAATTTATAGTTAGTACAAGCTCTTCATCACATTCCTACTCGGTGGAGTCATCATATCCTAGTTCATCGTATCAGACATTGCAAAAGGAGATACAGAATAAAGAAGAGGAGATAAAGAAAAAAGATGATTTTTTTCTTGAAATGAAACGGCAGATAGATGCCATGAAAGAATATCTTGTGAACAATCTTGGATACCATGGTGGGACATCAAATATTAGCCAAGGTATGCCACCACCTTTGGCCACGTCAATTTCGCCACCTATGGCTCCCTAGATAATGACACCTATGGGTCCCACATCTCAACCAATTTATAGACCTACACCTTGACCACTATATCCTGATTCATCTTGTGTCGATCCACAATATCATGGTTCGTCTCCGCAACCAGCATCATGATTGTATCTTTTGTTGTTTCTTTTTATTGTATTTCGACTTATTTGTATTAATGCAAGTTTAACTAAATTTTTATAATATGAATATTATTTTTATTTCATTTTTTATTAGTGATACAGTTATTTTTAATATTAATTTATGTTGGTTATATATATTTACAACTTTTAAAATATCCATAAATAATTAATTAACCAAATTAAAAGTCATTTTGATAAATAAAAAAAATAATTTAATAAAAATAATATAGTCAGCAACGGATTTTTCAGTTGCTGATGGTAAATAATTCATCAATCAGCAACGGAAAATCCGTTGCTGATTCACAAAACCAGCAACGGATTTTCCGTTGCTAGAATTAGCAAAGAAAAATCTGTTGCTAATATATGCAACTGAAAATCTGTTGCTGCTTTGTCAGCATCGGATTATCCGTTGCTGATTGTAAGCATCAGAATTTTCGTTGCTGCGAAATCAGCAACGGATAAATCTGTTGCTACAAAATCAGCAACGACAAATCTGCATCTGATATTTGTCGTTATTGATTCCGTTGCTAAATTGTTTTAGCAACGGATTTTAGTTTTATTTGCAACGGAGTAGTTAATTGCTAATTACTATATTTGTTAGTAGTGTGAGAACAATATTGATTTTATTAGTTGCAGCCTGCCAACATACGTGAGTGACGAAGATGTCCACAACTTGATTCTAGCTGTGATTCTCTCTAGTAAAGGAATGCAGTCTGTGTGAGTGAGTCTCGAGGAGATGAGAGGAACTTCAAGGTACCTTACCGGTAGTGATGTTTCCTGTATGCCTATCATCTCAACAATGGAGCTGCGCAATCTGCCATTAATACCTGATGTAAAGGGAGCTTTTGGCAAGATTAATATTGAGGCCTGAGAGTTTTGAGAATCTGTCTAAACTAGATTTTAGTACCCTTATTAATTGAAGATCAGCATGGCAGAACAACATAAGATCATTTGCAAAACAAAGATGAGTTATTTTGGTTGGCTTGCATTGCCAATGATATTTGAACGTTCTAATACAAAGAGGTAAGGTGAAAGGGGATCACCCTGTCGAATGCCTCTTGTAGTCTTGAAAAAACCATGCAATTCACTATTGATGTTGATACTGTAGTGGATCCTAAATCCTAAACCTGAAACCCTAAATTTTTTTTTGGAAAAATTTATGTATATAAATATTTCTTTTGTCATAGTTTTTGTAGGTTTTCTTTTTCTTATAATATTTTTTCTCTCTAGGTATTATACATCCATATCTTCCTGGTAATTCAACATTCTTTTTATCACAACAAAATCTATCCATTCCTTTTATTTGTCTGGTTGCTCTCTGTGTTGTACATGTTTTTAATATATATTCTTGTAATATTCTTGTTCTAGCTCCTAAAGTGTCTGGGAATATTTCTTAGTTTCTAGTTCTCCATTTTTCTTTTAAAATATTTCCTACATTAATAGGTAATTTGTTGTAAAACATTTCTCTATATTGTGGTTTTACCGCTTCATCTATTCTATAATAATATTCACAAATGTAAGGTCTTACATAGCACATGTCACATATTACTATATTTTCCAAATGCCATCTGGCTTTATCTCGTTGGTGTTGCCAACTTTGTGGAGTTTGTAATAGTGTATAAAGTCCTAGAAATTCTTTATATATTGTTTGTAACATCCTCTTTTCCGGGATAAAAACAATAATCTCATGTCAACCGAAAAACAGAGTAATTAATTTTTTTTTCTATATATATTCTTGGTCTTCGTATTAAAGTCTATTGAAATTTTGACGGAGTCTCTCCTATATCGAAAGGTCCCAAGTTATCAACATGTAACTTGTTTACACTTCTAATAACTCGCATCTCCTAACTCAATCCCGACCCAATCATCCTAGGTCTCAATCCCACAAATATTATCACACCTATCAACCACAATATTTATGATATACATTATATAACAAAATATCATTATGGATGGATAAAAATATAAATACACATACATGAAATATGGTTATATGAACTACAGAGTTAAGTTCATTTAATTAAGTTTAAACATTAATTATACAAATTAAGTTATACAAACCTTTCCATGTTTACAAAATTCAATGGTATACTCCCTAGAACCTAGATTACAAGAAGGGAACATAAGCTAGGATTTACTCCTGTTGTGCATGTAATAGTCCTGAAACAAAATACATATTATTGAAACATGAATATTATAATAAATATAACAGCACGAATATCTAACAATTTAAAAAGGGTAACATGCATTCATATTTTGTTCACTTCTCTCTTCTGGTTTTCATTAGAATCTCTTGTTCAACTACTAATAACTGTTTCCTCTCCCATTATCAACCTCCATTCCAGATTTTATAAGATCAATCATGATTATTTATGCTTAACACATTACCGATACCAATTCCAATGGCATCATCATCATCACCCCGTAGGAGTCGATGCAAGGTGATCCCCTTACCCGATTCTAACATACACTAAATGTATGCTAGCCAATACATGGTGATCCCTTTACCCGGGATCCTAACATACACTAAATGTATGCTAGCCAATACATGGTTGACCCCCTTACCCAGGATCCTAACATACACTAAATATATGCTAGCCAATACATGATCCCCTCATCCGGGATCCTAACATACACTAAATGTATGCTAGTTCACGCCCCTAATCACACTTCTCATATTTTCTTTGTCAGCGATAATTTCATCACTTGACAATTCACACAACAACCTTTCACCTTGAATACACATACATTCAGTAATTCACATTTCACATCGGTAATATATTAAATCATGGAATTTAACTAGAAAGTATAGGTTCGATTCACCTACCTGCAATGGAAGCTCTACTCGTGCTCCCCTGCTGCTGCTGTTGCACCATGCCTATGGTCCCTCCTGCAAATCACAGGTTTATCTCATAGAATTTCCTCATTCAAGGATATGTTTTATAATAACCATATCAACAACCAATAAATCTTTCTTTCAGTCATTTCTTAATATTTTACGTTTTTCTCATTACACCCATTAATATTGTCATTCTTTGTCCAACCATAGTTATCATTCCTTTCTTTATATTTGAACTGTTTCTGTTTAAATCTTGAACTGTTACTGTCCGACCTCTCCTTAGATTTTTAACAATATCTAGAGTTATAAAACTCCGTTTCAAGTGAGATTGGTCTCGTTGGAAAGGTAAGACATGAGGCTACAAGTTCACTGCAGGAAGGAGAACCCAGTTCTACCTCCAAGACAGTCAAAATTGCTCATCAACAAACATTTAGACTGTTACTATCCAACTGTTACTCTCTTGTTTTTGAACCGTTACTATCCTACCTCTCCTCATATTTTTAACTATATCTAGAGTTATAAAACTCCGTTTCAAGTGGGATTTGTCTCGTTGGAAAGCTAAGACATGAGGCTACAAGTTCTCTAAAGGAAGGAGAACCTAGTTTTGCCTCCAAGATAGTCAAAATTGCTTATCAACGAACCAGACGTACTACCCTATAGGTTCTATCATGACCCAGTCTCGGTTGGTGACCCATAGCTCGAGTTCTATACCTCCAAATTGAGCAAGACTAATTTCCTTATTTATTCAACATCCAAAACTACAATTTCTATGAAGGAACCTAATCCTAATTCCTTCATCCTCCTACCCGAAATCCCTCTGAAAGTTAAGAGACAAAACTATCTAGATTCGTCGACCTTTCCATTTACACACAACACATGAAGTTATTTAATTTAGCAACTAATACTTTTTCCTCAATTCAAGTGTAAGAACTATAATCTATAATTCAACATCCAGGCATCAATTCATATTCGACTTTGAAATGACACATAAGACCATGTTTAGAACACCTTACCCGGTACGAATCAAGGTTTCGATCTTCAACTCCCTTCTTTTTTTTCTAATGATAGCCGGCCCTCCTCTTTTCTCTTCTTGTTCAAATTTTCTTGTTAATCCCTTGCCCACAAGTGTTTATTCTACCTATAACCCTTAATCTTGGATGAGTTCTTGAAATTTTGGTGTTTCTCTCTTAATTTACAAAATTGGATACAAAAACTCCCTCTTTTCTTTCTTTATGATAGCTGCAGATTTTTTGTGAGAAGAGGAGTATTTATGCTCTATAATTATTCTTATTTGCATTTAGGCCCTATTTTTTTAAGTGTATTCTTTTTGCCCCCGCATCTTTTTAGTTTAGTTTATTTTCTTTAATTTAATCCAACCTTGATTTTCCCCGGGATTTACATTGTATTAGTCACAAACTGTAAAACTTCTCTTCCATTTGTAGCTCTTCCCCACATATTTCTTATTTGTTCATCTGTCAGGTTTTCTAACCAATCACTCACATTCCTGATACTTTATGCTTTATATATTCTAATGTATTTTTTGTACTTCTCATTAATCTTTTTATAGTTTGCACATTTAGACTTGTTAAAGATAACCATGCATCTTTATTTGTCAAACAATTTAAATTTAGTGTGTGTGTGTGTGTTATAGGCACTACTCTAGTGCTGTAATCTCTACTCTTACTATTGTATATTGCCTACAGATATAAATAGTAAAGGGTTGGCTATCTAATAGGTTTAAACCTCCTATTTCTTCTCAACTTGCAAGATAAATCTACTATATCTTGAGTATTATAAAAAAAAATAAAGAAAGATAAATATGTTATAACAAGTTAATATACTAATAATTTAAATCATATAGAGATAATGAAGAATTTGGAAATGAAGCTAGATAAAAAGACAAGACGACTTTAAAGGGCAAACATAATATTCTCATTAATTAATGATCCTGAATCTATATATAATATCACATATTGCATCTTATAGCACGTGGAGAAGTGATAAGCATAACCAATAGGAATCCAAAATTTAAAGCAGGTGAGGTTTTTGATGTCTATAACTCATTAAAAGTAACGAGGACGCCATACAAGAACTCAAACCATGAATATTGGTGGGTATATGGACCCATTCATTGAAACACCTTCCTTCTAATTGTAGCATATATGTGACAATGCATTAACTTCTTTTGGGATAATTAAATGGTATGTGTGTGTGTGTGTGTATCACAAAAGGCTGATTGATGTTAATTAGGTAGCGATTTAAGTAAATAATGTCGTTAGTGCCGATCAAGACTGAATGACTTAACTTTATTCATCAACCACCATTCCATTTTTAGGTCATGTTCGTCAGCCACTCAGAACAACTTTTATCCATGTCAGCTATAGTTGTAAGTACCGTAGCTTCAAATGGCAAAGCCAGGTTTTTAAAATTTCCTATTTAACTTGTATGAATGACATTTTTTTTATGCTAATATGACATGTAATCCAAAATAAATATGATTCTTCTCGACAAACTTAGTCTAACCTTCTTTCCCCTTTACTTTCAGATTAATGTGGAATTCTTGTTTGCTATTTACACTATTATTCACTGTTTGTCTATCAAAGATTGCTAGTGTTCTTAGGAAGCCTATTCAGTGTGACCAGCTTACCTCAAATCTTTCTTGTATGTAGCATTAGTGTTGGTTGAAATAGATCTTCTTGGGGAACTTCGACACTCAATTGAGGTCTCTCTGCTAGAGGGTCCTACTTTGCACCAAAAAGTTGTTTACGAAACTCTACCAAAGTTCTGTAATTTCTGCCGTGTTCTTGGTCATTCACGCCTCCTCTGCCCCAAAACTGCTACTAATACCAACAAGGGGCCTAGCAGTCAACCCCAGGCTCAGGCTATGCAAGCAGATAAAGGGAGCATTTTTAGCAGATTGGGACCATAGCTTCAACACCAGGGGTCTCCTCCTCCTACATTGTCATAGGTGCAAGGTCAGCCTTCTCATGATCAAGTCATTTTAGTGGCTTCTAGGGTGGATACAGTGCCAGTAGCTAATAATGTTGTCCTTGAAGTTTGGGTTTATTGGAGTCTAGGCGTAAGGCCAGCAAGCAGTCTTGTTGCAATCCAAAGGGGAAAGAGGTGATTATAGCAGAGCTAGTGTCTACTTTCAACACTTATGAAACTCCTTCCCCCCCAGTATATGCCAGAGAGGTGCGAAGCAGCTCCCCTCCTAGAACTGAATTATTGGTGGCTAATCCTTGTGCTAGGGAGGTTCAGAGCACCTCCCCTCTCAGAACTGACTTATTGGTAGCTCATACTGGATGTAACAACCCGACTTTTCAAGCCCAAAACAATCGTAATTTTTTTTTTGTACTTGACACACATCGTGTCGGTAATCGGTGAACATATTCCCTCACATTATCAAGGTACAATCCATACATCAATAACAGTCAACCTTTCATTTAAAAGTGAATCTTACATAAACCCATAATATTATGTTTGCATGATTAGAAGTTCACATTAAAAATATACATACATAGACATGAGTTTGCATTCCTATCCTACTAATAGTCATCATGAATTTAAACAAAAGGATATAATAAAAGTTATACGTTCAGTACATTGATTCATACAAAATACATCGTGATTTAAAATGCAAACTACATGATTCCTTGCAAAAGTAGGTCCCCGTGTATTGGGTTTCCTAGGCACCTCGTTGGTGTGACGTCCTTACTGTAGTACAATACATTTAAGAGAATGCAATTACTTAATAATAATAATGATAATTAAACGGTCTTGCAGTTTAATGAAGCGTTAACATTATCCCATGTTTAAAGCATGACATTTATAGTTTCTTCATGTACTTGGTATAATCAACTCGTAGTACATATAGATGCACCAATTTTTTTACAATCAACCATAATCTTAAACTCGACTATCCTTTTAAGGCATCATTTGCTGAGGTTAATCGTTCACACACCCCAGTCATCCACTTCTGATGCCATCAACCAAAGTTAATCAACCGTTGTCCCGGTCATCCATTCGGATGCCATTAGCCGAAGCTAATCAATCGTTTGTCCCGGTCATCCATTCGGATGCCATTAGCTAATCAATCGTTTGTCCCGGTCATCCATTCGGATACCATCAGCCGAAGAATCATTCATTTGTCCCGGTCATCCCTTCGGATGCCATTAGCCGAAGCTAATCAATCATTTGTCCCGGTCATCCATTCGGATGCCATTAGCTAATCAATCGTTTGTCCCGGTCATCCATTTGGATACCATTAGCTGAATCAATTGTTTGTCCCGGTCATCCAATCGGATGCCATTAGCCGAAGTTAATCATTCATTTTTCCCGGTCATCCATTCGGATGCCATTAGCCGAAGCTAATCGACCCTTTGTCAACATTTAAGCATTTGACAATCTGATATCTGTTCTAACACAATATGGTAACATTCATGATAAAGTATTTCATTATTCAACGTATGAAAAAGGAAGGTGAAAGTCACCTACCTGCTCCACCTGTGGGTTGTTCTTGTCTTGACGATGGTCCAATCTCGACCGCACCACCTAAGACATCAATGGTCACAAATCAGTACATTTGTATCTTTGAATCACCTTCGTCACCACACTTATTCCAAGAGTTCATATGTTCACATTCAAGTGTTCCACATTTTACACCATCATACAATGAAATTGTTACTAGGAATTAAGTCATTTCTGCCTAGGAGGCCTATTGTAGAAATCGACAACGAAAACTGGTTCGCTGTCGACTTCTCAATTCGGCAGTGAAAACTGTTTCGCTGCTTGCGCCACAATTTCAGCAGCGAAGACTGGTTCGCTGCAGCCAACACAGTTTCGGCAGCCAACACAGTTTCGCTGTAGAACACACAATTCGGCAGTGAATGCTAATTCGCTGCAGGAACTCAGTTTCGGCAGCGAATCGCAAATTCGCTGCAAACCACTCAACTTCGGCAGCGAATCAAAACTTCGCTGCAGAACACACAATTCGGCAGCGAATGCTAATTCGCTGCAGGAACTCAGTTTTGGCAGTGAATCACAAATTCGCTACAGACAACTCAACTTCGGCAATGAATGCTAATTCGCTGCAGACGACACAGTTTCGGCAGCGAATCACAATTTCGTTGCAGAACACACAATTCGGCAGCGAATGCTAATTCGCTGCAGGAACTCAATTTCGGCAGCGAATCACAAATTCGCTGCAGACATCTCAACTTCGGCAGCCAATGCTAATTCGCTCCAGACGACACAGTTTCGACAGCGAATCATAATTTTGCTGAAGAACACACAATTCGGCAGCGAATGCTAATTCGCTACGGACAACTCAGTTTCGGCAGCGAATCACAAATTTGTTGTAGACCACTCAACTTCAGCAGTGAATGCTAATTCGCTGCGGACACCTCAGTTTCGGCAGCGAATGCTAATTCGCTGCAGATGACATAGTTTCTTCAGCGAATCACAATTTCGCTACAGAACACACAATTCGGCAGCAAATGCTATTTAGCTGTGGAAAACTCAGTTTCGGCAGCGAATCACAAATTCGCTGCAAACCACTCAACTTCGGCAGCGAATCACAACTTCGCTGTAGAACACACGATGCGGCAGCGAATCACAATTTCGCTGCAGGAACTTAGTTGCGGCAGCGAATCACAATTTCGCTGCAGGACACACAGTTCGGTAGCGAATGCTAATTCGCTGTGGACAACTCAGTTTCGGCAGCGAATCACAAATTCGCTGTAGACGACTCAACTTCGGCACTGAATCACAACTTTGCTGCAGAACACACGATTCGACAACGAATGCTAATTCGCTGCAGAAGACTCAGTTTCGGCAACAAATTGCAAATTCGTTGCCCCACGCACATTTTGGCATGAACACACATCACACATGCTGTAACAAAACCCAGCACATAAACTGTCACTAAGTTCCAGCAGAACACACACATTGAAACCATCAATTCCAGGATATAATCTTTCAATAAATTCCAGCAGAATACACACATTGAAACCATTAATTTCAGCATCTAATCTTTCAACAATTTCCAGCAGAATACACACATTGAAAACCATCCATTTCAGCACATAATCTTTTGTTAACACATTGAAACCATCAATTACATCATATAATCTTTCAACAAATTCCAGCAAAACACACACATGCATGCTGGCCAACCCCATAGTTAAGGCCAGCCCTCTACCATGATTTGTTCTTTCCATTTTATTCATTTTTCTTTGTTAGATGTTCTGGGAATTAGCCTCATTTCGTTTCTGTTTCCTTGTCCTCTTAGTTAAATTCAGTTTCCTTCTCAGCTAGCTTAGGTCTTAGGTCAATTTTCTTAGGGTTTTCTTCTTCATTTCCGGTTCTGGGTCTTAAGGAGAAGAGGAAGAGAGTTTCATGACCCATACCTTTCGAATCTAACTAAGTTTGGGGAAGGTTTGGCATTATTCTTTCTCCTCTCCTGCTGGTTCTCCTCATTCTTCTTCCTCTCACGTTTTCTGGCCCCCTTTTTGTTTTCCTCTAGGCAGTTGTTCACTCTTCTCTCAAGGTCTCAACTCTCCCTCACACGTTCACAAGGCATTCTCTGCTGGTTTGATTTAGGTTTCTGTTAGGAAGGAGGAAGGGAAAAGCAACATGCACCTGGACATGCAGCTGCTGCAGACAACTTTTGGGAAGAGGAAGGGTCACCTTCTCTCTCCTCCTTGTATTTATACTCCCCATTAAATGAGGTGGGGTGTTTGGGGTTGGTTTAAATGTGTTCTTATCCTTGTTTTGGTCTCTCCAAAAACCGGTTTTACCCCTCCCTCCCAACTCTTTAAGACCATTTAAAAACTGTGTCGCTGCCGATTTCTAAATCGGCAGCGAAAACTGCATCACTGCCGATTCAGAAATCGGTAGTGAAAACTGCGTCCCTGCCAATTTCTGGCAGCAAAAAACTGCGTCGCTGCCGATTCAGGAAATCAACAGCAAAAACAGTGTCGCTGCCGATTCAGGAAATCAGCAGCGCAACTGCGAATTCAGAAATCGGCAGCGCAACTGCGAATTCAGAAATCGGCAGCGAAAACTGCGTCGCTGTCAATTCTGGAAATCGGCAGCGAAAACTGCTGACCGATGGTGGAGTCATCAACTCCATATATATATATATATATATATATATATATATATATATATATATATATATATATTCTTTTGGGTGTTTACATTCTCCCCCCCTTAACATGAATTTCGTCCTCGAAATTTAAGAGGTTTCATACTCCATACCTAGTAGTTCAAATAAATTGGGGTACTTTTTCCTCATCTCAGCCTCCCTCTCCCAAGTTTCCTCTTCTATGTGAGCATTTCGTCATAAGATTCTGACGATGGGGATCTTTTTGCTCCGTAGCTCCTTCACTTCCTGATCTAGTATCCTTATAGGCCTCAATTCCAGTGTTAAGTCTTCCTTGACTTCTACTGGAACTTGGGGTAGGATCCGGGCGGGATCCACGTCAGCCTTCCTTAACAAGGAAACATGGAACACATCATGGACCTTGGCTAACTGTGGGGGCAAGTCCACTTTGTAGGCTACTAGGCCCACTCGTTGCAAGATTTTGAAGGGTCTGATGAAGCGGGGAAGTTAACTTCCCTTTCAATCCAAACCGTAACATGTTCTTCCATGTTGCTGAGCAATTCAGAAATCGGCAGCGAAAATGCGTCGCTGCTGAGCGATTCAGAAATCGGCAGCGCAACCGCGTCGCTGCCGATTCAGAAATCGGCAGCGATGGTGGAGTCCATATATATATATATATATATATATATATATTCTTTTGGGTGTTTACACTGGAGACAGTGTTCATGCTGGAAACTCTGAAAGTGTTCCTCTTTTGGGGGTGCCTACCAAGAGTGGAGTCAGAACTCGTAGCCAGAAACAACGTGGTCGTACTGGAAGGGTCTCCCCTTCCCCTGCAATCCTATGATTATATACAGCTAGAATATCAGGGGACTCAATAATCCCCTGAAACAACATGAGGTTGTTAGCCTCATGAAGAAGCATAAGATGGATGTGTGTGGTTTACTTGAAACCAAATTGACTTCCTTCAGAGTTGCCTGTATGCATAGACTTCAGCTCAGGCACTGACAGTACTTTACAAATACGGATGCAAGAAGTATTGCTAGATTTATGATTTTTGGAATCCAGCTACAGTCAAAGTTGATCTGATTGCATCCTCTTGCAGGCTCTTCATTTTTCTGTTAGTAGTTTGATCTCTCAGTTTAGCTTCATGATTACTTTTGTATATGGTTTTAATACTATTTCTGCTAGATGATCTCTGTGGAGAGATTTAGGGTGATGGAATTCTAGCTGCCCCTAGATGGTTCTTGGTGACTTTAATTATGTACTTTCCTCAACAGATAAACACAATGGTGAGGCTGTTTCTTCTTATGAAATCTCTGACTTTCGAGACTACTGTTTTGATCTTGGCCTCCATGATGTCAACTTTACTAGCTGCCATTTTAGTTGGACAAATGGTTCTGTTTAGAGCAAGCTTGATCGGGTTCTGATCAATCCTTTATGGTCTTCTTTACAGCGCCTCACTCATGTTCACTTTGGCCCTCCAAGTGCATTTACAAATCATTCTCCTGCAGAAGTTCGTCTGGATCCGTATGTGCAGGGTAGATGAAATTTTAAATTCTTTAACATGTGGGCTTCACATGATCAGCTCTTGGAGGTGGTCTATTCTCTTTGGTTCTCTCATGTATATGGCACTCCTATGTACATTTTCTGTCGCAGGCTTAAACTCCTGAAAGGGCATCTGAAGGAGTCCAATCGTCTTCATTTTAGTCATTTATTAGAACGAGTATTGCGGCTTGAATTTGAATTGGAGCATCACCAATCTGTATTACAGCAAGATAGGGATAATCAACTCTTATTTGCACAAGACAGGCTTCTTCGATCCAAATTGTTTACTCTGAAGTTTGCGGAAAAACAGTTCTTCAGTAAAAAGATCAAATGCAACTTTCTTAAGAGCAGTGACAAAGGCTTAAAGTTCTTCCATGCTCTCATGGGTCAGAACCATCAGAGGAACTTCATTTCAGCCATTATGTGCAGCCAGGACAGTATTAGCACCTCTTTGAAGGAAGTGGGCGATGAATTTATGGCTTATTACCAGCAGTTACTTGGCACATCCAAGACCACCATTCCCCTTGACAGTCCAATTATTGGTTGTGGCCTATGCCTTCCATCTAGTTCTCATGGCCTTTTCCTCCTTCTTCTTTCTCTAGTTTCTCATGAGGATATACGAAAGGTAGTCTTCAGTATTGGGAATGACAAAGCCCCAGGCTTTGATGGCTACTCCTTCTTCTTCTACAAGCAAGCCTGGTCTGTTGTGGGAGGGGATTTATGTGCAGCTGTTCAGGATTTCTTCCATTATGGTAGACTTCTTAAACAGGTTAACCATTCAATTATTGCTTTGGTCCCCAAATCAGTGAATGTCTCTTCTCCATCTCATTTCAGGCCAATTTCATGCTGTAATGTTATTTACAATGTGATTGCAAAGATTTTAGTTGGTTGCCTTGCTCAAGCTTTAAAGGACATTGACAGCCCCATGCAGAATGCATTTTTAGGTGGCAGGTTTATAAGCGACAACATTAATCTTGTCCAGGAGCTTCTTCGTCATTATGGCAGGAAGCGTTCATCACCCCGCTGTTTGCTGAAAGTTGATTTTAAAAAGGCTTTTAACTTTGTCCAGTGGGAATTCTTGGAAAACCTTCTTCGCCACCTTGACGTTCTAGTTAAATTTTTTCTTCTTGTTATGCAATGTGTATCCACCGTTTCTTTCTCTATTGCAGTTAATGGTGATATTCATGGGTTCTTTTTGGGGAACAATGGAGTTAGACAAGGAGACCCCTTATCCCCATACCTTTTTATCTGTTGTATGGACTATTTCTCCAGAATGCTCAAGCTTGCTTCCCAGCAGGAGGGCTTCCTTTTCCATCCAAAATGTGAGGTGCAAGGTATCAATCACCTTGCTTTTGCAGATGATGTTTTACTTCTCTCCCGTGGTGACTCCTCTTTAGTTCATTGTCTCCTCCAACAGCTCACACTTTTTTGCCAGACTTCTGGTTTGGACATAAACCCGCAAAAATCATCCCTTTTCTTTGGGGGAGTAGGCAATGTTCAAAAGCAATCTATCCTCATAGCTTCTGGCTTAAAAGAAGGGAGGTTGCCTTTCACATATCTTGAGGTCCCTCTGAGTCCTCATAGGCCGCTAGCCAGCCAGTTCTCGCCGCTTCTGCAGGATTTGAAATCATCAGTCAAAGGATGGATTGGCAAACATCTTACATATGCTGGGCATTTGGAGCTCCTCCGGTTTGTTCTTTTTAGGAAAGTCTAATTTTGGTTAAATATTTTCCGACATCCCTGAATTGTGATGAGGAATATTATTAGTATCTGCAGAAACTTTCTATGGACTGGAGACGTCAGAAGAGGTACGTCAGCTTTGGTTGCCTGGAAGACTATTTGTATGCCTAAGACAGAAGGTGGTCTTGGTTTATTTGATCTTAGAGCTCGTAACAGAAGCTTCCTTGGCAAGCAACTATAGAATATTCATCTTAAAATAGATTCAATTTGGATTTGTTGGATCCACCATTTCTACTTGAGCAGTGGCACCATTTGGGCTGTCTAAGCACATCACTCTTCTTCCCCACTGTGAAAAGCTATCATCTCTATTAGGGACCTCATCTCTTAGCACTATGGGGACTCAGAGGCGAGTATAATTTTGATGAGTAGCTGGTCTAATGATGCAGGTCCTTTTCTGGCCCATGCATATGATTTCTTCAGACCGGTTGGTTCAGCAGTCTCATGGGGTCGAGTGGTTTGGGAACAATGGTCTCTGCCTAAATACAACTTCATCCTCTAGCTAGCTGTCCTGGGAAAGCTTCTGAATTGTGACAAGTTGAGGTTCATCCCTATTGATCCCACTTGTGTGTTCTGTAGGCATGAGGAGGAGTCACATGGTCATCTATTTTTTGCTTGTGACTGGACATGTTGTATGTGGGCTAAGATAAAATCATGGCTGCGGATTGGCAGGAACATGCTGACTTTGAACAATGTTATTCGTGGGTTACACTTTCAGAGGAACAACATTAAGGCTCGGATGAGAAGAGTTTCCTTGGGCATCACGGTGTATCTCATTTGGGAGGAAAGAAACAAGCAGGTTTTTGATGGGAAGACTAGGGGGGTTAATACAGTTTTCAGGAGATTTCAAATCTTATTTTATATTGTCTTCCATTTTTATGAAAAGGATTATTTCCTACTACACGTAGGCTGATAGTTTCAGCATGGGTGGTCTGTGGTTATATGTCGCTGCTACGTGAATGCATGGTGAAGTCTTGGCCATGCATGTTGTTTGTACATGCTAGAATTTGCTGTTGGGCCCCACCTTTTTTGTCTTCGGGTGGTTCGTGGATTCAAGTCTATGTTTGCTGGCACTATTATCGTGTGTAAATAGGGATGGGATTATTTGTGTAAGTGGTTAGTGGCTGGCTTTCTTTTTTTTTGCTCGGTTATCCTAGGCACCTCTAGTCTTTGGGTTCCTAAAATAACCAATGGTTTGTTACTTTGGGTTGTATTAATTCTTTTGTTCTTGCTGGGAGCCTGTTCCCGCTAGCTTCGTTTTGTACATGTGTATATTTGGCTTGCTGGTTTTCCAGCTAGTCCTTTTTTGATCTATAAAATTTCTAACATTAGATAAAAAAAAAAGAGACAAAGCAAAAGAACTCTCAGTAAGAAAGAGAAATTAGAGAGAGATGATCTCCTTCTAAATGAAGCTTTTCCCTCATGTCTTTGATCTCCTACCACTGTTTGCACTCTTCCTTTCTTCGATCTATCGAATCTTGGCTTTTTCCTGGTTATGGCTAACAAAAAGAAGAAGGCTAGGTCCCATAAATCTCAGCTGAAACAACAAAAGTTGCTGGCCGATTCTCAACTTGTAAACAATTGCACTGTTCTAGCTTTAGAGGCCCTGTCTCTGTCTCGTACTATTCATGTTACTATTCCTATTCCCTCAAATTTAAATTCAAACCAAAGCTCGCCTGTTGTCTTAGCCCCCGAGAGTTCTTGTCCTAATCACCATGTAATCTCTGCCCCATGCGGCTCTCTGCCTCAGAATCATGGCGATCCAATCCCCTAGTATCAATCATGTCTTTATGGAGGATTATTCTGACGATGATCATCTTGATGACGAGGAAGTGAATTTTGAATCTTCTGGGGAGGATTATGCGGGTGGCTCTAAATTCTTCACCTCTCCAGTGTTTGAGGCCCCCTTCGTCCCTGTTGCTCCCCCTGCAGGTGCCCAATCAGTCCCTGTTGCTTCCCCTACATGTGCCATTTCAGCTCCTGTTGCTTCCTCTGTGTGTGCCACGTCAGCTTCTGTTGCTCCTGTGGAGGGGAATGTTCCTTTGGCTGCTACAGTAAGTGGAAATCCTAATCTTTATGAGCCTCCTTCTAGTTCTTGCCGTAATCTTTTTGCCTCTAATCACAACACTGCTAGTTGCCCCAGGCTCATCCATTATTCTGCTTTTATTGAAACTAGAGGCTGTAATTTGCTTGATGATGACTTAGACACTAAATGTGACCTTTGGAAGATGAGCCTTGTTGGCTATATTGCTGGTCGTTCGCCTGGCTTTAAAGGCTTGCAGAACCTCATTATTAATACATGGCACTGTGAGGCATCCTTGACAATTCATGATTCTGGTTGGTTGATTTTCAAATTTGCTAATGAAGAAGACAAATTAAATGTCTTATCTGGTGGCCCTTTTCTAGTCTATGGCAGGCCTCTCATTCTTAGGGCAATGCCAGAATACTTTGACTTCTCTTCTTCTGATATGCATAGTGTTCCGGTATGGGTCAAATTCCCTAACCTTCCTCTCAAGTGCTGGTCTCTCAAATGTTTATCTAAAATTGCCAGTGTTCTTGGTAAACCTGTTCAAAGTGACATGCTCACTTCTTCCATGTCAAGACTATCATATACCAGGGTGTTGATGGAAGTAAACTTACTCTCTGATCTGCCTTACTCCATTAAGGTTACTTTGCCTAATGGCAGTATACTTCACCAGCAAGTTGTTTATGAGACCCTACCATGATTTTGCAAGCACTGTCGAACTCTTGGCCACATTACTTCAACTTGCACTAAATCCCAGCCTCCCAATGTTCTAAGCACTCAGCGGGCTCATGACTCTGTTGCTCCTATCCCTAAAGGCAGGGATAGTGTTTTCAACCGTTTAGGACCTCAAGGTGGCACTTCTGTAATTGAATGCCCAAAGGCAAATCTGCCTGCTGATTGTGAGCCTAATTCACTGCTGGTTGAGGCTGAGCTTGTATCTGAGAGTGGAGCTACTGCGCCTAACTCTAGTGATTGGGAACTTGTTCAGAACAAAAAAGTTAGGCGCAAGCCTTCCCCTCAAGGAATTCTTTTGGGTCCCCTCATGTTGAGCCTTACTTGGCCCAAGGGAATTCTCATATGGTTCACAGGGACTGCCAGCCTTCACCGCCACTTCTTATTGCCCGCAACATCTCTTGTAAACCCCGGGGAAAAATAAAGGTTGCTTAGATTGCGAACTAACTACATGAGAAATAAGAGTGAAGAAATTCATGCATATGGTTAAATAAAAACGGGAATTTAGAAATTTTTGGATATAAGTTTATGGACGAAATATTTCGAGACAATATAAATCAACCCAAAAATGTTGAGGGTTGGATTAAATTAAAGAAAATAAGATAAACTAAAAAGAAGTGGGGGCAAAACGAATACATTTAAAGAAAATGGGGTCTAAATGCAAATAAGAATAATTATAGAGCATAAATACTACTCTTCTTATCAAAAATAGATCTGCAACTATCGTGAATAAAGAAGAGAGGGAGTTTTGGTATCTATTTCTACAAATCAAGAGAGAAACACCAAAATTTCAAGAACCCATCCAAGATTTAGGGTTTATAGATGGAATAAACACTTGTGGGCAAGTGATTAACAAGGAAATTGAACAAGAAGAGAAGATGGAGGGCTGGTTATCATTAGATAAGAAAGGAGGAAGTTGAAAATCTTCAACTGGTTGAAGATCAAAACCTTAATTCATACCGGGTAAGGTGTTCTAAACATGATCTTATAAGTCATTTTAAATTCGATAAGGAATTGATGCCTTGATGTGAATTATAGATTAGGGTTCTTAGACTTAAATTTGGGGGAAAAGTATTTGTTGTAAAAATTAAGTTAATTCATGTGTGGAATGTGATTTGGGGACGTGAAACAATGATAATTTACCCAGAAAATATAGTTTGGGAAATTTATGTGTGAAGGGAAGGGGGGGTGACGAATCTGGACAGACTCGTCTCCTGACTTTCAGTAAGATTTCGGATAGGAGGATGAGGGAGAACCAGTGTCCTTCATAGAAATTATAGTTTTGGATGTTAGCTAACTAAGGAAATTGGTCTTGCTCAATTTAGAGCTGTAGAACTCCAGTTATGGGTTATCAACCGAGATGGGGTCATGACAGACCCTGTAGAGCAGTAAGTCTGATTTTTGATGAGCAATTATGACTATCTTAGGGGCAGAACTGGGTTCTCCTTCCTCAGGGGACTTGTAGCCCCATGTCTTAGTTTTCCAACGAGACCAATCTTGCTTGCAACGGAGTTCTATAACTCTAGATATAGTTAAAAATCTAAAGAGAGGTCGGACAGTAACAGTTCAATGTCTAGACAGTAACAGTTCAATATCTTGACAGTAATAGTTCAAGACAGTAATAGTTCAATGTCTAGACAGTAACAGTTCAAAAATGAGACAGTAACAGTTGGACAATAACAGTCCAAACGTCTGTTAATAACCGATTTTGACTACATTAGAGGCAGAACTGGGTTCTTCCCAAAACATAGAACTTGTAGCCTCATGTCTTACCTTTCCAACGCCATAAATTTCGCTTGAATCGGAGTTCTATAACTCCAGATATAGTTAAAAATCTGAGGAGAGGTCAGACAGTAACATTTCAAAAATGGACAGTAACAGTTGGACAGTAACAGTCCAAGTGTCTGTTAATGAGCGATTTTGACTACCTTAGAGGCAGAACTGGGTTCTTCCCAAAACATATAACTTGTAGCCTCATGTCTTACCTTTCCAACGCCACAAATGTCACTTGAATCGGAGTTCTATAACTCCAGATATAGTTAAAAATCTGAGGAGAGGTCAGACAGTAACAGTTCAAAAAATGGACAGTAACAGTTGGACAGTAACAGTCCAAGCGTTTGTTTATGAGCGATTTTGACTACCTTAGAGGTAGAACTGGCTTCTTCCTAAAACATAGAACTTGTAGCCTCATGTCTTACCTTTCCAACGCCACAAATTTCACTTGAATCGGAGTTCTATAACTCCAGATATAGTTAAAAATCTGAGGAGAGGTCAGACAGTAACAGTTCAAAAATGGACAGTAACAGTTGGACAGTAACAGTCCAAGCGTCTGTTAATGAGCGATTTTGACTACCTTAGAGGCAGAAATGGGTTCTTCCCAAAACATAGAACTTGTAGCCTCATGTCTTACCTTTCCAACACCATAAATTTCGCTTGAATCGGAGTTCTATAACTCCAGATATAGTTAAAAATCTGAGGAGAGGTCAGACAGTAACAGTTCAAAAAATGGACAGTAACAGTTGGACAGTAACAGTCTAAGCGTTTGTTTATGAGCGATTTTGACTACCTTAGAGGTAGAACTGGCTTCTTCCTAAAACATAGAACTTGTAGCCTCATGTCTTAACTTTCCAACGCCACAAATTTCACTTGAATCGGAGTTCTATAACTCCAGATATAGTTCAAACTCTGAGGAGAGGTCAGACAGTAATAGTTCAAAAATGGACAGTAACAGTTGGACAGTAACAGTCCAAGCATCTGTTAATGAGCGATTTTGACTACCTTAGAGGCAGAAATGGGTTCTTCCCAAAACATAGAACTTGTAGCCTCATGTCTTACCTTTCCAACGCTATAAATTTCGCTTGAATCGGAGTTCTATAACTCCAGATATAGTTAAAAACCTGAGGAGAGGTCAGACAGTAACAGTTCAAAAAATGGACAGTAACAGTTGGACAGTAACAGTCCAAGCGTTTGTTTATGAGCGATTTTGACTACCTTAGAGGTAGAACTGGGTTCTTCCCAAAACATAGTACTTGTAGCCTCATGTCTTACCTTTCCAACGCCATAAATTTCACTTGAATCAGAGTTCTATAACTCCATATATAGTTAAAAATCTGAGGAGAGGTCAGACAGTAACAGTTCAAAAATGGACAGTAACAGTTGGACTGTAACAGTCCAAGCGTCTGTTAATGAGCGGTTTTGACTACCTTAGAGGCAGAACTGGGTTCTTCCCAAAACATAGAACTTGTAGCCTCATGTCTTACCTTTCCAACGCCACAAATTTCACTTGAATCGGAGTTCTATAACTCCAGATATAGTTAAAAATCTGAGGAGAGGTCAGACAGTAACAGTTCAAAAATGGACAGTAACAGTTGGACAGTAACAGTCCAAGTGTCTGTTAATGAGCGATTTTGACTACCTTAGAGGCAGAACTGGGTTCTTCCCAAAACATATAACTTGTAGCCTCATGTCTTACCTTTCCAACGCAACAAATGTCACTTGAATCGGAGTTCTATAACTCCAGATATAGTTAAAAATCTGAGGAGAGGTCAGACAGTAACAGTTCAAAAAATGGACAGTAACAGTTGGACAGTAACAGTCCAAGTGTCTGTTAATGAGCGATTTTGACTACCTTAGAGGTAGAACTGGGTTCCTCCCAAAACATATAACTTGTAGCCTCATGTCTTACCTTTCTAACGCCACAAATTTCACTTGAATCGGAGTTCTATAACTCCAGATATAGTTAAAAATCTGAGGAGAGGTCAGACAGTAACAGTTCAAAAATGGACAGTAACAGTTGGACAGTAACAGTCCAAGCGTCTGTTAATGAGCGATTTTGACTACCTTAGAGGCAGAACTGGGTTCTTCCCAAAACATAGAACTTGTAGCCTCATGTCTTACCTTTCCAACGCCATAAATTTCGCTTGAATCGGAGTTCTATAACTCCAGATATAGTTAAAAATCTGAGGAGAGGTCAGACAGTAACAGTTCAAAGACAAAGCAGTAACAGTTGGACAGTGAAAGTCCAAATATAAAGAAAGGAATGATAACTAGGATTGGAAAAAGAATGACAGTAATAATGAGTGAAATGAGAAAAACATAAAGTACTAAGAAATGACTGAAAGAAAGACTTATTGGTTGTTGATATGGTTATTATAAAACATATCCTTGAGTGAGGAAAATTTATGAGATAAACCTGTGATTTGCAGGAGGGACCACAAACATGGTGCAACAGCAGCAGCAAGGGAGCACGAGTGAGCTTCTATTGCAGGTAGGTGATTCACACCTATGCTTCCTAGTTAAATTCCATGATTTAATATATTTTGATGTGAAATGTGAATTACTGAATGTATGTGTATTCAAGGTGAAAAGTTGTTATGTGAATTGCCAAGTGATGAAATTATCACTGAAAAAGGAAAACATGAGAAGTGTGATTTGAGGCATAAACTAGCATACATTAAGTGTATGTTAGGATCCCGGGTAAGGGGATCACCATGTATTGTCTAGCATACATTGAGTGTATGTTAGGATCCCGGGTAAGGGGATCACCCTGTATTGGCTAGCATACATTTAGTGTATGTTAGGATCCCGGGTAAGGGGATCGTCACGAATGGACTAACATACATTTAGTGTATGTTAGGATCCCGGGTAAGGGGATCTCCATGTATTGGCTACCATACATTCAGTGTATGTTAGGATCTCGGGTAAAGGGATCACAATGGAATGGCCAGCATACATTCATTGTATGTTACGATTCCGGGTAAAGGGATCGGCTTATATCGACTCCTATGGGGTGGTGATGACGATACCAGTGAAAGTGGTATCGGGAATGTGATAAGCAAAAGTAATCACGTTGATGTCTGGAATGAAGGTTAATAGTGGTAGAGGGAACGATTATCAATAGTTGAATAAGGAAGAGATTTTAAATAAAAAAAAAAACTAGAAGGGAGAAGTAAATGAAATATGAATGCATGTTGCCCTTGAAATTATTAGATATTCATATTGTTATATTTATGGAAATATTCACCTCGCAATAATATGTATTTTGTTTCAGGATCATCGCATGCACGACAGGAGTAGATCCTAGCTTATGTTTCCTTTTTGAAGTCTAGGTTCTAGGGAGTATACCCTTGTATTTTGTAAACATGAAAATGGTTGTATAACTTAATTTGTATAATAAATGTTTAAACTTGATTGGATGAATTTAACGTTGTAGTTTATATAACCATATTTCATGTCTATGAATTTATATTTATTTAAATTATCCATCCATAATGATATTTTTGTTATATCATGCATATCATAAATATTATGGTTGATAGGTGTGAGTATAATTGTGGAATTGAAACCCAGGTTGATTGGGTCGGGAATTAAGTTATGAGATGCGAACCGATAGAAGGGTAAACAGGTTACATGTCGGTAAATTAGGACCTTCCGGTATAGGTGGGACTCCGTCGAAATTTCCGGTAGATGTTAACACGAAGACCGTGAATATGTATATATATAAAAAAATTAACTACTCTGTTTTTCTTTTGACATGAGATTGTGGTTTTATCCCAGAAATGGGGGATGTTACATTTTGGTATCAGAGCTCAGGTTGCTATTCCGGGGATAGGAATGATTATAAGGTTTTGAATATGTGGTTCAGAATAGTGAGAACAAGGCAAGTAGCCAAGACTAATCCATTCCTAGTTCGGGGAAGTGATCAGAGTCTTCGTTATGAAAGTGATCCAGATTGGGATCCCTTGACAGACACTTGCTCTCATGTACCTGCAACATCAGTATACTCTGAAGGAGGCGAGTCAGTGGGACTTCGAGATGATTCATTGTCCCGTCAGGCTGGGGTAACAATGCCCGATGCATCAGACATATGGGGGGAGATAATATACCCCTATCAGTGGCATCGGTAGACGGGTCAAACCCATTTTAGGATCCTGCTTCTATGGATCATATAGTGGGAGCCTCCAGTACAGCTCCTAGATCAAGGGGAGTAGTCACCATAGTGCAGTAGGTGAGGTGTATGAGAGGGATGGGGTATATGACTTACCATGGTAAAAAGGATGTTGAGGTTGCTGGGCTTTGGCTGGAAAAGAAAAAAAAAGAAGAAAAAAGGAAAGAGTTATAAATCAGATGTAGGTGCCAGAGATTTGATAGTTCTTATAGAGGGGTAAAACTATATATTGAAGGGTCAGGATTGAGGGTAGATCTTTTTCGTTTGAGTTATATGATTTTTACTTGAATCTTGGCATGGCTTGGCTAAGTAAACATAAGGCATAAATGGATTGTTTCACCAAGACAGTGACAATCCAATGAATAAGTGATAAAAGAGTAGTGGTTAAAGGGGAACAAAAAGATATTCCAAGTTATGTACTCTCAGTCTTGGTGGCTAGAAAGTTATTGATAAAGGGTTGTTCTGCTTGGTTAGCCCTTGTAAGGGAGCTGGAAAGGGTAGTCTAGATTTGGCTAGTATTCCCGTTGTGAGGGAGTTTCAAGATGTATTCCCAGAGGAGTTGCCTGGACTACCTCCGGTTAGAGAAATTAAAGTGTCTATAGAAACTATTCTATAGGATGACATCTATGGAATTGGCTGAACTGAAGGTCCAGCTTCAAAATGGTTAGATAAAGGCTTCATTTGGCCTAGTAACTCGCCCTGGGGAGCTTCGATATTGTTTGTAAAAAAAACAAAAAAAGGGGGGGGATGGCAGATTTTGATTGTGCATTGATTTTCATCAATTGAATAAGTGATGGTGAAGAATAATTATCCATTCCCATGAATAGATAATTTGTTTGATCAGTTGAAGGGTGTTAAGGTGTTCTCTAAGATGGAGTTAAGATCTGGATATCGCCAGTTGAGAATCAAGGAACAAGACAGATAAATGACTGCATTCCGAACCCGTTATGGACATTATGAGTTTTTAGTAATGCCTTTCGGGTTAACTAATGCTTCTGCCATGATTATGGACTTGATGAATCGGGTGACCAATATGCGGGGGTATTTATTGACAATGTCTTGGTGTATTCAAGCTCTTACTTGGAGTATGAACAACATCTAAGGGTTGTGCTACAAACTGTAAGGGAGAATCAATTATATGCAAAGCTGGATAAGCGTGAGTTATAGCTCAAAGAAGTAATTTTTTTTTAGGCCATGTAATATCCGTAGAAGGTATTGTGGATCCAAGAAAGGTAGAGGCCATATTGAAATGGGAAAGGCCTACCAACATGACAGAAATCCAGAGTTCTTGGGTCTTGCTAGGTATTATAGGAGGTTTATTGAGGGGTTCTCCACCATAGCATCACCTTTGACTAAGCTGACCCGCAAAGAAGTCAGGTTTGTTTGGTCGGGAGAGTGTGAAGCGAGCTTTCAAGAACTGAAGGAAAGACTCATTTCTGCTCCTGCGCTGGCCCTTCCATCAGGGACAGAAGGGTTTATGGTATATAATGATACCTCAAAAAGGGGTCTAGGATGGGTGTTGATACAACACGGGCGTGTGATTTCTTATGCATCAAGACAACTAAAGTCGTATGAGGTGAATTACCCAATTCATGGCCTAGAACTTGCAGCAGTGGGGTTTGCCTCAAGAGTATGGAGACATTATTGTTTGGGTCACAAGTTTAAATCTTTACAAACCATAAAAGTTTGAAGTATTTGATGTCACAAAAGGAGTTGAATATGTGACAAAGAAGATGGGTAGAGTTAATAAAAGATTACGATTGTGTGATTGACTACCATCCTAGTAAGGCTAATATAGTAGCCGATGCATTGATTAGGAAGGGAAAAATAGTGATGAATGATATGGAGATTTAGGAATAGGGAAGTATAGTGGAATTGAAGAAATTAGGCTTGCGATTAAGTGTAGGGTCTGAGGGATCACTATTAACTCAGTTAAAGATCCGATCGATGCTTTGAGATAGGATATCAAGGAGAGTGTAAACCAGGTAGATGAAAAAGTAAAGGATATCAAGGAGAGTGTAAACCAGGGTATAGAGAAAGCACTCCAAATGTTATCCGGTGGGCTAATAGCTATGGGTAGGCGAATTTATTTACATGATCATAAGACTTTGAAGGATGAAGTATGAAGAGAAGCTCATGAATCCTGATTCGCTACTCATCCGGGAAGTACGAAGATGTATAAAGATTTAAAGGAATACTATTGGTGGCCATATATGAAGAGGGAGATAGCATAATTTGTGTCGAACTGTGGGATTTGTCAACAAGTAAGATAGAACACCAGAGACCTGTAGGGGATTTATAGTTATTATCGGTTCCAGAATGGAAATGGGAGGATATTTATATGGATTCTATGACAAGATTACCTAGGGGAAAGAAGGGGAATGATGTTGTATGGGTGGTTATGGATTGACTGACAAAATCTATTTTTGTTTTTGCCTATAAAAATGACTGATTCGGTGGATAAGCTAGCAAAAATTATATGTAAAAGAAGTAATTAGACTTCATGGAGTGCCAGTGTCGATTATGCCGGAGCAGGATCCAAGGTTCACGTCGAGATTATGGCCTAATTTACAACGAGCATTGGGGAAAAAGTTGAATCTAAGCACAACATCTCATCTTCAGACGGATGGTCAATCTGGAAGGACTATTCAAACTCTTGAAGATCCTTTGGGGTCCTGTGTACTGGAGTTCGGAGGGAACTGGGAAGATCTCCTGCCATTGGTGGAGTTTACTTATAATAATAGTCATCAAGCTACTATTGGTATGGCTTCATATGAAGCATTGTATGGGAGGACATGTCGTACCCAATTTGTTGGGAGGAAGTAGGAAAAAGGAAGCTTTGGGGACCTGAAATGGTACAACTGACAACTAACAAGGTGAGGGTGATCAGAAAGAGGATGAAGGAAGCCAGGAAAAAAAAAAGGGGGGGGGGTTATGCAGATAACCGAAAAAGGCCTTTAGAATTCCAAATGGGGGATAAGGTATTTTTGAAGGTGGCGCCTTGGAAAGGCATCATTCGATTTGGAGAAAAAGGGAAATTAGCTCCGAGATATATATTGGCCCTTTTGAGATTAAGGAAAGAATCGAACAAGTTGCCTACCGTGAGAGTTGCCTGCATATTTGGATAAGATTCACAATGTGTTCCATGTGTCATTGCTGCAAAAGGCCAAGATAGACCCCTCACGGGTATTACCACACGTTTCCTATGAAGATTAAAGAGGATTTAACCATGGAAGCTAAGCCTGTCAAGATCTTGGATCGAGATGTGAGGGTGTTAAGGAATAAGAGAGTTTCTCTGGTGTGAGTCTTGTGGAGAAACTCTCGAATAGAAGAAGAAATATGGGAAAGAGAATTTGAAATGAAGCAAAAGTTCCCGCATTTATTCTTCAACATAGGTACGTAACTTAAATTTCGAGGACAAAATTTCTATTAGGAGGGGAGAATGTAAACCCCGGGGAAAAATAAAGGTTGCTTAGATTGCGAACTAACTACATGAGAAATAAGAGTGAAGAAATTCATGCATATGGTTAAATAAAAACAGGAATTTAGAAATTTTTGGATATAAGTTTATGGACGAAATATTTCGAGACAATATAAATCAACCCAAAAATGTTGAGGGTTGGATTAAATTAAAGAAAATAAGATAAACTAAAAAGAAGTGGGGGCAAAACGAATACATTTAAAGAAAATGGGGTCTAAATGCAAATAAGAATAATTATAGAGTATAAATACTACTCTTCTTATCAAAAATAGATCTGCAACTATCGTGAAGAAAGAAGAGAGGGAGTTTTGGTATCTATTTCTACAAATCAAGAGAGAAACACCAAAATTTCAAGAACCCATCCAAGATTTAGGGTTTATAGATGGAATAAACACTTGTGGGCAAGTGATTAACAAGGAAATTGAACAAGAAGAGAAGATGGAGGGCTAGCTATCATTAGATAAGAAAGGAGGAAGTTGAAAATCTTCAACTGGTTGAAGATCAAAACCTTAATTCGTACCGGGTAAGGTGTTCTAAACATGATCTTATAAGTCATTTTAAATTCGATAAGGAATTGATGCCTTGATGTGAATTATAGATTAGGGTTCTTAGACTTAAATTTGGGGGAAAAGTATTTGTTGTAAAAATTAAGTTAATTCATGTGTGGAATGTGATTTGGGGACGTGAAACAATGATAATTTACCCAGAAAATATAGTTTGGGAAATTTATGTGTGAAGGGAAGGGGGGGTGACGAATCTGGACAGACTCGTCTCCTGACTTTCAGTAATATTTCGGATAGGAGGATGAGGGAGAACCAGTGTCCTTCATAGAAATTATAGTTTTGGATGTTAGCTAACTAAGGAAATTGGTCTTGCTCAATTTAGAGCTGTAGAACTCCAGTTATGGGTTATCAACCGAGATGGGGTCATGACAGACCCTGTAGAGCAGTAAGTCTGATTTTTGATGAGCAATTATGACTATCTTAGGGGCAGAACTGGGTTCTCCTTCCTCAGGGGACTTGTAGCCCCATGTCTTAGTTTTCCAACGAGACCAATCTTGCTTGCAACGAAGTTCTATAACTCTAGATATAGTTAAAAATCTAAAGAGAGGTCGGACAGTAACAGTTCAATGTCTAGACAGTAACAGTTCAATATCTTGACAGTAATAGTTCAAGACAGTAATAGTTCAATGTCTAGACAGTAACAGTTCAAAAATGAGACAGTAACAGTTGGACAATAACAGTCCAAACGTCTGTTAATGACCGATTTTGACTACATTAGAGGCAGAACTGGGTTCTTCCCAAAACATAGAACTTGTAGCCTCATGTCTTACCTTTCCAACGCCACAAATTTCACTTGAATCGGAGTTCTATAACTCCAGATATAGTTAAAAATATAAGGAGAGGTCAGACAGTAACAGTTCAAAAATGGACAGTAACAGTTGGACAGTAACAGTCCAAGTGTCTGTTAATGAGCGATTTTGACTACCTTAGAGGCAGAACTGGGTTCTTCCCAAAACATATAACTTGTAGCCTCATGTCTTACCTTTCCAACGCCACAAATGTCACTTGAATCGGAGTTCTATAACTCCAGATATAGTTAAAAATCTGAGGAGAGGTCAGACAGTAACAGTTCAAAAAATGGACAGTAACAGTTGGACAGTAACAGTCCAAGCGTTTGTTTATGAGCGATTTTGACTACCTTAGAGGTAGAACTGGCTTCTTCCTAAAACATAGAACTTGTAACCTCATGTCTTACCTTTCCAACGACACAAATTTCACTTGAATCGGAGTTCTATAACTCCAGATATAGTTAAAAATCTGAGGAGAGGTCAGACAGTAACAGTTCAAAAATGGACAGTAACAGTTGGACAGTAACAGTCCAAGCGTCTGTTAATGAGCGATTTTGACTACCTTAGAGGCAGAAATGGGTTCTTCCCAAAACATAGAACTTGTAGCCTCATGTCTTACCTTTCCAACGCCATAAATTTCGCTTGAATCGGAGTTCTATAACTCCAGATATAGTTAAAAATCTGAGGAGAGGTCAGACAGTAACAGTTCAAAGACGAAGCAGTAACAGTTGGACAGTGAAAGTCCAAATATAAAGAAAGGAATGATAACTAGGATTGGAAAAAGAACGACAGTAATAATGAGTGAAATGAGAAAAACATAAAGTACTAAGAAATGACTGAAAGAAAGACTTATTGGTTGTTGATATGGTTATTATAAAACATATCATTGAGTGAGGAAAATTTATGAGATAAACCTGTGATTTGCAGGATGGACCACAGACATGGTGCAACAGCAGCAGCAAGGGAGCACGAGTAGAGCTTCTATTGCAGGTAGGTGATTCACACCTATGCTTCCTAGTTAAATTCCATGATTTAATATATTTTGATGTGAAATGTGAATTACTGAATGTATGTGTATTCAAGGTGAAAAGTTGTTATGTGAATTGCCAAGTGATGAAATTATCACTGAAAAAGGAAAACATGAGAAGTGTGATTTGAGGCATAAACTAGCATACATTAAGTGTATGTTAGGATCCCGGGTAAGGGGATCACCATGTATTGTCTAGCATACATTGAGTGTATGTTAGGATCCCGGGTAAGGGGATCACCCTGTATTGTCTAGCATACATTTAGTGTATGTTAGGATCCCGGGTAAGGGGATCGTCACGAATGGACTAACATACATTTAGTGTATGTTAGGATCCCGGGTAAGGGGATCTCCACGTATTGGCTACCATACATTCAGTGTATGTTAGGATCTCGGGTAAAGGGATCACAATGGAATGGCCAGCATACATTCATTGTATGTTAGGATTCCGGGTAAAGGGATCGGCTTATATCGACTCCTATGGGGTGGTGATGACGATACCAGTGAAATTGGTATCGGGAATGTGATAAGCAAAAGTAATCACATTGATGTCTGGAATGAAGGTTGATAGTGGTAGAGGGAACGATTATCAATAGTTGAATAAGGAAGAGATTTTAAATAAATAAAAAAACTAGAAGGGAGAAGTAAATGAAATATGAATGCATGTTGCCCTTGAAATTATTAGATATTCATATTGTTATATTTATGGAAATATTCACCTCGCAATAATATGTATTTTGTTTCAGGATCATCGCATGCACGACATGAGTAGATCCTAGTTTATGTTTCCTTTTTGAAGTCTAGGTTCTAGGGAGTATACCCTTGTATTTTGTAAACATGAAAATGGTTGTATAACTTAATTTGTATAATAAATGTTTAAACTTGATTGGATGAATTTAACGTTGTAGTTTATATAACCATATTTCATGTCTATGAATTTATATTTATTTAAATTATCCATCCATAGTGATATTTTTGTTATATCATGCATATCATAAATATTATGGTTGATAGGTGTGAGTATAATTGTGGAATTGAAACCCAGGTTGATTGGGTCGGGAATTAAGTTATGAGATGCGAACTGATAGAAGGGTAAACAGGTTACATGTCGGTAAATTAGGACCTTCCGGTATAGGGGGGACTCCGTCGAAATTTCCGGTAAATGTTAACACGAAGACCGTGAATATGTATATATAAAAAAAAAATTAACTACTCTGTTTTTCTATTGACATGAGATTGTGGTTTTATCCCAGAAATGGGGGATGTTACATCTTTGCACCAGCTCCTAAAGATTTAGCTGGCCATAGGATTGACAAGGGCAAATTTGTGGTTATATCAGGTGCACCAGGTCATTTCTCATATAGTCCAATTGGTATGCCCATAAGGAGAAGGGCTTAGCAGCACACCGGTGGTGTATCTGGCAGGGGCAAGGTTACCTACCACTCCCCCTTCTTTATGTTAATTCGCAGTTGGAATGTCAGAGGGTTAAATAGCCCTCTAAAGCAACATGAGGTTGCCAACCTCATGCGGAAGAATAAATTAGATGTTTGTGGTCTTTTGGAGACTGAATTGGTTTCGTCTAAAGTGACTTCAATGCAGCAATTTAGGCTGAAAAAATGGAAGGTCCTGTCCAATGCAGCAGTGGCCTCAACAGCTATAATTGTGGTCTTCTGGAATCCTGCTACTATCAATGTTGATTTGCTTGGTTTTTCAGCTCAAAGCCTTCATGTTCTTATTTATAGCTTGGTTCATCAGTTCAGATTTTATGCTTCTTTTGTTTATGGGTTTAACACTGTCATTACTAGGAGAACTCTTTGGGATGATTTAAGGAACTGGAGTCCTAATTCCCCTTGGCTCATTTTAGGTGACTTCAACTCTCTTCTTTCTCAAGCTGACAAGCACCATGGGGAACCTGTGTCCAATTATGAGATTGCTGATTTCAGGTAGTGTTGCTCTGACCTTGGGCTAACAGATTTAAATTACTCTGGTTGCCACTACACATGATCTAATGGCAGTGTTTGGAGCAAACTTGACCGTGTCCTTGTCAATCCCTTTTGGTCTTTTGCTCATGCTTCAGTCCATGTTCACTTTGATAATCCTGGGGCATTCTCTAATCATTCTCATGCCACTGTTTCTTTCCACTCTCGACAACTGATGGGTAAGAAGTGCTTCAAATTCTTTAATATATGGACTAACCATGCTAGCTTTTTGGAGTTGGTTGTAGATAAATGGCATTATGAAGTTCATGGGTCCCCCATGTTCATCCTATGGAAGCACCTTAAACACCTTAAGGGGCCTTTGAGGGAACTCAATAAACTTCATTACAGCCACATCTCTGAGAGGGTTGCTCTTGCTAAGGCTGCTCTGGATGCTCATCAAACTATTTTCTCTAATGACCGGGACAATACTCAACTTCATGCAGTTTGACAAGCACCTCCGACAGAACCTTCTCCATCTTAAAGCAGCAGAAAGGCAATTCTTTTCCCAAAAGCTCAAGTGTAATTTTTTCAAGGAGTGTGATAAAGGCACTTCATTCTTTCATGCTCTTATGAATCGAAAGCATTGGCAGAATTATATTCCTGCAATTCAACACAGTGATGGCACTCACTACTTTTATTGATGAGGTTGGGGTTGTCTTTGTGGACTTTTATAGTCAGTTACTTTGCACTTCAAAAGACACTCTTCCTCTTGATGTTAATGTTATTCAGCATGGCCCGTGCCTGGATGCTGATTCACATGCTTCTCTTCTTGCTCCAGTTTCTGATATGTACATCAAGCATGCCTTATTTACTATAGATGATGCTAAAGCCCCCGGGCCTGATGGATTCTCCTCTTGTTTTTTCAAAAAGTCCTGGGATGTTATTGGTGAGGATTTCTGTCTTGCAGTGTGGGATTTTTTTGAGTCTGGTGCTCTCCTTAAACAAATTAATCACTCCATCAATTGAGAATAATAGAATGACTTAGGTTGGCCTTAGCCAACCTTTCCTATTTATATATGTAGGGCAGAATACAGCAGTAACCGTAGGGATTACAACATTGGAGTAATCCTACATTAATTTCTTATTCAGAGATATATATGCTATACATTCTATATACATTCTATAATATGCCCCCTCAAGCTGAGGGTGGAGGATTGACCCGAAGCTTGAACCTGAAAGCAGTAAAGGACGCAGCGAAAAGTGGTTTGGTGAAGACATCAGCAAGTTGATCCTGAGAGGGGATAAAGCGAATCTGAATTTCCTTCTTCGCAACCTGGTCACGGACAAAATGGTAATCTACCTCAACATGCTTAGTACGAGCATGAAAGATAGGATTCGCTGAGAGATAAGTCGCACCAAGATTATCACACCAAATAGTAGGAGCAGAGACGGAGGGAACCTGTAGATCTGTTAACAAATATTGAAGCCAGATGACCTCAGCAGTACCATCTGCTAAGGCTTTATACTCAGCCTTGGTGGAGGAGCGGGCAACTGTACGTTGCTTGCCGGATTTCCATGAAATTGGTGTCTGACCAAAGAAAACAAGATAGCCACCCGTAGATTTGCGATCATCAATACTCCCAGCCCAATCGGCATCTGTAAAACCATGAAGAGCAAAAGAGGTACCTCGAGTGATATGAAAACCATAGGATGTCGTTCCTTTGAGGTAGCGGAGTATGCGTTTAACAACAACCCAATAGGAATCTGTAGGAGCATGCATGTACTGATAAACTCTGTTTACAGCAAAGCAGATATCTGGACGAGTGAATGTAAGATACTGAAGAGCACCCATAATTTGACGAAATCGTGTGGGATCCGAAAATGGATGATCCGGCTGTAGAGCAAGTTTGGAAGGAGAAACTGAAGTATCAACGGGTTTGCAAGAAGTCATACCAGCCCGAGTGAGGATGTCAAGAATATATTTGTGTTGGCGCAACATCAGACCCATACCTGTAGACTGAACTTCAATACCGAGAAAGTAGTGAACATCACCTAAGTCATGAAGCTTGAATTCAGAGCTTAGTAACTGGACTAGATGATGAAGCATGGCAGAGTTGCTGCCTGTAAGCAGAATATCATCAACATAGATGAGGAGATAAAAGATATTAGTGCCATCAGATAAGATAAACAGGGAGGTGTCAACCTTAGAGGCAAGGAAACCAATAGAAAGTAAAAAATCACTCAGACGAATGTACCATGCCCTTGGTGCCTATTTTAAACCATATAGTGACTTGTGTAATCTGCACACATGAGATGGAAGAGTAGTGTCAACAAAACCTGGAGGTTGTTTCATGTAGACTTCTTCAATAAGAACACCATTGAGAAAAGCATTATGAATATCAAGCTGATGAATCTTCCAATTACGGGAAACTGCAATTGAAAAGACTAATATGACGGTGGCCTGTTTAATAACTGGGCTGAAAGTTTCAGAATAATCAATGCCTTCCTGTTGAGTAAAGCCTCTAGCAACTAGACGGGCTTTATAACGGTCAATGCTGCCATCAACACGATGTTTGATGTGATATAACCATCGGTTGCCCACAACATTCATCGAAGGATGAAAGGCCACTAGGGACCAAGTGTGATTGGATCGTAAAGCCTTGATCTCATCACACATAGCATCATGCCAAGCAACATATTTATCTGCATCAGAAAAGGCAACAGGTTCAGAGGAAGGAGAAAGCAATACCCGGGTGGCAGCTGTATTAGCTGCAGCAGAGGAGACCATATTTGCGGTTTTGGGCTGCCGTGATCTAAGGACCATAGGGTGCCAGCTGAGCAACGATGGTGATGTAGGAGAAGGAGGCATCACAGAGGTGGCCTGATGCAGTGGATAAGCTGAGAGATCAACCACCAGATTCAGACCAGGGGAAGAAACCGTGGAAGAAACTGCCGCAAGTGGAGAGCTGGCAGCAGAGGCAGAGTCTGCAGAAACCGGGTTACTGGCAGAATAAAGAGAAGCAGAGGAGGAATCAGAGGATGTCCCACTATTATCAAGGACCTCGTGCTGGAGAGCAGGAAACATTGAGCTGCAACCTGTACCTGCAACAGTATGGTGAGATAAAGATGCATGTGGTGAGCGGCAAGGGAAAGATGGAGGTTGTGGTGTTTGGGTCGGCAGTGAGGGCAGGGCAGAGGCAGAGGCGGAATGGGGTGTGTTTTGAGCGGTGAACAAAGGGGAGTGGGTTAGATTTGGGAGGATGGTAATAGGGGATGGTGTGTGGGTTTGAGTGGAGACCTGCGCAATCTGTTCAGATTTATCAAATGGAAAAACATGTTCATGAAAACGGACATGACGGGAGATATAAATGCGATGAGATTCAATGTCAAAACATCGATAACCAAGATGAGAGGGACTGTAGCCAAAAAACACACAAGGAGAAGACCGAAAATCCAATTTATGATTATTATAAGGACGCAAAAAAGGAAAACATAGACATCCAAAAGTACGTAAAAAATGATAATCAGGAGACCGTTGAAACAAACAATCAAAAGGGGATCGATTATCAAGAACAAGAGTAGGCATACGATTAATGAGATAAACCGAAGTGTCAAACGCATAATTCCAAAAACAAAATGGAGCTTTACATTGACCTAGAAGAGTAAGGCCGGTTTCCACAATATGTCTATGATGTCTTTCTACTGTTCCATTTTGTTCGTGAGTATGAGGACTAATCAGACGATGATGAATACCAATAGTCTGAAAGAAAGTGGAGAGTTTACGATATTCACCGCCCCAATCAGTTTGAATAGATTCTATTTTTGATGAAAACTGACGTTCGACAAGAGTTTGAAATTGATGGAAGACATAATAAACATCAGATTTTGCAACAAGTGGATAATACCATATATATTTTGTGTGCGCATCAACAAATATAACAAAATAACGATAACCATCCGAAGAAAAAAGGGGAGCAGGACCCCACACATCACTAAAAATCAATTCAAGCGGAGCAGAAGTTTTGTGACCAGTAGGTCTTAAAGGCAAACGCGATGATTTTTCTAAGGGACAACTTTGACATTGAAAATTAAGACGTTTGTTGTTACAAATAATCTTATTTTTCGAGACTAAAAATTGAAAAATGTCGGAGTTAGGATGACCTAGGCGACGATGCCACAAATCAGCAGAAGCAGAGATGCAAGGAGACCAATAGGCTTGAGGAATTGACGGGACGGAAGACCCGAACCTTGACAAAGTATAGAGATCATCTTTACTCTGTCCTGAGAGGAGTACTTCATTGGTGTTGAGATCCTTGACATAAAACAGAAAAGGGTGAAACTCAAAATAAACATTATTATCGAGACAATTTCTGAACAGAAAGCAAAGGTTTCGTGATTGCAGGAACATGTAGGACATTAGATAAAGTGAACGAACGATGTGGGTTATATATTTTTGTATGGCCAATATGAGATATGGAAAGTCCCTTACCATCACCAACATGCAAATTATCATTACCATTGTATGGTTCTGAAGCAGTCAAGGTTGCAAGGTCAGGTGTGACGTGTTGATTTGCACCGGTGTCCGGAACCCAGTCAGCAGTACCTGCAGAATTATGTAGTGCCAGATTGGCACTATGTTGCTATCCATAGCTACGTTGCTGAAGTTGGGAGCACTGAGGAGCAGTGTGTCCGAAGTTTTGACATAATTGGCAGCGGGAATTGGATCCCCTGTTGCGCTGCCAATTTCCCTGCCAGCTGCTGTGTCTGTTGTTGTTGCTGGAAGTGCTATGGAAGCTACGAAAATCAGGCCTGGAGCCAGATTTTCGAGACCCTCTGTGAAGGTTTTGTTGAGGACGCCAACTGCCATAAGAACGACCCCTATTGCGTCCAAACTGAGCAGAAGGCTGACAGTGAGAGAGGAGTGCTGAAGGTGGGATGTTTGGCATGGGCAGCAATGGTGCATGAATGGCAACAGATCCCATAGACAAATGAGAGGATTTATTAATAAATTCATGAGTTAGCAGATGACTAAGCAAATCAGCATATGGTAGAGGATCTGCCCTTGTAACAAGACTTGTCACTAAGTCCTTAAATTCTCCGTGAAGGCCACGAAACACATATAGATTGAAATCGGTTAGCGAAATAGGTCGGCTAGCAGCTGCTAGCTCATCAAATAAAGTCTTAGCTTTTTTGCAGAAATTGAGTTACCAAATCATCACCTTGTCGAAGGTCTTGAAGGGAGCCATGAAGTTGCATAATACGAGAGTTGGATGTAGAAGCTAGAGCTTGCTCAAGTGTGTGCCAGACAGAACATGAGGTTAGACAATCAATAATAAGATGAAGAACTTCCATGGATAGCGAAGAGAGCAAGGCACTTAGAATGAGTTGGTCCTGTTGTTTCCAACGAAGAAAGAGTTGAGATACCTGAAGAGAGACACCATCGGCAGCAAGAATATGTGGAGAGGGACAGGAGTTTGAACCATCAACAAAGCCGAAAACCCCTTGGCCTAAGAGATACGGTTTCATCTGCATTCGCCAATACAAATAATTTGTGTTTGTCAATTTCAAAGAGATGACCTGATGAGTGTGGGAGAGGGACACAATTGCCTGGCAGAAGCTGCAGTAGCTTCAGCAGAAGGGGACGACAGCAAAGGAGCATTATTGGGGTTGAGAAGAGCATGGCCAACATCTATATGTTGTGGCCACTGCAGAACTGAAGCTGAAGAAGAAAGTGGTCCTGCGGCAGGAGTGCAGGAAGGCACAACCGGTGCTGCTGCAGAGGAAGAGATGGCTGCCGGCTGAGAAGGATCCATTGCAGAGAGGAGAAGAGGTGTTTTAGTTTATTTAGGGCTCTGATACCAAGTTGAGAATAATAGAATGACTAAGGTTGGCCTTAACCAACCTTTCCTATTTATATATGTAGGGCAGAATACAGCCGTAACCGTAGGGATTACAACATTGGAGTAATCCTACATTAATTTCCTATTCAGAGATATATATGCTATACATTCTATATACATTCTATAATACCATCATTGCTCTAATCCCTAAATTGGCCAATGCTATATCTGCTTCAGATTTTCGTCCGATTTCCTGTTGTAATGTGATATATAAAGTGATTGCTAAGATTCTAACTGTGAGACTATCCCATGCTCTTGCAACTATTATTAGTCCAATGCAGAATGCCTTTCTAGGTAGTCGATTGATGGCAGATAACATTCATTTAGTCCAAGAGCTCCTCCAAAACTATAAGAGAAAACAAACTTCTCCCCGATGCCTGATGAAGATTGATTTCAGGAAAGCTTTTGACTCGGTTCAATGGCCTTTTCTCCGTCAACTTTTGCTGTTGCTTGGGTTTCCAAGTCGTTTTGTCCACTTAATTATGCAATGTGTAGAAACTACCTCTTACTCTGTAGCTGTTAACGACAGTATTTATGGTTTCTTCCCTAGGATGGATGGTGTTTGGCAAGGTGATCCTTTATCCCCTTATCTTTTTATTGCTTGCATGGAATATCTCTCCAGGATGCTCCATATAGCTTCTCTGTCTCCTGGCTTCCGCTTCCACCCGAAGTGTGACTCTCTAGGCATTTGTCATCTGGCGTTTGCTGACGATGTCATCCTGCTCTAAAGAGGAGATAGACATTCTGTTACCTCTCTGTTTCAGCAATTCGCCATCTTTGGGAGGACCTCAGAGCTGGAAATTAATGCTAATAAATCCTCCATCTATTTCGGCGGAGTATCGGACAGCATGAAACAACTTATCCTATCAGATACGGGGTTTGTTGAAGGGTCCTTTCGTTTCCGTTACTTGGCGTTCCCCTCAGCCCTCACGGACTCCTTGCCAGTCAATTCTCTCCTCTTCTCCATAAGCTAGAATCGGCAATTCAAAGTTGGCTGGGGAAGCATCTCAGTTATGCTGGGAGAGTGGAGCTGCTCAAGTCTACCCTATATGGTATGGTTCAATTCTAGCTGAATATTTTTCCTGTTCTTGATATTGTTATCAAGCAAATCATCTTTCTCTACCGCAATTTCTTGTGGACTGGTACTGTCTCGCGGAACAAATCTGCATTGGTTGCTTGGTGCACGGTTTGTCTTCCTAAAAATGAAGGTGGATTGAGTCTTTTTGACATCAGAGCTTGTAATAACAGTTTTCTTGCTAAACAAATCTGGAATATTTATCTTAAAGCTGATTCCATTTGGATTCAATGGGTCCATCATTACTGTTTACATACTCACTCCATTTGGGACACTACAGCTCACCCACGTTCATCTCCTTTATGGAAATCCATCATCAACTTTCGGGACAAGCTTGTTGAAATTGGTGGAGGCCAGTCCCATGTTCTCTCTTTGATGGAAATCTAGTGCTGCTCTGATGGCCCTTTCACAACCAACGCTTATGACTTCTTGCGGTTTCGAAGCACTCCAGTGCATTAGAGAATGGTCGTCTGGGAGTCATGGTTTATGCCAAGATACAGTTTTACTCTATGGTTGGTGGTTTTGGGAAGGCTTCGTACAAGAGATAGGCTATGTTTCCTCCAAACAGACTCATCATGCGTCTTCTTCCAGATGGATGAGGAGTCACATAGCCACCTGTTCTTTAGTTGCCATTGGACCTCCCTTCTCTAGCAGATGATTAGAAATTGGTTACGTATAACAAGGCACATGTCAACCATAAGCAGTGCTATTCGGGGGCTGTGTCGAGGTGGAAACAATGCAGATGGAAGAATGAGGTGTGTCTTTCTTGGTATCCTTGTTTATATAATCTGGGAGGAGAGGAACAAAAGAATATTTGACAGCAAATGCACTTCTATTGCTTCTCTCTTCCGCAAATTCCAGACTCTATTTTTCATAGTTTTCCATTTTTATCAGAGTGATCATTTTTCTCTCCATGTTAGCTGCTGATCTGCCTATTGTTGACCTGTCTCTCTTTGTTCTGGGTGTGCTGGTTGTGTGTTTCTGGTCCCATCTGCCATTCAGTTCTGATGGCTTGGTTGGTGGGTTTCTTCCTAGTTGAGTAGACGATGGTGGTGGTTTCTTTGGCTAGATCTTTTGTTTCTTCGTGTTCTACATGGGTTTGCATGGGATTGCATGTATTTTTACGTCACACATTTTGGATTTCTATTGGTTCATGGTATTTCTGCTTGGCTTGCATGGGGTTGCATGAGATTTTACGTATGCATTTATTTCGGCTGGGAGTGAGCTTCTCGGGTTGGCTGGTTTCTCTCTTGGATTCTTGTTGATTTGGTGGGCCCTATTTGCTACAAGTGGCGGCTTTTGGTTGCTTTGGATGTTCTCCTAGCTTGTTCCTTTTCTTTGTCATGTTAGGATGTGGGTTTTCTGTTTGGTTTGCTATAGTTTTTTTTTTTATCAAATGTAAGAAATGTATAGATAAAAAATAGCAAGACAAGCTTGCAGTACAAGCTGGAGACCAGCAATACAAAGGATATACATATTCTGGCAAAGGGAACAGGCTCCCTAAAAGACCAAAATAGCAAACCATTGAAAAAATAATAACAGTGAAAAAACCAACAATGGTTATGAGAGGAACCAAAGCGTCTAAGGTTCCAACCTAACACAAAGCAAAATAAAGCAGAAGCTGACGAGGATGAGTCAGCCACAACTACAAGATGAAAGGATGAATGAAACTCTTAGCAGGAGAGGCTGGAGGCTGGAGCCAGAAGCCCACAAGCTGAAGCTAAGAGCAGACAAGCCGATGAGCACAATAGAAAGCCATACAGAAAATCCAGGGACGATGAACGTTTTGCCATCCATGTAGATACAATTACCAGCCATCCATGCAAAGCATGCCCATCCATGCAGAGACGTAGAAGACCATCCTTGCAGAGATAGAGACAACCCATCCAGGCTCCAGCTAGAACACATTAAAACACCACCAGCAACCAAGAAAAGGTGGCAACAACTCATCCATGCAGATACAAGGAATAGTGAACACAAGAGAATGTAGACAGATGGCTAAAGATCAGCCAAGAAGCACAGAACCGGTGTCAATAAAACCGGCCAGCAGCTGAATTACCAAGCAAAAAAGGCCACATGCAAGTGCATGCAGAGCCATTTCATCATCACATCCAGAGAACGAACCATAGCCAATCAGAAGCTTCCACCCAGCCAAATTAAATGAAAAACCATGCAGAGACCATGCAGATACGGGGAACCATGCACGTCCACCCCTCAATATGCAAGGTCTAACAGAAATACCAAGAACTAATCAAGATAAAAGAACGTGGAAACGCATGCAAGCTCATGCGATCCCATGCAGGACACAAAGGAACCACAAGCAGACAAATGAAGATAAATGGAACCGACCAATGAGGAGTGCACACATCGGCAATAGAGCTTCAACACGCCAAGGAAAAACCAGCCAAGAGCAGCATCCAACATTGACTCCTTGATGAAGAGACGTGGAATCACCATGCAGAAATAGAGCAATCTCAGCTTTTTGATTTTATTAGCCCCAATTTTAACATGTCATGAACTTGTTTTTCAATTTCAGCTTTTTGAAAATAGGCATACCTATAAGGCCACACGTTGATGGGCGTTGTTCCTTCCTGTAAAATGATGTGATGATCCACTTCCCTTGTCGGAGGAAGTTGTGTTGGCTCCTGGAATAAATCCTCAAATTCTGCCAATAGGTGTTTTATTTATGGATTGACACTCTGTGATGTTGGACTAGCTGAAGATTGAAGGCAAATGGCAAACATAGAACTCCTTTGTCTCAAGTCCTTAGCAATAGCTTTCATAGAAGTAGACTGAATTGATGTATCCATCCCCTGTAATTTATGAGTTTGGTTGTGCCACTGGAACTCCATTGTTAATTGCTTCCAGTTACATACCACCGTGCCCAATTGTTCTAGCCAATGGACTCCTAAGACCAAATCCAACCCAACTAATGCTAAAGCATACAGAGTGAGGACAAAAGGGATACCTTGGAGTGCAATATGGACGTTTTCAAATTTCCTTGACATTTTAATGGCCCTCCATTCGCCACCCTGACATTGAAGGAGTCTGTTGGAACTACTGGTAATTGTAGCATATTCACCACCTTTTCACTGATAAAATTATGAGTAGACCCGCTATCAATGAGAACAACCATTTCATAGTGTCCAATTTTTGCCATCACCCGCATGGTTTTATATGTTGTCCATCCAGAAAGTGCATGAAGTGATATTTTCGGTTGAAATTCCAACGAGCTTTCGATGTCATCTCCCTCTGGATATTCACAACAGCCTTCTAACAATAGGAGCTGTGGCCCCTTGTACCTGTGACCAGGTGTGAATTTCTCTTCACAGTTAAAACATAGACCCTGTGCTCGTCTCTTCTGCATTTCATCCCAGGAAAGTCTATTCATAGGTGAAGCTGTTTTGAATCTTGTTGGTGGATGGTAGTCTGCAGGAGTTCGATGGGAATGGTAGTCTGCAGGAGCTTGATGGATTGATCGTGTACTTCTCCTTTGGTGGTTCAACTGCTCACCTCGCATTCTTGCAAGGCTGCTAGCTTCTTTTAATGACTTTGGTTTGAACATTCTTATGCCATCCGCTATTTCAGGTTTGAGGCCCCCCATGAATGTTCCTACTAAAGCTTTCTGTGGCCATCCGTGCACTCGATTACCCAGTCGTTCAAACTCCTTCTGATACTCACGCAAGGACCCTTCCTGTTTCACCTTTGACAAGGCTTCATCAAAGTCCTCACATTCAGTAGGACCAAACCTCGCCCACAGTTCTTCTTGAAAATTATCCCATGTCACCTCCCTGTCTTCTTGTCTATAAGATCGTCTCAACCACTGCCATCATTGATTAGCTTCGCCTTGTAGGTGGAAAGAAGCGAGAGACACCTTTTGAGCTTCAGTGGTGTCTTGAAATTCAAAGAATTGATCCACCCTTGTGAACCATTCAGTAGGTTCATCTCCAGAAAATCGAGGGAGCTCCAAGCTAGCTAACTTTGTAGAAAAAAATAGTCGGCCTCCTTCTGAAATTTCTCTTGGTTCCTCTCTTATGGAACGAGAACGTCTGTTAGGAGAGTTGGTAGTAGGGTCAGAAGGATTGCTAGCTGATGCAGTTTGATTAGATAGAAGGACTTCAGAGAGCTTGCTAAGTACATCTTCTATGTGGTGTAATTTGTCTGTAACACCAACCTCCATGCGACTAAAACTATTTTGGAGTCCACCCAAACCAGCTTCTAAACTCTCAATCCTCTCCTTATTTGTTCCCATGCTCTGATACCAATGATAGGTCCCAATCAGGCTATGAATATTATAGTGCATATAGTATTCTACGTAGGGTGAGAATTAACCGCAAGAGTGTTTATTTGTAAAATTAAGCTTCCTCTTTACTGCTTTTGAAAGAGTTTAAATACAAAGAAGAAAATAACAACCCCTCCTAATTCTGAGATCATATCTCTAAGAATTAGGACACAATCACATTATTAAAATTCAAATACTAACTACTAGACCTATTCTTAAGCAAGCATGCTTTGTGGACATGACTAACAACTTAAACAAAGTCTTTGGCAAACATAACTTCTCCCTACATGTTTTGTCGCACCCGACATCGCGGCGGCTCTAAAATTAATTCTATTATGAAAAGAGAACAGATTTCTGGCATCTTGTTCTTTTAGAAAAAATGTCTTGTTTGAGGAGTCGCCACCTAGTATTATGGTCACTAGGAACCCTAACTGGTCAACAGAGATTCTATGGCTCGGGATTGGTTACGTAAAAAGGAAGATATTATCACCCCTTAAACGTTCTGCCTGAGGCAGACTGCATTGCTGGTTTTGTCTTAAATTGCTAAACATTTATTCGCTTATGCTATGATGATTTGTTTATAATATTCCTGGCTCTGGCGCCAGTGAATATTCGAGCTCGAATAATTCCAACTCTGGCGTTGGTAAAAATTCGTAGCTACGAAAAATTAGATCAATATTTTTTTATTCCCTACTCTAGCGCCAGTGAATAAATAAATAAAAATAAATTGATTTTTACGCATGCACATATTTTTTATTTTTCTAGCTAAATAAAATAAAATACACCGAATAAAAATAATATAAATTTAAACCGGTATTTTTATTCCTAACTCTTGCGTCAGTGAATAAACCAATAAATTTACATTATTTTTATTCATGCATACACATTTTTTTTTTATTTTTTCTACCTTTTTTACTTTTCTGTTTTTTTATTTTTTTATGTTTTTGAGGCTGGGCCCAGCTCAGCCCACATGGGTTGGGCTAGACCCAGCCAGCCCAGCCCGGTCACTAGCCCAAGCCAGTGACCCGGCTGGGCTACACTAGGCACGCGTGATCTAAGTCACGCGTGCATGGCCCTGTTATTGAATTAAACACAGACGACGAAAATGAAATAAGGCAAAGCGGGGGAAACAGAGCAGAAGACTTACCCGGTTCGTTTGCAGGGAATTTGCGTGTGATTGCTGAGGACGACGCTTCTGCCTTCGAATTTCTTCTTACTCCTTCTGCTTTTCACGTTGTATTCCTTTCCTGCGTCTCTGTTTCGGTTTATTTTTCTTCGTTTCTTTTGCTCTGTTTTCAGAACGAACCTATGCTCTCTCTCGGTCAGTTTCGTTTTTTGTTGTTTTAGGCCGGTATTGGTGAGGGAAAGGCTCACTTCTGGTCTGGGGTTTAACCAGAAAACTTAGGAATCCCTCTGGTTTATTTGTGTTTGTCTTGTTTCGGGTTTGTTTCCTCTCTCTCTCTCTCTCTCTCACTCTCAAAACCGCCCCTGTTCTTCGGTGCTCCTCTGCTTATATAGAGCCCGGCGGGTTGGTAACGGCGGTAAGTTGAGGGTCGACCACCATTAAGGCGCCCATAACTGAAACCAACGGACGATTTACTGCTGCAACGTCTCTCAGCCTTTACTGTGGAAAACGGTCGCTGGTTTAAAGAGGAAGATGAACAACGTCCCTTCAAAACGACGCCGTTTAGAGATAAACAGTGGCCATTTTCACTTTGATCCGTAAAGTTTCGAAACTTTTATAATTAAGCTCCTGGTTTAAACAGTAATTTTCCCTGCATTTCGGCGCCTTTTACAAGTTAGTCCTTGGACTTTAATCTGCTGCAATCGTGTCCCCAATTAACCCCAAACTTTGCTATTTCTTCAATTAAGTCCCTGATTTCATTAATTTAATTAAATCCAAAGTCCAATTAAGTCTAAAACTTATCAATTCTCCAATTAAGCCCCTGATTTCATTAATTTAATTAATTCCAAGCTTAATTAAGTCTCAAAACTTATCAATTCTCCAATTAAACCCTTGATTGGATGAATTAAATTAATTTCAAGCTTAATTAAGTCTAAAAATTTATCAATTCTCCAATTAAACCCTTAATTGAATTAATTAAATTAATTCCAAGCTTAATTAGATTAATTTCAAAGTTTAATTAAACCCTAAAATTTCCAATCATGTCGCCTTTAACCCAAATTTTAATTCATTCTTCATTCATTTCATTTTACTTGTTTTTTTTTCATCATTATCATCATTTTTTTTTCTTTTTAGTAAATCAAATAATAATAATAATAAAAATAAAAATAATCAAAAATTGGGTTATAACATGTTTCCTGCACTTGGAAGTTGCTTTTACGTGACAGCGCCTTCTCCCTACATGTTTCCTGCACATAGAAGTTGGCTTTTATGTGACAACTTCTTAGTCCAAATACTTTGGGTTTTTCATGGCCACTCTGACGGATCTTCTTGGTTTATCATGATATAAGGGAACCTGTCCGCCGCTGATCCAAGACATCTGGGGCCTCTATTCAGCAGCACCAGATGATGATGGACGCTAGCTATGGAATAATCTTCGGGAGCAGGATTAATGAAGGAATGCACCAGACGATGATGGAAAGAACGCTTGCTATGGAATGATTTTTGGGAGAAAATTAATTACATAGGCATTGTTCACGTAGAGGCCATGCATGGTTTTCTACTATTCCTTTCCTTTGTAACTCTGGGAGAACATTAATTACATGGCCACTATTCACGCAGAGGCCATGTATAATTATCTTCTCTTCATTTATGCTATTACATTCTAGCTAATTTCTCTTGGGTATGCCACTCGTAATTATGTAGAGAATATTTCTTTTATTTATATACATCTTAATTTTTATTTTTTTTTTAAAGTTAAGAATTTAGAGTTTTTAGGATTTTGAATTTAGAGTTGAGAGTTCGGTTCAGTTGCTATGTATATAACCCTGAACCCATGTTGAGACGTTACTGAAGTTCCTTGATGGATGGCCTTTCCAAACCCACTGGTCTTCGTAATAGTGCTTTGGATGGAAGAGGACGGAATGCCAGCTTTCATGCAGCGTTGTTATATCCATGGGGAAGTCCCAATGCCCTCTATTGATAATGTTTGAGACTCGGGCATTCCATGGCAACCCTGTGGCAGTGGGGGTTCGCATTGAGTAAGTGTCTATGCGTCTCTTCCCCGCAGGCAGCCAGTAATCATACCACAAAGACGTTGAGGAGCCATTGCCTATATTTATAATGAACCATCCTCTGCACCATTCTCGGCTCTGCAAAATCTTCATCCAAGACCAGGAGGGGTTGGATGGTATATTGATTTGCCAGAATGATCTTCCATGTAAGAGAACTGCATGGATCCATGATGTCCATACGGAGTCTTTATCTATGAGAAGGTGCCAAATATGCTTTAGTGTTGCAGCTTGGTTCCAGATTTTAAGCCGTTGGACGCCTAATCCTCCTTCTTGCAGTGGGTAGCATATGGCCTTCCATGCCACATTTACTCCTTCTAGGGAAAGTGAGGTGCCTCTCCATAAGAAAGCTGTCAGAATGCTTTCTATCTTTTTGATGGTTGCACAGGGGAGAATGAAGATAGATGACCAATACACTTGGATTGACACTACTAAAAAGGGGAACTGTTAGCATCTGATTTTAGCAACGAATAATTCCGTTGCTAAATTCAGTAACGGATTTGCAACAGATTGCATATTTATTATTTTTTTTAATATTAGCAACAGGCTTTAGCAACGAAAAATTTGTTACTGAAGGCAATATAAAATTTGCAACGGACTATTTGTTGTTGATGGAAAAAATAAATATTTAAATGTTAATCTAAACCTAAAATTATACAGACCGTTGATGAGGTATTTAGCTTTGACAATCTCAACCGTTAATTAACAATCCTAAACTTACACTCTCTCCCCTTCAGAAACATAAACAGAGCAAATAAACAAACAACCCAGAAATTTAATTAACTTACAGTGAATCTCTTCATCCCCTGATAACATTCATAACAGTAGAAAAACAATTAACTTAGCACTCTCTCTTCATCGATCTGATTTTCCTTTGTCCGTAACATTTCTCTTCATCTTCTTCTCATTCGTCTCCAACATCCCTAACATATTCAATCTTTCTTCGTAAACCACCAAAAACACAGACCCATGGCAACATCCCACTATACCCATCATTATCACCATCGAACATCCTGATTTACCCCCACTCTTTGTATATGGGTTGGGTTTTGCATTCTTTTCTTCAATAATTTAGGTAATTAATTTTAGGATTTATTTGTTTCTCTGTTGCAAGTAAACTTACACTAAAAAGTTTTTGCCTAACTTTTCCAATCTCAGGTGTTCTTCTGCCATGTAGATTTCATCTTGCTCGCCCAGAACTCAAGAACACAGGTAACAAAAAATTTTTGATCGATACTTTGAATAATGGTTTTAGGCTATTCATTCGATAAAATAAAGGTTTATGAACTGTAGCCAGTGCAAATCTATTTATGAACACAAGTTGTTTCTTTTGTTGTATTTCGACTTATTTGTATTAATGCAAGTTTAACTAAATTTTTATAATATGAATATTATTTTTATTTCATTTTTATTAGTGATACAGTTATTTTTAATATTAATTTATGTTGGTTATATATATTTACAACTTTTAAAATATCCATAAATAATTAATTAACCAAATTAAAAGTCATTTTGATAAATAAAAAAAATAATTTAATAAAAATAATATAGTCAGCAACGGATTTTTCAGTTGCTGATTGTAAATAATTCATCAATCAGCAACGGAAAATCCGTTGCTAATTCACAAAACCAGCAACGGATTTTCCGTTGCTAGAATTAGCAAAGAAAAATCCGTTGCTAATATATGCAACGGAAAATCTGTTGCTGCTCTGTCAGCATCGGATTATCCGTTGCTGATTGTAAGCATCAGAATTTTCGTTGCTGCGAAATCAGCAACGGATAAATCCGTTGCTACAAAATCAGCAACGACAAATCTGCATCTGATATTTGCCGTTATTGATTCCGTTGCTAAATTGTTTTAGCAACGGATTTTAGTTTTATTTGCAACGGAGTAGTTAATTGCTAATTACTATATTTGTTAGTAGTGTGAGAACAATATTTTTTTTTGATCAAATGTAAGAATATTATAGATCAAAAAGGCGTTGGAGACCAGCAATACAAGGAAAAGGGAACAAAGTCCCTTGACCAAATCAAAAGCAAGACAAGCATGCTAAACAGAAGGCAAAGGGAACAGACTCCCTTCTACAAACCATAAGCAAGACAAGCTTGCTGAATAGAAAAACTAGGGGAACAGACTCCCTGGATCAACAGAATCAAAGGGAACAGGCTCTCTTGAACAAGCATCAAAGCCATAAGGCAAAACAAACTAGCATACAATGAAAACATCGACTAGGAGACCCAAAAACCAGCAGCGAAACTCCTTCCAACCCAGCAGACAACACAGCAGCAGCTGAGACGAGGAGCAAAACATCCTGCATAAAGTAGCAACAGCACCAAAGTGGTGAGCAAGATGGACTCATGGCAGTAAGCCAGAAGTTACAAGCTAGAGAGGAAAGTCCAACTCTAGCAAACCATAATTTCAGCCGGCTTCAAGAAGCACAACATACAAAGCTGCATATAGCAGCATACCAAGCTTCATATAGCAGCAACCAAGACCAGCCCCTAGAGGGTCAACATCACAAGCAATCTGTAGAAAACCTACAGGCCTGGACAAACAAAACAGCAAACCTGGCTGGAAGCCATGCAGCTCCAGCAATCAAACCACAACCCAAGCAATAGCAGGATATCCTCACTTAAAACAACCGGAAGAAGAAACACTAGAATAAATTCCAGCAATCCAACCAGCACAGCATTACAGCCAGCCAAACAACATACCTACGGATCAACCCAGAGGCCAGTGTGAGAACAATATTGATTTTATTAGTTGCAGCCTGCCAACATACGTGAGTGACGAAGATGTCCACAACTTGATTCTAGCTGTGATTCTCTCTAGTAAAGGAATGCAGTCTGTGTGAGTGAGTCTCGAGGAGATGAGAGGAACTCCAAGGTACCTTACCGGTAGTGATGTTTCCTGTATGCCTATCATCTCAACAATGGAGCTGCGCAATCTGCCATTAATACCTGATGTAAAGGGAGCTTTTGGCAAGATTAATATTGAGGCCTGAGAGTTTTGAGAATCTGTCTAAACTAGATTTTAGTACCCTTATTAATTGAAGATCAGCATGGCAGAACAACATAAGATCATTTGCAAAACAAAGATGAGTTATTTTGGTTGGCTTGCATTGCCAATGATATTTGAACGTGCTATTTTGGATGGACTGTCGAATGATGCCACCCAAGCCTTCCATTGCTAATACAAAGAGGTAAGGTGAGGTAAGGTGAAAGGGGATCACCCTGTCGAATGCCTCTTGTAGTCTTGAAAAAACCATGCAATTCACTATTGATGTTGATACTGTAGTGGATCCTAAATCCTAAACCTGAAACCCTAAATTTTTTTTTGGAAAAATTTAAGATGTATATAAATATTTCTTTTGTCATAGTTTTTGTAGGTTTTCTTTTTCTTATAATATTTTTTCTCTCTAGGTATTATACATCCATATCTTCCTGGTAATTCAACATTCTTTTTATCACAACAAAATCTATCCATTCCTTTTATTTGTCTGGTTGCTCTATGTGTTGTACATGTTTTTAATATATATTCTTGTAATATTCTTGTTCTAGCTCCTAAAGTGTCTGGGAATATTTCTTAGTTTCTAGTTCTCCATTCTTCTTTTAAAATATTTCCTACATTAATAGGTAATTTGTTGTAAAACATTTCTCTATATTGTGGTTTTACCGCTTCATCTATTCTATAATAATATTCACAAATGTAAGGTTTTACATAGCACATGTCACATATTACTATATTTTCCAAATGCCATCTGACTTTATCTCGTTGGTGTTGCCAACTTTGTGGAGTTTGTAATAGTGTATAAAGTCCTAGAAATTCTTTATATATTGTTTGTAACATCCTCTTTTCCGGGATAAAAACAATAATCTCATGTCAACCGAAAAACAGAGTAATTAATTTTTTTTTCTATATATATTCTTGGTCTTCGTATTAAAGTCTATTGAAATTTTGACGGAGTCTCTCCTATATCGAAAGGTCCCAAGTTATCAACATGTAACTTGTTTACACTTCTAATAACTCGCATCTCCTAACTCAATCTCGACCCAATCATCCTGGGTCTCAATCCCACAAATATTATCACACCTATCAACCACAATATTTATGATATACATTATATAACAAAATATCATTATGGATGGATAAAAATATAAATACACATACATGAAATATGGTTATATGAACTACAGAGTTAAGTTCATTTAATTAAGTTTAAACATTAATTATACAAATTAAGTTATACAAACCTTTCCATGTTTACAAAATTCAATGGTATACTCCCTAGAACCTAGATTACAAGAAGGGAACATAAGCTAGGATTTACTCATGTTGTGCATGTAATAGTCCTGAAACAAAATACATATTATTGAAACATGAATATTATAATAAATATAACAGCACAAATATCTAACAATTTAAAAAGGGTAACATGCATTCATATTTTGTTTACTTCTCTCTTCTGGTTTTCATTAGAATCTCTTGTTCAACTACTAATAACTGTTTCCTCTCCCATTATCAACCTCCATTCCAGATTTTATAAGATCAATCATGATTATTTATGCTCAACACATTACCGATACCAATTCCAATGGCATCATCATCATCACCCCGTAGGAGTCGATGCAAGGTGATCCCCTTACCCGATTCTAACATACACTAAATGTATGCTAGCCAATACATGGTGATCCCTTTACTCGGGATCCTAACATACACTAAATGTATGCTAGCCAATACATGGTTGACCCCCTTACCCAGGATCCTAACATACACTAAATATATGCTAGCCAATACATGATCCCCTCATCCGGGATCCTAACATACACTAAATGTATGCTAGTTCACGCCCCTAATCACACTTCTCATATTTTCTTTGTCAGCGATAATTTCATCACTTGACAATTCACACAACAACCTTTCACCTTGAATACACATACATTCAGTAATTCACATTTCACATCGGTAATATATTAAATCATGGAATTTAACTAGAAAGTATAGGTTCGATTCACCTACCTGCAATGGAAGCTCTACTCGTGCTCCCCTGCTGCTGCTGTTGCACCATGCCTGTGGTCCCTCCTGCAAATCACAGGTTTATCTCATAGAATTTCCTCATTCAAGGATATGTTTTATAATAACCATATCAACAACCAATAAGTCTTTCTTTCAGTCATTTCTTAATATTTTACGTTTTTCTCATTACACCCATTAATATTGTCATTCTTTGTCCAACCATAGTTATCATTCCTTTCTTTATATTTGAACTGTTTCTGTTTAAATCTTGAACTGTTACTGTCCGACCTCTCCTTAGATTTTTAACAATATCTAGAGTTATAAAACTCCGTTTCAAGTGAGATTGGTCTCGTTGGAAAGGTAAGACATGAGGCTACAAGTTCACTGCAGGAAGGAGAACCCAGTTCTACCTCCAAGACAGTCAAAATTGCTCATCAACAAATATTTGGACTGTTACTATCCAACTGTTACTCTCTTGTTTTTGAACCGTTACTGTCCTACCTCTCCTCATATTTTTAACTATATCTAGAGTTATAAAACTTCGTTTCAAGTGAGATTTGTCTCGTTGGAAAGCTAAGACATGAGGCTACAAATTCTCTAAAGGAAGGAGAACCTAGTTTTGCCTCCAAGATAGTCAAAATTGCTTATCAACGAACCAGACGTACTACCCTATAGGTTCTATCATGACCCAGTCTCGGTTGGTGACCCATAGCTCGAGTTCTATAACTCCAAATTGAGCAAGACTAATTTCCTTATTTATTCAACATCCAAAACTACAATTTCTATGAAGGAACCTGATCCTAATTCCTTCATCCTCCTACCCGAAATCCCTCTGAAAGTTAAGAGACAAAACTATCTAGATTCGTCGACCTTTCCATTTACACACAACACATGAAGTTATTTAATTTAGCAACTAATACTTTTTCCTCAATTCAAGTGTAAGAACTATAATCTATAATTCAACATCCAGGCATCAATTCATATTCGACTTTGAAATGACACATAAGACCATGTTTAGAACACCTTACACGGTACGAATCAAGGTTTCGATCTTCAACTCCCTTCTTTTTTTTTCTAATGATAGCCGGCCCTCCCCTTTTCTCTTCTTGTTCAAATTTTCTTGTTAATCCCTTGCCCACAAGTGTTTATTCTACCTATAACCCTTAATCTTGGATGGGTTCTTGAAATTTTGGTGTTTCTCTCTTGATTTACAAAATTGGATACAAAAACTCCCTCTTTTCTTTCTTTATGATAGCTGCAGATTTTTTGTGAGAAGAGGAGTATTTATGCTCTATAATTATTCTTATTTGCATTTAGGCCCTATTTTTTTAAGTGTATTCTTTTTGCCCCCGCATCTTTTTAGTTTAGTTTATTTTCTTTAATTTAATCCAACCTTGATTTTCCCCGGGATTTACATTGTATTAGTCACAAACTGTAAAACTTCTCTTCCATTTGTAGCTCTTCCCCACATATTTCTTATTTGTTCATCTGTCAGGTTTTCTAACCAATCACTCACATTCCTGATACTTTATGCTTTATATATTCTAATGTATTTTTTGTACTTCTCATTAATATTTTTATAGTTTGCACATTTAGACTTGTTAAAGATAACCATGCATCTTTATTTGTCAAACAATTTAAATTTAGTGTGTGTGTGTGTGTGTGTGTTATAGGCACTACTCTAGTGCTATAATCTCTACTCTTACTATTGTATATTGCCTACAGATATAAATAGTAAAGGGTTGGCTATCTAATAGGTTTAAACCTCCTATTTCTTCTCAACTTGCAAGATAAATCTACTATATCTTGAGTATTATAAAAAAAAATAAAGAAAGATAAATCTGTTATAACAAGTTAATATACTAATAATTTAAATCATATAGAGATAATGAAGAATTTGGAAATGAAGCTAGATAAAAAGACAAGACGACTTTAAAGGGCAAACATAATATTCTCATTAATTAATGATCCTGAATCTATATATAATATCACATATTGCATCTTATAGCACGTGGAGAAGTGATAAGCATAACCAATAGGAATCCAAAATTTAAAGCAGGTGAGGTTTTTGATGTCTATAACTCATTAAAAGTAACGAGGACGCCATACAAGAACTCAAACCATGAATATTGGTGGGTATATGGACCCATTCATTGAAACACCTTCCTTCTAATTGTAGCATATATGTGACAATGCATTAACTTCTTTTGGGATAATTAAATGGTATGTGTGTGTTTGTGTGTGTATCACAAAAGGCTGATTGATGTTAATTAGGTAGCGATTTAAGTAAATAATGTCGTTAGTGCCGATCAAGACTGAATGACTTAACTTTATTCATCAACCACCATTCCATTTTTAGGTCATGTTCGTCAGCCACTCAGAACAACTTTTATCCATGTCAGATTAATGTGGAATTCTTGTTGTGATAAAAATTTGGCATATTTACACTATTATTCACTGTTGTAATTAGTTTCTTGACAATGAAGTTTTTCAGAAGCAAATGTTGTAGAAGCTGATCTAGATTCCGACATTCATGCTTGTGGGAGTATGTCATCTAGGGTCAACTATTGGTGTTTATGGAGAAAGAATTTCGCTCTAAGGTAACCAGAATAGAGAAAATGATTTTGGTGGTTCAGATGATTTTATCGATGATGTTGTTAACGTACATTTAGCAACAACATAACTTTTAGTAAAGTCTGGCTGTCCAGATCAATGTCTAGAGATTCACATCCCATACCCCTTTGGAACTACAAAAGAATGTTACAAGGACGAGTGGTTCAAAATTTAATGCAACCAAACTGTCCGCCCTCAGACAGTTTGTATAAGTACAATTAAATTAGAGGTGGTGAATATTTCAGTTGAAAGAGGCACTGTTATTACAATCCTCACGAGAGAGAAGTAAAACATCATTCGCGAAAATAAGAAGGTTGATGCCTTGAACACCACATTTTAGATGAAAACAAAATCTTGGCTGCCGAGAGGCCAACTTGAGCATCATGGAGAAATATTCCATGCAACAAATAAATAGATATGGAGATAAGGGGTCCCTTTGCTGCACACCACTTCTCCTATAAAAGAAACCATGAAGGTCACCATTCACAACAACAAAAAAGAAGGTTGTGGAGACACTGCATAACAAGATGAACAAATCTTTTTGGGAAGCCAAGCTACCGAAGGAGATCCCCCAAGAAAACCCACTGAACAGAGTCAAAGGCCTTTCAAAAATCAACCTTCATAAGACAGCGAGGAGAAGATCGTTTCCTGCCATACTGTTGAAGAAGCTCTTGGACCAAATTAATATTATCACTCATTAGTCTGCCACCCAAGAAAGCATTCTACATGGGACTGATGATTTCTGTCAAAGCATGAGCTAAGTGACCAGCAAGAATTTTAGCAATCACCTTATAGATCACATTACAGCAAGAGATTGGTCTGAAATCATTTGTTGATGAGACATTAGCCGATTTGGGAACCAAAGCAATAACAGAGTGATTAACCTACTTAAGGAGCTTGCCAGAAAGGAAGAAATCTTGAACAGCAGCATAAAAATCCCTCCCCACAACACTCCAGGCTTGTTTAAAGAAAAAAAAGAGTAACCATCAGGACCAGGAGCTTTATCATTCCCAATACTAAACACTGCCTTCCGAATGTCCTCATTTGAAACCGGAGAGAGGAGAAGATCATGGGAACTTGGAGCTACACAAGGCCCACATTGGATAACATCACTATCTAGAGGAAGAGTGTCTTTGGATGTTCCAAGAAAATGCTGGTAATATTGCACAAATTCTACTCCCACTTCCTTCAATGAGGTGCTAAGATGACCATGACTACACATGATGGCTGGAATAAAGTTCCTCCAATGATTTTGTCTCATGAGAGCATGAAAGAAACTGGAGCCTTTGTCACTCTCCTTGAGGAATTTGCATTTGATCTTCTGGCCAAAGAACATTTTTTCCGTAGATTTCAGATTGGACAACTTTAAGCGAAGGAGCCTGTCTTGCTCTAACAAAAGATGATTATTTCTATCTTGCTGAAACGTAGATTGATGAAGCTCTAACTCAGTTTCAAGTTTGCAAACTCGCTTAGAAATATGGCTAAAGTGAAGCTTGTTGAGCTCCTTCAAAGGCCCTTTTAGAAATTTAAGCCTTCTGCAAAGTATATATATAGGAGCGCCATAAACTGGGGAGTACCAATTACTAGAGACAACCTCCAAAAATTGGTCATATGAAGCCCACATATTAAAGAATTTGAAGTTGCGATGGCCTTGCACATTTTGATCAAGTTAAACTACTGCTGGGGAATGATATGTGAATGCACCAGGAGTACCAAAATGAACATGAGATGAGCCATACGCTGCAAAGAGGACTAAGAAGGATTGGTTAGAACACGATCAAGCTTACTCCAAACTGTACCATTAGTCCAACTAAAGTGACATCTGGTATAGTTGAGATCATGGAGGCCAAGATCAGAACAACATTCTCTAAAATATGAGGTTTCATAAGTGGAAACAGCTTCACCATTATGCTTATCTGTTGGAGAGAGCACATAATTAAAATCATCAAACACCATCCAAGGATAAATAAGGCACCATCTCCGCAAATCAGCCCATAGAGACCTTCTAGCAATAATAGTGTTGAAGCCATAGATAAAAGTGACCATGAAACTAAATTGAGAGATCAAACTGGTAATAAAAAGATGAAGACCCTGTGCAGAAAAGGCAAGCAAATCAACTTTGACAGTAGCAGGATTCTAGAAAACAACAATTCTAGCATTGCTAGCTACATTAGCATTAGTAAAATACTTTCAGTGGTTGAGCCGAAATTTATGCATACAAGCAACCCTGGAAGAGAGCAATTTGGTTTCAAGAAAATCGCAAACATCCATCTTATATTTCTTCATGAGGTAAACAGCCTCATGTTGTGTCAGGGGATTATTAAGACCCCCGATATTCCAGCTATAGATAATCATGAGTTTGCAGGGAAAGGAGGAACCCTCCCACCATTACCACTTAGTCTTTAATTTTGACTTCTTATCCCACTCTTGGCAGTCACCCCTGATGAAGGTACCCCATGAGAATTTCCAGCACTAACACTGTCCCCAGGACCAGTTATCAATTTTTCAGGGGCCATACTGGAAGGAGATGTGGCCTGAACTTGTCCTTCACTGGTTGGGTTAGGAGAATCATCACATGGGTTTACTTCTAGAGCATCCACTGTTACTACCACTTCCTTTCCCTTAAGACTGCGACTGGGCTGCTTGTTGACCTTTCTTCTTGACTCCACAGTTACCCAACCATCAGAGATGGCACCAGCTTTAGTCTGTACTGGAGTCGTTCTAGGAGCCTCAAATGGAGTCTTCTCTTATGGGTGCGGATGTTGCTCCTGTTGTATTGTAGGTGTAAGAGTCTCCTGCTGAATTTGTGGCCTCAACCTACTAAAAACACCCCCCTTATCAGTTTGCACAGCATAAGCATTAGCTTTATTAGCCATGGCCTGAGAGGGGTTGCCAATCTCCTTGTTTGCACTAGCAGCAACTTTGGGACATCGAAGATGGGTGTGTCCAAGAACATGACAATGGTAACAAAACTTCGGTAATGTTTCAAAAACAACCTTTTGATGGGGGGTAGAGCCATTTGGCAGGAACACATCAACAGTATGTTGTAAGTCCTCTAGAAGATCAATTTCAATCAACACTCTAGCATAGGATAATCGGGAAAGGTTGGAAGTCAGCTTGTCACATTGAATTGGTTTGCCAAGCACACTAGCAATTTTGGATAAACAAGTTGGCGACGACCAACATTTTAGAGGAAGGTTCAGAAATTTCACCCATACTGGAACTCGTGACATTTCTTCATGGGAGAAATCAAAATACTCTATCATCAGCCTTAAAATAAGAGGTCTACCATATACAAGATAAGGACCCCCACGTAGAACAACAAGTTTGTTGTCCTCACTTTTAAACCGATACACCAGCCAGCCAGATTCATGAGTAGTGAGGGTGGCATCACACTTCCAAAAAGTAGTAATAAGATTATTCAGAGCCCTAAATCCAGGGCTTTTACTAGAAACATAACCCACAGCACACAAATTCCATACATCAAAATTATGGTGAATATCCTCAAACGAGAAGGAAAATGTTTTAGTTAGTGATTAAGAGAGAAATTTTTGAGCTTGGTACAAGATTCATTGTTTCTATTTGAAGAAAATAGATCTCGCCATTTGCTGCTACTCGGAGGGGGAGATAAAGATTTACCTGCTGTAGTAGTAATGTCTAGGTTTCGGCCATCAGTACAAGGAGGAGACACATGTTGCAGAAAGTAGAGAGGGAGATTTTAGGGATACCTCACATTCTTCCTCCGAGAAAGTGAAATCCAGTTGTTCCTCCTCCAGATCCTCCTCATCAGAGTAGTCTTCAACCAAGACCGCTTCCATAGACTTAGATCCAGAAGCAACCATCATCTCGTGATCAAGGTGGGGATTGCTGGGATTCGCACCATTGGTAGGGGATGAGGGTATGAGGGGAGGATCTGAGTTTGATTCATGAAGAACAACACCTGATTGAGAACCATGAACAACTTTGAGGGCTAAGACCATCGAACCATCATGGTCATCGGGATCTGAAATAGGAGCATGCAGGTGGTCTTGTCTACGTGATACTGTAGTAGTAGCCTTTCTTTTGTTTCTGGCGATTTGAAAATAAGCACGGGCGGGAAAAGAAGAAAGATGGGGAAACGGGTGAGAGATTGAAAAACAGGACAGGGGAAACAAAGGAAAACCGAGAGAGGATCAAACACAGTAAACCGCCAGCAAACATAAGGGAATCAGCTCCATGAAGGAAGAAAGCATCTCTCTCTAGATTCTCACTCTAAACTGGCTTTCTAACTCAAAGCTTTGGTTATGCTGCGGCTAGGTTTGTTTGCTTTGCAGTTGTTTTGCTGTGGTCCAGAGGGTGTGGCTCTGGGTCTGCCTGCTATGTGCTGCTTTTAGCTATTGTTCTGGTATTTTGTGCTGCCTTGGTGGCTTTGTGTTTTTGGGTTCAGCAAGTTAGCGTCTTGTTGGCGCTTGATTTCCAGTAGACTCGTTTGTTGTTGGTCTTTTGATATTGTTGTTTGGTTAGCTTTGCTAGCTAGTTTAGGTTTCTTTGTTTCAGGGAGTATGTTCCCTTTTGTTCAAGGGAATCTGTTCCCTTTCACTGGTTTGTATATGCCTGTACATATGACTTGCTGGTCTCCAGCTATGTTTTTTGATTTATATAATTTCTTACATTTGATAAAAAAGAAGAAGGAAAAAGACAGAGCAAAGATAGAGCTCTTAGTCAGTCAAGAGAGAGAATCTAGAAAGAGATGCTCTCCTCCTCCATGGAGTGGATTCCCTCATGTTTGCTGGCGGCTTTTGTTGTTTGAATTTTCCTTGGCTTTCTTTGTCTTCTTTGTTCTGCTCTCCTCCCTTTCTCCGTTTCCCCCTCTTTTCTCTCTTCCCACCTGTTCCTCTTTTCAAATGTCAAAGAACAAAAGAAAGGCTGCTTCTACAGTAGCTCGTAGACAAGACGCTTTACATGCTCCTATTGTTGTCCCCGATGATCATGATCACGATGGTGATGGTTCAGTGGTTCTAGCCCTCATGATTGCTCTTGGTACCAAACCCAATGCTTTTCCTTGTGAACCTCGCACAGACCTTCCCCCCATGTCTTCATCTCAACCTAGCGATGTGTGTCTTAGTGATCTCCAACCTGCTTCTATGATGGTGGTTGCTTCTGGCTCTACATCTTTGGATGAGGTCTGGGTGGAAAATTGTTTTGTTGATTCTGATGAAGAGATCCTGGAAGAGGATCAACTGGATTTTAATTTTTCAGATGAAGAGTGTGATGACTCCCCCAAATCTCCTACCTTGCTCCCTGTTGAGAATGTGTCTTCCCCCCCTCCTTCTGGAGGTCGAGTGCCTGACACTACCACTGTAGCAGGTAACCCTATCTTCTTCACTCTTGGTAGTAGCAAATGGCGGGACCTCTTTTTTTCAAATAGATCTACTGTCTCCTATATCAAACTTTAAAATTTCTCACTTAATCATCTCACTAAAACTTGTGCCGTGGGATATGTCTCTAGCAAAAGCCCTGGTTATAGGGCTTTGAATAGTATTATCTCTAATGTCTGGAAATGTGAGGCCACCCTTACCATTCATGACTCTGGGTGGCTGGTTTACAAATTTAAAATAGAGGAGGACAAGCTTACGGTTCTTCGTGGAGGACCTTACCTTGTATATGGAAGGCCTCTCATTCTACGGCCTATGACAAATTTTTTTGACTTCTCTAGTGAGGAAATGTCACGGGTCCCGGTTTGGGTAAAGTTTCCAAACCTTCCTCTGTGTTGTTTGTCACCCGTTTGTCTATCAAAGATTGCTAGTGTTCTTAGGAAGCCTATTCAGTGTGACCAGCTTACCTCAAATCTTTCTTGTATGTAGCATTAGTGTTGGTTGAAATAGATCTTCTTGGGGAACTTCGACACTCAATTGAGGTCTCTCTGCTAGAGGGTCCTACTTTGCACCAAAAAGTTGTTTACGAAACTCTACCGAAGTTCTGTAATTTCTGCCGTGTTCTTGGTCATTCACGCCTCCTCTGCCCCAAAACTGCTACTAATACCAACAAGGGGCCTAGCAGTCAACCCCAGGCTCAGGCTATGCAAGCAGATAAAGGGAGCATTTTTAGCAGATTGGGACCATAGCTTCAACACCAGGGGTCTCCTCCTCCTACATTGTCATAGGTGCAAGGTCAGCCTTCTCATGATCAAGTCATTTTAGTGGCTTCTGGGGTGGATACAGTGCCAGTAGCTAATAATGTTGTCCTTGAAGTTTGGGTTTATATGGAGTCTAGGCGTAAGGCCAGCAAGCAGTCTTGTTGCAATCCAAAGGGGAAAGAGGTGATTATAGCAGAGCTAGTGTCTGCTTTCAACACTTATGAAACTCCTTCCCCCCTAGTATATGCCAGAGAGGTGCGAAGCAGCTCCCCTCCTAGAACTGAATTATTGGTGGCTAATCCTTGTGCTAGGGAGGTTCAGAGCACCTCCCCTCTCAGAACTGACTTATTGGTAGCTCATACTGGATGTAACAACCCGACTTTTCAAGCCCAAAACAATCGTAATTTTTTTTTTGTACTTGACACACATCGTGTTGGTAATTGGTGAACATATTCCCTCACATTATCAAGATACAATCCATACATCAATAACAGTCAACCTTTCATTTAAAAGTGAATCTTACATAAACCCATAATATTATGTTTGCATGATTAGAAGTTCACATTAAAAATATACATACATAGACATGAGTTTGCATTCCTATCCTACTAATAGTCATCATGAATTTAAACAAAAGGATATAATAAAAGTTATACGTTCAGTACATTGATTCATACAAAATACATCGTGATTTAAAATGCAAACTACATGATTCCTTGCAAAAGTAGGTCCCCGTGTATTGGGTTTCCTAGGCACCTCGTTGGTGTGACGTCCTTACTGTAGTACAAAACATTTAAGAGAATGCAATTACTTAATAATAATAATGATAATTAAACGGTCTTGCAGTTTAATGAAGCGTTAACATTATCCCATGTTTAAAGCATGACATTTATAGTTTCTTCATGTACTTGGTATAATCAACTCGTAGTACATATAGATGCACCAATTTTTTTTACAATCAACCATAATCTTAAACTTGACTATCCTTTTAAGGCATCATTTGCTGAGGTTAATCGTTCACACACCCCAGTCATCCACTTCTGATGCCATCAACCAAAGTTAATCAACCGTTGTCCCGGTCATCCATTCGGATGCCTTTAGCCGAAGCTAATCAATCATTTGTCCCGGTCATCCCTTCGGATGCCATTAGCCGAAGCTAATCAATCGTTTGTCCCGGTCATCCATTCGGATGCCATTAGCTAATCAATCGTTTGTCCCGGTCATCCATTCGGATACCATCAGCCGAAGAATCATTCATTTGTCCCGGTCATCCCTTCGGATGCCATTAGCCGAAGCTAATCAATCATTTGTCCCGGTCATCCCTTCGGATGCCATTAGCCGAAGCTAATCAATCATTTGTCCCGGTCATCCATTCGGATGCCATTAGCTAATCAATCGTTTGTCTCGGTCATCCATTTGGATACCATTAGCTGAATCAATTGTTTGTCCCGGTCATCCAATCGGATGCCATTAGCCGAAGTTAATCATTCATTTGTCCCGGTCATCCATTCGGATGCCATTAGCCGAAGCTAATCGACCCTTTGTCAACATTTAAGCATTTGACAATCTGATATCTGTTCTAACACAATATGGTAACATTCATGATAAAGTATTTCATTATTCAACGTATGAAAAAGGAAGGTGAAAGTCACCTACCTGCTCCACCTGTGGGTTGTTCTTGTCTTGACGATGGTCCAATCTCGACCGCACCACCTAAGACATCAATGGTCACAAATCAGTACATTTGTATCTTTGAATCACCTTCGTCACCACACTTATTCCAAGAGTTCATATGTTCACATTCAAGTGTTCCACATTTTACACCATCATACAATGAAATTGTTACTAGGAATTAAGTCATTTCTGCCTAGGAGGCCTATTGTAGAAATCGACAGTGAAAACTGGTTCGCTGTCGACTTCTCAATTCGGCAGTGAAAACTGTTTCGCTGCTTGCGCCATAATTTCAGCAGCGAAGACTGGTTCGCTGCAGCCAACACAGTTTCGGCAGCGAATCACAACTTCGCTGCAGAACACACGATTCGGCAGCGAATGCTAATTCGCTGCAGGAACTCAGTTTCGGCAGCGAATCGCAAATTCGCTGCAAACCACTCAACTTCGGCAGCGAATCACAACTTCGCTGCAGAACACACGATTCGGCAGCGAATTAGCATCCGCTGCAGGAACTCAGTTTTGGCAGTGAATCACAAATTCGCTGCAGACATCTCAACTTCGGCAGCCAATGCTAATTCGCTCCAGACGACACAGTTTCGACAGCGAATCACAATTTCGCTGAAGAACACAATTCAGCAGCGAATGCTAATTCGCTACGGACAACTCAGTTTCGGCAGCGAATCACAAATTTGCTGTAGACCACTCAACTTCAGCAGTGAATGCTAATTCGCTGCGGACACCTCAGTTTCGGCAGCGAATGCTAATTCGCTGCAGACGACATAGTTTCTTCAGCGAATCACAATTTCGCTGCAGAACACACAATTCGGCAGCGAATGCTATTTTGCTGCGGACAACTCAGTTTCGGCAGTGAATCACAAATTCGCTGCAGACCACTCAACTTCGGCAGCGAATCACAACTTCGCTGCAGAACACACGATGCGGCAGCGAATCACAATTTCGCTGCAGGAACTTAGTTGCGGCAGCGAATCACAATTTCGCTGCAGAACACACAATTCGGAAGCGAATGCTAATTCGCTGTGGACAACTCAGTTTCGACAGCGAATCACAAATTCGCTGCAGACGACTCAACTTCGGCACTGAATCACAACTTTGCTGCAAAACACACGATTCGACAGCGAATGCTAATTCGCTGCAGAAGACTCAGTTTCGGCAACAAATTGCAAATTCGTTGCCCCACGCACATTTTGGCATGAACACACATCACACATGCTGTAACAAAACCCAGCACATAAACTGTCACTAAGTTCCAGCAGAACACACACATTGAAATCATCAATTCCAGGATATAATCTTTCAATAAATTCCAGCAGAATACACACATTGAAACCATTAATTTCAGCATCTAATCTTTCAACAATTTCCAGCAGAATACACACATTGAAAACCATCCATTTCAGCACATAATCTTTTGTTAACACATTGAAACCATCAATTACATCATATAATCTTTCAACAAATTCTAGCAAAACACACACATGCATGCTGGCCAACCCCATAGTTAAGGCCAACCCTCTACCATGATTTGTTCTTTCCATTTTATTCATTTTTCTTTGTTAGATGTTCTGGGAATTAGCCTCATTTCGTTTCTGTTTCCTTGTCCTCTTAGTTAATTTCAGTTTCCTTCTCAGCTAGCTTAGGTCTTAGGTCAATTTTCTTAGGGTTTTCTTCTTCATTTCCGGTTCTGGGTCTTAAGGAGAAGAGGAAGGGAGTTTCATGACCCATACCTTTCGAATCTAACTAAGTTTGGGGAAGGTTTGGCATTATTCTTTCTCCTCTCCTGCTGGTTCTCCTCATTCTTCTTCCTCTCACGTTTTCTGGCCCCCTTTTTGTTTTCCTCTAGGTAGCTGTTCACTCTTCTCTCAAGGTCTCAACTCTCCCTCACACGTTCACAGGGCATTCTCTGCTGGTTTGATTTAGGTTTCTGTTAGGAAGGAGGAAGGGAAAAGCAACATGCACCTGGACATGCAGCTGCTGCAGACAACTTTTAGGAAGAGGAAGGGTCACCTTCTCTCTCCTCCTTGTATTTATACTCCCCATTAAATGAGGTGGGGTGTTTGGGGTTGGTTTAAATGTGTTCTTATCCTTGTTTTGGTCTCTCCAAAAACCGGTTTTACCCCTCCCTCCCAGCTCTTTAAGACCATTTAAAAACTGTGTCGCTGCCGATTTCTAAATCGGCAGCGAAAACTGCATCACGACCGATTCAGAAATCGGCAGTGAAAACTGCGTCCCTGCCAATTTCTGGCAGCAAAAAACTGCGTCGCTGCCGATTCAGGAAATCGGCAGCGCAACTGCGGATTCAGAAATCGACAGCGAAAACTGCGTCGCTGTCGATTCTGGAAATCGGCAGCCAAAATTGCGTTGCTGCTGACTGATTAGAAATCGGCAGCGAAAACTGCTGACCGATGGTGGAGTCATCAATTCCATATATATATATATATATATATTCTTTTGGGTGTTTACATTCTCCCCCCCTTAACATGAATTTCGTCCTCGAAATTTAAGAGGTTTCATACTGTTCAAATAAATTGGGGTACTTTTTCCTCATCTCAGCCTCCCTCTCCCAAGTTTCCTCTTCTATGTGAGCATTTCGTCATAAGATTCTGACGATGGGGATCTTTTTGCTCCGTAGCTCCTTCACTTCCTGATCTAGCATCCTTATGGGCCTCAATTCTAGTGTTAAGTCTTCCTTGACTTCTACTAGAACTTGGGGTAGGATCCGAGCGGGGTCCACGTCAGCCTTCCTTAACAAGGAAACATGGAACACATCATGGACCTTGGCTAACTGTGGGGGCAAGTCCACTTTGTAGGCTACTGAGCCCACTCGTTGCAAGATTTTGAAGGGTCTGATGAAGCGGGGAAGTTAACTTCCCTTTCAATCCAAACCGTAACATGTTCTTCCATGTTGCTGAGCGATTTAGAAATCGGCAGCGAAAATGCGTCGCTACCGATTCAGAAATCGGCAGCGATGGTGGAGTCCATATATATATATATATATATATGTTCTTTTGGGTGTTTACACTGGAGACAGTGTTCATGCTGGAAACTCTGAAAGTGTTCCTCTTTTGGGGGTGCCTACCAAGAGTGGAGTCAGAACTCGTAGCCAGAAACAACGTGGTCGTACTGGAAGGGTCTCCCCTTCCCCTGCAATCCTATGATTATATACAGCTAGAATATCAGGGGACTCAATAATCCCCTGAAACAACATGAGGTTGTTAGCCTCATGAAGAAGCATAAGATGGATGTGTGTGGTTTACTTGAAACCAAATTGACTTCCTTCAGAGTTGCCTGTATGTATAGACTTCAGCTCAGGCACTGACAGTACTTTACAAATGCGGATGCAAAAAGTATTGCTAGATTTATGGTTTTTTGGAATCCAGCTACAGTCAAAGTTGATCTGATTGCATCCTCTTGCAGGCTCTTCATTTTTCTGTTAGTAGTTTGATCTCTCAGTTTAGCTTCATGATTACTTTTGTATATGGTTTTAATACTATTTCTGCTAGATGATCTCTGTGGAGGGATTTAGGGCGATGGAATTCTAGCTGCCCCTAGATGGTTCTTGGTGACTTTAATTATGTACTTTCCTCAACAGATAAACACAATGGTGAGGCTGTTTCTTCTTATGAAATCTCTGACTTTCGAGACTACTGTTTTGATCTTGGCCTCCATGATGTCAACTTTACTAGCTGCCATTTTAGTTGGACAAATGGTTCTGTTTGGAGCAAGCTTGATCGGGTTCTGATCAATCCTTTATGGTCTTCTTTGCAGCGCCTCACTCATGTTCACTTTGGCCCTCCAAGTGCATTTACAAATCATTCTCCTGCAGAAGTTTGTCTGGATCCGTATGTGCAGGGTAGATGAAATTTTAAATTCTTTAACATGTGGGCTTCACATGATCAGCTCTTGGAGGTGGTCTATTCTCTTTGGTTCTCTCATGTATATGGCACTCCTGTGTACATTTTCTGTCGCAGGCTTAAACTCCTGAAAGGGCATCTGAAGGAGTCCAATCGTCTTCATTTTAGTCATTTATTAGAATGAGTATTGCGGCTTGAATTTGAATTGGAGCATCACCAATCTGTATTACAGCAAGACAGGGATAATCAACTCTTATTTGCACAAGACAGGCTTCTTCGATCCAAATTGTTTACTCTGAAGTTTGCGGAAAAACAGTTCTTCAGTCAAAAGATCAAATGCAACTTTCTTAAGAGCAGTGACAAAGGATTAAAGTTCTTCCATGCTCTCATGGGTCAGAACCATCGAAGGAACTTTATTCCAACCATTATGTGCAGCCATGACAGTATTAGCATCTCTTTGAAGGAAGTGGGCGATGAATTTATGGCTTATTACCAGCAGTTGCTTGGCACATCCAAGACCACCATTCCCCTTGACAGTCCAATTATTGGTTGTGGCCTATGCCTTCCATCTAGTTCTCATGGCCTTTTCCTCGTTCTTTCTCTAGTTTCTCATGAGGATATACGAAAGGCAGTCTTCAGTATTGGGAATGACAAAGCCCCAGGCTTTGATGGCTACTCCTTCTTCTTCTACAAGCAAGCCTGGTCTGTTGTGGGAGGGGATTTATGTGCGGCTGTTCAGGATTTCTTCCATTATGGTAGACTTCTTAAACAGGTTAACCATTCAATTATTGCTTTGGTCCCCAAATCAGTGAATGTCTCTTCTCCATCTGATTTCAGGCCAATTTCATGCTGTAATGTTATTTACAATGTGATTGCAAAGATTTTAGCTGGTTGCCTTGCTCAAGCTTTAAAGGACATTGGCAGCCCCATGCAGAATGCATTTTTAGGTGGCAGGTTTATAAGCGACAACATTAATCTTGTCCAGAAGCTTCTTCGTCATTATGGCAGGAAGCGTTCATCACCCCACTATTTGCTGAAAGTTGATTTTAAAAAGGCTTTTAACTTTGTCCAGTGGGAATTCTTGGAAAACCTTCTTCGCCACCTTGACGTTCCAGTTAAATTTTTTCTTCTTGTTATGCAATGTGTATCCACCATTTCTTTCTCTGTTGCAGTTAATGGTGATATTCATGGGTTCTTTTTGGGGAACAATGGAGTTAGACAAGGAGACCCCTTATCCCCATACCTTTTTATCTGTTGTATGGACTATTTCTCCAGAATGCTCAAGCTTGCTTCCCAGCAGGAGGGCTTCCTTTTCCATCCAAAATGTGAGGTGCAAGGTATCAATCACCTTGCTTTTGCAGATGATGTTTTACTTCTCTCCCGTGGTGACTCCTCTTTAGTTCATTGTCTCCTCCAACAACTCACACTTTTTTGCCAGACTTCTGGTTTGGACATAAACCCGCAAAAATCATCCCTTTTCTTTGGGAGAGTAGGCAATGTCCAAAAGCAATCTATCCTCATAGCTTCTGGCTTAAAAGAAGGGAGGTTTCCTTTCACATATCTTGAGGTCCCTCTGAGTCCTCATAGGCCGCTAGCCAGCCAGTTCTCGCCGCTTCTGCAGGATTTGAAATCATCAGTCCAAGGATGGATTGGCAAACATCTTACATATGCTGGGCATTTGGAGCTCCTCCGGTTTGTTCTTTTTAGGAAAGTCTAATTTTGGTTAAATATTTTCCGACATCCCTGAATTGTGATGAGGAATATTATTAGTATCTGCAGAAACTTTCTATGGACTGGAGACGTCAGAAGAGGTACGTCAGCTTTGGTTGCCTGGAAGACTATTTGTATGCCTAAGATAGAAGGTGGTCTTGGTTTATTTGATCTCAGAGCTCGTAACAGAAGCTTCCTTGGTAAGCAACTATAGAATATTCATCTTAAAATAGATTCAATTTGGATTTGTTGGATCCACCATTTCTACTTGAGCAGTGGCACCATTTGGGCTGTCTAAGCACATCACTCTTCTTCCCCACTGTGGAAAGCTATCATCTCTGTTAGGGACCTCATCTCTTAGCATTGTGGGGACTCAGAGGCGAGTATAATTTTGATGAGTAGCTGGTCTAATAATGCAGGTCCTTTTCTGGCCCATGCATATGATTTCTTCAGACCGGTTGGTTCAGCAGTCTCATGGGGTCGAGTGGTTTGGGAACAATGGTCTCTGCTTAAATACAACTTCATCCTCTAGCTGGCTGTCCTGGGAAAGATTCTGAATCGTGACAAGTTGAGGTTCATCCCTATTGATCCCACTTGTGTGTTCTGTAGGCATGAGGAGGAGTCACATGGTCATCTATTTTTTGCTTGTGACTGGACATGTCGTATGTGGGCTAAGATAAAATCATGGTTGCGGATTGGCAGGAACATGCTGACTTTGAACAATGTTATTCGTGGGTTACACTCTCAGAGGAACAACATTAAGGCTCGGATGAGAAGAGTTTCCTTGGGCATCACGGTGTATCTCATTTGGGAGGAAAGAAACAAGCGGGTTTTTGATGGGAAGAATAGGGGGGTTGATACAGTTTTCAGGAGATTTCAAATCTTATTTTATATTGTCTTCCATTTTTATGAAAAGGATTATTTCCTACTACACGTAGGCTGATAGTTTCAGCATGGGTGGTCTGTGGTTATATGTCGCTGCTACGTGAATGCATGGTGAAGTCTTGGCCATGCATGTTGTTTGTACATGCTAGAATTTGCTGTTGGGCCCACCTTTTTTGTCTTCGGGTGGTTCGTGGATTCAAGTCTATGTTTGCTGGCACTATTATCGTGTGTAAATAGGGATGGGATTATTTGTGTAAGTGGTTAGTGGTTGGCTTTCTTTTTTTTTGCTCGGTTATCCTAGGCACCTCTAGTCTTTGGGTTCCTAAAATAACCAATGGTTTGTTACTTTGGGTTGTATTAATTCTTTTGTTCTTGCTGGGAGCCTGTTCCCGCTAGCTTCGTTTTGTACATGTGTATATTTGGCTTGCTGGTTTTCCAGCTAGTCCTTTTTTGATCTATAAAATTTCTAACATTAGATAAAAAAAAAGAGAGAGACAAAGCAAAAGAACTCTCAATAAGAAAGAGAAATTAGAGAGAGATGATCTCCTTCTGAATGAAGCTTTTCCCTCATGTCTTTGATCTCCTACCACTGTTTGCACTCTTCCTTTCTTCGATCTATCGAATCTTGGCTTTTTCCTGGTTATGGCTAACAAAAAGAAGAAGGCTGGGTCCCATAAATCTCAGCTGAAACAGCAAAAGTTGCTGGCCGATTCTCAACTTGTAAACGATTGCACTGTTCTAGCTTTAGAGGCCCTGTCTCTGTCTCGTACTATTCATGTTACTATTCCTATTCCCTCAAATTTAAATTCAAACCAAAGCTCGCCTGTTGTCTTAGCCCCCGAGAGTTCTTGTCCTAATCACCATGTAATCTCTGCCCCATGCGGCTCTCTGCCTCAGAATCATGGCGATCCAATCCCCTAGTATCAATCATGTCTTTATGGTGGATTATTCTGACGATGATGATCTTGATGACGAGGAAGTGAATTTTGAATCTTCTGGGGAGGATTATGCGGGTGGCTTAATCACTCCATCAGTTGAGAATAATAGAATGACTTAGGTTGGCCTTAGCCAACCTTTCCTATTTATATATGTAGGGCAGAATACAGCAGTAACCGTAGGGATTACAACATTGGAGTAATCCTACATTAATTTCCTATTCAGAGATATATATGCTATACATTCTATAATATGCCCCCTCAAGCTGAGGGTGGAGGATTGACCCGAAGCTTGAACCTGAAAGCAGTAAAGGACGCAGTGGAAAGTGGTTTGGTGAAGACATCAGCAAGTTGATCCTGAGAGGGGATAAAGCGAATCTGAATTTCCTTCTTCGCAACCCGGTCACGGACAAAATGGTAATCTACCTCAACATGCTTAGTACGAGCATGAAAGATAGGATTCGCTGAGAGATAAGTCGCACCAAGATTATCACACCAAATAGTAGGAGCAGAGACGGAGGGAACCTGTAGATCTGTTAACAAATATTGAAGCCAGATGACCTCAGCAGTACCATCTGCTAAGGCTTTATACTCAGCCTCGGTGGAGGAGCGGGCAACTGTACGTTGCTTGCCGGATTTCCATGAAATTGGTGTCTGACCAAAGAAAACAAGATAGCCACCCGTAGACTTGCGATCATCAATACTCCCAGCCCAATCGGCATCTGTAAAACCATGAAGAGCAAAAGAGGTACCTTGAGTGATATGAAAACCATAGGATGCCATTCCTTTGAGGTAGCGGAGTATGCGTTTAACAGCAACCCAATAGTAATCTGTAGGAGCATGCATGTACTGACAAACTCTGTTTACAGCAAAGCAGATATCTGGACGAGTGAATGGAAGATACTGAAGAGCACCCATAATTTGACGAAATCGTGTGGGATCCGAAAATGGATGATCCGGCTATAGAGCAAGTTTGGAAGGAGAAACTGGAGTATCAACGGGTTTGCAAGAAGTCATACCAGCCCGAGTGAGGATGTCAAGAATATATTTGTGTTGGCGCAACATCAGACCCATACCTGTAGACTGAACTTCAATACCGAGAAAGTAGTGAACATCACCTAAGTCACGAAGCTTGAATTCAGAGCTTAGTAACTGGACTAGATGATGAAGCATGGCAGAGTTGCTGCCTGTAAGCAGAATATCATCAACATAAACGAGGAGATAAAAGATATTAGTGCCATCAGATAAGATAAACAGGGAGGTGTCAACCTTGGAGGTAAGGAAACCAATAGAAAGTAAAAAATCACTCAGACGAATGTACCATGCCCTTGGTGCCTGTTTTAAACCATATAGTGACTTGTGTAATCTGCACACATGAGATGGAAGAGTAGTATCAACAAAACCTGGAGGTTGTTTCATGTAGACTTCTTCAATAAGAACACCATTGAGAAAAGCATTATGAATATCAAGCTGATGAATCTTCCAATTACGGGAAACGGCAATTGAAAAGACTAATCGGACGGTGGCCTGTTTAATAACTGGGCTGAAAGTTTCAGAATAACCAATGCCTTCCTGTTGAGTAAAGCCATATATATTTTGTGTGCGAATAATCAAGTGGATAATACCATATATATTTTGTGTGCGCATCAACAAATATAACAAAATAACGATAACCATCCGAAGAAAAAAGGGGAGCAGGACCCCACACATCACTAAAAATCAATTCAAGCGGAGCAGAAGTTTTGTGACCAGTAGGTCTTAAAGGCAAACGCGATGATTTTTCTAAGGGACAACTTTGACATTGAAAATTAAGACGTTTGTTGTTACAAATAATCTTATTTTTCGAGACTAAAAATTGAAAAATGTCGGAGGTAGGATGACTTAGGCGACGATGCCACAAATCAGCAGAAGCAGAGATGCAGGGAGACCAATAGGCTTGAGGAATTGACGGGATGGAAGACCTGAACCTTGACAAAGTATAGAGATCATCTTTACTCTGTCCTGAGAGGAGTACTTCATTGGTGTTGAGATCCTTGACATAAAACAGAAAAGGGTGAAACTCAAAATAAACATTATTATCGAGACAAAATTTCTGAACAGAAAGCAAAGGTTTCGTGATTGCAGGAACATGTAGGACATTAGATAAAGTGAACGAACGATGTGGGTTATATATTTTTGTATGGCCAATATGAGATATGGAAAGTCCCTTACCATCACCAACATGCAAATTATCATTACCATTGTATGGTTCTGAAGCAGTCAAGGTTGCAAGGTCAGGTGTGACATGTTGATTTGCACCGGTGTCCGGAAACCAGTCAGCAGTACCTGCAGAATTATGTAGTGCCAGATTGGCACTATGTTGCTATCCATAGCCACGTTGCTGAAGTTGGGAGCACTGAGGAGCAGTGTGTCCGAAGTTTTGACATAACTGGCATGGGAATTGGATCCCCTGTTGCGCTGCCAATTTCCCTGCCAGCTGCTGTGTCTGTTGTCGTTGCTGGAAGTGCTATGGAAGCTACGAAAATCAGGCCTGGAGCCAGATTTTCGAGACCCTCTGTGAAGGTTTTGTTGAGGACGCCAACTGCCATAAGAACGGCCCCTATTGCGTCCAAACTGAGCAGAAGGCTGACGGTGAGAGAGGAGTGCTGAAGGTGGGATGTTTGGCATGGACAACAATGGTGCATGAATGGCAGCAGATCCCATAGACAAATGAGAGGATTTATGAATAAATTCATGAGTTAGCAGATGACTAAGCAAATTTGCATATGGTAGAGGATCTGCCCTTGTAACAAGACTTGTCACTAAGTCCTTAAATTCTCCGCGAAGGCCACGAAACACATATAGATTGAAATCGGTTAGCGAAATAGGCCGGCCAGCAGCTGCTAGCTCATCAAATAAAGTCTTAGCTTTTTTGCAGAAATTGAGTTACCGAATCATCACCTTGTCGAAGGTCTTGAAGGGAGCCATGAAGTTGCATAATACAAGAGTTGGATGTAGAAGCTAGAGCTTGCTCAAGTGTGTGCCAGACAGAACATGAGGTTGGACAATCAACAATAAGATGAAGAACTTCCATGGATAGCGAAGAGAGCAAGGCACTTAGAATGAGTTGGTCCTGTTGTTTCCAACGAAGAAAGAGTTGAGATACCTGAAGAGAGACACCATCGGCAGCAAGAATATGTGGAGAGGGACAGGAGTTTGAACCATCAACAAAGCCGAAAACCCCTTGGCCTAAGAGATACGGTTTCATCTGCATTCGCCAATACAAATAATTTGTGTTTGTCAATTTCAAAGAGATGACCTGATGAGTGTGGGAGAGGGACACAATTGCCTGGCAGAAGCTGCAGTAGCTTCAGCAGAAAGGGACGGCAGCAAAGGAGCATTATTGGGGTTGAGAAGAGCATGGCCAACATCTGTATGTTGTGGCCACTGCAGAACTGAAGCTGAAGAAGAAAGTGGTCTTGCGGCAGGAGTGCAGGAAGGCACAATCGGTGCTGCTGCAGAGGAAGAGATGGCTGCCGGTTGAGAAGGATCCATTGCAGAGAGGAGAAGGGGTGTTTTAGTTTATTTAGGGCTCTGATACCAAGTTGAGAATAATAGAATGACTTAGGTTGGCCTTAGCCAACCTTTCCTATTTATATATGTAGGGCAGAATACAGCAATAACCGTAGGGATTACAACATTGGAGTAATCCTACATTAATTTCCTATTCAGAGATATATATGCTATACATTCTATATACATTCTATAATACCATCATTGCTCTAATCCCTAAATTGGCCAATGCTATATCTGCTTCAGATTTTCGTCCGATTTCCTGTTGTAATGTGATATATAAAGTGATTGCTAAGATTCTAACTGTGAGACTATCCCATGCTCTTGCAACTATTATCAGTCCAATGCAGAATGCCTTTCTAGGTAGTCGATTGATGGCAGATAACATTCATTTAGTCCAAGAGCTCCTCCAAAACTATAAGAGAAAACAAACTTCTCCCCGATGCCTGATGAAGATTGATTTCAGGAAAGCTTTTGACTCGGTTCAATGGCCTTTTCTCCGTCAACTTTTGTTGTTGCTTGGGTTTCCAAGTCGTTTTGTCCACTTAATTATACAATGTGTAGAAACTACCTCTTACTCTGTAGCTGTTAACGACAGTATTTATGGTTTCTTCCCTGGGATGGATGGTGTTCGGCAAGGTGATCCTTTATCCCCTTATCTTTTTATTGCTTGCATGGAATATCTCTCCACAATGCTCCATATAGCTTCTCTGTCTCCTGGCTTCCGCTTCCACCCGAAGTATGACTCTCTAGGCATTTGTCATCTGGCATTTGTTGACGATGTCATCCTGCTCTAAAGGGGAGATAGACATTCTGTTACCTCTCTGTTTCAGCAATTCGCCATCTTTGGGAGGACCTCAGAGCTGGAAATTAATGCTAATAAATCCTCCATCTATTTCGGCGGAGTATCGGACATCATGAAACAACTTATCCTATCAGATACGGGGTTTGTTGAAGGGTCCTTTCGTTTTCGTTACCTTGGCGTTCCCCTCAGCCCTCACGGACTCCTTGCCAGTCAATTCTCTCCTCTTCTCCATAAGCTAGAATCAGCAATTCAAAGTTGGCTGGGGAAGCATCTCAGTTATGCTGGGAGAGTGGAGCTGCTCAAGTCTGCCCTATATGGCATGGTTCAATTCTAGCTGAATATTTTTCCTGTTCTTGATACTGTTATCAAGCAAATCATCTTTCTCTACCGCAATTTCTTGTGGACTGGTACTGTCTCGCGGAACAAATCTGTATTGGTTGCTTGGTGCACGGTTTGTCTTCCTAAAAATGAAGGTGGATTGAGTCTTTTTGACATCAGAGCTCGTAATAACAGTTTTCTTGCTAAACAAATCTGGAATATTTATCTTAAAGCTGATTCCATTTGGATTCAATGGGTCCATCATTACTATTTACATACTCACTCCATTTGGGACACTACAGCTCACCCAAGTTCATCTCCTTTATGGAAATCCATCATCAACTTTCGGGACAAGCTTGTTGAAATCGGTGGAGGCCAGTCCCATGTTCTCTTTTTGATGGAAATCTAGTGCTGCTCTGATGGCCCTTTCACAGCCAACGCTTATGACTTCTTGCGGTTTTGAAGCACTCCAGTGCATTAGAGAATGGTCGTCTGGGAGTCATGGTTTATGCCAAGATACAGTTTTACTCTATGGTTGGTGGTTTTGGGAAGGCGTCGTACAAGAGATAGGCTATGTTTCCTCCAAACAGACTCATCATGCGTCTTCTTCCAGATGGATGAGGAGTCACACAGCCACCTGTTCTTTAGTTGCCATTGGACCTCCCTTCTCTAGCAGATGATTAGAAATTGGCTACGTATAACAAGGCACATGTCAACCATAAGCAGTGCTATTCGAGGGCTGTGTCGAGGTGGAAACAATGCAGATGGAAGAATGAGGTGTGTCTTTCTTGGTATCCTTGTTTATATAATCTGGGAGGAGAGGAACAAAAGAATATTTGACAGCAAATGCACTTCTATTGCTTTCTCTCTTCCGCAAATTCCAGACTCTATTTTTCATAGTTTTCCATTTTTATCAGAGTGATCATTTTTCTCTCCATGTTAGCTGCTGATCTGCCTATTGTTGACCTGTCTCTCTTTGTTTTGGGTGTGTGGTTGTGTGTTTCTGGTCCCATCTGCCATTCAGTGCTGATGGCTTGGTTGGTGGGTTTCTTCCTAGTTGAGTAGACGATGGTGGTGGTTTCTTCGGCTAGATCTTTTGTTTCTTCGTGTTCTACATGGGTTTGCATGGGATTGCATGTATTTTTACGTCACACATTTTGGATTTCTATTGGTTCATGGTATTTCTGCTTGGCTTGCATGGGGTTGCATGAGATTTTACGTATGCATTTATTTCAGCTGGGAGTGAGCTTCTCGGGTTGGCTGGTTACTCTCTTGGATTCTTGTTGATTTGGTGGGCCCTATTTGCTACAAGTGGCGGCTTTTGGTTGCTTTTGATGTTCTCCTAGCTTGTTCCTTTTCTATGTCATGTTAGGATGTGGGTTTTCTGTTTGGTTTGCTGTAGTTTTTTTTTTTATCAAATGTAAAAAATGTATAGATCAAAAATAGCAAGACAAGCTTGCAGTACAAGCTGGAGACCAGCAATACAAAGGATATACATAATCTGGCAAAGGGAACAGGCTCCCTAAAAGACCAAAATAGCAAACCATTGAAAAAATAATAACAGTGAAAAAACCAACAATGGTTATGAGAGGAACCAAAGCGTATAAGGTTCCAACCTAACACAAAGCAAAATAAGCAGAAGCTGACGAGGATGAGTCAGCCACAACTACAAGATGAAAGGATGAATGAAACTCTTAGCAGGAGAGGCTGGAGCCAGAAGCCCACAAGCTGAAGCTAAGAGCAGACAAGCTGATGAGCACAATAGAAAGCCATACAGAAAATCCAGGGACGATGAACGTTTTGCCATCCATGTAGATACAATTACCAGCCATCCATGCAAAGCATGCCCATCCATGCAGAGACGTAGAAGACCATCCTTGCAGAGATAGAGACAGCCCAGCCAGGCTCCAGCTAGAACACATTAAAACACCACCAGCAACCAAGAAAAGGTGGCAACAGCTCATCCATGCAGATACAAGGAATAGTGAACACAAGAGAATGTAGACAGATGGCTAAAGATCAGCCAAGAAGCACAGAACCGGTGTCAATAAAACCGGCCAGCAGCTGAATTACCAAGCAAAAAAGGCCACATGCAAGTGCATGCAAAGCCATTTCATCATCACATCCAGAGAACGAACCATAGCCAATCAGAAGCTTCCACCCAGCCAAATTAAATGAAAAACCATGCAGATACGGGGAACCATGCACGTCCACCCCTCAATATGCAAGGTCTAACAGAAATACCAAGAACTAATCAAGATAAAAGAACGTGGAAACGCATGCAAGCTCATGCGATCCCATGCAGGACACAAAGGAACCACAAGCAGACAAATGAAGATAAATGGAACCGACCAATGAGGAGTGCACACATCGGCAATAGAGCTTCAACACGCCAAGGAAAAACCAGCCAAGAGCAGCATCCAACATTGACTCCTTGATGAAGAGACGTGGAATCACCATGCATAAATAGAGCAATCTCAACTCCACCATGCGAAGACACCAAGACATCTATGCAAAGGCTCTTCCACCAAGAAAGCCATGCAGAGGCTAAGGAGATGCAGCCAATCAGAGGACAGCAGATCATTCCATGCAGCTGAGGAGATGCAGCCTTCCGTCATTAAACACGCTAGGCAGAGACATGGGGAGGCAGCCAACCATGCAGCGACACAAAGCAAAGACCAGCCAAAGAAAACAACAGTAAGTCTTGATCCCTTCCATGAAGAGACGTGGAAATGCAGCCAATCATGCAGTGAAGGCCAGTGCAACCATGCACGTCAAAACAACAAGACAAGAACTCAATAGGAGCAGTAGCATCAAAGAAAAGCTGAAACAGCCCATCTTAATGCAAACCAAATGATAGCATCACCGTAACGGTCAGCAACCAGTCAATTAGGAAAGGGGAGATCACGCTGATGAAAGCGTAATATCATGTAGAATAACACTTGAAACCGCCGAAATATAGGCTCTACAGGGGAGCAGGAATTTTCAAAAACCCTTCTGTTGCTTTCATCCCATATCAAGTAAACAACAATGCTGAGGGATACTCTTTTCATTCTAGTGACAACAGTTTTCCCCTTGAGATGAAGGCCCCGAACTGCACTATTGATGGTGGTCATGCCTTTGTTTAGTCTAAGCCAGGATTTGACTTTCATCCACAATATGGAGGTCCAGCTGCAGGCAAAAAACAGGTGGTCGTGGCTCTCTTCATGATCCTGGCAAAATACAAAAACTAACATCAATGTCAACGAAATGCAGCCTGTCTTTTGTTCGCAGCCGCTTAAGCAAGGCAAGCCACAGGATAAAACTATGTCGTGGAAGACACCAGGGCTCCCAAACCACATTCACCCAAGAGACCGGGGTTCCTTTGGTTCTCAAGTGTTCATAAGCATTAGCCGAAAAAGGCTTTGTGGTATTATCCCAACTTTGCAGCATAGAGATAACTGCTGGCTGCCCCCCACAGTCATCAAGGAGACGGTCACGGAATTTAATGAAAGATTTCCATAGGGGGGAGGAGGTTTGTTGAAGGGGAGTTGTCCAGATGTTGGTGTCCTGCAAATAAAAATGGTGCACCCATCTAATCCAAATAGAGTCAGCTTTCAAATGAATATTCCATAGCTGCTTCACAAGAAAGCAATTATTCCTTGCTTTAATGTCATATAAACCAAGACCTCCTTCGTCTTTGGGCAAGCAGATGTTCTTCCAAGCAACCAATGCAGACATATTCCTGGTTGTACTACCAGTCCAAAGGAAATTCCTGCAAAGACAAGTAATTTGATTGATGACACTCTCTGGCATGGGAAAGATACTAAGCCAAAATTGGACCATTCAAAGTAAAACAGAGCTGATTAATTCCAACCGCCCTGCATAGGATAAATGCTTGCCCATCCAGCCTTGAATAACAGATTCAAGTTGATGCAGTAGGGGAGAAAACTGGCTGGCCAGAAGTCTGTGGGGGCTGAGGGGGACTCCAAGGTATTTGAAAGGGAAGCTACCTTCAGAAAAACAAGATTCTTGAAGGATAGTCTGCTTCAAATTGCCACCAACACCACCAAAATATATAAAGGATTTCCTTGCATTAATATGCAGCCCTGAAGCCTGACCAAAAGCATGAAGCTGCTCAATAAGAATCCGAACAGAAGAGCAATCACCACGACATAATAAAAGAACGTCATCAGCAAAGGCAAGATGACAAATGTGATGAAGTGCACATTTTGGTTAGTAGTGGAAGGCTGTCTGTTGGGTGGCCATTCCCAGCATACGAGAGAAATACTCCATGTAGATTAGGAATAGATAGGGAGAGAGAGGGTCTCCTTGCCGAACACCACACTTCCCAGGGAAGAAACCATAAAGATTTCCATTGACAGCAACAGAGAATGAGGAAGTTTCCATGCATAGCATCACCAGATGAACAAATCTCAGAGGGAAACCCAGCAGTTGAAGAAGAGCTATGAGAAAGGGCCATTGCATCGAATCAAATGCTTTCCTAAAGTCAATTTTGAGAAGGCATCGGGGGGAGGTTTGTTGTAGTTGTTGCTGCTGCAGCTGATTCTGTTCCTCTTTGGCTTGCTGCTTGCTACTGTGGCTTGATCATCAATTCAGCCTGAGTTATCTGGTCATCTTTCACTGTTGTATTGTTTCTCAGGATGTCCCTTTGTCCTGTCTTTTGCTTTGTGTTAGGTTTGGAACCTCGTAATATTCGGTTCCTCTCATAACCTTTGTCTGATTTTAGCTATTGTTTTTTCAGTGGTTTGTTGTATAAATCACTAAGGGACTTTGTTCCCTTTTTGTTAATCCTTGTATTTGAAATTGTTGGTTCACCAACGATGAATATTTTTGATCTATTAATACACTTACATTTTGATTAAAAAAAGAAGAAAGAGACAGAGCTATCATTTGGACTGCTCAAGCTCACCAGCATTCCTCCCCTTTATGGAAGTCTATCATTTCTGTCAGGGACATTCTCTCTCAGCATTGTGGAAGTCCAAGGGCGAGCATCCTGTTGATGAGCACTTGGTCTACTAGTGAAGGTCCCTTTTTGGCTCATGCATATCAATTCTTTTGGCAAGTAGGTTCAACCAACTCATGGCATAGAGTGGTTCGGGAGCAGTGGTCTCTGCTAAGTATAGTTTCATACTATGGTTGGCTGTCTTGGGCAAGCTCTGCACTCGTGATAGGTTGAGGTTTATTCCTATCGATCCCACCTGTGTGTTCTGTAGGTAGGAGGAGGAGTTTCACAATCATTTGTTCTTTATGTGTGGATGGCCATGTCGCCTATGGGCTATGATCCAATTCTAGTTGCGGATGGACAGGAGCATGAGAACCTTGCACAATGCTCTTCGTTGGTTGCATCTAAAGAAGAAAAGCATGGACGCACGTATGAGAAGAGTTTCGTTGGGCATGGTGGTTTATCTCATCTGGGAAGAAAGAAACAGGCGGGTCTTCGAAGGGAAAACCAGAGGAGTAAACACAGCTTTTAGAAGATTCCAAGTCTTGTTTTATATCATCTTCCACTTCCATGAGAAGGATCACTCACTTTTTCATGTTGGCTTATGGGAGCTACAATGGTCTTGGGAGGTTTTTCCAAATTTGCTGCTCTACTTGGGAGGATCAGGTTCTGTGTTTGTGGTTCGTGGATTCAAGTCCATGTCACTTGTATTCTTATTTTATGTAGATTAGGATGGGGTTTTTGTGTCAGTGGCTGTTTTTCTTGGGCTCGGTTATCCTCGGCACCTAAAATCTTTGGGTTCCTAAGATAACCGAGAGTTTGTTTCTTTATGATGTATCTGTTCGTTGATGCTTGCTGGGAGCCTATTCACACTAGCTTTGCTCTGTATATGTGTATATATGGCTTGCTGGTTTTCCAGCTAGTCTATTTTTTATCTATAAAATTTCTAACATTTGATAAAAAAAAAAGAGAAAGAGATAGAGATAGTAGTCAAGAGAGAGAAACTCCCAGTGTAGTGAGAGAAGTGGTCTCTAAGTCGTGTCTATGTTCTTCCCTCATTGTGCACCATTCTTCTTCTCTTGTCACTGTCCTCTGCTCCTTAGTGTTCTTTCTTCGGTCACTATGACAAAATCAAAGACCAAATCTTCACTTCTTCGTTCCACCCAGGGTGATTTCTGGCTTCAAACAAACCGCCATACGTATGCCTCGCGCACGCCTATGGTTCAGTCTCGAAGCTGCTCACTGGTTCAACATGGCTCTATTTCTTCTACTCTGACCTCCACTCCATCAAGAACGAAGGTTGCATTTGCTGATTTCTCAAGTGCAACTAGGGTTTCGTCCAAACACAAGAATAAAACCATGCAAAAAAAAAAGGTTCTCCTGCTCAATCACTTCATCCTCCCTCTTCTGGTGGTCGCAACGACAGCTCCTCTAGCAGTTCCAGGGCAAGCCCCTTGCCTATAGAACGTCCGGTAAGGTATAACCATAGCGGTTTCTGTCTGGTCTCAGGAGGTCACAACCCCGCCCCGTCTACTATTTCTCCCTCCTAACCATCTTCTAGAAAGAGCCATCCTTCAGCATTTCCTTCTAATGTCACTCCTTCCCCTGCTGGCGCCACCTCTCTTGCGTCCCCGGTGAAGGATAAGTCTCTGCCTGGTTATAGCAGAGGTGCTCCCCCAGACACACCACCAGGTACTTCAAATTCCCAGTCTCTAGCTCTTGTTCACTTTCTAGAATATGCATCCTCTGCCTCATGTCATCTTCAGGAAACTGATGTTAGTGCTCTTGTTGTTAAGTGGAAATTTTGTTTGATTGGCTATGTGGCTGGGAAATTCCCAGGTTATGCTTCCATGTTAACTTATATTAGTAGAACCTGGCAACATAAAGCTCACTTCACAATGCATGATTCAGGGTGGTTAATCTTTGCCTTCTTCTCTAAAATGGAAATGTTAGATGTTCTAGGAGGAGGTCCATATTCTGTTTTTGGCAGGCCTCTCATCCTGAAAGTAATGCCTGATTTCTTTGACTTTCAATCTACTGATATGACCACAATGCCAACTTGGGTGAGGTTTCCAAATCTGCCTCTAAGATGCTGGAACCCAATTTGCCTATAAAACAATTGCTAGCATGATTGGGAAACCAATCCATTGTGATAATCCTACTGCACAAATGACCCGGCTTTTGCATGCTAGAATTCTTATTGAAGTTGACATGCTCTTAGACTTGTATTCCTCTATCATTGTGGTGCTCCCAATGGCACATCATTGCCCCAACAGATTATTTATGAATCACTTCCACATTTTCTGTAAGCAGTGTAAGGTCTTAGGACATTCTACTATCACTTGCACTAAAGGAATCAAACCCAAATATAAGACGAGGCCACATGAAACTCCAGCATGTTCTGCCACCTCCAGCCCCTCTGCAGAGACAGCTGCTATTGGGAAGTAGGAATCGTATCGTGCAGGCCCTTCTGTTGATCCCCTAGTGGATCCTATGTTCATCGAAGCTGTCGCAGCTGGTGATTAGAGGCCTCAGTCTCCTTGTTGCAAGAGGTCTAAAGTTGCTTCACCGGAGCACTCTAGCTCCACACTACCTGTTACTCCATGAGTACACATTTCTAGAGATAGTCATACTATTGTTGCAGCCCCTCCCAAGAGGTAGTATTTAACTAGAAGCAAAGTTACTGCCATCACTTGTTTGGGTCCGCAGGGGAAGTCCAGCCACTACACAGCTCGGATGACTCTGCTCCATTATCCAACTTTTGATTTTGATTTGTATTATGTATTTTGATAGGGAGGTTGTTCCCTTGGTTTCTTGTTGGCTTGTATTGAATTGCCTGTTAACTATTTTGTAGACTAGTTAGTCCTGTCCTATCTCTTATCCAGATTCCCTGCTTGTTTTGTTTCAATCTGGACTACTTTTCTTGATGTGGCTTTGCTTATGGTTCTGTTTTTTGTTAAGTTGGTTGGGTGGTTTGGTTTTTGTGCCGCCTGCTGCTGCTAGTGGTTTTTTTAGCTGGCTGGCCAGTTTGTGTTTGGGAAGATTCGATGATTGGTTCCTGAGTTGATGCTTTGCAGGTGATCTAATTGGTGTCAGTTCTTGCTAGCATCTGTCTAGATTCATTTGTTGGTTGGTTCTCTTTTGGGAGTGCTTGGTTTGTGCTTGTTGCTGCTTTGCTGGTGGTTTTTCTGGTGGCTGAGTATTTGTCTCAATTTGGTTTGTTGTTGGTTTGGCTCTCTGGCTGCCCTCTGTAGGTTTGGGATGCTTCTTGTTGTCTTGCTAAGCTTTGGGTGCTTATCTGGATGCCTGTTGTGGTCCTTGGATGGTTTCAGTTTCCCTGCTCTACTGTATGCTGCGACCTCGGGGTCTTTTTTTGGTTATTTGTAGCCATGTGGTTTTTCCACCCATGTTTAAGGGAGCATGTTCCCTTTCTCTGTTTATATTTGTATATATATTCTGTGACCAGCTGGTTCTCTAGCTTTATTTCATTTATCTATATATTTCTTACATTTGATTAAAAAAAAAAGAGCTCTCAGTCAGTAGTTGTTGGTTTTGCAGTCTTGTTTCCTTTATTGCAGAGTTGCTGGTATCAGCTTTTGCCTGTGACCTTTGTGTATGGTCCCTGTTTCTTTCAAGTGCTTCCAGTTCAGGTAGTAGTTGGTTGGTACGCCTTTTGGGTCTGGGTGTTAGCTTCCTTTAGAGCCGCCCCTATGGGTGCCTGCTTGTTCCTGGCTGCTGGCTTTGCATCATAGCTAGTTTCTCTTAGCTGTTATAGTTGAAGCTGGCTTGCTGCTCGTTTAGGCGTTGGTTTCTCTTTTTCCGTCTACCTTGCTATTTTTGGCTATTTCATATTCCTGGGTGCTGCTTAATGCAGTGTTTGGATCATTGGTGTCTCTACAGTCTCCGTAGGTGCTTTGCAGTTTCTGCTTGTTCTGTTTGGATTGCTGCTGAGTCCATTTATTGCTGTGTGGCAGGTTCATCGGATCTGTCTTGTTGTTCAGGGAGCATGTTCCCTTTTTTTGGTTGTAATTGCTTGTCCAAGGGAGCCTGTTCCTTAATGCGTTGTTGTGCTATTTTGGTTGATGGCTTGTCCTAAGGAGCCTGTTCCCTTGAACAAGCCTATTTGTACATGTTTGTATATTTTGACTTGCTGGTATCCAATTTTTTTTCACTACTGATCTATACAATTTCTTACATTTGATCAAAAAAAGAAGAAGAAAGAAACAGAGCTTTTGCAGATGATGTCCTCCTTCTCTCACGGTGACTCCTCTTCAGTTCGCTGCCTCCTTCAACAGCTCATAATTTTTTGTCAGACATTGGGTCTAGTGATAAATCTACAAAAATCATCCATCTTTTTTGGTGGTGTTAGTGATGCTCACAAGCAATCCATCCTTTCAGAATCTGGCTTCAAGGAAGGGATTTTTCCTTTCACCTACTTAGGGGTTCTATTGAGCCCCCATCGGCTGTTAGCTAGCCAGTTTCCTCCTCTTCTACAGGATTTGGAGTTGTAAGTACAAGGCTGGATTGGTAAACACCTCACGTATGCTGGGCGACTTGAGCTTCTTTGGTCTGTGCTTTTTGGCAAGGTTCATTTCTGGCTGAATATTTTGCCCATGCTAGAAATTGTAATTAGGATATCATAAGCATCTGCAGGAATTTTTTATGGATAGGAGATATTAGGAGGAGTAACTCTACTTTGGTTGCATGGAAATCTCTTTGCATGCCTAAGGCAGAAGGAGGGCTTGGTCTCTTTGATCTAAGAGCACGTAATAGAAGCTTCCTTGCCAAGCAACTTTGGAACATTCATCTTAAAACGGATTCGGTCTGGATTCGTTGGGTGCACCACTTTTATCTGAGTAGTGACACCATTTAGACTGCTCAAGCTCACCAGCATTCCTCCCCATTATGGAAGTCTATTATTTCTGTCAGGGACATTCTCTCTCAGCACTGTGGAAGTCCAAGGGCGAGCATCACGTTGATGAGTAGTTGGTTTAATGGTGAAGGTCCCTTTCTGGCTCATGCATATAATTTCTTTCAACCAGTAGGTTCGATCATCTCATGGCATAGAGTGGTTTGGGAGTAGTGGTCTCTGCCTAAGTATAGTTTCATAGTATGGTTGGTTGTCTTGGGCAAGTTCCGAACTCGTGACAGATTAAGGTTTATTCATATCAATCCCACCTGTGTATTCTGTAGGCAAGAGGAGGAGTCCCACAATGATTTGTTCTTTACGTGTGGATGGACATGTCATTTGTGGGATATGATAAAATCCTGGTTGCGGATGGGCAAGAGCATGAGAACCTTAAACAGTGCTCTTCGTAGGTTGCATCCAATGAAGAAAAGCATGGAGGCACATATGAAAAGAGTTTCACCGGGCATCGTGGTTTATCTCATTTGGGAAGAAAGAAACAGGCGGGCCTTTGAAAGGACAACCAGAGGAGCTCACAATTTTTAAGAGATTCCAAGTTCTGTTTTATATCAGCTTTCACTTCCATGAGAAGGATCACTCACTTTTGCATGTTGGCTGATGGGAGCTGCATTGGTCTTAGGAGTCTTTCCATGTTTGCTGCTTTGCTTAGGTGGTTCTGGTTCTATACTTGTGGTTTGTGGATTCAAGTCCATGTTGCTTGCATTCTTATCTTATGTAGATGGGGATGGGATTTTTTGTGTGTTTGTGGCTAGTTTCTCTTTGGGTCGGTTATCCTAGGCACTTGTAATCTTTGGGTTCCTAAAATAACCGATGATTTGTTCTTTTGGGTTGTCTCTATTCTTTGATGCTTGCTGGGAGCATGTTCCCGCTAGCTTTGCTCTGTACATGTGTATATATGGCTTGCTGGTTGTCCAGCTAGTCTATTTTTTATCGATAAAATTTCTAACATTTGATAAAAAAAAAGAGACAGAACTTGAGAGAAGCTCCTGGTTGTGGTGAGAGAAGTGGTTTGTGTGCTCCTAGCCGCGCCTGTATTCTTCCCTCATTGTGCATTGTTTTTCTTCCTTTGTCGTCTGCTCCTTAGTGTTCTTTCTTTGGTCCATTATGACAAAATCAAAAACCAACTCTTCAATTCTTTGTTCCACCCAGGGTGATTTCTGGCTTCAAACTAACCGTCATGCGTCTGCCTCATGCACGCCCAAGGTTCAGTCCCGTAGCTGCTCTTTGGTTCAACATGGCTTTATTTCCCCTTCTCCGACCTCCACTCCACCCAGAATGAAGGCTATTTTTGCTGATTTTACTGATCTCTTGAGTACGGCTAGGGTTTCCTCAAAACACAAGAACAAAACCATGCAAAAGAATAGTTCTCCTGCTCAATCACCTCATCCTCCCCCTTCTTGTGGTTGCAATGAAGACTCCTTTGGCAGTTCCAGACCAAGCCTCTTACCTACAGAACGATTGGTTGGGTCTAACCCTAGAGGTTCATGCCCGGGCTCCGGTGGTCTCAACCCTGCACCGTCTACAGTTTCTCCCTCCCTACCATCTTCTGGAAAGGGCCATCCTTCAGTATTTCCTTCTGGTGTCACTCCTCCCCTGTTGGCGCCACCTCTTTTGCATCCCCGATGACGGATAAGTCTCTGCTTGGCTGTAGCAGGGGTGCCCCAGCTGACACACCACCAGGTACTTCAAACTCCCAGTCACCTACTCTTATTCACTTTCCTGAATATGCATCCTCTGCATCATGTCATCTTCAGGAAATTGATGTCGGTGAACTTGTTGCTAAGTGGAAATTCTGCTTGATTGGCTATGTTGCTGGGAAGTTCCCAAGATATGCTTCTCTGTTAAATTACATTAGTAAAAACTGGCAACATAAAGCTCATTTCATAATGCATGATTCGAGTTGGTTAATCTTTGCCTTCTCCTCTGAAATGGAAATGTTAGATGTTCTAGGAGGAGGTCCTTATTCAGTATTTGGCCGACCTCTCATCCTGAAAGTAATGCCAGATTTCTTTGATTTTAAATCCACCGAAATGACCTCAATGCCAACTTGGGTGAGGTTTCCAAATCTGCCTCTTAGATGCTGGAACCCAATTTACCTATCTAAAATTGCTAGCATGATTAGGAAACCAATCCATTGTGATAATCCTACTGCACAAATGACCCGACTTTTGTATGCTAGAATTCTTATTGAAGTTGACCTACTTTTAGACTTGCCTTCCTCTGTCAATGTGGTTCTGCCCAATGGCACATCGTTGCCCCAGCAGATTATGTATGAATCACTTCCACATTTCTGCAAGCAGTGTAAGGTCTTATGACATTCTACTATCACTTGCACTAAAGGAATCAGGCCCAAACATAAGACGAGGCCCCATGAAACTCTAGCATGTTCTGCCACCTCCAGCGCCTCTGCAGAGACAGCTGCTGTTGAGAAGCAGGAACCGTATCGTGCAGGCCCTTCTACTGATCCCCTAGTGGATTCTATGTTCACCGAAGTTATTGCAACTGGTGAACAGAGGCCTCAGTCTCCTAGTTACAAGAGGTCCAAAGTTGCTACACCGGAGAACTTTGGCTCCACACTCCCTACTACTCCACGAGTAAATATTTCTGAAGATGGTGATACTATTGTTGTAGCCCTTCCCAAGAGGCAGTATTTAACTAGAAGCAAAGTTATTGCCATCACTTGTTTGGGTCCACAGGGAAAGTCTAAGGCCCCTGCTGTCGCTTTCCAGCTGCTGCATAACTCGGATAACTCTGCTCCATCATCCACCTTTTGATTTTTTATTTGTATTATGTATTTTGATAGGGAGGTTGTTCCCTTGGTCTCCTGTTGGCTTGTATTGAACTGCCTGTTAACTATTTTATAGACTAGTTAGTCCTGTCCTATCTCTTGTACAGATTCCTTGCTTTTTCTACAGTTTGGGCTGCTTGCTTTTCCTGGTGCATCTTTGCTGGTGGTTTTGCTATTGTGATAAGCTGGTTAGGTGGTTTGGTTTGTGCCTGCTGTTGTTGCTGATGCTTGTTGTTGTTTGGCTTCTCGCTAGCATCTGCTTCTGGATGCATTTGCTGGTTGGTTCTCTTTTTGGAGTGCTTGGTTTGTGCTTGTTGCTGCTTTACTGGTGGTTTTCCTGGTGTCTAAGTATTAGTCTCAGTTCTGTTTGTTTCTGGTTTGGCTCCCTAGCTGCCCTCTATAGCTTTGGGATACTTCTTGGTGTCTTGCTAAGCTTTAGGTTCTTATCTGGATGCCTGTTATGGTTCTTGCTGTCTGCTGCGGTCACGAGTTCTTCTTTTGGTTATTTGTAGCCATGTGGTTTTTCCACCCATGTTTAAGGGAACTTGTTCCCTTTCCCTGTTTATATATGTATATATATTCTGTGACTTGCTGGTTCTTCAGCTTTGTTTCATTGATCTATATATTTTTTACATTTGATCAAAAGAAAAGGAAAGAGATAGAGCTTGATGCTACTGATTTGATTTTGACTGTGATTTTCCCTTTGCTGGATTGGATGTTTTTGCTGGAGTTGCTGCTCCTTCTCTGTCATGCCTTCACTGTTGCCTGCAGAGACTTGTGTGTTGTCCTTGACTAGCTCTGTAGAGATGTGTCTGATGGCCATACCCTCTGTGGTTTGGCGCTTGTTTATTGGTTGTGTTTACCTTGCTAAATTGTTAATTCTGTTTCAGGGAGCATGTTCCTTTTCTTATTTAAGGGAGTCTGTTCCCTTTCCCTTGTATATACATGCTTGTATATCCTGACTTGCTGGTTTCCAACTTTGTTTCACTTTTGATCTATACAATTTTTTACATTTGATCAAAAAAAGAAGAGAAAGAGACAAAGCTTTCAATGAAGAAAGAGCTCTCAGTCAATCAAGAGAGAGAAGCTCCTGGTTGTAGTGAGAGAAAAACCCGCTGGTGTTCTGCTTGTGCGCGTCCCTTCCCCTCTCACTATTCAACAATTTCTTCTCTTGCTCTCTGCACTCTAACAGTTTCTTCTTCTGATTTCTTTGCGTCATTCTTACATGGAAAAATCAAAGAAAAAGTACTCGGTTCTACGATTTGCCTAGCAAGACTATGGGTTTTGCACGTCGTGTCCCTCGTCTTTGCACGCACAACAGACCCTGAGTCGGAGCAGTTCCCTTGGTGTGCCGCACTCCTCCAGTCTTTCTCAAGCCTACACTCCTCCAAGAACAACAATAGCTTTTGCTGATATTGTTAATTTCAACCATAGTGCTAGGGTTTGGGTGAAGAATCTGAATAGAGGAATGCAGAGCACACCACCTACTGTTCATCCATCGTCTTCTCCTGGCCCTTGTGGGCCAGATGTAGAATCTTCTGCCACCACCAGGCCTCGCCCAGTTCTCTCTGCTGAGTCTGGTTCTCTTGGTTCTTGTCCTGGCGTTGGAAACCCTAGTCGGACCGAAGGTTGGAGTCGCAACTCCACCGCCACAGAAAGGCAAAGCTTCCTCAGGAAGACACCGACCTTCCTCCCCTGACCATCTCACAGGTACTACTATCTCTCTGTCCCCATCATTAGTGCACTTTTCTAATTATACTGCTTTGACATCTTGCCATTTACTGGAAACTGATTTGGGTATACATAAAGACCTATGGAGGTTCAGTTTAATTGGGTATATTGCTGGCAAATTTCCAGGATACACATCCCTGTCAAAATTTATTAATAGTTCCTGGAAATGTGACGCCAAATTCTCTATGCATGATTCCAGATGGTTAATTTTCACTTTTTCATCTGAAATGGACATGATTGAAGTGCTAAGTGGAGGGCCCTATTATGTTTTTGGTCGGCCCTTGATTCTGAAAATAATGCTTGAGTTTTTTTATTTTACAACTTCTGAAATGGTAAGGATGCTAGTCTGGGTTAAGTTTCCTAATCTGCCTCTCCAGTGTTGGTCACTAATTTGTCTTTCTAAGCTTGCAAGTGTGCTTGGGAAGCCTGTTCATTTTGATTCTCCAATAGCTTCCATGACCCGGCTCTCCTATGCCAGATTACTTGTTGAGATTGACTTGCTAGCTGACCTGCCAACCTCTATCAATCTCATCCTGCCCAACAGTGTGCCCTTGTCCCAGCAGGTGATGTATGAATCATTACCTCGGTTTTGCAAGCAGTGCAGAACCCTGGGACACACGATTTCTACTTGCACCAAAACTTCCAACCACAAATGCAAGAAGCATTCCCAGACAGCTCCCTCTCTATCTGGATGTTCTAGCCCTTCTGCTAAAACTACATCTGTTGAGAAGTAGTCTAACAGGGAAGAACCTCAAGGTGAGCTAGGGATTGATCCAATGTCTGCAGAGGCAACAGTGGCTATGGAAGGGAGAACTGTTGGCTCTGGGCGCAAGCGGGCCAAACTAGTTGCATCAAGGTCTAGTCCTCTTGGTGCTAACCCTTTTGCCTCTCCAAAGGTTGTGAAGTCTCTGAAGGCCACAATGATGTCACACCTGAACCGCCTCCTAGAAGGCAATAGTTGACACGAAGTAGAGCTGCTGCCTCCTCCACCTTTAGCCATCTAGGGAAGCCAGTTGGAACGGGTTATTGCCCCTCCAAGAGCTCCTCTACGGTTGATTCCAGGACTTAAAGCAACACAACTTCTGCTTCCTCATCCTCTCCATGATCTTCTCCTCTCTTTTGGTTGGGTTTTTGGATAGGGAATCTGTTCCCTGTGTTATTTCTCTATATCTATTGAGAATATTCAGCTTGGGTTTGCTTTGTCTGTAGCTGGTTCTATTGCTATGTTGTTGCTTTTGTCGACCTGTTTCCTTCTTGTCGCAGAGTTATAGCTTTTGCCTGAGGCCTGACTTTTATGATGTGATGCAATACCTTGCCTGATGGTTTTGTCTGCTGCTACTCTGGTAGTAGTTGCTGGTTTGCCTATTTGCAGCCTTGTTTCCTTTGTTGCAGTGTTGCTGGTATCAGCATCTGCCTGTGGCCTTTGTCCCTGTTGCTGTGTTACTGGTGCTGGCTATTCCTGTTTGTTTCTGTCTGTTGTTGCTCTGGTAGTGGTTGTTGGTTTGCCTTCTTGCTTGCTTGTTTTCCTTTGTTGCAGAGTTGCCAGTATCAGCTTCTACTTGTGGCCTTGGTGTATGGTCCCTGTTTCTTTCAGCTGCTTCTAGCTCAGGTGATAGTTGGTTGGTGCACCTTTTGGATCTGGTTGTTTGCCTCATCTGGAGGCGCCTCTGTGGGTGCTTGCTTGCTCCTCTAGCTTTGCATCATAGTTGGTTTCTCCTAGCTTATAGTTGAAGCTGGCTTGCTGCTTGTCTAGGCACTGGTTCCTCTGGTGTCGTCTGTCTTGCTTTTCTAGCGGTGTTTAGATCATTGGTGTCTATGCAGTTCTTGCAGGTGCTTTACAGTTTTTGCAGGTTCTTGCTTGTTTTGTTTGAATTGCTGCTGATTGCATCTTTGGAGTTTTATTCCATTTGTTGTTGTCTTGCCGGTTTGCCGGGTTTGTCTTGTTGTTCAGGGAGCATGTTCCCTTTTTTTGGTTGTCTTTGCCTGTCCAAGGGAGCCTATTCCCTTAGTCGTTTATGTTTTACTCTGATAAGCACGTTGTTGTGCTAATTTGGTTAGCTGCTTGTCCTAGGGAGCCTGTCCCCTTGAACAAGCCTATTTGTTCATGTCTGTATATTTTGACTTGCTGGTTTCCATCTGTGTTTCACTTTTGATCTATACAATTTCTTGCATTTGATATATATAAAAAAAGAGAGAGACAGAGGTTGCGTTCTGCTTGTGTGCATCTGTTTCTCCCTCACTGTACAACGATTTCTTCTCTTAATCTCTGTAATCTCGCAGGCTCCTCTTTTGTAAGCACTCTGGTGTACTATTTAGTTGCGGCTAGAGCACGAACCCTTGGTACAAGCGACGCTTCTGTCTGGCCACAGTGTGAGAGCAATCTTTCGATTGTCAAGTTTTATGGGTTCTTACGAATCTCTTGGTTAGCTTATGGGGAAATCTAAAAAGAAATCGTTGCTTCTTTGTGATGCCCAGCTTGATGGTCCCCGTCTCTTAACAAGCGCTTCCCCTACTAGAAATCACAGTTCTCGATCTCTACATCGGGATCCTCCCCTGCCAACCCCGGATGTTCCAGTAAAGGTTCTGGCCTGTTCTACTCCTGTAACGACCCGACTTTTTCAAGGCCAAAATCGATAGATTTTTTTTTTACTTCTCGCAATGACATTTTGTGAACTAGTGATTATGTTCCTTCCTTATCATGGCATCATAGGGATATAGTTCTCGTAAAACAACATTCTCATACAACAGATACCCAATACACATGTCCATAATATTATATATTCATATTCATACATTTATAGTACGTCATATTGGAATACCTGTGTGTTTGCATTCTTGTTCCAATCTCGTTATCAACACGAGTTTATAATCAACAATCTTACACAACTAGTACTTTCTTTCATACGATCCTCATGTGATTTCATAACATAGCATCCTCATAAAAGGAAATACCACATAAATGTATTCATAGCATCGTATCTACATGTTCGCACATCCCCATCCGTGCTCCATTACAAGTCCTTACAAAAGTGTCAAATGGCAAATATTCAACATAACAGCTAAGTCATACTATTACATAGCACCTTTCAAAATATGTGAACCTGTGGAACAGGCTTTCCTATGCACCTTGATTGTGTGATGTCCCTGTTACAAAACAACATGGATATAAGAATTGTAAATAATCCAACATAATAATAAACATCTAGAAGAACATTGTCATTGCTTTTCATTATTAACTTAGAACGGGAAGATTCCTTCTTATACTTCTTATTTACATTGTACATCTCTCATTATTTCGTTAACTGTACTTTTCTCACTCACACACCCCAACCTCTCCACGAGGTTGTGGGGCCAAAGTTTAACATCGATCGGGGTTAAATACTTCACCTTAACCCGGTCATCCACCCTGGATACTTATAGCTGTAGCTAATTGCAACATTTAAATTCGACTATCCATCTTGGATGCCATTAACAAAAACTAAGCAAGAAATCAACCCCCGTCATTCCTATAGATACCATTAACCAAAGCTAATTTTTTTATAATCAATTTAGCCATCCACCACAGATGCCATTAGGCAAAGCAAATCATCAAACGCAACCCGGTCATCCATCATGGATGCCATTAGCCGAAGCTAATCATCAATCATAACCCGGTCATCCATCTCGGATGCCATTAGCCGATTCTGATCAACAATCACAACTCAGTCATCCATCTCGGATGCCATTAGCCAAAGCTAATCATCATTTATCCCGGTCATCCACTTAGGATGTCGTTAGTCGAAGCTAATCATCATTTATCCCGGTCATCCACTTAGAATGTCGTTAGTCGAAGCTAATCAAACATTTGTCTCGGTCATCCATTCGGATGCCATTAGCCGAAGCTAATCATCATTTATCCCTGTCATCCACTTAGGATGCCATTAGCCGAAGCTAATCAATTAATGGTCCTGGTCATCCATCTCGGATGCCATTAGCTAAAGCTAATCAACATTTATCCCGGTCATCCACTTAGAATGCCATTAGCCGAAACTGATCAACAATCACAACCCAGTCATCCATCTCGGATGCCATTAGCCGAAACTAATCATCATTTATCCTGGTCATCCATTTTGGATGCCATTAGCCGAAGCTAATCAATCAATTATCCCGGCCATCCATTCGGATGCCATTAGCCGAAGCTAATCAAACATTTGTCCCGGTCATCCATTCGGATGCCATTAGTCGAAGCTAATCATTATTTATCCCGGTCATCCACCTAGGATGTCATTAGCCGAAGCTAATCAATTAATTGTCTCGGTCATCCATCTCGGATGCCATTAGCCAAAGCTAATCAACATTTATCTCGGTCATGCACTTAGGATGCCATTAGCCGAAACTGATCAACAATCACAACCCGATCATCCATCTCAGATGCCATTAGCCGAAGCTAATCAATTAATTATCCTGGTCATCCATTCGGATGCCATTAGCCAAAGCTAATCATTAACCATCAAATGTTCCAGAGGCAGTTTATGAGATCACTATAACATGGTAATATCCTTTGAATTGCTCATTCAAACAATTCATAACAATTTGACATTCACTGTAACATAATAGTACACCATTCATGATACTCGTACAGACGTCCCGTAATAGTTTAACATTCAGTAAACACGATAACAGATCCTTTGTAATATACAAACAAACATTCCATAACAGTTTAGCATTCAATATAACACAACAGTACACCTTTTGTATTACTCATCCAACCATTCATGACAGTTAATAATCAATATAATACAATAATAGATCCCTCGTAATACTCATACAACCATTCATGATAATTAACATTCAGTATAATACAATGGTAGATCCTTCGTAATACTCATACAACCATTCGTCATAATTACATTCAATATAATACAATGGTAGATATGTCATAATACTCATACAACCATTCGTCACAATTACATTCAATAAAATACAACAGTAGATCTTTCGTAATACTTATACAATCATTCGTCACAATTACATTCAATAAAATACAATAGTACATCCTTCATAATAATCATACAACCATTCATCATAATTACATTAATAAAATACAATGGTAGATCTGTCATAATACTCATACAACCATTCATCATAATTACATTCAATAAAATACAACAGTAGATCCTTCGTAATACTCATACAACCATTCATCATAATTACATTCAATAAAATACCACAGTAGATCCTTCGTAATACTCATACAATCATTCGTCAGCAGCCTAAATTCATAATAGCCTAATCAACATCTCATAGTCAGTTTAGTATTCATCGCAACACAATAATATATCCACCTCAAATAGGTTATTTCAGAACATTAACATTGTCATCATCGTCTCAACATTCATCAAGAACTCGATTAACATTTCATAGTCGTTTCGACAATCATCAAAAATTCAATCAGACACTTCATTGTTGTTTCATCATTCATCAAGGATTCAATAATATATCATCATAAGTAAATCATTTCAAAACACAAACATCATATGAGAAGAAGGTGGAAAATAACTACTTGTTCCACCTGCGGTTTGTCCTTGTCCTGACGATGGTCCGATCCCAGCCGCATCACCTAAGACATCAATGCCACAATTCAGTATATTTGCATCCTTAAATCACATTCATCACCATACTTATTTCAAGAATCCATATGTTCACATTTAAGTGTTCCATGTATGAAACCATCATACAATGAAATTGTTGCAAGCATTTGAGTCATTTATGCTCGGGAGGCTGATTGTAGAAATCGGCAGTGAAAATTGACTCACTGTAGGCCGGACAGTTCGCCAGCGAAAACTAGTTCGCTGTAGGCTACGCAATTCGGCAGCAAAAACTGGTTCGCTGCAGGCTGCCCAATTCGTTAGCAAAAACTGGTCCGCTACTAGCGCCACAATTTCAGCAGCAAATGCTACTTCGCTGCAGCCAACATGTTTTTGGCAGTGAATGCTAATTTGCTACAGACAACTCAATTCCGGCAGCGAGTCACAAATTCGCTGCAGACAATACAACTTCAGCAGCGAATCCCAAATTCGCTCCAAAACACACAATTCAGGAGCGAATGTTAATTCACTGCAAACAACTCAATTTCGGCAGCGAATTTCAAATGAAATTCGCTGCAGACCAGACAACTTCGGCAGCGAATCCCAAATTCTCTTCAAAACACACAATTCGGCAGCGAATGTTAATTCGCTGCAAACAACTCAATTTCGGCAATGAATTTCAAATTCACTGTAGACAATTCAACTTCGGCATCCAATCCCAAATTCGCTGCACAACACACAATTCGGCAGCGAATGTTAATTCGCTACAAACAACTCAATTTCAGAAATTCGCTACAAACAATTTAACTTCGGCAGTGAATCCCAAATTCACTGCAAACAACGCAATTTCGGCAGTGAATTTCCAGACCATACGACCTTCTTTATATTGTTGATGTGTTCCTGCTAAATGGCTTTACTCTCCATCAAAAAGTTATTTATGAAACATTGCCAAAATTTTGTACTCATTGTCATGTTCTTGGCCACTCTCGTCTCCTCTATCCTAAAGCTGCTGCATATGCAAGCACGGAGACTAGAAACCACATTCTAAAGGATACTGGACATGATAGTATTGATAAGGGTAGTAAAGACATATGCAATCAAGCTAATGCTCGTGCTAGGCACAATGCCAAAGGGAGTGTTTTTAGCAGGTTGGGGCCACACCTTCCTCAGGGGACCCCCATCTCTACAGTCCAACAGGTGCAGACTTCGTGCCCTTAAAGGAAGACTCCTCCTGAGATTCCTCCCACTACTTCCGTGTAGCCTGAAGCTAGTGATACAACTGACGGTTGGGTAACTGTGGAGTCACGACGGAAGACTAACAAGCAGCCTAGATATAGCCTTAAGGGGAAGAAGTGGTAGTCATAGTGGATGTTCCAGAAGAAACTTCTTGTGATGATTCTCCTCACCCCACCAGTGCAGAACAGGTTAATGCCACGTCTTCTTCCAGTGTTGTTCTTGAGCATTTGATAACTAGTCTTGGGACCAGGATCAGTGATGGAAATTCCCATGGGGTACATTCCTTAGGGGTGACTACTAGAAGTGGGACACGAAGTCGAAATCAAAGACTAAGTGGTAGTGGTGGGAGTGTTACTCCTCCCTCTGCAAATTCATGATTATCTCTAGCTGGAATATCAAGGGTCTTAATAATCCCCTGAAACAACATGAGGTTGTTCGCCTCATGAAGAAGTATAAAATGGATATTTGCGGTCTTCGTGAAACCAAGATTCTCTCTTCTAGGTTTGCTTGTATGCATAAATTCCGTCTCACGGATTGGAAGTTTTTTACTAATGTTGATGTAGCTAGCACTGCTAGGATTGTTGTCTTTTGGAATCCTGCAACGGTTAAAGTTGATTTGCTTGAGTCTTCTGCTCAGGGCCTTCATCTTTCTGTCAACAGTTTCATTTCTTAGTTTAGCTTCACAATCACCTTTGTTTATGGTTTCAATACTATTATTGCTAGAAGATCTATGTGGGATGATCTGCGAAAATGGATCTCTAATTGTCCTTGGATGGTGCTTGGCGATTTTAATTCTGTGCTTTCTCAAGCAGACAAACACAACGATGAAACTGTCTCTACGTATGAAACCTCAGACTTTAGAGACTGTTGCTCTGATCTTGGTCTTCATGATATCAATTAAACAAGCTTCACTTTAACCATTCCCCATCCACTTCTCTCCTGACAATTTCAAGCACCCTTTGACTCTTTTTTCAATGTTCTTTTCATCTTTCCCTCGCAATACTTGTTTGCTACCAGTCTCTTGCCCGTATTTAGCCTTAGACAAAATTTACCGTTCGATCGAGGCTGCATTCCCAAACAACCCGACTCGCAAACAGCGCCTCGTGGTGCGGTAGGGTCCAGCCACGACGGGTCTCTCACCCTCTCCGACACCCCTTTCCAGGGGATTTGGGCCTGGTCCACCACTAAGGACGCTTCTCTAGACTATAATTCGGACATCGCAGGCGCCAAATTCTCAAGCTAGGCATTTCCCGGTTCGCTCGCCATTACTAGAAGAATCCTTGTAAGTTTCTTTTCCTCCGCTTATTGATATGCTTACACTCAGCGGGTAGTCTCGCCTAACCTGGGGTCACAACGATAGCATCCTAGAAAATCGATGCCCGAGGGTCCAGGAGGTCCCGGGGGTGACAGGCACGCACACGACCACGTCTAAAGGTCTCTCAACCACCGCTCATCGTGGCGACCGTCGTTGAGGACTCAATTTTGGACCAACCACGATCAGAAGCGTGCTAGAGACCAGTATCCGCCCCATCCTCGTGAGCTAAGGGGAGTGGGGGCAACAATGCGTGACACCCAAGCAGAAGTGCCCTCAACCAAGAGGCCTCGGGCGCAAGTTGCGTTCACGGGATTCTGCAATTCACACCAAGTATCGCATTTTGCTATGTTCTTCATCGATGCAAGAGCTAAGATATCCGTTGCCGAGAGTCGTTTAGATTATCACCAGAAGAAGGCGCGCCCCCAATGTCGTGTCTTCGAGGCTATGGGGGCGTGCTCCTAGTACTCAACTTCCTTGGCGCTTCTTGCGCCGGGGTTTGTTTGTGAGCAACACAGAGCGCAGATGTGTCCCTCCATGGCCTGCAAGGATGCAAGGGAATCTAAAACGACTCCACCATTGCTGCCGATTTCTAGATCGGCAGCGGCACAGTACTTGGCTGCTGCTTTTAGAACCGGCAGCAGGAAAGCTTTTAATTGTCGATTTCTGAATCGACAGCGGCACAGTTTGAGGCTGCCGATTTCTAGATCGGCAACGGCACAGTACTTGGCTGCCGCCTTCAGAATCGGCAGCAGCAAAGCCTGCCGATTTCTGGATCGACAACAACATAGTTCTTGGCTGTCGATTTCAAAAACGGCATCAGCTAAGCTTTTGGCTGCCGATTTCTGAATCGGCAGCGGCATAGTTTGAGGCTTCCAATTTCTAGATCGGCAGCGACACAGTACTTGGCTGCTGCTTTTAGAATCGGCAGCAGCAAAGCCTGCCGATTTCTAGATCGACAGCGGCACAGTACTTGGCTGTCGATTTCAGAAACGGCAGCAGCAAAGCTTTTGGCTGCCGATTTTTGAATTGGCAGCGGCACAGTTTGAGGCTGCCGATTTCTGGATCGGCAGCACCATATTTTTTTCTATCGATTTCTTGATTGGCAGCGGCACAGTACTTGGCTGTCGATTTCAGAATCTGCAGCGGCAAAACTTTTGGCTGTCGGTTTCTAAAACGGTAGCGGCATAGTTTGGGGCTGTCGATTTCTGAATCAGCAGGGTCACAGTTTTGTTGTCGATTTTTGAATCAGCGGTGGCAAAGTTTGGGGTTGCTGATTTCTGGATCGGTAGTGGCACAGTTTTTGTTGCCGATTTCTGGATCGGCAACGGCAAAGTTTTTGTCTGCTGATTTTTTAATCGGCAATGGCGCAGTTCTAGGGGAGAATAGGAATAAAAACCAACCTAAGGATAACCCAAAAGGGGGATAAGGACAACCTTGGTCCAACGTCCAAACACCCCTTTGCATTTAAGAGGGGTATAAATGCAGCAAGGAGAGAGAAAGGGGCACTCTTTCCAAAACAGGTTGCATGCTCTTGCCTTCTTCCTCTCCCTAAAAATCTGCCTGCAGCAACTGCATACCCAGCTACATGCACCACCTTTGAATGCTGAAGAAGAAGGGTGACTAATGGTGAGACAGAAGTGGTCGAAGCCATGGAAGGAGGAGTTCAGGCCCCCTCCCCATAACTGGTCAGCAGCTGTGACTACAACAACAGCCACTCTCTCCAAGGAGAAGACCCACCTACACGAGCTACATATCCCTTGCCTTGAGTGTTTGAAGAAGAAGAAAGCTAAGGAGTTACGTTGATGACTGAAACCATGAGAGGAGAGGGAGTGTGACAGACCCACTGTACAACAGAGATGGAAGAGAAGGAAAAACCGAGATTGAGGAAAGAACCATGTCACCAAAACTTGCTCTAAAGTTGTCAAAAACGTGAGGTAAGAGAAGTATTTTTCCTTGGCTGGTTGCTGCCTCACGATTTCAGAACAAGGAGGGGATGAAAACCCCAAAATAGAAGGTTTAGTGTTCATGCACTCATAGTTACGAAAATAATTAAATGGAAGATCTAAGGGGAATGAGATGAAGAAATGTAGAAATTATGATCTCGTTGAACTTTTAAGGACATACTTGAACTAAAACAGAATGTATGATGGTGTTATTATCTTGATTCTTGCATGTATGATAGAAGAACTTGTGTTAGAAAGGGTTATGTACAAAATTGTGTAGTCATTGGGACCTTAGACCTTGCTGAAACCAAAACTAGAAGTATGTTGGTGTTAATGACATAAACTTCTGTTTGTGTTTGATGAAATTGTATAGTAATATGTTAAGGTGATGTTATCTGCAGAGTGATGTTGTCTGCAGCGAATTAGTTTTGCTGCCCAATCAAGTGGTCTGCAGCGAATTAGTTTCACTGCCGATTTGTGTTATCTGCAGCAAAGGAATTTTCACTGCCGAAATGTGTTGTCAACAGCGAATTAGTTCCGCTGCCAAATGGTGTTGCCTGCGGGGAATCAATTTCGTTGCCGAATCGTGATGTCTATAGCGAATCAACATTCGCTGCTGAAATTGCGTTGTCTAAAGCAAATTTATGATTCGCTGCTGAAAGCATGTGTTCTGCATCGAATTTGTAATTTGCTGCCGAAATTGAGTTGTTTGCAGCGAATTAACATTCGCTGCCGCATTGTGTGTTCTATAGCGAATTTGGGATTCACTGTCGAAGTTGTATGGTCTGCAGTGAATTTGAAATTCGCTTCCAAAATTGAGTTGTTTGCAGCGAATTAACATTCGCTACTGAATTGTGTGTTCTGCAGCGATTTAGGATTCGCTGCAGAAGTTGTAAGGTCTACTGCGAATTTGAAATTCGCTGCCACAATTGAGTTGTTTGCAGCGAATTAACATTCGCTGCCGAATTGTGTGTTCAGCAGCGAACTTGGGATTCCATGCCGAAGTTTTATGGTCTGCAGTGAATTGAAATTCACTGCCGAAATTGTGTTGTTTGCAGTGAATTTGGGATTCGCTGCCGAAGTTGAATTATCTACAGCGAATTTTTGAAATTGAGTTGTTTGCAGCGAATTAACATTCGCTATCGAATTGTGTGTTCTACAACGAATTTGGGATTCGCTGCCGAAGTTGAATTCTCTATAGCAAATTTGAAATTTGCTGCTGAAATTGAGTTGTTTGCAGCGAATTGACATTCATTGCCGAATTGTGTGTTCTGTAGAGAATTTGGGATTTGCTGCCAAAGTTGTATGATCTGCAGTGAATTTCAAATTCACTGCCGAAATTGAGTTGTTTGCAGCGAATTAACATTCGCTGCCGAATTATGTGTTCTGCAGCGAATTTGGGATTCGCTGCCGAAGTTGTATGGTCTGCAACGAATTTCAAATTTGCTACCAAAATTGTGTTGTGTGCAGCGAATTAGCATTCGCTGCCGAATTGTGTGTTCTGCAGCGAAATTGTGATTTGCTGCCGAACTTGTATTGTCTGCAGCGAATTTATGACTCACTGCCGGAATTGAGTTGTCTGCAACAAATTAGCATTCACTGCCGAATGGTGTGTTCTACCGCGAAATTGTGATTCGCTACCGAAGTTGTATTGTCTACAGCGAATTTATGACTCGCTTCCGGAATGGAGTTGTCTGCAGCGAATTAGCATTCGCTGTCGAAAACTTGTTGGCTGCAGCGAAGTAGCATTCACTACCGAAATTGTGGCTCCAGTAGCGAACAGTTTTTGCAGCCGAATTGTCCGGGCTGCAGCGAGTCAGTCTTTGCTGCCGAATTGTGCAGCCCGCAGCGAACCAATTTTTTCTGTTGAATTGTCCGGGCTGTAACGAGTCAGTCTTTGCTGCTGATTTCTACAATAGGCCTCCCAGGCAGAAATGACTCAAATGCTTGTAATAATTTCTTTCTATGATGGTGTAAAATGTCGAACACTTGAATGTGAACATATGAACTCTTGAAATAAGTAGGGTGATGAATGTGATTCAAAGATACCAATGTACTGATGTGTGACCATTGATGTCTTAGGTGGTGCTGTCGGGATCGGACCATCGTCAGGACAAGGATAACCCGCAGGTGGAGCAGGTAGGTGGTTTTCACCTTTTTCTCGTATGATGTTTATGTTTCGAAATGATTTACTTATGATGATATTTTATTAAATCCTTGTTGAATGAAGATACGACGATGAAGTGTTTGATTGAATTCTTGATGATTGTCGAACCCTCCTTTTCTTTCTAATGACAGCCGACCCTTCCCTCTTCTCTTCTTGTTCAATTTTTCTTGTTAATCCCTTTCCCACCAGGGTTTATTTTACCTATAACCCTCAATCTGGGATGGGTTCTTGAAATTTTGGTGTTTCTCTCTTGATTTCTAAAAATAGATATAAAAACTCCCTCTCTTCTTTCTTTACGTAGCTGCAGATCTGTTTTTGGTGAGAATAGGAGTATTTATGCTCTATAATTATTCTTATTTGCATTTAGGCCCCATTTTCTTTAAGTGTATTGGTTCTTACCCCCACTTCTTTTTAGTTTAGTTTATTTTCTTTAATTTAATCCAGCCTTGGTTTTTTCTCGGGATTTACAATCTCCCCTCCTAACAAAAATTTCATCCTCGAAATTCAAGTTACGTACCTATGTCGGAGAATAAGTGCGGAAACTTTTCCTTCATCTCGGATTCTCTTTCCCATGTTTCTTCTTCTATTCGAGAGCTTCTCCACAATACTCTCACCAAGGGAACTCTTTTATTCCTCAACAATTTCTCATCTCGATCTAAGATCTTGACGAGCTTGGTTTTCATGGTTAGATCCCCTTTAATCTTCATAGGAACTTGTGGCAATACCCGTGAGGGGTCTATCTTGGCCTTTCATAGCAATGATACATGGAACACATTGTGAATCTTATCCAAATATACATGCAATTCTAATCGATATGCAACTGGCCCGATTCTTTCTTTAATCTCAAAAGGGCCAATATATCTCGGGGCTAATTTCTCTTTTACTCCAAATCGAATGATGCCTTTCCAAGGAGCCACCTTCAAAAATACTTTATCCCCTACTTGGAATTCCAATGGCCTTCTTCGGCGATCTGCGTAACTTTTTTGTCTATCCTGGGCTTCCTTCATTCTCTTTTTGATCACCCTCACCTTGTCAATTGTCAGTTGCACCATCTCAGGTCCCAAAAGCTTCCTTTCTCCTACTTCCTCCCAAGAAATTGGGGTACGACATTTCCTCCCATACAATGCTTCATATGGAGCCATACCAATAGTAGTTTGATGGCTATTATTATAAGTAAACTCCACCAATGGCAGGAGATCCTCCCAATTCCCTCCAAACTCCAACACACAGGACCTCAAGAGATCCTCAAGAGTTTGGATGGTCCTTTCAGATTGACCTATCCGTCTGAGGATGAAATGCCGTGCTCAGATTCAACTTTGTCCCCATTGCCCATTGTAAGCTAGGCCACAATCTTGATGTGAACCTTGGATCCCGATCCGATATAATTGAAACCGGCACTCCGTGAAGTCTGATTACTTCATTTACATACAATTTTGCCAGCTTATCCACCGAATCAGTCATCTTCATCGGCAAAAACAAAGCAGATTTTGTTAGTCGATCCACGACCACCCATATGGCATCATCCCCTTCTTTCCCCTGGGTAATCCCATCATAAAATCCATAGAAATATCCTCCCATTTCCATTCCGGAATTGATAATGATTGTAATTCCCCTGCAGGTTTCTAGTGTTCTATCTGTACTTGTTGACAGATCCCATAATTCGACACAAATTCTGCTATTTCCCTCTTCATATTTGGCCACCAGTAGTTTTCCTTTAAATCCCTATACATCTTTGTACTCCCAGGATGAGTAGCAAATCGAGATTCATGAGCTTCTCTTAATACTTCGTCTTTCAAAATCTTATCCTCAGGCAAATAAATTCGCCTACCCATAGTTATTAGCCCATCGGATAACATTTGAAATGATGTCTCTATACCCTTGTTTACCCTCTCCTTGATCTCTTTTACTTTCCCATCTGCTTGTTGAGCCATCAAGACCCTATCTCGAAGCACAGATCGGATCTTTAACTGAGCTAACAGTGATCCTTCGGGCACTACACTTAGCCGCAAGCCCATTTTCTTTAATTCCACTATACTTTCTTGTTCCTTAAGCTCCATATCATTCATCACTGTTTTTCCCTTCCTACTCAAGGCATCGGCTACTACATTAGCCTTACCAGGATGGTAGTCAATAACACAATCGTAATCTTTTATTAACTCTACCCATCTTCTCTGCCGCATGTTTAACTCCTTCTGTGACATCAAATACTTCAAACTTTTATGGTCTGTAAAGATTTGAACTTGTGTCTCATATAAATAATGTCTCCATACTATCAAGGCAAACACTACCGCTGCAAGTTCTAGGTCATGAACCGGGTAATTCACCTCATGCGACTTTAACTATCTTGATGCATAAGCAATGACACGCCCATTTTGCATCACTACACATCCCAGACCCCTTTTTGAGGCATCACTATATACCACAAACCCTTCTGTCCCTGATGGAAGGGCCAACACAGGAGCAGAAGTGAGTCTCTCCTTCAGTTCTTGAAAGCTTGCTTCACACTCTTCCGACCAAACAAACCGGACTTCCTTGCGGGTCAGCTTAGTTAAAGGTGATGCTATGGTGGAGAATCCTTCAATAAACCTTCGGTAATATCCAGCAAGACCCAAGAAACTCTGGATTTCTGTCACGTTGGTAGGCCTTTCCCATTTTAACACGGCCTCAACCTTTCTTGGATCTACAAATATTCCTTCTGCGGATATTACATGGCCCAAAAATACCACTTCCTCGAGCCAGAACTCACACTTATCCAGCTTTGCATATAATTGATTTTCCCTTAAAGTCTGTAGCACAACCCTTAGATGTTGTTCATGCTCCAAATGAGAGTTTGAATACACCAAAATATCGTCAATAAATACAACCACATATTGGTCCAGGTAATGCCTGAAACACCCGATTCATCAAGTCCATAAACATGGCCGGAGCATTGGTTAACCCAAATGGCATCACCGAAAACTCGTAATGCCCATAACGGGTTCGGAAGGCAGTCTTTTGTATGTCTTGTTCCTTGATTCTCAACTAGTGATATCCAGATCTCAGATCTATCTTAGAAAATACCCTAGCACCCTTCAACTCATCAAACAAGTCATCTATTCGTGGGAGTGGGTACCTGTTCTTCACCGTCACTTTATTCAATTGACGATAATCAATGCACAAACGAAGGGTGCCATCCTTCTTCTTTACAAACAATACCGGAGCTCCCCAGGGTGAGTTACTAGGCCGGATGAAGCCTTTATCTAACAATTCCTGAAGCTGGACCTTCAATTCCGCCAATTCCATAGGTGCCATCCTATAAGGAGACTGGGCTATAGGAGAAACTCCTGGAATAGTTTCTATGGAAACTTCAATTTCTCTAACTGGAGGTAATCCAGGCAACTCTTCTGGGAATACATCTTGAAACTCCCTCACAACAGGAATACTAGCCAAACCTATGCTACCCTTTTCCAGCTCTCTTACATGGGCTAACCAAGCAGAACAACCTTTCCTCAGTAATTTTCTAGCCACCAAGACTGAGATTACACAACTTGGAATTACCTTTCTTTCCCCTTTAAACACTACTCTTTTATCACCTATTCCTTGGATTGTCACCGTCTTGGTGAAACAATCCACTTGTGCCTTATGTTTACTTAACCAATCCATGCCCAGAATCACATCAAAATCATATAACTCTAATGGCATAAGATCTGCCCTCAACTCTAATCCTCCAATATATAGTTTTACCCCTCTATAAATATCATCAATATGTATATTCTCTCCCAAAGGTGTACTAACCGTCACCCCTACTCCCAAGTTACTAGATAACACATGCAAGTTATTCACAATTCTATAAGATACAAAGGAATGACTAGCTCCAGGATCAATTAAAACATAAACTTGCATTGTATCTAACTGTAAAGTACCTGCCACCACATCAGGTACAGCTCCCACATCCTCGTAGGTCATGTGATATACCCGACCCTGAGTCCTCCCCTCCTGATTTCTGGGCCTCCCGCGTGTAGCACTCGTGCCTGACTGGGTAGGCCTAATAGGACGATTGACTGTCACCGATTGCTGTTGGCTCTGAACCTCAATCCTCTGACCATGGGCTCCCTCGGTAGTTCTACGAGGACAATCCTTTTTTCGGTGACTCGTGTCCCCACAATAGTAACAACCTCTTCCTACATGCGGGCACTCTCTCCATCGATGCCCCTCACTTCTACAGATATAACATCTCCCCGGCATCGTAGAGCAATCTCCCGGGTGTCGCTGCTCACACCTCTGACAAAACGGATATACTGGTCCCTTTTGCTCTGTAGACCCTCCAGCAGTTTTGACTCCCTGTCTAGACTGCCCTCCCCAAGCTCCTCTTCCACTGACTTGTCTAGATCCTCCTGAGCTCCCTCCTGGGGTGAAACTCCCACCCCTTCTCTGGAACTGTCCTGATGATGGCCCGCTCTTCCCCTTCTTTGGGAGAGGAGGTCTCCCAGTTATAAATTCAAAATCTCTCCTCTTAGATCCCATTGCCTGACTCTGCTCGACCACTGGCTTCGGGGTATCCTTTATTACCCTCTCCATACCCTGAGCAGCACGTACCAATTCCCGTACCGACTGAAACTGCATGGCTATCAATATCATCCTCAATTCCCGCCTCAGTCCATCACGGAACCTCTCCACCCTGTGGCACTCTGTGGGAAGGTAAGTGGAGGCAAAAGCTGCTAAATCCTTGAAATCTCCTCTCATACTCCAGCACTGTCAAATCTCCCTGCTTCAATTCCAAGAACTCCTGTTCTTTCTCCCTCTTATGCTCCCAAGAATAGTACCTCTCCTCAAACTCTTCACGAAAATCCCTCCATCTCAATACCTCCCCTGATCTCCTTTCTCTAATGGTCTCCCACCAAGAGTGGGCACCTTCAACCAATAGCTGAGTCACACAATCCACCCGTAGCTCCTCTAGCACCTGCATCTGATTTATAACTCTTTCCACTTTCCTCAGCCAATGCTCAGCAACCTCAGCATCCTCTTCACCCCGGTAAGTCATACAACCCATCTCTCTCATACCCTTCACCCATTGCACTATGGTGACTATTCCCCCTGATCTAGGAGTCGTATTGGAGGCCCCCGCTACCATTCCTGCTGCCACAGCTCTCACTATATGTTCCATAAAAGTAGGATCCGAAAATAGGTTTGATTCTGCTATCGGTGCCGCTAGTGGAGGTATATTATCTCCCCCCTGTCTGTCTGATCTCTTGGGCATGGACACATCTGCCTGACGGAACGATGAATCATCTCGAAGTCTCACTGACTCGCCCCCTTCTGAGTACACTGATGCTGCAGGTATATGAGAGGAGGTGTCTGCCAAGGGATCCCAGTCTGGATCACTTTCATTACGAATACTCTGGCCACTTCCCCGAACTGGGGATGGATCAGTCCTGGCTCCTTGCCTTGTTCTCACTGATTAGTACTTAAAAGTGCATTTTTATCAAGGTTTTATATCATCATTTTTGCACTTGAAGTATCAATAACTCCTTAACTAGAGCATGTTTTGTAATGACAGATTTGATAATATAAGATAGCTTTAATTTATGGTAAATGTTCATTTTAAATGCAGGCATATCTCACAATTCAAAGGATTGATTGATGTGATTAACTATTGAAAGTGAAAGGACAAAGAAACGGCTAAGCTTAGAAAGGAGATGCCGATTCAATTCAAATTGGAACACTGTTCAGTTATTGGGTCATATCTGGAGCTGTAGAGCTTGGATTTCAGCTTAATTTATATGGATGGAAAGCTAAGAAATAGGCCTACAATGTTCATGAATAGTGTAAGACCCAAATCTTCCGTTTTCAAATTCAAAGTTTGGCCACAAAAGAGAAGTCGGAATCTGTCCTGTAATCCAGCCCAAACACTGCTTAGCATTTTACCCATATCTGGAGTTCTAGAAGGCCAAATGACGTGTAATTTGGTGGGGGGAAGGAAAAGACAATTTCCAACAACTTTCATGAAGAAGTTGTTCTCAAATTCGGATGGTAACAATGACATTTCGTCTAGACAAGAGCTTGAGGTCTATCCACCACGTCCACCAACAGCACTACTCAGTATTTTAGCCATATCTCGAGCTCTAGTGATCCCAATTCTATGAAATTTTATGGGTGAAACGATAAGATGATTGCCAACAACTTTAATGAAGAACACTTTGCCAAATTCTGAATGGATCAATGTCATTTCATCCAGCCAAAGTGCTTGAGTGCTGTTGTCCACCAAGTCCACTAAATCAATAGTTGGCCACTACATCAATAATCAATTACCAAATGAATAGTTTTGAATTTTAGCCTATAAAAGGAGGCATTTGCCATTCATTTAGAAATCTTGGTTCTAAGATCAAGATCATGTTCTTGCTCTCTCTTTATTGTTGTAATGCTTAAGTTTTATTTTCATTAATCTTTTGTTCATACTTTTCATTTCCTTTACTATACTTAGTTAACTTATATCATGTTTATGTTCTTATATTGTTTATTTATGTTTTTCTTCTTTATTATGTCTAGCTAAGTTAATTATGTCAAGGTGACAAGGTTTCACTAATGGTGTTAGAATAAGTAAAATATGAACTCAACATGGACTTCAATGCTTAAATCCTAAACAAGTTTGCTATTAACATGTCTTATCATTTTTATCTTATTAATCTTTAATACCTTGCTTGTTAAATGGTTAATCTAGATTTGTGTTGTATAACACTTGGTACATCAAATACTTGATCCTTCATAGTCTTCGGCCGACATCGTTATTATGAGAGGAACTTGATTTGTTGTCAACACAAGTTAGCATCATGAATACCTGATAAAATTTATAAGTATGGTGTTACGTAAATAAGATGATTAATATGATTATGTTGATAATTTATAAAGAGTTTATACTTTACTTATCTCTAATACTATTAGTGGATCCTCTAACCTTGACATTTCTTTTTATCATTGTTTAATCTTTACATTAATCTTCCATCTCAAAGTTCTCATTAATTTCTTCCTCCTCTTCTTTATTATTATTAGTACTACTACTACTACTACTACTACTAATACTACTAATATTGCTATTATTATTATTATTATTATTATTATTATTATTATTATTATTATTATTATTGTTATTAGTATTATTATTATTATTATTATTATTTATATTCGTGTTATATTTTATGTACTTTAAGTATGCTCTGTGTTTGATCAAGGATCCTGACATTGTTGGTCTTGCCTTGTTCATTCGCATCAGAAATCTGTTTATATTATATAATATATCTCTTTGATCTTTTCATAAACTCAGTATATAGGCTTGGAAACCTGTGACCCGATCTTTTAGATCATTCTCAGGTATAACAACGCCACGTACTGAGTATTATTATTATTACTATTACTATTATTGTTACTATTATTGTTGTTATTGTTGTTGTTGTTGTTGTTGTTTTATTAATTATAATTTATACAATTAACCTCTTTGTGGTTCGACCCCGGTCTTGCCGGGTTATTTATTACTGTGACACTCCTGCACTTGGGATAAGATATCAACTCTTTGATCGTGTCAAGTTTTTGGCGCCGTTGCCGGGGAGGTAAATTCTTGTATAAATTATAATATTTATTTTATTTTTATTTTTCACTTCTCTTGTATCTAACTTTTGTTTCTTTTGTTTTGTTTCTTTTTCTCTTGTTTTCTTCTTCCTTTTATTCTCTTCTTACACGTGCATGAGAGTTTGGTCACGTACATTAAGTGGTAGACTTTGTCGGGTATCCTCATTATTTTCAGAAAATATGGCTGAAGAAGATAACCAATCACTTCATAATGAGAATAATGAGAATAATCGAGTTAGAACACTAAGAGACCACATGAATCCAACAAGAACAAGTGCACCCTCATGTATAGTTTTCCCTCCTGATGCATCTCACTTTAATTTTAAGCCAGGCATTATTCAACTTTTACCTTCTTTTCATGGCTTAGATCTAGAAAATCCATACTTGCATTTGCGAGAATTTGAAGAAGTTTGTAATACCTATAATGACTTAAATTGTAGCATGAACACCATCAGATTAAAGCTTTTTCCTTTTTCATTAAAAGATAAAGCTAAAACATAGCTACAGAATCTTAGGTCAGGATCCATTCGTGCTTGGGATGAAATGCAACAACAATTTTTAAAGAAGTTTTTTCCATCTCACAGAACAAACTCTTTCAAAAGACAAATTACCACTTTCACTCAAAAACCAGGAGAAACATTTTATCAATGTTGGGATAGGTATCGAGATTTGCTTAATACTTGCCCTCATCATGGTTTTGAAACATGGAGATTGGTTTCACATTTTTATGAAGGGTTAACACCTAAAGATAGGCAAATGGTGGAATTGATGTGCAATGGAACTTTTGAAAATAAAGACCCTGATGAAGCAATGGAGTACCTAGACTTGCTAGCTGAAAATGCTCAAAATTGGGACACTACAGGCACTTATGAGGCACCAGGTAAAACTCAACCTCATACATCTAGTGGAGGTATGTACAACCTTAGGGAAGATCATGACCTTCAAGCTAAATTTGCATCTTTAGCTAGAAAAGTTGAGGCACTTGAATTTAAAAAGAATGGTCAATTAAAATCTGTTCAAGACATTGTGTGTCAAATCTGTGAAATGAATGAACATGCAACCAATGATTGTCCAACTTTGCCTTCTTTCAAGGAATGCCTCCATTGACAAGCCCATGTTTTAAACAGTTTCCAAAGGCCCAGTCATAACCCATATTCGCAAACATACAACCCTGGTTGGAGAAATCACCCAAATTTCAGTTGGAAGAGTGGTAACAATAATGCACAAACTTCACAGCCACCGTTTCAAGCACCCCATAATTTCCAAAATTCTCATGGATATGCACCTCCTTATGCTCCACCTCCTAGAAGAAATCTTGAGGAAACATTGCATGCATTCATTGAAAAGCAGGAGACAATCAACACTCAAAATGCTCAAACCATGGCAGATCTAAAAGATGCTCTTGCAAAATTCACATCTTCTCTCAGTTTTCAAGAAAAAGAAGTTTCCATCTCAACCACAGCAAAATCCCAAGGGGCAATACAATGCAAACGCAAGTAGTTCTGGAAGCCAACACATGGATCAAGTCAAATCAGTCATCACTCTTCGCAGTGGTAAGGTTATTGAAAAACCCACTCTTGAACCTTGTGAGAAAGACGAGTTAATCTCCGAGGGTAAGGAAGGGGTTGAATCTGAACATTGCAAAGAAAAGACTGATTTCCCACCAGCACTTCCATTTCCTCATGTCATGACCAAACAAAGAAAAGTCAATCACAACTCTGAAATCTTTGAAACTTTCAAACAGGTAAGGATCAATATTCCTTTGTTAGATGCTATTAAACAGGTACCTTCTTATGCTAAATTTTTAAAAGATCTATGCACTGTGAAGAGAAAACTGAATGTGAAAAAGAAAGCCTTTTTAGCCAAACAAGTAAGTGCCATTCTTCAGAACAATAATGCTTTGAAATATAAAGACCCTGGTTGTCCTACAATTTCTTGCTTTATTGGAGAACATAAAATTGAAAGAGCTTTACTTGATCTTGGAGCTAGTGTGAATTTACTTCCATATTCAGTCTTTCAGAGTCTCAATCTAGGTGAGTTAAAACCAACTTCTGTAACTCTTTTACTTGCCGATAGATCTGTAAAAGTGCCTAGAGGAATAGTTGAAGATGTGTTAGTTCAAGTTGATAAATTCATTTATCCTGTGGATTTTATTGTCTTGGATACACAACCTGTTGAAGCATGTAATTCAATTCCTATTATTTTAGGACGTCCGTTTCTTGCAACTTCTAATGCATTGATTAATTGTAGGAATGGATTGATGAAGTTATCATTTGGAAACATGACATTGGAGATGAATATTTTCAACATTTGCAAGCAACCTGGAGATAATAATGATTTACAGGAAGTGGACTTTATTGAAAAATTAGTTCATGATCAATTTGAAACTATTTCCAGTGAAATTGAGTTTAATGAATCTGAGAATTTGCAAATGATTTATTTTCAGGAAGAATCAAAGGCAAGTAATTGGAGACCACAAATTGAGGAATTGTCATCACAATCAATTGAGTACATACCTTCTAGTGTTCAACCACCAAAACCTGATTTGAAGTCCGTTACCATTCAATCTCAAATACTCATTTTTGGGAGAAAATGAAACTTTTCCGATAATAATTTCTTCCAAACTTAATGCACATCAAGAAGGTAAGTTATTACAAACTCTGAAAATGCACAAAAATGCATTAGGATGGACCATAGCTGACATAAAAGGAATTAGTCCTTTGATTTGCACACACAGGATTTATTTAGAGGAAAATGCTAAACCCTCTAGAGAAATGCAACGAAGGCTTAATCATAATATGAAAGAAGTAGTGAGAAATGAAGTCATTAAGCTTCTTGATAATGGAATCATTTATCCTATTTCTGACAGCAAATGGGTAAGTCCTACCCAGGTTGTACCCAAGAAGTCTGGAGTCATTGTGATAACAAATGAGAAAAATGAGTTAATTCCAACTAGAACCATTACTGGTTGGCGGATGTGCATTGACTATAGAAAACTTAATTCAATGACTAGAAAAAATCATTTCCCTTTACCTTTCATGGATAAAATCCTAGAAAGAGTTGCAGGTCATGAATTTTATTGTTTTCTAGATGGCTATTCAGGTTATAATCAAATTGAAATTGCATTGGAAGATCAAGAGAAGACTACTTTCACATGTCCATTTGGTACTTTTGCATATAGAAGGATGCCTTTTGGTTGATGTAATGCACCAGCCACGTTTCAAAGATGCATGCTTAGCATATTCAGTGATATGGTTGAACGTTTTCTTGAAATTTTTATGGATGATTTTTCTGTTTTTGGCAATTCATTTGATGATTGTTTGACTAACTTAGAAAAGGTTTTGAGCACGTGTGAAGAGAAGAATCTTGTGCTCAATTGGGAAAAATGTCATTTTATGGTAACAAACGGCATTGTACTTGGTCACATTGTTTCATCAAAAGGAATTGAGGTTGACAAATCTAAAATTGAGTTAATTGCCAACTTACCAACACCAAAATCTGTTAAAGATGTTAGATCATTCTTAGGACATGCTGGTTTTTATAGAAGGTTCATCAAAGATTTTAGTGTCATATTTAAGCCATTGTGTAACCTTCTAACAAAGGAAAATGTTTTTGAATGGACTGAACAATGTGAAAAAGCCTTTGTTAAACTTAAAAACTTGCTTACTTCTGCTCCTGTCATTCAACCTCCTGATTGGTCATTACCTTTTGAAATAATGTGTGATGCTAGTGATTATGCCGTAGGTGCTGTCTTAGGACAAAGAAAAGATAAGAAACCCTATGTGATTTACTATGCAAGTAAAACTTTAAATAGTGCTCAAATGAATTACACTACCACTGAAAAGGAATTACTTGCAGTAGTATTTGCATGTGACAAGTTCAGATCTTATCTTGTTGGCTCACCTGTTGTTGTTTTTAGTGATCATGCAGCTTTGAAATATCTTCTTTCAAAAAAGGATTCTAAGGCTAGATTAGTACGATGGATTTTGTTACTTCAAGAATTTGATATCACAATCAAAGACAAGAAAGGCACAGAAAATGTTGTCGCGGATCATTTGTCAAGATTAACAACAGATTCGAGATCCGACATCACACCAATCGATGACTACTTTCCTGATGAATCTTTATTTTCTGTCTCTACAATGCCTTGGTTTGCTAATATTGTTAATTTTCTTGTTTCAGGATATTTGCCAGCTCATTGGAGCACCCAAGACAAAAGAAAGTTCTTGAACGAAGTGAAGAACTTTTATTGGGATGACCCTTATTTATTCAAATATTGTCCTGATCAAATATTTCGAAGATGCATTCCTGACAATGAAGTAAGTAGTGTCATTAAGTTTTGTCATTCTGAGGCATGTGGGGGTCATTTCTCATCGAAGAAGACAACTGCAAAAATCTTACAAAGTGGATTTTACTGGCCCACCATGTTCAAGGACACGCATGCATTCTGCAAGATTTGTGAAAATTGTCAAAAGTTGGGGTCTATTTCAAAACGTCACATGATGCCTTTAAATCCTATCCTTGTCATTGAAATATTTGACTATTGGGGTATAGATTTCATGGGTCCATTTCCTCCTTCATTTGGTTTTATGTACATATTGGTCGCAGTAGATTATGTTTCAAAATGGATAGAGGCAATTCCAAGTCGAAATAATGATCATAAAACAGTGATCAAGTTTTTGAAAGAAAATATCTTGAGTCGATTTGGAATTCCTTGAGCCATGATAAGTGATGTTGGAACACATTTCTGCAACAAGTCATTTGAGTCTTTAATGAAGAAATATGGAATCACACACAAAGTTGCCACCCCTTATCACCCTCAGACAAGTGGACAAGTAGAACTTGCTAATAGGGAGATCAAACAGATCTTGGAGAAAACAGTGAACCCTAATAGGAAAGACTGGTCTTTAAGACTTAATGATGCACTTTGGGCTTATCGAACTGCTTATAAAACATCATTAGGTATGTCACCTTATAGACTAGTCTATGGAAAACCTTGTCACTTGCCTGTGGAACTTGAACATAAAGCTTATTGGGCTATTAAAGCTTTCAATTCAAACCTTGATGATGCTAGTCAGCTGCGAAAATTACAAATAAATGAGCTTGAGGAAATAAGAAATGATGCATATGAAAATTCAAGAATTCATAAAGCAAGAATCAAAGAGTTTCATGACAAGAAAATACTTAGAAAAACATTCAATGTTGGTCAAAAAGTCTTGCTTTATAATTCTCGACTCCATTTATTTCCTGGAAAACTAAGATCAAGATGGAGTGGTCCTTTTATTGTGAAACATGTGTATCCATATGGGGCCTGTGATATCGAGAATCCAAAGAATTGTAATGTTTTCAAGGTAAATGGACATCGTTTGAAAGTTTACTTTGACAATTTTTCAGTTGAAAATGACTCTATTGAATTGGGTACTCTTGTATATAAAGATTGATTCTTTTTCTCACATTGTTTTTGTGTTTCTTTTTGTGTGACTTTTGTTTTGCTAGTTTCTCTCACCCCGGTCAAATGGCGGATAACGGTACTCCGTGACTCTTAAGTCGGTTCTTTCAGTTTCCCATGATAACTGATATCTGTGTATATATTTATGCAATTCTTTGTTGTTTCTCCTTTCTTTGCATCTCTTTTCCACTTCTCATCTAAAAAAATGGACACCACTCTTGAAAAATTGAAAAAGTATTTTCCTGCTCTGCCTCAGAATGCGATTACAAAAATTTACCGTGCCAGATGTGCAAGATTGCGATTGTTAATGAACCATGGAATTCCTGAAGATATTCGCTGGCTAATTGAAGCAAAGGTCCGATTATCAGGTGAGTCCTCCAATTCTTTCATTTCATACATGCCTGGAACAGGTAAAAGCACTTTTGCAAAGAAACGTCGTGCAAAACGACTGCAAGTCTGTCACAGATGTGCCAGATGGACTTGTAATGCAAAATATCGTTCTTTAGGAATGGTATCTGTAAATCGTGAAGATAAAATACAGTTCATTAAGGATGGCCTGAGTAAGGAATCTTTAGATAATCTTCTATTGACTCTTGAGACGCACCCTAGTGGAGATGTGCATCGTGCAATTCATGATTTATGGCCACAATTCCATAAAGAACATGCTCGACATAGTCTTGGGAATCTGACTAAAAAAGACCATGTTTGTCAGTTTTTAAGAAAACTGGATGGGAAGCATATCCCCTACCCATAGAGGGCGTTTAAGCCGTTCTTGGACGTAAAACCAAGGGAAGATGTGAGCCACAATCACAACTGCTTGTACATACATATTTTTAAAATAAAAAAATAAAAAATAAAAATAAAAAATAAAAAAATAATAAAGAGAGAGAGGCTCCAGCTGGCCTACATATAGGTGGTATGATTGCATTTTCAATTTCTCATCTATAAATTCTTCTCTTCCTTCCCTTTATTTCTACTCAACCCACACATTCAACAGATATCGAAGTGTGTAGAAATGGCAGGTTCCTCGAGTCATCAAATAAAAAATATTTGTGTTTTCGGTGGATCTAGTCCTGGGAAAGAAATAGAGTTTTTAGAATCAGCAAATCATCTTGGTCAGGTATTAGCTGAGAGAAAGATTCATTTAGTGTATGGCGGAGGCAACCTTGGGTTAATGGGGGGTGTGTCAATAGCTGCATTTTTAGGAGGCAGTAAAGTTTTGGGGGTCGTCCCCAAAGCTTTAGCAAAAGAGGACCTCCTTGGAAAAACAATTGGAGAGGAACTATAGGTCTCCACAATGTCTGAACGATTGAATACAATGTTTAAACATGCTGATGCCTTCATTGCCTTACCAGGTGGTCTGGGCACATTGGAAGAGATCTTTCATATTTCCTCTTGGGCCCAACTTCACATTCACCATAAACCTATAGGTTTGTTAAATGTTAATGGTTTTTATGATAAATTGTTGTCTTTTCTTGATCAAGCTGTGGAACAGGAATTTCTAACATCTTTGGCACGACAAATCATAATCTCTGCTGCTACTGCTGAACAATTGATTGACCAACTACAATCTTTCATCCCTATCATTGATCCCTCTATGAGTCGCATACATTGGTCAACTGAGGAAAGCCGTAAAAAGCTTAGATTGGATTTGAGCCTTCGTTTGTGAAACCTTGTGTCTTTTGGTTTTATTCATATCTTATTATTTTGTTTTGTTATTTCTTATATTTGTTTAAGTGTGTTTCAGGTTTGTCAGTATTCGTTGTTTCAGGTGATGTCTTCTATACTCTATCTTTCTACCTTAGGACATTGAGGACAATGTCTCATTTTGGTTGGGGGGAAAGGGTAGTAGTTGATATTAACAAAAAAAAAAAAAACTTAATGTGTTTTCTTTTTCATAAACTATTTGCAAAACTGTTATTAAGATGGCAGAGTAATGAGTATTGACTCTTGAGACGCATCTTAGTAAACATTCATAACAAGGTCTATTATTACACTTCTTGAAATATTCAGGTTTACAAACTCTCGCATTGTTATCACTTGACTCTGCTTATGTACTTATTTAACAAGTATTCGTAAACCTTCATTTTCACACACACACTTTAACATATGATTGTGGGTTGCATATTGGATTATTACATTATTTATGTTCTTTTGTTAAAGGTAACAACTAAGGAAAAGGGATAGTAAAAAAAAAAAAAAGTATATATAATAATAATAAAAAAAAAACGTAGATAAGTTTGGTTTCGTAGCCTCCCTAATCTAAGCAATTAAGCCCGAAGGGGTGTTTTAATACCTAATACCCTAAAGTCAACTGACTTGGGAGCTATTGGCCCAAAGCTTGTTACATGGGTTAAGGAGAAAAGCTTAAGGGAATCAAACATTGCACTATCTACGTATCAGTATCTGCAACCCGAGTTATTAAGTTCGAAGGGGTGTCTCAACACCTAATGCCCTAAGACCAACTGGTCTGGGAGTCATTAGCTGAAAGCTCGTTACATGGGTTAAAGCAGCATTGTGTTTTAAGTTACATGTATATATATATATATATAAAAAAAGGGAGAAAATAATAATCCTAACCCAAGGAAGTTAACCTGAAACATTAGAACAAAATTCTTGTTTTCTTCCAATAAAAGCCCCATCATCTATGTTTTCATATATTGAGCACATAAAAAGGAAGGTTTATTAATATTTTGTTTAAAAGGTATTGAGCAGATATATAAATTTAATGAGAGTTTGTTTACTTGGATAGATTAATGGAAGTTAAATGATGAATGCCTTGCTTTGTGGAACTTGCAAATTGTTTTTCTATTTTAACGCTTTGATTACTAGGGACTAGTAATAAGCTGGTTGGGGGGTGTGATTAGTACTTAAAAGTGCATTTTTATCAAGGTTTTATATCATCATTTTTGCACTTGAAGTATCAATAACTCCTTAACTAGAGCATGTTTTGTAATGACAGATTTGATAATATAAGATAGCTTTAATTTATGGTAAATGTTCATTTTAAATGCAGGCATATCTCACAATTCAAAGGATTGATTGATGTGATTAACTATTGAAAGTGAAAGGACAAAGAAACGGCTAAGCTTAGAAAGGAGATGCCGATTCAATTCAAATTGGAACACTGTTCAGTTATTGGGTCATATCTGGAGCTGTAGAGCTTGGATTTCAGCTTAATTTATATGGATGGAAAGCTAAGAAATAGTCCTACAATGTTCATGAATAGTGTAAGACCCAAATCTTCCGTTTTCAAATTCAAAGTTTGGCCACAAAAGAGAAGTCGGAATCTGTCCTGTAATCCAGCCCAAACACTGCTTAGAATTTTGCCCATATCTGGAGTTCTAGAAGGCAAAATGACGTGTAATTTGGTGGGTGGAAGGAAAAGACAATTTCCAACAACTTTCATGAAGAAGTTTTTCTCAACTTCGGATGGTAACAATGACATTTCGTCTAGACAAGAGCTTGAGGTCTATCCACCACGTCCACCAACAGCACTACTCAGTATTTTAGCCATATCTCGAGCTCTAGTGATCCACATTCTCTGAAATTTTATGGGTGAAAAGATAAGATGATTGCCAACAACTTTAATGAAGAACACTTTGCCAAATTCTGAATGGATAAATGTCATTTCATCCAGCCAAAGTGCTTGAGTGCTGCTGTCCACCAAGTCCACTAAATCAATAGTTGGCCACTACATCAATAATCAATTACCAAATGAATAGTTCTGAATTTTAGCCTATAAAAGGAGGAATTTGCCATTCATTTATAAATCTTGGTTCTAAGATCAAGATCATGTTCTTGCTCTCTCTTTATTGTTGTAATGCTTAAGTTTTATTTTCATTAATCTTTTGTTCATGCTTTTCATTTCCTTTACTATACTTAGTTAACTTATATCATGTTTATGTTCTTATATTGTTTATTTATGTTTTTCTTCTTTATTATGTCTAGCTAAGTTAATTATGTCAAGGTGACAAGGTTTCACTAATGGTGTTAGAATAAGTAAAATATGAACTCAACATGGACTTCAATGCTTAAATCCTAAACAAGTTTGCTATTAACATGTCTTATCATTTTTATCTTATTAATCTTTAATACCTTGCTTGTTAAATGGTTAATCTAGATTTGTGTTGTATAACACTTGGTACATCAAATACTTGATCCTTCATAGTCCTTCGGCCGACATCGTTATTATGAGAGGAACTTGATTTGTTGTCAACACAAGTTAGCATCATGAATACCTGATAAAATTTATAAGTATGGTGTTACGTAAATAAGATGATTAATATGATTATGTTGATAATTTATAAAGAGTTTATACTTTACTTATCTCTAATACTATTAGTGGATCCTCTAACCTTGACATTTCTTTTTATCATTGTTTAATCTTTACATTAATCTTCCATCTCAAAGTTCTCATTAATTTCTTCCTCCTCTTCTTTATTATTATTAGTACTACTACTACTACTACTACTACTACTACTACTACTACTACTACTACTACTACTACTACTACTACTAATATTGCTATTATTATTATTATTATTATTATTATTGTTATTAGTATTATTATTATTATTATTATTATTTATATTCATGTTATATTTTATGTACTTTAAGTATGCTCTGTGTTTGATCAAGGATCCTGACATTGTTGGTCTTGCCTTGTTCATTCGCATCAGAAATCTGTTTATATTATATAATATATCTCTTTGATCTTTTCATAAACTCAGTATATAGGCTGGAAACCTGTGACCCGATCTTTTAGATCATTCTCAGGTATAACAACGCCACGTACTGAGTATTATTATTATTACTATTACTATTATTGTTACTATTATTGTTGTTATTGTTGTTTTATTAATTATAATTTATACAATTAACCTCTTTGTGGTTCGACCCCGGTCTTGCCGGGTTATTTATTACTGTGACACTCCTGCACTTGGGATAAGACATCAACTCTTTGATCGTGTCACTCACCATCCTGAAACACATTCCAAAACCATATAATCATTCCTATCCCTGGAATAGCAACCTGAGCTCTGATACCAAAATGTAACATCCCCCATTCCTGGGATAAAACCACAATCTCATGTCAATAGAAAAACAGAGTAGTTAATTTTTTTTTATATATATACATATTCATGGTCTTCGTATTTACATCTACCAGAATTTCGACAGAGTCCCCCCTATACCGGAAGGTCCCAAGTTACCGACATGTAACCTGTTTACACTTCTAACAGTTCACATCTCATTACTTAATTCCCGACCCAATCATCCTGGGTTTCAATTCCACAATTATACTCACACCTATCAACCATAATATTTATGATATGCATTATATAACAAAAATATCATTATGGATGGATAATTTAAATAAATATAAATACATAGACATGAAATATGGTTATATAAACTACAACGTTAAATTCATCCAATCAAGTTTAAACATTTATTATACAAATTAAGTTATACAACCATTTTCATGTTTACAAAATACAAAGGTATACTCCCTAGGACCTAGACTTCAAAAAAAGAAACATAAGCTAGGATTCTACTCCTGTCGTGCATGCGATGATCCTGAAACAAAATACATATTATTGCAAGGTGAAATATTTCCATAAATATAACAATATGAATATCTAATAATTTCAACAGGGTAACATGCATTCATATTTCATTTACTTCTCCCTTCTAGTTTATTTTTTATTTAAAAATCTCTTCCTTATTCAAACTATTAATAACCGTTCCCTCTGCCACTATCAACCTTTATTTCAGACTTTATAAGATCAACGTGATTACTTTTGCTTATCACATTACCGATACCAATTTCACTGGTATTGTCATCACCACCCCATAGGAGTCGATATAAGGCGATCCCTTTACCCGGAATCCTAACATACACTAAATGTATGCTGGCCATTCCATGGTGATCCCCTTTCCCGGGATCCTAACATACACTGAATGTATGTTAGCCAATACGTGGAGATCCCATTACCCGGGATCCTAACATACACTGAATGTATGTTAGCCAATACGTGGAGATCCCATTACCCGGGATCCTAACATACACTAAATGTATGTTAGTCCATTCGTGACGATCCCATTACCCGGGATCCTAACATACACTCAATGTATGCTAGACAATACATGGTGATCCCCTTACCCAGGATCCTAACATACACTCAATGTATGCTAGACAATACATGGTGATCCCCTTACCCGGGATCCTAACATACACTCAATGTATGCTAGTTTATGCCTCAAATCACACTTCTAATATTTTCCTTTTTCAGTGATAATTTCATCACTTGGCAATTCACATAACAACTTTTCACCTTGAATACACATACATTCAGTAATTTCACATTTCACATCAAAATATATTAAATCATGGAATTTAACTAGGAAGCATAGGTGTGAAACACCTACCTGCAATAGAAGCTCTACTCGTGCTCCCCTGCTGCTGCTGTTGCACCACGTCTGTGGTCCCTCCTGCAAATCACAGGTTTATCTCATAAATTTTCTTACTCAAGGATATGTTTTATAATAACCATATCAACAACCAATAAGTCTTTCTTTCAGTCATTTCTTAGTACTTTATGTTTTTCTCATCTCACTCATGATTACTGTCGTTCTTTGTCCAATCCTAGTTATCATTTCTTTCTTTATATTTGGACTTTTACTGTCCAACTGTTACTGCCTCGTTTTTGAACTGTTACTGTCTGACCTCTCCTCATATTTTTAACTATATCTGGAGTTATAGAACTCCGATTCAAGTGAAATTTGTGGCGTTGGAAAGGTAAGACATGAGGCTACAAGTTCTATGTTTTGGGAAGAACCTAGTTCTTCCTCTAAGGTAGTCAAAATCGCTCATTAACAAACGCTTGGGACTGTGCTGTCCAACTATTACTGTTCATTTTCGAACTGTTACTGTCTGACCTCTCCTCAGATTTTTAACTATATCTGGAGTTATAGAACTCCGATTCAAGCGAAATTTGTGGCGTTGGAAAGGCAAGACATGAGGCTACAAGTTCTATGTTTGGGAAGAACCTAGTTCTGCCTCTAAGGTAGTCAAAATCGCTCATTAACAAACACTTGGACTGTTACTGTCCAACTGTTACTGTCCATTTTTGAACTGTTACTGTCTGACCTCTCCTCAGATTTTTAACTATATCTGGAGTTATAGAACTCCGATTCAAGCGAAATTTATGGAGTTGGAAAGGTAAGACATGAGGCTACAAGTTCTATGTTTCGGGAAGAACCCAGTTCTGCCTCTAAGGTAGTCAAAATTACTCATCAACAAATGCTTGGACTGTTACTGTCCAACTATTACTGTCCATTCTTGAACTGTTACTGTCTGACCTCTCCTTAGATTTTTAACTATATCTGGAGTTATAGAACTCCAATTCAAGCGAAATTTATGGCGTTGGAAAGGTAAGACATGAGGCTACAAGTTCTATGTTTTGGGAAGAACCTAGTTCTGCCTCTAAGGTAGTCAAAATCGCTCATTTACAAACGCTTGGACTGTTACTGTCTAACTGTTACTGTCCATTTTTGAACTGTTACTGTCTGACCTCTCCTCAGATTTTTAACTATATCTGGAGTTATAGAACTCCGATTTAAGCACAATTTGTGGCGTTGGAAAGGTAAGACATGAGGCTACAAGTTCTATGTTTTGGGAAGAACCTAGTTCTGCCTCTAAGATAGTCAAAATCGCTCATTAACAAACGCTTGGACTGTTACTGTCCAACTGTTACTGTCCATTTTTGAACTGTTACTGTCTGACCTCTCCTCAGATGTTTAACTATATCTGGAGTTATAGAACTCCGATTTAAGCGAAATATATGGCGTTGGAAAGGTAAGACATGAGGCTACAAGTTCTATGCTTTGGCAAGAACCTAGTTCTGCCTCTAAGGTAGTCAAAAATTGCTCATAAACAAACGCTTGGACTGTTACTGTCTAACTGTTACTGTCCATTTTTGAACTGTTACTGTCCATTTTTGAACTGTTACTGTCTGACCTCTCCTCAGATTTGTAACTATATCTGGAGTTATAGAACTCTGATTCAATCAAAACTTATGGCATTGGAAAGGTAAGACATGAGGCTACAAGTTCTATGTTTTGGTAAGAACCCAGTTCTTCCTCTAAGGTAGTCAAAATCATTCATTAATAAACATCCAAAACTACAATTTCTATGAAGGAACTTGATCCTAATTCCTTCATTCTCCTACCCAAAATCTCTTTGAAGGTCAAGAGACGAAACTGTCCAGATTCATCAACCTTTCCATTTACACACAACACATGAAGTTCTCTACTTTAACAACTCTTACTTTTTCCTCAATTCAAGTCTAAGAACTCAATATATAAATTAAAATCCAGGCATCAATTCATAATCGACTTGAATTGACTCATAAGACCAGGTTTAGAATATCTTACCTGATGCGAATCAAGGCTTCAAACCCTCCTTTTCTTTCTAATGACAGCCGACCCTCCCCTCTTCTCTTCTTGTTCAATTTTTCTTGTTAATCCCTTTCCCACCAGGGTTTATTTTACCTATAACCCTCAATCTGGGATGGGTTCTTGAAATTTTGGTGTTTCTCTCTTAATTTCTAAAAATAGATATAAAAACTCCCTCTTTTCTTTCTTTACGTAGCTGCAGATCTGTTTTTGGTGAGAATAGGAGTATTTATGCTCTATAATTATTATTATTTGCATTTAGGCCCCATTTTCTTTAAGTGTATTGGTTCTTACCCCCACTTCTTTTTAGTTTAGTTTATTTTCTTTAATTTAATCCAGCCTTGGTTTTTTCTCGGGATTTACAATTTTCAACCAAGTTATTGTTAATTTAATTTCTCTTGAGTTTTTTTTGTTACCTAGCTTAATTTCCAGATCTAGCTCTCTGTGGATATGACCTCGATCTTACCGAGTTAATTGCTACATCGCACACTCGTGCACTTGCGAGTTAAAACAAGCCGAACATAAAAAGCGGTCAAGCAATTTTGGCGCCGTTGTCGGGGAGCTAGCAAGCAAAGGTAACAAATTTATATTTGATTATTGGAAAACAAAAAAAAAATACATATAAATAAAAAATCAAATGGCTGGTTTTACCGCCTAAAAAAAAATTGACCTCAACTTTTCTGATATTGGACTGTGGACTAGACTATTAATTATTGGATTTTGGTTGGTTCAACCATTTTTTTTTATTGTCTATTCTAATTAGTTTCTAATATTTATTGTTTATATTATAAGGCTGGTTTTACCGCCTCTTGTTTATTTTATTTTATTTTGTTGTTATTATTTTTCTTATATTTATTGTCTGAAGTGCTTGGCCAGTTTTACTGCCTCTTGTTTATTTTATTTTATTTTGTTGTTTTGTTGTGATTATTTTTCTTATATTTATTGTTTGAAGTGCTTGGCTAGTATTACCGTCTTTTTATTCATGCTTGTTATAATTATCTTTTAATGTTTATTGTTGTTAATATTGCTTATTAGTTGGAGAGTGAATTTCTTAATTTGTTGTATTTTTATTTTTGTGTTATTGCTTTATCTTTTACGTTTCATTTACTTTTATTTGCAATCTTCTTTTTCTTTTTTCTTTTTTTTTTCGTATTCATATAATTGTTATATATTCTTTTTTTTTTTTTTATCATGGCTAATGTTGAAGATGTAGAGGGTGAAGGGAATGTTCAAGGTAATGGACCTCCACAATTCAATGATCAACCTAATTTTCGAACTCTTAGGGAGTATCTTCACCCGGCTAGACAAAGTACACCTTCGTGTATTATCTTGCCTCTTAACCAACAAGCTTTCAATTTGAAACCGGGCATGATTCAACTTCTTCCCACATTTCATGGTATGGATTCTGAAAATCCATACATACATATTAAGGACTTTGAAGAGGTATGTAATACTTTTATTGATAGAACATGTACTGAGGAAACCATTCGGCTTAAATTGTTCCCATTCTCTCTAAAGGATAAATCCAAGCTTTGGCTAAACTCCTTGCGTCCTAGGTCTATAGGTACATGGAGAGAAATGCAAGCTGAATTTTTGAAAAAATACTTCCCCACTCATAGGACGGCAGCCTTACAACGTCAAATGATGAATTTTTCTTGTAGTCCAAATGAGTCATTTCAACAAGCTTGGGAAAGGTTCAAAAACTTGTTAAATGCATGCCCCCACCATGGTTTTGAGATGTGGAGGTTAGTGAGTTTCTTCTACGACTCTCTTACCGTAGATTTTAAAAAGCTAGTGTCAACCATGTGTAATGGTGAGTTTTATGACAAAGAACCAAGTGAAGCCTTTGATTTCTTTGATCAATTGGCTGAAAACACAAAGCAATGGGAGACTTCTCTCCCACTTCATGTTGAGTCTAGAAACACCATTTCTCATTCAAGTGGGAAGTTCCAATTGAAAGAGACTGATGACCTCAATGCTAGATTAGCCTCATTAGCTAGGAAAGCAGAGTCTCTTGAGATTAAAAAAGTGCATGTCATGAGTGAACAACAAGAGGAAAGTTGTGTTGTTTGTGAGAGCAAAGGGCATAGGACAACTGAGTGTCCTACCATTCCAGCCTTCAAGAAAGTGCTATATGGCCAAACTTCTGATTCAAGTAATGTTAGAAAGCCATTTTCAAACCAAGTAGGTAATCCCTACTCTAAGACCTACAATCCTGGATGGAGGAACCACCCAAATTTTGGATGGAGAAATGAGGGCTCTTCAGTACCTCAAACATTTCAACCTCCACCCCAACCATTTCATGCTCCCACACATAACACATACCAACCACCTCATAAGAGATCCCTAGAGGATACTCTTCAACAATTCATGCAAACACAAGGAGGAATCAACAACCAAGCTTACAAATTTCAAGACCAGACCAATAGGACCTTAGATGACATTCGAAGTCAACTAACCAAGTTGACTCAATCACTAAGCATTCAAAAGAAGGGAAAGATTCCAGCTCAACCAATGCCAAATCCTAGAGGTCAGGTACACATGAGTGAATCCTCATCTAGTGAACCTTCAAACCATGAACAAGTCCAAGCCATCACTACCCTTAGAAGTGGAAAGATTGTTGACAAAGCTATAGGTTTTGAGATTCCTAGAGGTATTGTGGAGGAGAAATCTAAGGAAAGTGAAGAGGAAATCAAAACACAAGTGACAAATGAGAGCTTGAGTGACAAAGAAGGTGAGATAAATAAGAAAGAGATGAGTGAGAAAGGAGATGATTCAAGAAAATTTGGAGTCAAAGTGAGTGATTTAGAATTTGTTCCTAGAGCACCATTTCCACAAAGGTTAGGGAAACCTAAACATGATCTAATGAACTCGGAAATCTATGAATTGTTCAAACAAGTGAAAGTCAACATTCCACTCCTTGATGCAATTAAACAAGTCCCATCTTATGCAAAGTTCCTCAAGGACTTATGCACAATCAAAAGGAGATTGAATGTGAAAGAAAGAGCCTTTCTAACTGAACATGCTAGTGCCATCATCCAGTTTAAGACCCCTCCCAAATACAAAGATCTTGGTTGTCCTACCATTTCATGCATTATTGGAAATCATAAGATAGACCAAGCTTTGTTGGATTTAGGAGCAAGTGTGAATTTGATACCCTACACTGTTTACGAACAGTTAGGTTTAGGAGAAATCAAGCCTACTCGAATCACCCTTCAATTAGCTGATAGGTCAATCAAGATTCCCAAGGGTATTGTTGAGGATGTGTTGGTCCAAGTAGATAAATTCTACTTTCCTGTTGATTTTGTAGTGTTGGACACCGCACCTATTCAAGGTTCTAATGCTCCCATCCCAGTCATCTTAGGTAGACCTTTCCTAGCTACATCCAATGCTTTAATCAACTGTAGGAATGGGGTGATGAAATTGTCTTTTGGGAACATGACTGTGGAGATGAACATATTCAATGTCTCTAAACAAATTGGTGAACATGAGGACATTAGAGAGGTAGATTTGATCCAAACAGTTTGTCAAGAACACTTTGAGAGAGAGTGGATCAAGGATCCATTAGAGAGAACTTTAATTCATGATGAAAGATTTTGTTCTTTGGAATGTGTTGATGAGGAAGTAAGAGAACTCGAGACTTATTTAGATCCAATGCCTATTATGTCAATAGGTCAATGGACCCCATCGTTTGAGCCTTTGATTTCACCCCAAGTGAAAGCTGAGGCATCTCTTGTCCAACCTTATAAACCAGAAAGGAAGCCTTTACCAAGTGATCTTAAGTATGCATTTCTAGGGGAAGATGAATCATATCCTATTGTGATTTCATCAAAACTTAGCATAGAGCAGGAACAAGAACTTTTGAGAGTGGTGAGAAAACACAAGAAAGCAATTGGGTGGACTATTACTGACTTGAAAGGAATTAGCCCTCTTTTATGTACACATAGAATCTATCTTGAAGAAGAGGCTAAATCTGTGAGGCAAATGCAAAGACGATTGAACCCAAACATGAAGGAAGTAGTGAGAGGTGAAGTGCTTAAGCTACTTGATGCAGGTATCATTTACCCCATTGCAAACTCGAAATGGGTTAGTCCAACCCAAGTTGTCCCTAAAAAATCTGGAGTCACGGTAGTGAAGAATGAAAATAATGAGCCTAGTACCAACTAGAATCCAAACTGGATGGCGTATGTGCATTGATTATCGTAAGTTGAACATGGTGACTAGGAAGGACCATTTTCCACTTCCATTTTTAGACCAAGTGCTTGAAAGAGTAGCCGGAAGAGCTTTCTATTGTTTTCTTGATGGATACTCAGGTTACAACCAAATTGAAATTTCTTTAGAAGACCAAGAAAAAACCACTTTCACTTGTCCTTTTGGTACCTATGCTTATAGAAGAATGCCTTTTGGCTTGTGTAATGCACCAGCCACTTTTCAAAGATGTATGATGAGTATCTTTAGTGACATGGTGGAAATTTTTTTGGAAGTTTTCATGGATGATTTTTCAGTTTATGGGGATTCTTATGAGTTGTGTCTAATGCATTTGGAAAAAGTTCTTGAAAGGTGTGAGGAGAGCAATCTTGTACTCAATTGGGAGAAGTGTCATTTTATGGTGACACATGGCATTGTCTTAGGTCACATTGTCTCTTCAAAAGGGATAGAGGTAGATAAGTCAAAGGTTGAAGTCATTCAAAAATTACCTACCCCTCGGACTGTGAAAGATGTGAGATCCTTTTTAGGACACGCTGGTTTTTACCGAAGATTCATTCATTCTTTTAGTACCATTACCAAACCATTGTGTAACTTGTTGTCACAAGATGTTCAATTTGATTGGACATCAAAATGTCAAGAAGCTTTTGAAAAGCTTAAAGGGTTGTTGACCACTGCACCAATCATGCAAGCTCCTGATTGGTCTTTACCATTTGAACTGATGTGTGATGCTAGTGATTTTGCGGTAGGGGCTGTTTTAGGGCAAAGAAAAGATAAGAAGCCTCATGTCATTTATTATGCTAGCAAGACTTTGAATGATGCTCAATTGAATTACACTACAACTGAAAAAGAACTCTTAGTTGTGGTCTTTGCATTAGACAAGTTTAGGTCTTATTTGGTTAGATCTCTTGTTATTGTTTTCACTGATCATGCAGCATTGAAATACTTGCTCACAAAACAAGATGCCAAGCCACGTTTGATTCGATGGATCCTCCCACTCCAAGAGTTTAACCTTGAAATTCGAGATAAAAAGGGAGTAAAGAATGTAGTGGCTGATCATTTGTCTCGTCTTTCAAGCTATGAGACCATAATTGATGAATCTCCAATAAATGAATTCTTTGCTGATGAAAATTTATTTTGTGCAGGTACTGTTTCCTACCTTGGCTCTCCATGGTATGCTGACATAGCAAATTACCTAGCCACAAGTCAGATTCCTTCTCATTGGTCTAAACTTGACAAACAAAAATTCTTGCGCAACGTGCGTACCTTTTTTTGGGATGACCCCTACCTATTTAAATACTGCCCTGACCAAATTGTTAGGCGGTGCATCCCTGATCATGAAATTCCAAGTGTAATTAATTTTTGTCATGCATTAGCCTGTGGTGGGCATTTCTCTTCCAAGAAAACCACTGCCAAGATCTTGCAGTGTGGTTTTTATTGGCCCACCATGTTCAAAGATGTCCATGCCTTCTGTGTTGCATGTGACCGATGCCAACGACTAGGTAACCTCACTAGGCGTAACATGATGCCCCTAAACCCCATTTTTATTTAGGAAATATTTGATTGTTGGGGGATTGATTTCATGGGACCTTTTCCAAGTTCATTTGGTTACCAATTCATCCTTGTAGCTGTTGATTATGTGTCTAAATGGGTGGAGGCCATTGCATCTCGAACTAATGACCATCGAGTTGTGGTCAAATTCTTGAAAGAAAACATTTTCTCTCGTTTTGGCATGCCCCGGGCTATGATTAGTGATGGGGGAAAACATTTTTGTAACAAGCCCGTTGGGATTTTGATGAGAAAATATGGTGTAATTCACAAGGTCAGTACCCCCTATCACCCACAGACTAGTGGCCAAGCTGAGTTGGCAAATAGGGAGATCAAGAACATTTTAGAGAAAACAGTCAATCCAAACCGTAAAGATTGGTCCCTACGACTAGTTGATGCTTTGTGGGCATATCGCACTGCTTACAAGACCTCTTTAGGAATGTCTCCTTATAGGCTAGTTTATGGAAAGCCTTGTCATCTCCCTGTTGAGATTGAGCACCGTGCATATTGGGCCATCCGGCAATTCAATGACAATGAAAATGAGGTTGGCAAAAATAGAAAGCTTCAATTGGATGAATTAGAGCTGAGAAATGATGCATTTGAAAATGCAAAAATTTCAAAACATAAGATGAAAGCTTTTCATGATAAACATATTTTTAGAAAATCCTTTCATGTTGGTCAAAAGGTTCTCTTGTATAATTCAGGATTACATCTCTTTCTTGGGAAGTTGAGGACAAAATGGATTGGTCCATTTGTGATTAAATCCATCTCTGAGCATGGTGCATTTGAGGTAGAAAATCCTAAGAATGGAAATGTTTTCAAAGTAAATGGTCATCGATTGAAACCTTATCTTGAAAACGTTGTGGCTGAAGTTGAGACATTGGATCTTGAAGATCCAATACCATTGTAGTATCAGAAGTAATGAGTTTTTATTTTTATTTTTATTTCATTTTTATTTATTTATTTATTTTTCGTTCTTCCATCTCTTATATTTTCTTGTTCATGCATTAGGAACAATGCATTATTTTAAGTTGGGGGGTGTGAGGTTCTTTATTTTCAAAAAAAAAAAAACATCAATGTTTTCTTTTAGTTGTGATATGCAGGTAAAAAAAAAATCAAGCAAGAAGTCAGCTCATGTCCAATTCAATCAGACATTCATCCTTGAGAACAAAAGGGGAGTAACCATTTTCTAATCTTTATACTTTTCTTCTCTTTTTTTTTTTTTACATTGAGGATAATGAAAAACTTAATTTTAGATATTTGATTATGTTGAATGCTTGAGATAACCATGCTTGTTAAAAAAAAAAACTTGCATTCGTATGTGAATGAGACTTGTTTAGGATCAACATTACATTTTTGGATTCATTATTGTGTTGAACATTGCATGCTTTAATTTGGGATAGATAATATCTTATAAAGCAAGATATAGCATACTTTTTTCTTAAGATTATTGAAGTACATCTTTCCTTGTAAAAGTTGTGTGAGTTGTGTGATTATGCATGAAAGATGAGTGTGATGCTTTACTTGTGATCATCCCTTTTGATCTAGTCCTAAACAAGGTTTAAGTAAATAGAGTAATCATTATTACACAAATGTGTACAAAGTTCTATCTACTCCAATGTTTTGAGTTGCTCAGTAACTAGGGGTATTCATCACAAATGTTTATCTTTACGTCAAACGGCAGCTTGAAATATGAGTATGCAAAGCACTTTAAGTTTGTGACTTTGTGAGTAACCGGGTGCATTCATCACAAATGTTTGTATTCGCGTCAAAAGGGAAGTGACCACTTAAAGAAAAAGAATAAATAATATCATCAAAATATATATATATATATATATATATATATATACTTCTCTAGTTTGCTACCTTGTTTGTAGTAGTGAGAAGGGAAGATTACAAGTTGAGTTTTCGCGTGAATCAATTATGTTGGTTGCATGATAAATACGATTGAATTTGGAATTTTGTATGGATGTTTGATTTAGAGAATGTGAGTATGCTTATTTTTCTTTATTTGCTATTGTGTACACTGAGTTAAAGATACCAATGTTTGCATGATAGGTCCTTTAAGTGTGATGAGTCGAGCCTAATTATGTTATTATTATTCTTTTTATTTCAAAGGTTTTATGTTTTGTTTTGCTTGAGGACTAGCAAAATCTAAGTTGGGGGGTGTGATTGTGCATCAAAAGTATCATTAAGTCTCTTATTTTACATATGTATTTATTGTTTTTATTTGGGTTTTTTTTATAATAATTGATGTGCTTTTTAGTAATGAAGTTTCTTTTAATGTTTCGATAGGTTTTTGGAGCTTAAATGAATTATTTCAGAAAATTCAACGTCGGAATTCGAAACAAAGAATTGAAGAGAAATTTAGTTGAAGATTGAAGAAAATCTTGGTTCAAATAAGTGCTCCAAATTTGCCCCAAAAATCAATTCTATTCCAATTCTAGAAAAGAATATCATATGATTTATTTCAAGCCCAAACTTGCCTTATGTTGTGTGCAAACTTCAACCATCAAACACTCAAGGTTTTAATGTCAATCTTAGCCCAAATAATATGTACATTTGTATCCTTATTTGATGCTTAAATTCAGCCCCAAATCAGCCCAAGCACAATCCATGATATTACATGTCCACACAACAAATAACATTTGATTTATTTTGGGTAATTCATTGACCCAAGAGGGCAAGCACATGGATGGAAAGCTGGAGGGGACATTGTCACATTATTTTGGGTCAAAAAGAAGTAAGAGACAGCTCACAAAGGAGGAAGAAAAACGTGCACCAAAGTGTTCTCCAAGCTGGCCTGATTTGATTTTCCAGAACACCTTTTGGTGTTTTGCCCATAACGTTTTACTCAGATGTCCAAATGAGCTGTTCTTTAATGATCTGTAAAGCTAACAGAATGGCCTATAAATATATATCTAATAGCCATCTCCAAAGGATGCTTCTAAGAGGGTCGAATGTCTGTCCAAAGTTAGAGTCAGATTTGTGTCCGAATATTTACTGAAATTGTGTTTTGTTCTTCTTTATAGATTTCGGTTCTTTAGCTTGTAAAACTTATTATTTCAGTGTGATTCAAGTTATTTCATGTTTATTGAAGTGTTCTTATATATAATCATGGTTGGCTAATCTCCTTCTTGGATCCAAATCAAGGATGATGGTGATTGAGGTGAGTTCTTTAAGATATGAATGAATCTTAATGTTTATCTTCTTATTTTCTTCATGAATGTTTTATTATTGCAAAGAAATTTTAGAAATCATTTAGGTAATGTTATAATCTTGAATTTTTATGCACAAACCTTAGTTTTGGTATAGAGATTGCTTGATTCAATGTCTTACTTAATATGAAAGTACTTGTTCATTCTTAAGCAATAATCAATCTTCATCTTTTTAAACTTCATTGTAATATCTTTCGATCTAATATCACCATCATTGATATTAGGTTGAGTAATCTTATATATGTTGAAGGAATCACCAATACATCACCATTAAAATTGATTTGGACCAAGACTTACTTTTTCTTGTCATTTAAAATCTATTTACACTTTTTCATCTTTGAAAACAAATCCATCAATCATTTTCAACCAAGTTATTGTTAATTTAATTTCTCTTGAGTTTTTTTTTGTTACCTAGCTTAATTTCCAGATCTAGCTCTCTGTGGATATGACCTCGATCTTACCGAGTTAATTGCTACATCGCACACTCGTGCACTTGCGAGTTAAAACAAGCCGAACATAAAAAGCGGTCAAGCATGGAATATAAGCTAGGATCTACTCCTGTCGTGCATGCGATGATCCTGAAACAAAATACGTATTATTGCAAGGTGAATATCGCAATAAATATAACAATATGAATATCTAATAATTTCAACAGGGTAACATGCATTCATATTTCATTTACTTCTCCCTTCTAGTTTTTTTTTATTTATTAAAATCTCTTCCTTATTCAAACTATTAGTAATTGTTCCCTCTGCCACTATCAACCTTCATTCCAGACCTTATAAGATCAACGTAATTACTTTTGCTTATCACATTACCGATACCAATTTCACTGGTATCGTCATCACCACCCCATAGGAGTAAATATAAAGCGATCCCTTTACCCGGGATCCTAACATACACTAAATGTATGCTAGCCAATACATGGTGATCCCCTTACCCAGGATCCTAACATACACTGAAAGTATGTTAGCCAATACGTGGAGATCCCCTTACCCGGGATCCTAACATACAATAAATGTATGCTAGTCCATTTGTGACGATCCCCTTACCCGGATCCTAACATACACTAAATGTATGCTAGCCAATACAGGGTGATCACCTTACCCGGGATCCTAACATACACTCAATGTATGCTAGACAATACATGGTGATCCCCTTACCCGGGATCCTAACATACACTCAATGTATGCTAGTTTATGCCTCAAAGCACACTTCTCATATTTCCTTTGTCAGTGATAATTTCATCACTTGGCAATTCACATAACAACTTTTCACCTTGAATACACATACATTCAGTAATTCACATTTCACATCAAAAATATATTAAATCATGGAATTTAACTAGAAAGCATAGGTGTGAATCACCTACCTGCAATAGAAGCTCTACTCGTGCTCCCCTGCTGCTGCTGTTGCACCACGTCTGTGGTCCCTCCTGCAAATCACAGGTTTATCTCATAAGTTTTCCTCACTCAAGGATATGTTTTATAATAACCATATCAACAACCAATAAGTCTTTCTTTCAGTCATTTCTTAGTACTTTATGTTTTTCTCATTTCACTCATTATTACTGTCGTTCTTTTTCCAATCCTAGTTATCATTCCTTTCTTTATATTTGGACTATCACTGTCCAACTGTTACTGCTTCGTTTTTGAACTGTTACTGTCTGACCTCTCCTCAGATTTTTAACTATATCTGGAGTTATAGAACTCCGATTTAAGCGAAATTTGTGGCATTGGAAAGGTAAGACATGAGGCTACAAGTTCTATGTTTTGAGAAGAACCCAGTTCTGCCTCTAAGATAGTCAATATCGCTCATTAACAAACACTTGGACTGTTACTGTCCAACTGTTACTGTCCATTTTTGAACTGTTACTGTCTGACCTCTCCTCAGAGTTTTAACTATATCTGGAGTTATAGAACTCCGATTCAAGCGAAATTTGTGGCGTTGGAAAGGTAAGACATGAGGCTACAAGTTCTATGTTTTGGGAAGAACCTAGTTCTGCCTCTAAGGTAGTCAAAATCGCTCATTAACAAACACTTGGACTGTTACTGTCCAACTGTTACTGTCCATTTTTGAACTGTTACTGTCTGACCTCTGCTCATATTTTTAACTATATCTAGAGTTATAGAACTCTAATTCAAGTAAAATTTGTGGCGTTGGAAAGGTAAGACATGAGGCTACAAGTTCTATGTTTTGAGAAGAACCCAGTTCTGCCTCTAAGATAGTCTAAATCGCTCATTAACAAACACTTGGACTGTTACTGTCCATTTTTGAACTGTTACTGTCTTGTTTTTGAACCGTTACTGTCTAGACATTGAACTGTTACTGCCTAGACATTGAACTATTACTGTCTTGTTTTTGAACCGTTACTGTCTAGACATTGAACTGTTACTGTCACTGTTACTGTCCAACTGTTACTGTTTAGACATCGAACTGTTACTGCCTCGTTTTTGAACTGTTACTGTCTGACCTCTCCTCAGATTTTTAACTATATCTGGAGTTATAGAACTCCGATTCAAGCACAATTTATGGCGTTGGAAAGGTAAGACATGAGGCTACAAGTTCTATGTTTTGAGGAGAACCCATTTCTGCCTCTAAGATAGTCAAAATCGCTCATCAATGAACCAGACCTACTACCCTATAGGGTCTGTCATGACCCAGTCTCGGTTGGTGACCCATAACTGGAGTTCTATGACTCCAAATTGAGCAAGACCAATTTCATTAGTTAATAAACATCCAAACTACAATTTCTATGAAGGAACTTGATCCTAATTCCTTTATTCTCCTACCCAAAATCTCTTTGAAGGTCAAGAGACGAAACTGTCTAGATTCATCAACCTTTCCATTTACACACAACATATGAAGTTCTTTACTTCAACAACTCTTACTTTTTCCTCAATTCAAGTCTAAGAACTCAATATATAAATTAACATCCAGACATCAATTCATAATCGACTTGAAATGACTCATAAGACCAGGTTTAGAATATCTTACCTGGTGCGAATCAAGGTTTCGATCCCTCCTTTTCTTTCTAATGACAACCGACCCTCCCCTCTTCTCTTCTTGTTCAATTTTTCTTGTTAATCCCTTTCCCACCAGGGTTTATTTTACCTATAACCCTCAATCCGGGATGGGTTCTTGAAATTTTGGTGTTTCTCTCTTGATTTGTAAAAATAGATATAAAAACTCCCTCTTTCCTTTCTTTACGTAGCTGCAGATCTGTTTTTGGTGAGAATAGGAGTATTTATGCTCTATAATTATTCTTATTTGCATTTAGGCCCCATTTTCTTTAAGTGTATTCGTTCTTGCCCCCACTTCTTTTTAGTTTAGTTTATTTTCTTTAATTTAATCCAGCCTAGGTTTTTTTTTTTCCTCGGGATTTACACTAGGCTATAGGAGAAATTCCTGGAATAGTTTCTATGGAAACTTCAATTTCTCTAACTGGAGGTAATCTAGGCAACTCTTCTGGGAATACATCTTGAAACTCCCTCACAACAGGAACACTAGCCAAATCTATGCTTCCCTTTTCTAGCTCTCACATGGGCTAACCAAGCAGAACAACCCTTCCTTAGTAACTTTCTAGCCACTAAGACTGAGATTACACAACTTGGAATTACTTTTCTTTCCCCTTTAAACACTACTCTTTTGTCACCTATTCCTTGGATTGTCATTGTCTTGGTGAAACAATCCACTTGTGCCTTATGTTTACTTAGCCAATCCATGACCAGAATCAAGTCAAAATCATATAGCTCTAACAGCATAAGATCCACCCTCAATTCTAATCCTCCAATATATAGCTTCACCCCTCTATAAATATCATGAATATGTAAATTCTCTCCTAAAGGTGTACTAACCGTCACTCCTACACCCAAGTTACTAGATGACACATGCAAGTTATTCACAATTCTATAAGATACAAAGGAATGACTAGCTCCAGGATCAATTAAAGCATACACTTGCATTGTATCTAACTGTAAAGTACCTACCACCACATCAGGTACAACTCCCACATCCTCGTAGGTCATGTGATATACCCGACCCTGAGTCCTCCCCTCTTAATTTCTGAGCCTCCCACGAGTAGCACTCGTCCCTGACTGGGTAGGCCTGATAGGACGATTGACTGTAACTGATTGCTGCTAGTTCTAAACCTCAATCCTCTAGCCATGGGCTCCCTCGGTAGTTCTACGAGGACAATCCTTTTTCCTATGACTCGTGTCCCCACAATAGTAACAGCCTCTGCCTACATGCGGGCACTCTTTCCATCGATTCCCCTCTCCTCTACAAATATAACATCTCCCCGGCATCGCAGAGCAATCTCCAGGGTGTCCCTGCTCACACCTCTAACATAATGGAGATACTAGTCCCTTCTGCTTTGTAGACCCTCCAGCGGTTTTGACTCCCTGTCTAGCCTATCCTCCCCAAGATCCTTTTCCACTTACCTGTTTAGATCCTCCTAAGCTACCTCCTGGGGTGAAACTCCCACCTCTTCTCTAGAACTATCCTGATGACTGTCCGCTCTTCCCTTTCTTTGGGATCTTTGGGATAGGAGGTCTCCCAGTCAAAAACTCAAAATCTCTCCTCTTAGCTCCAGTTACCTGACTCTGCACGACCACTAGCTTCGGGGTATCCCTTATTACCCTCTCCATACCCTGAACAACCCGTACCAATTTCCGCATAGACTGAAACTGCATGGCTATCAATATCATCCTCAGTTCCTGCCTCAGTCCATCACGGAACCTCTCCACCCTGTGGCGCTCTATGGGAAGGTAAGTGGAGGAAAAAGCTGCTAAGTCTTGAAATCTCCTCTCATGCTCTAGAACTGTCAAATCTCCCTACCTCAAATCCAAAAAATCTTGTTCTTTCTCCCTCCTATGCTCCCAAGAATAGTACCTCTCCTCAAACTCTTCACGAAAGTCCCTCCATCTCAATGTCTCCCCTGATCTCCTCTCTTTAATGGTCTCCCACCAAGTGTGGGCACTTTCAATCAATAACTAGTAACCCAATTCACTCATAGCTCCTCTGGCACCTGCATCTGATTTATAACTCTTTCCACTTTCCTCAGCCAATGCCCAGCAACCTCATCATCCTCTTCGTCACGGTAAGTTATACAACCCATCTCTCTCATACCCTTTACCCACTACACTATGGTGACTACTCCCCCTGATCTAAGAGTTGTACTAGAGGCTCCCGCTACCATTCCTGCTGCTATAGCTCTCACTATATGTTCCATAAAAGCAGGATCTGAAAATGAGTTTGACCCAGCTACCGGTGCCACTGGTGGGGGTATATTATCTCCCCCCTATCTAATACCTCAGACATTGATACGTCTGCCTAACAGGACAACGAATCATCTTGAAGTCTCACTAACTCACCCCTTTAAGAGTACACTGATGTTGCATGTATATGAAAGGAGGTGTCCGCTAAGGGATCCTAGTCTTGATCACTTTCATTACGAAAACTCTTATCACTTCCCCGAACTGGGATGGATCAATCCTGGTTCCTTGCCTTGTCCTCACCATCCTGCAACACATTTCAAAATCATATAATTATTCTTGTCCCCGGAATAGTAACCTGGGCTCTGATACCAAAATCTAACATCCCCCATTCCAGGATAAAAACAACAATCTCATATCAATAAAAAACAGAGTAGTTAAATTTTTTTTTCTATATCTATTCATGGTGTTCGTCTTAAAGTCTGATATTTTGATACAGTCTTCCCTATACCAGGAGGTCCCAAGTTATAGATATTTAACCTGTTTACACTTCTAATAACCTGCATCTCCTAACTCAATCCCGATCCAATCATCCTGGGTCTCAAACCCACAAACATCATCATATATATCAACCATAATATTTATGATAAACATTATATAACAAATATCATTATGGATGGATAAAAATATAAATTCGCATACATGGAACGTGGTTATATGAACTACAGAGTTAAGTTCATTTAATCAAATTTAAACATTAATTATACAAATTAAGTTATACAACATTTTCATGTTTACAAAATACAAGGGTATACTCCCTATAACCTAGATTACAAGAAGTGAACATAAGCTAGGATTTACTCTTGTCGTGCATGCGATGGTCCTGAAACAAGATACATATTATTGACACATGAATATCACAATAAATATAACACAAATATCTAACAATTTAAAAAGGGTAACATGCATTCATATTTTGTTCACTTCTCACTTCTAGCTTTCATTAGAATCTCTTTCTTGTTCAACTACTAAAAATCATTTCCCCTCCCATTATCAACCTCCATTTCCAGATTTTATAAGATCAATCATGATTATTTCTACTTAACACATTACCGATACCAATTTCACTGGTATCATCATCATCACCCCGTAGGAGTCGATGCAAGGTGATCCCCTTACCCGGGATCCTAACAATAGTCAATACATGGTTGATCCCCTTACCCGGGATCCTAACATACACTAAATGTATGCTAGTCAATACATGGTTGATCCCCTTATCCGGGATCCTAACATACACTAAATGTATGCTAGCTAATACATGTTTGATACCTTTATCCGGGATCCTAACATACATTTAATGTATGCTAGTCCATACATGGCGATCCCCTTACCTGGGATCCTAACATACACTAAATATATACTAGTTCACGCCCCAAATCACACTTCTCATATTTCCATTGTCAGCAATAATTTCATTACTTGACAATTCACACAACAACCATTCACCTAGTATCCAATATTCTGTAATTCACATTTCACATTGGTAACATATTAAATCATGGAATTTAACTATAAAGTATAGGTGTGATTTACCTACCTATAATATAAGCTCTACTTGTGCTCCCTTGCTACTATTGTTGCACCACGCCTGTGGTCCCTCCTGCAAATCACAAGTTTATCTCATAAATTTTCCTCACTCAAGGATATGTTTTATAATAACCATATCAACAGCCAATAAGTCTTTCTTTCAGTCATTTCTTAATATTTGAACTGTTACTATTTAAACCTCGAAATGTTACTGTCTAGACATTGGATTGTTACTGTCCAACCTCTCCTCAGATTTTTAACTATATCTAGAGTTATAGAACTCCATTTCAAGTGAGATTGGTCTTGTTGGAAAGCTAAGACACGAGGCTATAAGTTCTTTGAAGGAAAGAGAACCCAGTTCGGCCTCTAAGACGGTCAAAATTGCTCATCAATAAACATTGGACTGTTACTGTCTAACTGTTACTGTCTTGATATTGAATTGTTATTGTCCGAACTCTCATCATATTTTTAACTATATCTAAAGTTATAGAACTCCATTTCAAGCGAGATTGGTCTCGTTGGAAAGTTAAGACATGAGGCTACAAGTTCTCTGAAGGAAGGAGAACCTAGTTCTACCTCTAAGACAGTCAAAATTGCTTATTAACAAACCATACCAACTGCCCTACAGGGTCTGTCGTGACCCAATCTCGGTTGGGGACCCATAGCTGGAGTTCTATAACTCCAAATTGAGCAAGACCAATTTCCTTAGTTAGTCAACATACATCCATCAATTCATAATCGACTTTGAAATGACTCATAAGACTATGTTTATAACACCTTACCCAGTAAGAATCAAGGTTTCGATCTTCAACTCCGTCCTTTTCTTTCAAATGATAGATGACCCTCCCCTCTTTTCTTCTTGTTCAAATTTTCTTGTTAATCCCTTGCCCACCAGTGTTTATTCTACCTATAACCCTTAATCTTGGATGGGTTCTTGAAATTTTGGTGTTTCTCTCTTGATTTGCAAAAATGGATACAAAAACTCCCTCTTTTCTTTACTTACGATTGCATGATTAGAAGTTCATATTAAAAATATACATACATAAACATGAGTTTGCATTCCTATCCTACTAATAGTCATCATGAATTTAAACAAAAAGGATCTAATAATAGTTATACGTTCAGTACATTGATTCATACAACATACATCGTGATTTAGAATGCAACTACACGATTCCTTGCAAAAGTAGGTTCTCGTGTATTGGGTTTCCTAGGAACCTCGTTGGTGTGACGTCCCTGCTGCACTACAAAACATTTATAAGAATGCAATTACTTAATAATAATAATGATAATAAACGGTCTAGCAGTTAATGAAACATTAACATTATCCCATATTTGAAGCGTGACATTTGTAGTTCCTTCATGTACTTGGTATAAACAACTTGTAGTACATATAGATGCACCAATTCTTGAAATCAGCCATAATCTTAAATTTAGCTATCCTCTTAAGGCATTATTTGTCGAGCTTAACTGTTCAGGTGCCATCAGCCAAAGCTAATCTGTAAATCCCGAGAAAATCAAGGCTGGATTAAATTAAAGAAAATAAACTAAACTAAAAAGAAGTGGGGGCAAAACGAATACACTTAAATAAAATGGGGCCTAAATGCAAATAAGAATAATTATAGGGCATAAATACTCATCTTCTCACCAAAAACAAATCTGCAGCTATCGTAAAGAAAGAAAAGAGGGAGTTTTTGTATCCATTTTTACAAATCAAGAGAGAAACACTAAAATTTCAAGAACCCATCCAAGATTAAGGGTTATAGGTAGAATAAACACTAGTGGGCAAGGGATTAACAAGAAAAATTGTACAAGAAGAGAAGAGGGGAGGGTCGGCTGTCATTAGAAAGAAAAGGAGGGATTGAAACCTTGATTCGTACCGGGTAAGGTATTCTAAACATCGTCTAATGAGTCGTTTCAAAGTCGATTATGAATTTATGTCTGGATGTTAAATTATAGATTTGAGTTCTGAGACTTGAATTGAGGAAAAAGTAAGAGTTGCTAAATTAAAGAACTTCATGTGTTGTGTGTAAATGGAAAGGTTGACAAATCCGGACAGTTTCGTCTCTTGACTTTCAGAGGGATTTCAGGTAAGAGGATGAAGGAACTAGGATCAGGTTCCCTCATAGAAATTGTAGTTTTGGATGTTGATGAAATTGGTCTTGCTCAATTTGGAGTTATAGAACTCCAGCTATGGGTCACCAACCGAGACTGGGTCATGACAGACCCTATAGGGTAGTAGGTCTGGTTCGTTGATGAGAAATTTTGATTGTCTTAGAGGTAGAACTGGGTTCTCCTTCCTTTAGAGAACTTGTAGCCTCATGTCTTAGCTTTCCAACGAGACTAATCTCGCTTGAATCGAAGTTCTATAACTCTAGATATAGTTAAAAATATGAGGAGAGGTCGGACAGTAATAGTTGGACAGTAACAGTTCAATGTCTAGACAGTAACGGTTGGACAGTAACACTTCAATGTCTAGACAGTAACGGTTCAAAAACAAGACAATAACAGTTGGATAGTAACAGTCCAACTGTTTGTTGATGAGCAATTTTGACTGTCTTGGAGGAAGAACTGGGTTCTCCTTCCTTCAGAGAACTTGTAGCCTCATGTCTTAGTTTTCCAACAAGACTAATCTCGCTTGAATCGGAGTTCTATAACTCCAGATATAGTTAAAAATATGAGGAGAGGTCAGACAGTAACAGTTCAAAAACGAGATAGTAACAGTTGGACAGTAACAGTCCAAATGTTTGTTTATGAGCAATTTTGACTATCTTAGAGGTAGAACTGGGTTCTCCTTCCTCTAGAGAACTTGTAGCCTCATGTCTTAGCTTTCCAATGAGACTAATCTCGCTTGAATTAGAGTTCTATAACTCCAGATATAGTTAAAAATATGAGAAGAGGTCAGACAGTAACAGTTCAAAAACGAGACAGTAACAGTTGGATAGTAACAATCCAAATATTTGTTTATAAGCAATTTTGACTGTCTTAGAGGCAGAACTGAGTTCTCCTTCTTTCAAATAACTTGTAGCCTCATGTCTAAGTTTTCCAACGAGACTAATATCACTTCAATTGGAGTTCTATAACTCCAGATATTGTTAAAAATCTTAGGAGAGGTCAGACAGTAACAGTTCAAAAACGAGACAGTAACAGTTGGACAATAACAGTCCAAATGTTTGTTGATTAGCAATTTTGATTGTCTTAGAGGTAGAATTGGGTTCTCCTTCCTTCAGAGAATTTGTAGCCTCATATCTTAGTTTTCCAATGAGACTAATCTCGCTAGAAACAGAGTTCTAAAACTCTAGATATAGTTAAAAATCTAAGGAGAGGTCGGATAGTAATAGTTCAATGTCTAGATAGTGACAGTTCAGGATTTAAACAGAAACAGTTCAAATATAAAGAAAGGAATGATAACTATGGTTGGACAAAGAATGACAATATTAATGGGTGAAATGAGAAAAATGTAAAATATTAAGAAATAAGTGAAAGAAAGACTTATTGGTTGTTGATATGGTTATTATAAAACATATCCTTGAGTGAGGAAAATTTGTGAGATAAACCTGTGATTTGCAGGAGGGACCATAGGCGTGGTGCAACAGCAGCAGCAGGGGAGCACTAGTAGAGCTTCTATTGCAGGTAGGTGAATCGCACCTATACTTTCTAGTTAAATTCCATGATTTAATATATTACCGATGTGAAATGTGAATTACTGAATGTATATGTATTCAAGGTGAAAGGTTGTTGTCTGAATTGCCAAGTGATGAAATTATCACTAACAAAGGAAATATGAGAAGTGTGATTTGAGGCGTAAACTAGCATACATTTAGTGTATGTTAGGATCCCAGGTAAGGGGGTCGCCACGTTTGGACTAACATACATTTAGTGTATGTTAGGATCCCGGATAAGGGGATCAAGCATGTATTAACTAGCATACATTTAGTGTATGTTAGGATCCCAGGTAAAGGGATCGCCATGTATTGGCTAGCATACATTTAATGTATGTTAGGATCCCGGGTAAGGGGATCACCTTGCATCGACTCCTATAGGGTGATGATAATGATACTAGTGAAATTGGTATTGATAATGTGTTAAGCAAAAGTAATCATGTTTGATCTTATAAAGTCCGGAATGGAGGTTGATAGTGGAAGAGGGAACGATTATTAATAGTTGAATAAGGAAGAGATTCTAGTGAAAACCAGAAGGGAGAAGTGAACAAAATATGAATGCATGTTACCCTATTGAAATTGTTAGATATTCGTGTTGTGATATTTATTGTGCTATTCACCTTTCAATAATATGTATTTTGTTTCAGGATCATCGCATGCATGACAGGAGTAGATCCTAACTTATGTTCCCTTCTTGTAATCTAGGTTCTAGGGAGTATACTCTTGTATTTTGTAAACATGAAAATGTTTGTCTAACTTAATTTATATAATTAATGTTTAAACTTGATTGAATGAACTTAATTTTGTAGTTCATATAACCATATTTCATGTCTATGTATTTATATTTTTTTTATCCATCCGTAATGATATTTTGTTATATAATGTATATCATAAATATTATGGTTGATAAGTGTGAGAATATTTGTGGAATTGAAACCCATGATGATTGCGTCGGAATTCAGTTATGAGATGCGAGTTATTAGAAGTGTAAACAGGTTACATGTCGATAACTTGGGACCTTCCGGTATAAGGGGGACTTCGTCGAAATTTCAATAGATTTTAATATGGAGACCGTGAATATATATAGAAAAAAAATTAATTACTTTGTTTTTCAGTTGACATAAGATTGTTATTTTTATCCTAGAATGGGGGATGTTACATAATCAACCGTTTGTCCCAGTCATCCATTTGGATGCCATTAGCTGAATAAAATCATTCATTTGTCCTGGTCATCCATTTGAATGCCATTAGCCGAAGCTAATCAATCGTTTGTCTCGGTCATCCATTCGGATGCCATTAGCCGAAGCAATGCCATTAGCCAAAGCTAATCATTCATTTGTCCCGGTCATCCTTTCGGATGGCATTAGCCGAACCTAATCAACCATTTATCAACATTTAAGCATTTGGCAATCTAATATCTGTACTAACATAATACGGTAGCATTCATGATAAAGTATTTCATTATTCAACGTTATGAAAAAGGAAGGTGAAAGTCACCTACCTGCTCCACCTGTGGGTTGTTCTTGTCTTGACGAGGGTCCTATCCCGACCGCACCACCTACGACATCAATGGTCAGAAATCAGTACATTTGTATCTTTGAATCACATTCGTCACCAAACTTATTTCAAAAGTTCATATGTTCACATTCAAGTGTTCCACATTTTACACCATCATACCATGAAATTGTTACTAGCATTTAAGACATTTATGTCGGGAGGTCTATTGTAGAAATCGGCTGTGAAAAATGGTTCGTTGTAGGCTGCCCAATTTGGCAGCGAAAACTGTTTCGCTGTTGGCGCCACAATTTCGGCAACGAATGCTACTTCGCTGCAGCCAACACGTTTTGAGGTAGCGAATGCTACTTCGCTGCTGACAACTCACTTTCGACAGCGAGTCACAAATTTGCTGCACACAATACAACTTCAGCAGCGAATCACAATTTTGTTGTAGAACACACAATTCGGCAGCGAATGCTAATTCGCTACATGCAACTCAGTTTTGGCAGCGAATCACAAATTCGCAGCAGCCAATGCAGTTTCGGCAGCGAATCACAAATTCGCAGCAGCCAATGCAGTTTCGGCAGCGAATCACAAATTCGCTGCAGAACATACCATTCGGCAGCGAATGCTAATTCGCTGAAGGCAACTCAGTTTTGGCAGCGAATCACAAATTTCGCTGCAGAACACACAATTTGGCAGCGAATGCTAATTCGCTATAGACAACTCAGTTTCGGCAGCGAATCACAAATTTCGCTGCAGAACACATAATTTGGCAGCGAATGCTAATTCGCTACAAACAACTCAGTTTCGGTAGTGAATCACAAATTCACTGCACAACACATCTTTTGGCAGCGAATGCTAATTCGCTGCAAACAACTCAACTTCGACAGCGAATCACAAATTCGCTGCACAACACACAATTCAGCAGAATGCTAATTCGCTGCGGACAACTCAATTTCAGCAGCGAATCACAGATTTGCTGCAGACAACTCAACTTCGGCAGTGAATCACATATTCGCTGCAAGACACACAATTCAACAGCGAATGCTAATTCGCTGCAGATGACTCAGTTTCGGCAGCGAATCACAAATTCTGTGCAGATAACTCAACTTTGGCAGCGAATCACAAATTTACTGCAGAACACGCACTTCGGCAACGAATGCTAATTCCCTGCAGACAACTCAGTTTCAGTAGCGAATCACAAATTCACTGCAAACAACTCAACTTTGGCAGTGAATCACAAATTCATTGCAGAACACACACTTCGGTAGAGAATGCTAATTCGCTGTAGACAACTCAGTTTCGGCAACGAATCACAGATTCGTTGCAGACAACTCAACTTCGGCAGCGAATCACAAATTCACTGCAAAACATATAATTCGGCATGAACACACACATACGCATGTTGTAACAACCCCACAACATAAACTGTCACTAAGTTCCAGAAGAACACACATATTGAAACCATCAATTCCAGCATATAATCTTTCATCAAATTTCCAACAGAACACACACAGTAAAACCATCAATTCCAACATATAATCTTTCAACAAATTCTAGCAGAACACACACACTGAAACATCAATTCCAACCTATAGGTTTTCAATAAATTCCAGCAGAACACACATATACATGCTGGCCAACCCCATAGTTAAGGCGGCCCTCTACCATGATTTGTTCTTTCCATTTTATTCATTTTTCTTTGTTAGATGTTCTGGGAATTGGCCTCATTTCGTTTCTGTTTCCTTGTCCTCTTAGTAAATTTCAATTTCCTTCATAGCTAGCTTAGGTCTTAGGTCAATTTTCTTAGGGTCTTCTTCTTCATTTTCGATTCTAGGTCTTAAGGACAAGAGGAAGGAAGTTTCATGACCTATACCTTTCGAATCTAAGTAAGTTTGGGGAAGGTTTGACAGTATTCTTTCTCTTCTGCTGCTGGTTCGCCTCCTTCTTCCTCTCACATTTTCTGACCCCCTTTTCCCTTCCCTCTAGGCAGCTGTCCAATCTTCTCTCAAGGTCTCAACTCTCCCTCACACGTTCACAAGGCACTCTCTGCTAGTTTGGTTTAGGTTTCCGTTGGGAATGAGGAAGAGAAAAGCAACATACAGCTGGACATGCAGCTGTTGCAGACAACTTTGGAAAGAGGAAGGGTCACCTTCTCTCTCCTCCTTGTATTTATACTCCCCATTAAATGAGGTGGGGTGTTTGGGGTTGGTTTAGATGTGTTCTTATCCTTGTTTTGGTCTCTCCAAAACCGTTTTTCCCCTCCCTCCCAGCTCCTTAAGACAGTCCAATTTGTTTCCCTAACTTTTAATAAAACTGTGTCATTGCCGATTCAGAAATCGACAGCCAGAAACTGTGTTGCTGCCGATTCAAAAATCAGCAGCGATGGTGGAGTCATTTCATCTGTACTTTTTTTTTTGTTTACATTATTGATCTGCCTACTTCTGTAAATCTAGTCCTACCCAATGGTTCACCCTTAACTCAACAGGTAATGTATGAATCCCTACCTTGCTTTTGCAAACAATGCAGGGTTCTCGGGCATACAACTTGTACCTGCAACATAGGAACTGGTCACAAACATAAGAAGAGATCCCATGAAGCTCCTGTTCGCTTTGGTTGTTCCAGTCCTTCTGCCGAAACTGCTGCTGTTGAGAAACAACAACCATACAATGAGGGCCTTCATGACGAACCATCCATAAATCTAATGTCTGTTGAAGTTGCAACAACTATGGATGAGAGGTTTGTATCTTCTGGGCGCAAACGGTCTAAATTAGCTGAAGCAGGACATTCAGATGCTCAACACTCTGCTTCCCCAAATGTTATACATGTCTCTGACGATCGTAATGTTATTGCAGATATGGAGCCTATCAAAAGGCAATATCTAACTCGTAGTAGAGTCGTTGTGGCCACCAGGGGAGACATGCAACCAAGAACCCCTCTATGGCTGATCCAAAGCATCGAAGCAACTCTGATGATTCTGCTACCTCATCCTCTCTTTGACTTTTTCTCTTTTGGTTTCATTATTTTGTGGATCTTTATTTGTAAGGGAGCATGTTCCCTGTGTTAATTTATGTGTACCTTGTAATGAACTTGTTGTGTTGTTCTTGATCTTATGCTGATTAAGTCCCTACCGGGTCTTGGTTATATGTTTCTCTTGTGCTGCTTGTTTTGCTTGTGGGCCTGTTATTTTGTTGGTTCTTCTTGATTGCTTTCTCTTAGGCTTTGGGCTGAGGTTAGCTAGTTGTTGTGCCGCTGGTTTTGCCTTTTATGCAGCGTTGTTGGGTGCTGGTTTTTGCCTCCTGCTGAGGTTTAGGTGGTGGTTGGTTGTGGTGTTCCTTTTGCTGGATTGGCTGAAGGCCCTTGTTATAGCTGGCTTGCTTGTTATTGGTGCAGTGTTCTTGCTTGTTTTATCTTGGCTTTCGTAGTCGAGTTTTGCTTGTTGTAGTGTTGTTGGTTGGGTGTTATGTTGCTAGTTGTGCTGAAGCATTACCTGCTTGCCTCCTATGTTGCTCCTATTGGTGTTGCTGGCTGATTGTGCTGCATTTTGTTGTTCAGTTTAAAAGTGTCCATGCCTGCTCCTGGCTTTGTAGTCGAGGTTAGCTTGCTGCAGTGTTGCTGGTTGCGCTAGTGCATTGCCTTCTTGCCTCTCAGTTGTTGTTTTAGGTTTATAGGTTAGGTTTTCTAGCTTCAGTTGTAGTCTAGCGGGGCAGTTGCTGCTTGTTTATTTTCTAGTTCTTTTGTTTAGGGTTGTTCTCGGCCTCTATAAGAGTTTGTTCCCCTATCGTGTATAAGGGAGCATGTTCCCTTTTTCTGTTCATATTTGTACATATTTTACGTTTTTCTCATTTCACCCATTAATATTGTCATTCTTTGTCCAACCACAATTATCATTCCTTTTATATATATATATATATATATATATATATATATATATATATATATATATTAACCGTTTCTATTTAAATCCCGAATTGTCACTGTCTAAACATTGAACTGTTACTGTCTTGTTTTTTTTTTTAACTGTTACTGTCTCGTTTTTTACTGTTACTGTCTAGATATTTAACTGTTACTGTCTCATTTTTTGAACTGTTACTGTCTAGATTTTGAACTGTTACTATCTCATTTTTGAACTATTATTGTCTCATTTTTGAACTGTTACTGTCTCGTTTTTGAACTATTACTGTCTAGATATTGAACTGTTGTTTTCTCGTTTTTCAACTGTTACTGTCTCATTTTTAACTGTTACTGTCTAGATATTGAACTGTTACTGTCTCATTTTTGTACTGTTACTGTCTCGTTTTTGAACTGTTACTCTACGACCTCTCCTTAGATTTTTAACTATATCTAGAGTTATAGAACTCTGATTCAAGCGAGATTAGTCTTGTTTTTAAACCTAAGACATGAGGCTACAAGTTCTCTAAAGGAAGGAGAACCCAGTTCTACCTCTAAGACAGTCAAAATTTCTCATCAACGACCCAGACCTTCTACCCCATAGGGTCTGTCATGACCCAGTCTCGGTTGGTGACCCATAGCTGGAGTTCTATAACTCCAAATTGAGCAAGACCAATTTCATTAGTTAGCCAACATCAAAACCTATAATTTCTATGAGGAACCTGATCCTAATTCCTTCATCCTCCTACCCGAAATCTCTCTGAAAGTCAAGAGACGAAACTGTCCAGATTCGTCAATCTTTCCATTTACATACAACACATGAAGTTCTTTAATTTAACAACTCATACTTTTTCCTCAATTCAAGTCTAAGAACTCAAATATATAAATTAACATCCAGGCATCAATTCATAATCGACTTGAAATGACTCATAAGAGCAGGTTTAGAATACCTTACCCAGTACGAATCAAGGTTTCGATCCCTCCTTTTCTTTCTAATGACAGTCGGCCCTCCCCTCTTCTCTTCTTGTTCAATTTCTCTTGTTAATCCCTTTCCCACCAGTGTTTATTCTACCTATAACCCTTAATCTTGGATGGGTTTTTTTTGAAATTCTGGTGTTTCTCTCTTGATTTGTAAAAATGAATATAAAAACTCCCTCTTTTTCTTCTTTACGTTATCTGCAGATCTGTTTTTGGTGAGAAGAGAAGTACTTATGCTCTATAATTATTCTTATTTGCATTTAGGCCCTATTTTCTTTAAGTGTATTCGTTTTGCCCCACTTCTTTTTAGTTTAGTTTATTTCCTTTAAATTAATCCAGCCCTTTTTTTTTCTCGGGATTTATGTTCTCCCCTCCTAATAAAATTTCGTCCTTGAAATTCAAGTTATGTACCTATGTCGGAGAATAAGTGCGGAAACTTCTCCTTCATCTCGGATTCTCTTTCCCATGTTTGTTCTTTTATTCGAGAGCTTCTCCATAATACTCTCACTAAGGGAACCCTCTTATTCCTCAACAACTTCTCATCTCGATCTAAGATCTTAACGGGCTTAGTTTTCATGGTTAGATCCCTTTCAATCTTCATGGGAACTTGTGGCAATACCCGTGAGGGGTCTATTTTGGCCTTTCGCAGCAATGACACATGGAATACATTGTGAATCTTATCCAAATATACAGGCGATTCTAATCGATATGCAACTAGCTCGATTCTTTCCTTAATCACAAAAGGGCCAATATATCTTGGGGCTAATTTCCCTTTCACTCCAAATCGAATGATGCCTTTCCAAGGAGCCACCTTTAGAAATACTTTATCCCCCATTTGGAATTCCAAGGGCCTTCTTGGGCTATCTGCATAACTTTTTTGTCTGTCCAGGGCTTCCTTCATCCTCTTTTTTATCACCCTCACCTTGTCAGTTGTTAGTTGCACCATTTCAGGTCCCAAAACCTTCCTTTCTCCTACTTCCTCCCAACAAATTGGGGTACGACATTTCCTCCCATACAATGCTTCATAAGGAGCCATACCAATAGTAGTTTGATGGCTATTATTATAAGTAAACTCCACCAATGGCAGGAGATCCTCCCAATTCCCTCCAAACTCCAACACACAGGACCTCATGAGATCCTCAAGAGTTTGCATGGTCCTTTCGGATTGACCATCCGTCTGAGGATGAAATGCCGTGCTCAGATTCAACTTTGTCCTCATTGCCCGTTGTAAGCTAGGCCACAATCTCAATGTGAACCTTAGATCCCGATCTGATATAATTGAAACTGGCACTCCGTAAAGTCCGATTACTTCATTTACATACAATTTTGCCAGTTTATCCACCGAATCAGTCATCTTCATAGGCAAAAACAAAGCAGATTTTGTTAGTCGATCCACGACCACCGATATGGCATCATTCCCCTTCTTTCCCCTAGGTAATCCCGTCACAAAATCCATAGAAATATCCTCCCATTTTCATTCCAGAATTGATAATGACTGTAATTCCCCTGCAGGTTTCTGGTGTTCTATCTTTACTTGTTGACAGATCCCACAGTTCGACACAATTCTGCTATTTCCCTCTTCATATTTGGCCACCAATAGTATTCCTTTAAATCCCTATACATCTTTGTACTCCCAGGATGAGTAGCAAATTGAGATTCATGAGCTTCTCTTAATATTTCATCTTTCAAAATCTTATCCTCAGGCAAATAAATTCGTCTACCCATAGCTATTAGGCCATCGGATATCATTTGAAATGATGTCTCTATATCCTTGTTTACCCTCTCCTTTATCTCTCTTACTTTCCCATCTGCCTGTTGAGCCACCAAGACCTTGTCTCAAAACACAGATCGGATCTTTAACTGAGCTAACAATGATCCCTCAGGCCCTACACTTAGCCGCAAACCCATTTTCTTTAACTCCACTATACTTTCTTGTTCCTTATGCTCCACATCATTCATCACTGTTTTTCCCTTTCTACTTAAGGCATCGGCTACTACATTAGCCTTACCAGGATGGTAGTCAATAACACAATTGTAATCTTTTATTAACTCTACCCATTTTCTCTGTCGCATGTTCAACTCCTTCTGTGACATCAAATACTTCAAACTTTAACTAGGAAGTACACGTGCGATTCACCTACCTGCAATAGAAGCTCTACTCGTGCTCCCCTGCTGCTGCTGCTGCACCACGCCTGTGGTCCCTCCTGCAATTCACAGGTTTATCTCATAAATTTTCCTCACCCAAGGATATGTTTATTATAACCATATCAACAACCAATAAGTCTTTCTTTCAGTCATTTCTTAATATTTTACGTTTTTCTTATTTCACCCATTAATATTGTCATTCTTTGTCCAACCACAATTATCATTCCTTATATATATATATATATATATATATATATATATATATATATATATATATTAACCATTTCTATTTAAATTCTGAACTGTCACTGTCTAAACATTGAACTGTTACTGTCTTGTTTTTTTTTTAACTGTTACTGTCTCATTTTGCTACTATCTAGATATTGAATTGCTATTGTATCGTTTTTGAACTGTTACTGTCTAGATATTGAACTGTTACTGTCTCATTTTTGAACTGTTACTCTCCGACCTCTCCTCAGATTTTTAACTATATCTACAGTTATAGAACTTCGATTCAAGCGAGATTAGTCTTGTTGGAAATCTAAGACATGAGGCTACAAGTTCTCTAAAGGAAGGAGAACCCAGTTCTACCTCTAAGACAGTCAAAATTTCTCATCAACGACCCAGACCGTCTACCCCATAGGGTCTGTCATGACCCAGTCTCGGTTGGTGTCCCATAGCTGGAGTTCTATAACTCCAAATTGAGCAAGACCAATTTCATTAGTTAGCCAACATCCAAACCTACAATTTTTATGAGGAACCTTATCCTAATTCCTTCATCCTCCTACCCGAAATCTCTCTGAAAGTCAAGAGACGAAACTGTCCAGATTCGTCAATCTTTCCATTTACATACAACACATGAAGTTCTTTAATTTAACAACTCATACTTTTTCCTCAATTCAAGTCTAAGAACTCAAATCTATAAATTAACATCCAGGCATCAATTCATAATCGACTTGAAATGACTCATAAGAGCAGGTTTAGAATACCTTACCCGGTACGAATCAAGGTTTCGATCCCTTCTTTTCTTTCTAATGACAGTCGGCCCTCCCCTCTTCTCTTCTTGTTCAATTTCTCTTGTTAATCCCTTTCCCACCAGTGTTTATTCTACCTATAACCCTTAATCTTGGATGGGTTTTTTTTGAAATTTTGGTGTTTCTCTCTTGATTTGTAAAAATGAATATAAAAACTCCCTCTTTTCCTTCTTTACTTTATCTGCAGATCTGTTTTTGGTGAGAAGAGAAGTACCTATGCTCTATAATTATTCTTATTTGCATTTAGGCCCCATTTTCTTTAAGTGTATTCCTTTTGCCCCCACTTCTTTTTAGTTTAGTTTATTTCCTTTAATTTAATCCAGCCCTTTTTTTCTTTTTTCTTTTCTCGGGATTTACACCAGCCTTGTTTCATTTGAACTATAAAATTTCTTACATTTGATCAAAAAAGAAAGAGCTCTCAATCTGTTAATCCTTACTATATTTGGACCTGGTAAGTTTCCCTGTGTTGAGTCAAATTAAGCTGCGGGCTCCACTCCTGGTAGTGCCCTTCCGTCAATTCCTTTAAGTTTCAGCCTTGCCACCATGCTCCCCCTAGAACCTAAAAAATTTGATTTCTCATGAGGTGCTGGCGGACTCCTAGAAGCAACATCCGCCAATCCCTGGTCGGCATCGTTTATGGTTGAGACTAGGATGGTATATGATCGTCTTCGAGTCCCCAACTTTTGTTCTTGATTAATGAAAACATTATTGGCAAATGCTTTCGCAGTTGTTCGTCTTTCATAAATCCAAGAATTTCACCTCTGACTATGAAATATGAATGCCCCCGACTGTCCCTGTTAATCATTACTCTGATCCTGAATGCCAACACAATAGGATCGAAATCCTATGATGTTATCCCATGCTAATGTATCCAGAGCATAGGTTTGCTTTGAGCACTCTAATCTCTTCAAAATAAGAGCATCGGAGGCACGACCCAGCCAATTAAGGCCAGGAGCGCATCGCTAGTAGAAGGGACAAGGCGACCGGTGCACACCTGAGGCGTACCGGCCGACCCAACCCAAAGTCCAACTACGAGCTTTTTAATTGCAACAACTTAAATATACACTATTAGAGCTGGAATTAACGCGGCTGTTGGCACCAGACTTGCCCTCCAATGGATCCTCGCTAAGGGATTTAGATTGTACTCATTCCAATTACTAGACTCGAAGAGCCCGATAATGTTATTTATTGACACTACCTCCCCGTGTCAAGATTGGGTAATTTGCGCTCCTGCTGCCTTCCTTAGATGTGGTAGCCGTTTTTGAGGCTCCTCTCCGAAATCGAACCCTAATTCTCCATCAGCTGTCACCACCATGGTAGGCCTCTATCTTACCATCGAAAGTTGATAAGGCAAAAATTTGAATGATGCGTCGCCAACACGATGGTCGTGCGATCCGTCGAGTTATCATGAATCATCAGAGCAACGATCAGAGCCCACGTCGACCTTTTATCTAATAAATGCGTCCCTTTCAGAAGTCAAGGTTTGTTGCACGTATTAGCTCTAGAATTACTCAGTTATCCGAGTAGCAAATACCATCAAACAAACTATAACTGATTTAATGAGCCATTCGCATTTTCAAAGTCTGAATTAGTTCATACTTACACATGCATGGCTTAATCTTTGAGACAAGCATATGACTACTGGCAATATCAACAAAGTAGCATTCCTTGGCGACACCACGACTCGCACTATCCCCGACGCCAATGAGACAAGGGGCCGAGACAGGCGAGGAAGTCATTCTTATCGAGCACGAGCAGCTCAAACAGGGCGGTCGAAGGGGCGGAGGCCCCTGCGTCGGCATCGCATTTTACATCTGAAAGCATGAGTGATCACGCATGGGCCAATTCGGTGGGAGTTCACTCGACTAGAACACGCGTCGCTGCTAGGTTCACTTCGCGCCCTGTGTGAGGCGCGAGGTGGAAAGGGACAGCTTCACATTCGAATTCCACCGATGTGGGTACACAACACATGAACCCCGCCTCGCCGCAAGGCACCTAGGGCCTTGGGCTGAAAGTGATGGGGGCAGCGGGCTGACAGTTCGATGCACCAGCACGGAGCTTGTCGACACTGACAGCCTGATTACCGCTCATGCACCACCGCGTACACGCAACAATAATCTTGACGAGCAAACCACGATCACGAGAGCAAGTGGAAACACCCGAGCGAGATCGTGCCTGCACCGCCGAACACGAAGGATCTTGAAGCGACAAGCAACATGCCACAGAGGGATATGACGGGGACAATCATGTGGGGGGGTGTCTACCTCAGCTTAGAAGATGGAGGCCGAGCCTCGGCAGTGAGCACGTCACGCCACGAGGTCAGGGATGGCGAGGAGAGCCAACACATGGGCGCGCGCAACAGTAATTCAATGCCACACTCATGCCAGTGTAGAGCTCTTCTGTAATTCCTGAGCTCGGTGGTCCACACCAAACACATCGGCCAGGCCTTCAACTTGCGAGCACGGGCAACAGCCACAGCCGCCTTGACGTCGCACCAAGCAGATGGGCGTGCAGTAGCTGCCATCACATTGGCATGAGCACAACAAATGAATGTCACGCCCACGCAGTAGAGAAGCAGCTCCAATGTGCCCAACAGCTTGGAGCGGGTCCCCAAGACGGTGGCCGGAATTAGGTCGTCACCAGATGGAAAACGGGTCATCGATGCCGGCAATACTTTGGGCCATGAGGCCCCCCACTTTAGTTTGAGTGTAGGAACAGTTCGCAAAGTCCCCGCAGCAAGCCTATAGGTGCCAGGCCAGCGCGCCTCATGGCCAGTCAAGGGGCACCCCCCTAAAGAGCAATAAGTGTTATCATAGCTCTAGCAAGGGTAGACACTTCTAGGTCCCAGTTGTTACCCCCCTCTAAAAAAATTCATTTCTTGGTATTGTGAGCTGAAATTTTGCACAGAGGTTGGAAAAAATCCAATCTACCTCTAGAAACAATCCCAGAATTTTTCGAGGTCAGGAAGTATTTTTTTTTATTTTGCAACAATTAAAAATCAAGGAAATCCACAAAAATAGGAATCGACCTGGAATGAACCCAAATTCAGTGGGCAGCCTCATAAAAATATGGCTGATTTTACAGGGTTGATTTCATGTGGAAAGCACGATGTTTTCTTGGCGGAATGTGAGAACCCCAGCAGCTCGCATGTCGCAGGCTAGCCCAGCTGCTCCTAGCCTCTCCCACGCAGGGGGCCAAGGCCCCATGGCTGCCCCCCTCGAGCAAGAGACCAAGCCAGCGGGGGTTGTCCCCACGTCACGCAGCGTGGCATGGTTGTGTGGGCTTCGGGATCGCGCGCGCGCCCAGTCGCCCAAGGGCCTAGGGCCCTCAGTCCCCAGCGCGTGCTGTCTCTTTGGGACGCTGCCTAGTGGCCAAACCGAGAAGCCCCTTGAAGAGCAAAAGGTAGAATTTCAACTCTAGCAAGGGTAGACACTACTAGGTCCCAATTGTCACCCCACTCTAAAAATAATTTAAAAATTATTTTCCGCGCAACTTTCCACATTTAGCCTTCATGCGGGTCGGTTGATTTTTGAAAAAATCTTAGGAATTTTCCGGGTTGGGGAAGCCCTCAAAACCCTCCTCCATTTCCTCCCAGCCCCGTAACCATGCGAACGTAGTGCGCAGCGGGGACGCTGGCTGGCGCTGTCGATCCCGCGAGGGCTGTCTTCATGGAAGGCCCCCATGCGCGACGCACGACAGGCCGCCCGCTGCCTCATCCATTGTCGACAATCCCTTGTCCAAGTTTCAGATCATGCCAAGTCAAACCCATAACTTGCACAAGCTCTTGCGCGCTGCCAAATTCACATATGCGTGTAGGCTGCCAATGTTTGCGCTGCCACTATCCATAACAGCCCCTGTTTTCGTCAGCCTACCCTTTGACAAATTTTCTTGCTTGGCCTGAACAGTCCAGTGTCAAGCCCATGTCCGTCAAACAATTTGCGGTGCCGATTTTCCCTGGCAAACCTACAACTGCACAAATCTGCGCTGCTGATTTTTCCCACTGTTAGCATGGCTGCCACTGCCCCAATGTCGAAACCAACAGTCCTTTTTTGTCAAGCCTTAGACTATCCAGTCCGTCCAGACTCATCATCAGTACCTGCTGCCTATCCTATCAACTTTACCGATTTCGTCGACACTGCCGATTCCAACACTGCCCACCGTGTCTAAACCAGCACTATTTTGTCAGTGTATCCCCTGGCAAATTTAACCCTGTAATAGTAGGCCTCTAATCCCGCCATCAGGAGATAAGTTGATAGGGAAGAGAATTGAATGACGTGCCGGGTCATCGCACCCGGCCACCCGAGGAGCCTTTTTCCCGCCAGCCTCGAAAAAACTCTTGCTTTCACAGTCTTCGCCACCCCACCACCTGGCAGGCCTCTAATCCTGCCATCAACAGTTGTAGTCGATAATAGGGCAATGGTTTGAATGGCGCGATCCGCAGAGCTATCACACCTGGCCACCCCTAGGAGCATTTCTGGCTAGCTGCGGAGGAAGAGATCTCTTCTTCTGAATAAGTGAATACTACATGGACGCAATGATGTGGCATGCCCTGGTCCACGCTGCTCTCGGGCTCGAACTCCGGGAGTCTCGCCAGTACAAGCCTCGCCACCCCTTGCCTTCTCTGGGACTCCATTTCCTTATGCACCGCCCTCCTCTTGCTCCCACCCCGCGCATTCGAGCCCCGAGATCCCAGGAACAATGCCCGATCGCATCCCAGCCTCCGCGACGTCTTGCCCTTGAAGGGGCTAGGGGTTGACAAATTGGAGCGACATGGGGCTGAATCTTAGTGGATCATGGCAACAAGGCTACTCTGCCACTTACAATACCCCGTCGTGTATTTAAGTTGTCTGCAAAATAAGTATAGTAAAGGAAATGAAAAGCATAAACAAGAGATTAAGGAAAATATAACATAAAATAAAACTTAAACATTACAAAAATATAAAGCAAGAAATAAAGAGTATGATCTTGATCTAAAAATCAAGATGTCTCAATGTATGGAAAATGCTTTTTTTATAGGCTAAAATTCAGAACTATTGATTTGATGACTAATTATTGAGTGGGTGGCCACCTCTTGACTTGGTGACAACCATTATCTTCTTGTCTGTACAAAAAATCATTGCTAACATCATAATTTGAACAGATAGTCTTCATGAAAGTTCTGGGAATTTTATCTCATCTTTCCAACAAAACAAAAATGAGCTCATTTGGACTTCTAGAACTTGAGATATGGGCTGAACACTAAACAGTGTCTGGGCTGCAGGACAGATTCTGACTTCTCTTTTGTTGCTATAATTTGAACTTGAAAACGGTTGTTTTAGGCCCATGTCGTAGCTTTTCATCCATGTAAACCATACCTAAATCCAAGTTCTACAGCTCCAGTTATGATCCAATAACCGAATGGTGTTCCAGTTTGAATTGAACCAGCATCTATTCTTTAAGCTTAGCCCTCTTTTTGTCTTTTCACTTTCAATAGTTAAACACATCAATCAATCCTTTAAATTATGAGATATGTCTGCATTCAAAATGAGCATTTACTATAAATTAAAGATATCTTATAGTATCAGACTTGTTATTATAAAACATGCTTAAGTTAGGGAATTTAATGATACTTTAAGTGCAATATGATGATATAAAACCTTGATAAAAATACATTTTAAGTACTAATCAGTTCTTTTACAGCGAACCTCCTCTCCCCTATGGAAGTCCCTTTTTACTCTTCAAGATCAGCTCCTTGCAGACTATGGGGGTCAATCAGAAGTAATCTCTATGATGCAAAGTTGGGACAAAATTTCTAAGCACTTCTCGGGTCATGCTTATGAGTTTTTGAGATTCAAAGGAACCCCGGTGTCATGGGTAAAGGTTGTTTGGGAACCTTGGTGTTTACCAAGGCATAGTTTTCATCCTTTGGCTTGCTTTGCTTGAGAGGCTGAGAACAAGAGACAGGTTGCACTTTGTTGATGTTGATGCAGGTTCATGAGGAAAGCCATAGTCGCCTCTTTTTTGCTTGCAATTGGACATCCCTCTTGTGGTCAAAGGTGAAATCCTGGCTTCGGCTTTGCAGAGGTATGGCCACCATTAGTAGTGCTGCTCGGGGCCTTAATATCAGGGGAAAAACATTATTGCTAGGATGAAAAGGGTCTCCCTCAGCATTGTTGTCTATTTGATATGGGAAGAAAGGAATCAAAGAGTTTTTAAAAACTCCTGCACACTGATTGAATCTATTTTTTGGAGATTTCATGTTTTATTTTACACAATATTGCACTTTCATAAGCACAATCATCCTCAAAATTTCTGTGAGCTGACCGTATTGGGTGGTTGTTATGTATTGTGGGATGCTGTCTTCTCTTCGATTTGCAGTCCATATAATCACTGCTTCTGAGTTGATTGTATTGGTTGTTGCTGCTTCTCTTAAAGTTTTGTTGTGCTGCATGATGCTCATGTATGTCACTCCTTGTAATTTATGGTGCCCAAAGCATTTTCTTTGTGTTTCCTATTTCATTTGGTGCCCAAGGCATCTTCTTGCCTACTTGTCTTGGCTTTTGCTTTGTATTAGGTTGGGAACCTTATAATTTATGATTCCTCACATAACCATTATCTTTTGCTTTGTATTAGGTTGGGAACCTTATAATTTATGGTTCCTCACATAACCATTATCTGCTAATTTTAACTTGTTAGCTATGGCTTTGATGTAAAGTTTTTTCAGGGAGTCTATTTCCCTACTTTTGTAAATTATTGTATACAAACTTATTGGTTCTCCAACACTGTAAATTTTTTATCTATTAATATACTTACATTTTGATCCAAAAAAAGATCTTGCTATAAATAAAATATATTATAATATTGCAATAATTAGGATAGTCAAAAAAATTATTCTTACTTGAAAATACTCTAAAAGAATTTCAAATAATTAATCCAGATACACATTCTACAAAATTCTTGAAAATTCTTTTTCTTTCACAGGATATTGCGCTTGGCAAAACCTTTTAAGGTGGTCTACATGATTGTTCCTGCTGTTGCAAAGGAGGCTAAAACGATCATTTGAATGCAACAAAGCCTCTCTACCTTTTAAGGTTGTTTTTTAGGATAATAATAGCATCACAAGTTAATGAAACTTTGTGAAGAGAGGCACAATTTTAAGTTTTTGATCCTAAAGAATTCAGAGCATGGTATGCTGCAATGCTACACAGAAGGGTGTATGTTGTGGCTGCTAACTATATGGTTTTTTTCCTTCATGTTTCCACCAGTAATGAAAATGCATGGAGATCTCCTTGAAACATCGACCGAGCCAATTTACTATGTTTTGAAATCATTAGAGCAAAAATATGATAGCCAAGAACTCGATTTAGAACCTTATAGCAACTAAATTTGGATCGTTTTCTTCTCTGTTCTGTTGATCTTATTTGCAACAGGCGACTGAAAGCTTTAAACTTACAAAACAGCATGTGCACTTCATATGCATGGGAAAGACTTCAGGCTTATTACGAAGGCTTACGCTGCCTTACAAAACAGCATGTGCACTTGTTGAAGTTTCTGAAACAGCATAAAGAGTAATCCATCATTCCTTTCAAGCTGGCAATCCCTACATTATCTCAGTCCAAACATAGCTGGGATACTACTCCAGTAGTTAGTTATACCTGAATGGCTATTCAAAGCTAGACACAGATCGGGGGTTTAATTTGCCACACAGTTGGCATCAAAAGACCTAGTATTAGGGACACAATAAACATAGTAAAAACAAACCCCCAGGTGATCTGTCTCTTCAAAATACAAAACAGGGACAATCCATCTATTCTATGATCCATCTACCCTTGCGAAGGAATTCCCAGTACCTAGTCAACATGTGATCCTCTGGCACCACCCTGTCCCACCTCCCTGTGCAGAATATTGCATATGCATCAGCGGCATACCTGAACAATCAGACAAGAAATTCAAATGAGTCAGATCAGTTTGGAAAAACCATCAATGCAACTAGCTATAGGAGACAGCGAACTGAACAGAAATTTCCCTACTTTCCAACACCAGGCAGAAAGGTGACATGGGTCCAGTCCTCTTGCAAGTAAATCTCAGAAAGGCGTTTTATCTTCTCAAGCCCTCGTGTTTTTGAAACCTAAACTGCGTGTTAGCTGGGCAATCTCGTTCTGGTCAACATTAGTGGTGGTCTTTGCATCAGGACATAGGGTGAAGAAGTCGTTTAAAATTGGTCTGACCTGCAATGAGAAATTTCTTTGGGATTATGCTTTTTCTATGCTGATTTCCATTAATAAAAACAAGTAAGGATCTTACCTGGCCACCCGATGTGCAGTTTAATAGCATACAAATGACGAGAACTCTCCAAGGGTCATGGTAATGATTCTCTTGAAGAAGCTCGTGAGGAGATTTGGGCGGAATCCAACGGTTGTTGGGTCGTCTCCTGAGGTATGCCACATCACGCATTTGGGCAGCAGTGAGCCTGGGCGATCTCTTCCTCTTCTTCTTCTGAGCTTCTTCTTCCCTTTCGACTTTCTTGATGGAAGGTCGAGTGGAGGAGGCGGAGGAGGAAGCTTGCCCTGTCCCCCTGAACAACCTGTAAACGCGAATTCAGAAAACAACCCCATCACACTAGCACTGACTTCTACCGGCCGTCCATGACCACCTCCTGCTTTGCCATCACACTCGAAATCCTTCTTTTTCTTCTTACTTTCCCTTCTTCTCTTCTTTTCTGCCCCACCCTCCATTAGATTAGATTTGATTTGATTTGATTTTGTTTCTCTAGGGCAAACCTTTTCATTATATAGAAGAGGAGGGCAATAGGGTTTCTGTTTGTGCTGGTAACACACTCCCCTCGTTGAAGAAATATCGTTTCATTTTCCAGGGCTTTCTTGGAATTCCACTCTTTCTTCCTGCTAATTCCAAAATTGTAAAATCCATTCTTTTCGTTTAGCCCGCCCATCCCATATCTAGAGCGGGAACTTTTTATTATTATTTTTTCTGTTCATTAATTCATTGCTCACTTGGGAGTTTATCGAGGGGCTTTTTTTTGGTTAATCTTAATTTAGAAAAAACGAAGTAGAATATGGAATGATCACCTCCTTATTCAATTCAAATGCAATTACCTTAAGTAGAATTTTAAAATTTTGGTAGTTATATAGTCATATTATAGTTATTATTAATTAAGTTGTTTATTCTACATCGCGGTCCAACCTTTTATTTTTATAAGAAAAAATATTAAAAAATTCTAAGATTTAAAAGTATGAAATCTATGTTTTATTGTAGTTATTATTATTATAGAAATATTAATAGATCCAATGCTCATAAAAATACACTTTTTATCTTTTATATTATTATTTATGTTTATCTTTAAAATAAATTAATGAAATAACTACAAATATTTACTCTGGAAATAATATAAAACTTCAAAGAACCTACAACCTTATATAAATTGGATTAGATTTAAATGAGTATAAAGTTATTTTTTAACCTAATATTATAAAAGATAAAATATTAATATATGAGAAGTACTTAAAATTAAATTGCGCTAAAAAAATTATTTCATAGTAGAAGTTTTTGCTTAGTTGAAATAAAATAACAAAAATTAAGGCATAAAAATCCCATAAAATAACAAAAATGAAGGCATAAAAATTGTGTCTACATTAATATTTTCATAGATTTAGTTTTAGCTGCCCTTTTTAATTTAATTTCAATTTCCTTAACCTAGGAAAATGTAAGAGTCAGGCGTGGGTGTAGTTTTTTGTAACCTAACTGGCAATCTAAAATCACGCCGACTAATTAATAAGTAGAATTTGGAAGGTCATCTCGATTGCCCCCCACGCGGTCAAGGAGGTAATTTATAGAGCATGAAATTCTTTGCAAAGGGCAAAAAGTCTGTATCTCCGCTTTCCTGCGCTTTAAAACTCCAAAACCCAAGAAGAAGGGGAAAAGAAACCTCTCAATCTCAATTCACTATCAATGGCTCCAGGCTCATCTGCCTCAAGTTCAAAAGAAGAAGAAACCAACAAGTTTCCTCTCTCAGCAGAATCGATTTCTGAACAGGAGGATGGTAGAAAGACCGAGAAAGAAGCAACAGCGAAGAAACTCAAAAGAAACTCAAAGGGGAGTAACGAAGTGATTGCAAAGGAACTCAAAGCTAGTGACAGTGATGAAGGGATCACAAAGAAACTAGAGGTACTGGAGTCTTATTTCGGGACGGATGGCAAGGAAACTGAGATGAAGAAGTATTTCATCTTAGGATTGAATTCGTTAGAGGGATCGAAAAAGAAAGAGATGATAAAGGAGTACTGGCAGTGGTTTCTTTGCATGATGGATTTGGTTGGGAAGCAGAATGATATCATTAGAAAACATCATGATTTAGTGATGCCAGTTTATAAAACTTACTAATATTACAAGCTTTTTTATATTTTTATTTTATTTCGATGTTGCTTTTGTTCTGAATGTTAATTTCTTTTCTGTGTTCGTGTTTTTATTTGGATAACAAGGTTGGTTCTTGTCGTGCTTGTTTTCAAGAATTGCAGCACTCTTCCTTCCTCTCTGCCCTCTGCAATTTTTCATCATATGCCACCACCCTTTCTTTCTAAGGGTGTATTGCATGCTAGGTAAATTATTACTACTAGTTAGCTTGTAGGCGTTACCAGTGAGAGAATGGCTGGTAAAACCCTTGAAGCTCATGCATGTACGTTGGGTACATTATTACTATTAACTTGTTAGCTTGTAGCCGTTACCAATGAGAGAATGGCTGCTAAAACCTTGAGGTCATTACCTCATGTTTGTGACCCATAGGTCACGACAACAGAGTAGTTCAAGAATCTTAAAATATTTCTAAATCTTGATGACTTTGTTAGATCACTAATAATACACGAAAGGAAGCTCGAGGATCTTGAGAGTTTTTACAATAAAAAAAATGAGATCCTCATTTCTACACATGTTGGTTATTGGATTAGGCTTGGTCCGTCCATAATAGACGGGCCTGATTCAAGTTTTTAAAATAATTACTAAAAAAAGTAACTGCTTCCTTTAATTATATATTAAGGGACATAACCCATATGAAAATGATAGTTTTTCATTGGTTGAATAATAGTTCTCTCTTTCTCTTCTTTCATTTTGGACTCTCTACATTACTTTAATAAGATTTATAAAGACGTTCGTATTATGAAATATCATTTTGATTTTAGTAATTGAAATGGCACTAAAATAATCGATTCGGAGATAAGAAAGCGAATTTTCACTAGTAAGTTTTCTTTTTGAATCCACATTGGTAGTTTTCTTTTCGAATCCACATTGGTATCAGAGCCACGATTTTAATTTTTTTATGCAGTACATCTGTTACTGTATAAACGTTAGGTGTAAATTTTGTGTTAAAAGAATACTTCCATTGAGTCTTCGACTTTATTTATACTGCCATAAGAAGTGCTTAAACCTCGGACTTTTTGATAAATTAGAATAAGGTTTGTCCTGCTGCGCTAGCTACTGATAAAGCTCTCAAACCGAAATGGAAATTGTTCCAATTAAGTCCCTTGACAGATTAGTTGCTTTTGTTTTTGGTTATTAAATGTTTTTTTTTATTGGAGGATTTAAAATTATAATTTTAAGAAAAGTGCAAAAGAGAAATTAGCTAAAAAAATGAAAGCATGAAAGATCAAGTCAAAGATTTTAAAATAAAAAAGGCTTTGTATTTTTAAAAATTAGAAGTTATCATGGCAAAAAAATATGATAGCACAAATCTTGTAAAATTTACATTGAAAATGACTTTGCTCATGAGTTTTGAACACTAAGAACTTCACGATAAAATAGTGTTATTGAGAGGAGAAATCAATCACTTCAAGAAATTAGAGAAATTATGTTGGGTTTCATGAAACTCATAAATGTAGTGAAAATAACAATAATAAAATCTTTAGGAAGCCCAAGAATCTCGTTAGATAGTTTAAGGTTCATGCAAAGATTACTTCAAGATCATATCTTCTTTTGAGGTTACATTAACTCTTGAAGGTTGTGTTGTCTCAAATAACAAGTTGTTCAATTGTTCAATCTTTAAAAGTAATACACATGAACTATCAAATCAAAAATCTTCTAAAAACCCTTTTAGAAAGAGCGATTGATATGCCTTTACTGCTAGTTCTTCTTCTTTTTTTAGGTATATCTTTATTTGATAACATCAAATTTTCCATCATTATCTTATCCATACAAAAAAAATGAGGCATAACATTCTATTTATAGGAAACATTTTATAACCATATTAATCACTTTGCCCTTAGAAAAACATCACATTTATTATTTCATGATAGTTTTAGAAATTTATGCAATCAAATTTATACTTGATTTGTTTAGGTCTAGAATTATAATCCTTTGTATAAATTACATTATAGTTCTTAATTTCTAAAACATATTTATAATCAAATCCCACTTAATTAATCATCCCAACTTAATTTCTAATTCCCTAAAAATAGAGAAAAGACAAGAAACGCATGCCCTATTTAATATTACAACCATTCAACCATCAACAAAACATAATCATATTTAACTTTTGATATCCATAATCTTCCATCATGCATAAAAACACATTGATATGCATAATTTAATATATTGCATGCTTCAATCCTAGTTATTAGCTTTTTGTGTAATTTTAAAATAATATTTTTTACATTTAGAAATATTAAATCAAACTCAATTTGATAATTTCTCAAACTTTATAACTTTTATTTAATTCATTTTCCTTTAAAAAATCATTTTAAAGATTTCATAAGAAAATTAATCATATTAAACTTTTGATGCGGAAAAGAAGGTAAAACTTGTTATAATTGAGTTTAGTAACTATGCTATTATTTGTTGGGATCAAATTATTCTAGGTAGGAGAAGGAATGACGAGAGACCCATAGAGACTTAGGATGAGAGGAAAGCAATCATGAGAAACAAGTTTATTCCTAGACATTATTATAAAGAACTATTTCAAAGATTGCAGAGTTTGACTCAAAAGTGTAAGAGTGTGGACGATTACCACAAGGATATAGAGATTCCCATTATTAGAGCCAATATTATGGAGGATAGATAGGCTACAATAGTGAGGTTTGAATAGAGAGATAACTAATGTGGTTGAGTTGCAGCATTATATTGAGATAGAGGATATGGTTCACATGACTAATGTAATATCCCAATAATTCAAACCCGAAATCAATGGTAAATTTTTTTTGTAGGCCATCATATTCTTAATGCTTCTCATAGTAGCATTTCGAAGGTTAGTACATGGGTTCCATCCATTAGCATGGCACATTACTCATACGATTGCGTAAATTCAACTTCTCCATATAGAAAGTACTCAATACACATACCACATAACATCATATTTACATATACATAGGTTTACATTATATCATAATAACATATGCACGAGTTCACATCCTTATTCGAATATTGTTATTGTTACTAGATTATATAAAAGTGGCAATTCTACAACTAGTACATTCGCTCCTACAAAATACATAACGCCTAAACATGCGAATACACAATTCTTTTAAAAAATATATGGACCTGTGGATTGGGATTTCCTACACACCTTGATTGTGTGTTGTCTCTGTTATAAAAGCAAAATGGATCCAAGAATTATAAATAATCTAAACATGATGATAATAAACAACTAGAAGAATATTATCATTACTTTTTGTTATCAACTTAGTAGGTACATTCCTTCTTTTACTTCTCATATGCATATTACAATCCTTATTATTTTGACCATTGTGTTATCCTTACTCATACGCCCCAACCTCTTCATACCCGGCTATCCATCCAGGATGCCATTAGCCAAAGCTAATTGTAACAACCCGACCTTTTCATAGTAAAAAATTGGTGGAATTTTTTTTTGTAAGTCGTTAGGTTCTCGATACTTTTTCATAATATCATTATGTGAATTTATAAATACATTACATTCATTAGCAATGCACAACTCACATAGGGTAAAGTAAATCAACATCCTATAAAGAGTGACAATACACATTCTTGCAACAGTATTTATGGTTTATCGTAATAGAATTCATCTCTTAGTGTAGTGCATACTCATGTGATTTCACAATACAACATTCTCATAAAAGAGAATATCACATACATACATTCACCACATCATGTTTACAAGATTGTACTTTCGTATACGTATTCCATTATAATTTTTGATACAAGTCTTTACAAAAGTGCCGAATAGCAAAATGTTCATCTAGTTCGTTCATTCTTATCAAATACATAACACCTAAAAACATACTATTACATACCACCTTTCAAAATATATGAACCCGTGGAACGGGCTTTCCTACGCACCTTGATTGTGTGATGTCCCTATTGATTAGTACTTAAAAGTGAATTTTTTATCAAGGTTTTATATCATCATTTTGCTATAAGATACCTTTAATTTATGGTAAATGTTCATCTTAAATGCAGGTCTATCACATAAATCAAAGATTGATTGATGAGTTTAACTATTGAAATTGAGAAGACAAAGAGAGGGTTAAGCTTAGAAAAGAGATGCGGGTTTAGTCCAAACTGGAACACTATTCAGTCATTGGGTCTGTAAATCCCGAGAAAAAACAAGGCTGGATTAAATTAAAGAAAATAAACTAAACTAAAAAGAAGTGGGGGTAAGAACCAATACACTTAAAGAAAATGGGGCATAAATGCAAATAAGAATAATTATAGAGCATAAATACTCTTATTCTCACCAAAAACAGATTTGCAGCTACGTAAAGAAAGAAAAGAGGGAGTTTTTATATCTATTTTTAGAAATTAAGAGAGAAACACCAAAATTTCAAGAACCCATCCCGGATTGAGGGTTATAGGTAAAATAAACCCTGGTGGGAAAGGGATTAACAAGAAAAAAATTGAATAAGAAGAGAAGAGGGGAGGGTCGGCTGTCATTAGAAACAAAAGGAGGGTTCGAAGCCTTGATTCGCATCAGGTAAGATATTCTAAACCTGGTCTTATGAGTCATTTCAAGTCGATTATGAATTGATGCCTGGATGTTAATTTATATATTGAGTTCTTAGACTTGAATTGAGGAAAAAAAAAAAGTAAGACTTGTTAAAGTAAAGAACTTCATGTGTTGTGTGTAAATGGAAAGGTTGATGAATCTGGACAGTTTCGTCTCTTGACCTTCAAAGAGATTTTGGGTAGGAGAATGAAGGAATTAGGATCAAGTTCCTTCATAGAAATTGTAGTTTTGGATATTTATTAATGAGCGATTTTGACTATCTTAGAGGCAGAACTGGGTTCTTCCCAAAACATAGAACTTGTAGCCTCATGTCTTACCTTTCCAACGCCACAAATTTCGCTTGAATCGGAGTTCTATAACTCCAGATATAGTTAAAAATCTGAGGAGAGGTCAGACAGTACCAGTTCAAAAATGGACAGTAACAGTCCAAGCGTTTGTTAATGAGCGACTTTGACTACCTTAGAGGCAGAACTGGGTTCTTCCCAAAACATAGAACTTGTAGCCTCATGTCTTACCTTTCCAACGCCACAAATTTCACCTGAATCGGAGTTCTATAACTCCAGATATAGTTAAGAATCTGAGGAGAGGTCAGACAGTAACAGTTCAAAAATGGACAGTAACAGTTGGACAGTAACAGTCCAAGCATTTGTTAATGAGCGATTTTGACTACCTTAGAGGCAGAACTGGGTTCTTCCCAAAACATAGGACTTGTAGCCTCATGTCTTACCTTTCCAACGCCATAAATTTCACATGAATCGGAGTTCTATAACTCCAGATATAGTTAAAAATCTGAGGAGAGGTCAGACAGTAACAGTTCAAAAATGGACAGTAACAGTCCAAGCGTTTGTTAATCAGCGACTTTGACTACCTTAGAGGCAGAACTGGGTTCTTCCCAAAACATAGAACTTGTAGCCTCATGTCTTACCTTTCCAACGCCACAAATTTTACCAGAATCAGAGTTCTATAACTCCAGATATAGTTAAGAATCTGAGGAGAGGTCAGACAGTAACAGTTCAAAAATGGACAGTAACAGTCCAAGCATTTGTTAATGAGCGATTTTGACTACCTTAAAGGCAGAACTGGGTTCTTCCCAAAACATAGGACTTGTAGCCTCATGTCTTACCTTTCCAACGCCATAAAGTTCACCTGAATCGGAGTTCTATAACTCTAGATATAGTTACAAATCTAAGGAGAGGTCAGACAGTAACAGTTCAAAAATGGACAGTAACAGTTGGACAGTAACAATCCAAGCGTTTGTTAATGAGCGATTTTGACTACCTTAGAGGCAGAACTGGGTTCTTCCCAAAACATAGAACTTGTAGCCTCATGTCTTACCTTTCCAACGCCACAAATTTTACCAGAATCAGAGTTCTATAACTCCAGATATAGTTAAGAATCTGAGGAGAGGTCAGACAGTAACAGTTCAAAAATGGACAGTAACAGTCCAAGCATTTGTTAATGAGCGATTTTGACTACCTTAAAGGCAGAACTGGGTTCTTCCCAAAACATAGGACTTGTAGCCTCATGTCTTACCTTTCCAACGCCATAAAGTTCACCTGAATCGGAGTTCTATAACTCTAGATATAGTTACAAATCTAAGGAGAGGTCAGACAGTAACAGTTCAAAAATGGACAGTAACAGTTGGACAGTAACAATCCAAGCGTTTGTTAATGAGCGATTGTGACTACCTTAGAGGCAGAACTGGGTTCTTCCCAAAACATAGAACTTTTAGCCTCATGTCTTACCTTTCCAACGCCACAAATTTCACCTAAATCGGAGTTCTATAACTCCAGATATAGTTAAAACTCTGAGGAGAGGTCAGACAGTAACAGTTCAAAAATGGACAGTAATAGTTAGACAGTAACAGTCCAAGCGTTTGTTAATGAGCGATTGTGACTACCTTAGAGGCAGAACTGGGTTCTTCCCAAAACATAGAACTTTTAGCCTCATGTCTTACCTTTCCAACGCCATAAATTTCGCTTGAATCGGAGTTCTATAACTCCAGATATAGTTACAAATCTGAGGAGAGGTCAGACAGTAATAGTTCAAAAATAGACAGTAACAGTTGGACAGTAACAGTCCAAGCGTTTGTTAATGAGCGATTTTGACTACCTTAGAGGCAGAACTATGTTCTTCCCAAAACATAGAACTTTTAGCCTCATGTCTTACCTTTCCAACGCCATAAATTTCGCTTGAATCGGAGTTCTATAACTCCAGATATAGTTACAAATCTGAGGAGAGGTCAGACAGTAACAGTTCAAAAATAGACAGTAAATGTATGCTAGACAATACATGGTGATCCCCTTACCCGGGATCCTAACATACACTCAATGTATGCTAGACAATACATGGTGATCCCCTTACCCGGGATCCTAACATACACTCAATGTATGCTAGACAATACATGGTGATCCCCTTACCCGGGATCCTAACATACACTTAATGTATGCTAGTTTATGCCTCAAATCACACTTCTCATGTTTTCCTTTTTCAGTGATAATTTCATCACTTGGCAATTCACATAACAACTTTTCACCTTGAATACACATACATTCAGTAATTCACATTTCACATCAAAATATATTAAATCATGGAATTTAACTACGAAGCATAGGTGTGAATCACCTACCTGCAATAGAAGCTCTACTCGTGCTCCCCTGCTGCTGCTGTTGCACCATGTCTGTGGTCCCTCCTGCAAATCACAGGTTTATCTCATAAATTTTCCTCACTCAAGGATATGTTTTATAATAACCATATCAACAACCAATAAGTCTTTCTTTCAGTCATTTCTTAGTACTTTATGTTTTTCTCATTTCACTCATTATTACTGTCGTTCCTTTTCCAATCCTAGTTATCATTCCTTTCTTTATATTTGGACTTTCACTGTCCAACTGTTACTGCTTCGTCTTTGAACTGTTACTGGCTGACCTCTCCTCATATTTTTAAGTATATCTAGAGTTATAGAACTCCGATTCAAGCGAAATTTATGGCGTTGGAAAGGTAAGACATGAGGCTACAAGTGCTATGTTTTGGGAAGAACCCAGTTCTGCCTCTAAGGTAGTCAAAATCGCTCATTAACAAACGCTTGGACTGTTACTGTCCAACTGTTACTGTCCATTTTTGAACTGTTACTGTCTGACCTCTCCTCAGATTTTTAACTATATCTGGAGTTATAGAACTCCAATTCAAGCAAAATTTGTGGCGTTGGAAAGGTAAGACATGAGGCTACAAGTTCTATGTTTTGGGAAGAACCCAGTTCTACCTCTAAGGTAGTCAAAATAGCTCATAAACAAACGCTTGGACTGTTACTGTCCAACTGTTACTGTCCATTTTTTGAACTGTTACTGTCTGACCTCTCCTCAGATTTTTAACTATATCTGGAGTTATAGAACTCCGATTCAAGTGAAATTTGTGGTGTTAGAAAGGTAAGACATGAGGATACAAGTTATATGTTTTGGGAAGAACCCAGTTCTGCCTCTAAGGTAGTCAAAATCGCTCATTAACAGACGCTTGGACTGTTACTGTCCATTTTTGAACTGTTACTGTCTGACCTCTCCTCAGATTTTTAACTATATCTGGAGTTATAAAACTCCGATTCAAGTGAAATTTGTGGCGTTGGAAAGGTAAGATATGAGGCTACAAGTTCTATGTTTTGGGAAGAACCCAGTTCTACCTCTAAGGTAGTCAAAATCGCTCATTAACAGACGTTTGGACTGTTATTGTCCAACTGTTACTGTCTCATTTTTGAACTGTTACTGTCTAGACATTGAACTGTTACTGTCTCATTTTTGAACTGTTACTGTCTAGACATTGAACTCTTACTGTCTTGAACTATTACTGTCAAGATATTGAACTGTTACTGTCTATACATTGAACTGTTACTGTCCGACCTCTCTTTAGATTTTTTAACTATATCTAGAGTTATAGAACTCCGTTGCAAGCAAGATTGGTCTCGTTGGAAAACTAAGACATGGGGCTACAAGTCCTCTAAGGAAGGAGAACCCAGTTCTGCCCCTAAGATAGTCATAATTGCTCATCAAAAATCAGACTTACTGCTCTACAGGGTCTGTCATGACCCCATTTCGGTTGATAACCCATAACTGGAGTTCTACAGCTCTAAATTGAGCAAGACCAATTTCCTTAGTTAGCTAACATCCAAAACTATAATTTCTATGACGGACACTGGTTCTCCCTCATCCTCCTATCCGAAATCTTACTAAAAGTCAGGAGACGAGTCTGTCCAGATTCGTCACCCCCCTTTCCCTTCACACATAAATTTCCCAAACTATATTTTCTAGGTAAATTATCATTGTTTCACGTCCCCAAATCACATTCCACACATGAATTAACTTAATTTTTACAACAAATACTTTTCCCCCAAATTTAAGTCTAAGAACCCTAATCTATAATTCACATCAAGGCATCAATTCCTTATCGAATTTAAAATGACTTATAAGATCATGTTTAGAACACCTTACCCGGTACGAATTAAGGTTTTGATCTTCAACCAGTTGAAGATTTTCAACTTCCTCCTTTCTTATCTAATGATAGCCAGCCCTCCATCTTCTCTTCTTGTTCAATTTCCTTGTTAATCACTTGCCCACAAGTGTTTATTCCATCTATAAACCCTTAATCTTGGATGGGTTCTTGAAATTTTGGTGTTTCTCTCTTGATTTGTAGAAATAGATACCAAAACTCCCTCTCTTCTTTCTTCACGATAGTTGCAGATCTATTTTTGATAAGAAGAGTAGTATTTATGCTATATAATTATTCTTATTTGCATTTAGACCCCATTTTCTTTAAATGTATTCGTTTTGCCCCCACTTCTTTTTAGTTTATCTTATTTTCTTTAATTTAATCCAACCCTCAACATTTTTGGGTTGATTTATATTGTCTCGAAATATTTCGTCCATAAACTTATATCCAAAAATTTCTAAATTCCCGTTTTTATTTAACCATATGCATGAATTTCTTCACTCTTATTTCTCATGTAGTTAGTTTGCATTCTAAGCAACCTTTATTTTTCCCCGGGGTTTACAGAATATTTGTAGATCCAAGAAAGGTTGAGGCCGTGTTAAAATGGGAAAGGCCTACCAACGTGATAGAAATCCGGAGTTTCTTGGGTCTTGCTGGATATTACCGAAGGTTTATTGAAGGATTCTCCACCATAGCATCACCTTTAACTAAGCTGACCCGCAAGGAAGTTCGGTTTGTTTGGTCGGAAGAGTGTGAAGCAAGCTTTCAAGAACTGAAGGAGAGACTCACTTCTGCTCCTGTGTTGGCCCTTCCATCAGGGACAAAAGGGTTTGTGGTATATAGTGATGCCTCAAAAAGGGGTCTGGGATGTGTATTGATGCAAAATGGGCGTGTCATTGCTTATGCATCAAGACAGTTAAAGTCGCATGAGGTGAATTACCCGGTTCATGACCTAGAACTTGCAGCGGTGGTGTTTGCCTTGAGAGTATGGAGACATTATTTATATGGGACACAAGTTCAAATCTTTACAGACCATAAAAGTTTGAAGTATTTGATGTCACAGAAGGAGTTAAACATGCGGCAGAGAAGATGGGTAGAGTTAATAAAAGATTATGATTGTGTTATTGATTACCATCCTGGTAAGGCTAATGTAGTAGCTGATGCCTTGAGTAGGAAGGGAAAAACAGTGATGAATGATATGGAGCTTAAGGAACAAGAAAGTATAGTGGAATTAAAGAAAATGGGCTTGCGGCTAAGTGTAGGGCCCGAAGGATCACTGTTAGCTCAGTTAAAGATCCGATATGTGCTTCGAGACAGGGTCTTGGTGGCTCAACAAGCAGATGGGAAAGTAAAAGAGATCAAGGAGAGGGTAAACAAGGGTATAGAGACATCATTTCAAATGTTATCCGATGGGCTAATAGCTATGGGTAGGCGAATTTATTTGCCTGAGGATAAGATTTTGAAAGATGAAGTATTAAGAGAAGCTCATGAATCTCGATTTGCTACTCATCCTGGGAGTACAAAGATGTATAGGGATTTAAAGGAAAACTACTAGGTGGCCAAATATGAAGAGGGAAATAGCAGAATTTGTGTCGAATTGTGGGATCTGTCAACAAGTAAAGATAGAACACCAGAAACCTGTAGGGGAATTACAATCATTATCAATTCCGGAATGGAAATGGGAGGATATTTCTATGGATTTTGTGACGGGATTACCCAGAGGAAAGAAGGGGAATGATGCCATATGGGTGGTCGTGGATCGACTAACAAAATCTGCTTTGTTTTTGCCAATGAAGAAGACTGATTCGGTGGATAAGCTGGCAAAATTGTATGTAAATGAAGTAATCAGACTTCACGGAGTGCCGGTTTCAATTATATCGGATCGGGATCCAAGGTTCACATCAAGATTGTGGCCTAGCTTACAAAGGGCAATGGGGACAAAGTTGAATCTGAGCACGACATTTCATCCTCAGACGGATGGTCAATCTGAAAGGACCATCCAAACTCTTGAGGATCTCTTGAGGTCATGTGTGCTGGAGTTTGGAGGGAATTGGGAGGATCTCCTACCATTGGTGGAGTTTGCTTATAATAATAGCCATCAAACTACTATTGGTATGGCTCCATATGAAGCATTGTATGGGAGGAAATGTCGTACCCCAATTTGTTGGGAGGAAGTAGGAGAAAGGAAGCTTTTGGGACCCTGAGATGGTGCAACTGACAAATGACAAGGTGAGGGTGATCAAAAAGAGAATGAAGGAAGCCCAGGATAGACAAAAAAGTTACGCAGATCAGCCGAAGAAGGCCAGTTGGAATTCCAAGTAGGGGATAAAGTATTTTTGAAGGTGGCTCCTTGGAAAGGCATCATTCGATTTGGAGTAAAAGGGAAATTAGCCCCGAGATATATTGGCCCTTTTGAGATTAAAGAAAGAATCGGGCCAGTTGCATATCGATTAGAATTGCCTGTATATTTGGATAAGATTCACAATGTGTTCCATGTATCATTGCTACGAAAGGCCAAGATAGACCCCTCACGGGTATTGCCACAAGTTCCTATGAAGATTAAAGGGGATCTAACCATGAAAACTAAGCCCGTCAAGATCTTAGATCGAGATGAGAAATTGTTGAGGAATAAAAGAGTTCCCTTGGTGAGAGTATTGTGGAGAAGCTCTCAAATAGAAGAAGAAACATGGGAAAGAGAATCTGAGATGAAGGAAACGTTTCCGCACTTATTCTCCGACATAGGTACGTAACTTGAATTTCGAGGACGAAATTTTTATTAAGAGGGGAGATTGTAAATCCCGAGAAAAAACAAGGCTGTATTAAATTAAAGAAAATAAACTAAACTAAAAAGAATTGGGGGTAAGAACCAATACACTTAAAGAAAATGGGGCCTAAATGCAAATAAGAATAATTATAGAGCATAAATACTCCTATTCTCACCAAAAACAGATCTGCAGCTACGTAAAGAAAGAAAAGAGGGAGTTTTTATATCTATTTTTAGAAATTAAGAGAGAAACACCAAAATTTCAAGAACCCATCCTAGATTGAGGGTTATAGGTAAAATAAACCCTGGTGGGAAAGGGATTAACAAGAAAAAAATTGAATAAGAAGAGAAGAGGGGAGGGTCGGCTATCATTAGAAAGAAAAGGAGGATTCGAAGCCTTGATTCGCATCAGGTAAGATATTCTAAACCTGGTCTTATGAGTCATTTCAAGTCGATTATGAATTGATGCCTGGATGTTAATTTATATATTGAGTTCTTAGACTTGAATTGAGGAAAAAAAAGAGTAAGAGTTGTTAAAGTAAAGAACTTTATGTGTTGTGTGTAAATGGAAAGGTTGATGAATCTGGACAGTTTCGTCTCTTGACCTTCAAAGAGATTTTGGGTAGGAGAATGAAGGAATTAGGATCAAGTTCCTTCATAGAAATTGTAGTTTTGGATGTTTATTAATGAGCGATTTTGACTACCTTAGAGGCAGAACTGGGTTCTTCCCAAAACATAGAACTTGTAACCTCATGTCTTACCTTTCCAACGCCATATTTTTCGCTTGAATCGGAGTTCTATAACTCCATATATAGTTAAAAATCTGACGAGAGGTCAGACAGTAACAGTTCAAAAATGGACAGTAACAGTTGGACAGTAACAGTTCAAGCGTTTGTTAATGAGCGATTTTGACTACTTTAGAAGCAGAACTGGGTTCTTACCAAAACATAGGACTTGTAGCCTCATGTCTTACCTTTCCAACGCCATAAATTTCACATGAATCGGAGTTCTATAACTCCAGATATAGTTACAAATCTGAGGAGAGGTCAGACAGTAACAGTTCAAAAATGGACAGTAACAGTTGGACAGTAACAGTCCAAACGTTTGTTAATGAGCGATTTTGACTACCTTAGAGGCAGAACTGGGTTCTTCCCAAAAAATAGGACTTGTAGCCTCATGTCTTACCTTTCCAACACCACAAATTTCGCCTGAATTGGAGTTCTATAACTCCAGATATAGTTAAAAATCTGAGGAGAGGTCAGACAATAACAGTTCAAAAATGGACAGTAACAGTTGGACAGTAACAGTCCAAGCATTTGTTAATGAGCGATTTTGACTACCTTAGAAGCAGAACTGAGTTCTTCCCAAAACATAGGACTTGTAGCCTCATGTCTTACCTTTCCAACGCCACAAATTTCACCTGAATCGGAGTTCTATAACTCCAGATATAGTTAAAAATATGAAGAGAGGTCAGACAGTAACAGTTCAAAAATGGACAGTAACAGTTGGACAGTAACAGTCCAAGCGTTTGTTAATGAGCGATTTTGACTACCTTAGAGGCAGAACTGGGTTCTTCCCAAAACATAGGACTTGTAGCCTCATGTCTTACCTTTCCAACGCCATAAATATCGCTTGAATCGTAGTTCTATAACTCCAGATATAGTTAAAAATCTTAGGAGAGGTCAGACAGTAACAGTTCAAAAACGAAGCAGTAACAGTTGGACAATGAAAGTCCAAATATAAAGAAAGGAATGATAACTAGGATTGGACAAAGAACGACAATAATAATGAGTGAGATGAGAAAAACATAAAGTACTAAGAAATGACTGAAAGAAAGACTTATTGGTTGTTGATATGGTTATTATAAAACATATCCTTGAGTGAGGAAAATTTATGAGATAAACCTGTGATTTGCTGGAGGGACCATAGACGTGGTGCAACAGCAGCAGCAGGGGAGCACGAGTAGAGCTTCTATTGCAGGTAGGTGTTTCACACCTATGCTTCCTAGTTAAATTCCATGATTTAATATATTTTGATGTGAAATGTGAATTACTGAATGTATGTGTATTCAAGGTGAAAAGTTGTTATGTGAATTGCCAAGTGATGAAATTATCACTGAAAAAGGAAAATATTAGAAGTGTGATTTGAGGCATAAACTAGCATACATTGAGTGTATGTTAGGATCCCGGGTAAGGGGATCACCATGTATTGTCTAGCATACATTGAGTGTATGTTAGGATCCCGGGTAAGGGGATCACCATGTTAGGATCCCGGGTAATGGGATCGTCACGAATGGACTAACATACATTTAGTGTATGTTAGGATCCCGGGTAAGGGGATCTCCACGTATTGGCTAACATACATTCAGTGTATGTTAGGATCCCGGGTAAGGGGATCACCATGGAATGGCCAGCATACATTTAGTGTATGTTAGGATTCCGGGTAAAGGGATCGCCTTATATCGACTCCTATGGGGTGGTGATGACAATACCAGTGAAATTGGTATCGGTAATGTGATAAGCAAAAGTAATCACGTTGATCTTATAAAGTCTGGAATGAAGGTTGATAGTGGTAGAGGGAACGGTTATTAATAGTTTGAATAAGGAAGAGATTTTTAAATTAAAAAAAAACTAGAAGGGAGAAGTAAATGAAATATGAATGCATGTTACCCTGTTGAAATTATTAGATATTCATATTGTTATATTTATGGAAATATTCACCTTGCAATAATATGTATTTTGTTTCAGGATCATCGCATGCACGACAGGAGTAGATCCTAGCTTATGTTTCCTTTTTGAAGTCTAGGTTCTAGGGAGTATACCCTTGTATTTTGTAAACATGAAAATGGTTGTATAACTTAATTTGTATAATAAATGTTTAAACTTGATTGGATGAATTTAACGTTGTAGTTTATATAACCATATTTCATGTCTATGTATTTATATTTATTTAAATTATCCATCCATAATGATATTTTTGTTATATAATGCATATCATAAATATTATGGTTGATAGGTGTGAGTATAATTGTGGAATTGAAACCCAGGATGATTGGGTCGGGAATTAAGTTATGAGATGCGAACTGTTAGAAGTGTAAACAGGTTACATGTCAGTAACTTGGGACCTTCCGATATAGGGGGGGACTCTGTCGAAATTCTGGTAGATGTTAATACGAAGACCATGAATATGTATATATATATAAAAAAAATTTAACTACTCTGTTTTTCTATTGACATGAGATTGTGGTTTTATCCCAGAAATGGGGGATGTTACAGGGTCATATCTGGAGCTATAGATCTTGGATTTCAATTTGGTTTATATGGCTAGAAAGCTAAGATATAGGCCTAAAACATTCATGAGAAGTCCAAGACTAAATTCTGTTGTTTGGAAGTCCACATCTTAGCAACAATGGAGAAGTCAGAATTTGTCCTGCTACCTAGACACTATTCAGTGTTCAGCCCATTTCTCGAGTTCTAGAAGTCCAAATGTACTGATTTTTTTTTGTTGGAAAGCTGTGACAATTTCCTAGAACTTTCATGCTGACAATCTGTTCAAATTCTGACGTTAGCAATGATGTTTTGTTCAGACAAGAAGATAAGGATTGTCACCAAGTCAAGATGTGGCCACCCACTCAACAATTAGTCATCAAATCAATAGTTTCAAATTTTGGCCTATAAAAGGAGGCATTTGCTATGCATTTAGGCATCTTGGTGTTCAGATCAAGATCTTGCTCTTTCTCTCTTTCTTTGTATTTTGTAATGTTCAAGTTTTATTCCATGTTATATTTTCCTTAATCTCTTGTTTATGCTTTTCATTCATTTACTATACTTATATAATTATGTTCTTATCTTGTTTATTTATGTTTCTCTTATTCATAATGTTCAGCTAAGTTTATTATGTCAAGGTGAAAAGGTTACACTAATGGTGTAAGAATAAGTATAGTATAAATTCAACATGGACTTTAATGTTTGATACTAACATGTTTTATATTTATTATCTTGCTCACTCTTAATACCTTGCTTGTTAAATGATTAATCTAGATTTGTGTTGAACAACCCTTGGTACAACAAATACTTGGCACTTTCATAGCCCAACTGTATGGTATAACCGACACCTGTGCTATGAAAGGAACTTGATTTGTTGTTAACATAAGTTATCACCATGAATACCTGATAATATTTACAAGTATTGGCATTACTCGAATAAGATTATTAATGTAATCATGTTAACAATTTATAATCCGAGTGGAACCTCCTTTGTGTGTGGTTTCCAGTCAAGTAATAAAAAGAGTTTATACTGTACTTGTTTGAAATACCATTAGTGGATCCTCTAACCTTGACAATTATTTTATTCTTATTTAATCCTTATATCAATATCACATCTCAAAGCTCTCTTCAACTCATTTTCTATTATTATCTATTTCTTTATTTATAGTTTATACAGTTAACCTCCTCCCTGTGGTTCGACCCCAGTCTTGCCGGGTTATTTATTACTTTGACACTCTTACACATGGGAGAAGACATCAACTCTTTGGTTGTGTCAAGTTTTTGGCGCCATTGCCGGGGAGGTAAATTCTTGTATAAATTATAAAGTTTATTTTGTTTTCTCTTTTCACTTTTCTTGTATCTAACTTTTTTCTTTTTCTTTGGTTTTCTTCTTCCTTTTATTCTCTTCCTACACGTGCATGAGAGTTTGGTCACGTACATTAAGTGGTAGACTTTGTAGGGTATCCTCATTATTTTCAGAAAATATGGCCGAAGAAGATAACTAGTCGCTTCAAAATGAGAATAATGAGAATAACTGTGTTAGAACAGTTAGAGACCACCTGAATCCCACAAGAAGAAATGCACCCTCATGCATAGTTTTCCTCCCTGATGCATCTCATTTTAATTTTAAGCAAGACATTATTCAACTTTTACCTTCTTTTCATGGCTTAGATTTAGAAAACCATACTTGCATTTAAGGGAATTTGAGGAGGTCTGTAACACCTATAATGACTTAAATTGTAGCATGAACACCACCAGATTAAAGCTTTTTCCTTTTTCATTAAAAGATAAAGCTAAAACATGGCTACAAAATTTGAGACCTGGATCCATTCGTGCTTAGGATGAAATGCAACAACAATTTTTAAAGAAGTTTTTTCCATCTCACAGAACAAACTCTTTCAAAAGACAAATCACCATATTTACTCAAAAGCTAGGAGAAATAATTTACCAATGTTGGGATAGGTATCGAGACTTGCTTAATACTTGCCCTCATCATGGTTTTGAAACATGGAGATTGGTTTCACATTTTTATGAAGGGTTAACACCTAAAGATAGACAAATGGTTGAATTGATGTGCAATGGAACTTTTGAAGATAAAGACTGTAATGAAGCAATGGAGTACCTAGACTTGCTAGCTGAAAATGCTCAAAATTGGGACACTACAGGCACTTATGAGGCACCAAGTAAAACTCAACCTCATACATCTAGTGGAGGTATATACAACCTTAGGGAAGATCATGACCTCCAAGCCAAATTTGCATCTTTAGCTAGAAAAGTCGAGGCACTAGAATTGAAAAAGAGTGGTCAATTAAAATCTATTCAAGACATTGTGTGTCAAATTTGTGAAACCAATGAACACTTAACAAATGATTGTTCAACTTTGCCTTCTTTTAGGGAATGCCTCCATAAACAAGCCCATGCTTTAAATAGTTTCTAAAGGCCCAATCATAACCCATACTCACAAACGTATAACCCTGGTTGGAGAAATCACCCAAATTTCAGTTGGAAGAGTGATAATAGCAATGCACAAACTTCATAGCCACCGTTTCAAGCACACTATAATTTCCAAAATTCTCATGGATATGCACCTCCTTATGCTCCACCTCCTAGAAGAAATCTTGAGGAAACATTACATGCATTCATTGAAAAGCTAGAGACAATCAACACTCAACTTGCTTAAAGCATGACAGATTTTAAAGATACTCTTGCAAAATTCACATCTGCTCTCAGTTTTCAAAAGAAAGGTAAGTTTCCATCTCAACCACAGCAAAATCCCAAGGGGCAATACAATGCAAATGCAAGTAGTTCCGGAAGCCAACACATGGATCAAGTCAAATCAGTCATCACTCTTCACAGTGGTAAGGTTATTGAAAAACCCACTTTTGAACCTTGTGAGAAAGATGACGAGTCAATCTCCGAGGGTAAGGAAGGGGTTGAACCTAAACATTGCAAAGAAAAGACTGATTCCCTGCCTGCACTTCCATTTCCTCATGCCATGACCAAACAAAGGAAAGTCAATCACAACTCTGAAATCTTTGAAACCTTCAAACAGGTAAGGATCAATATACCTTTGTTGGATGCTATTAAATAGGTACCTTCTTATGCTAAATTTTTGAAAGATCTGTGTACTGTAAAGAGAAAACTGAATGTGAAAAAGAAAGCCTTTTTAGCCGAACAAGTAAGTGTCATTCTTCAGAACAATAATGTTTTGAAATATAAAGACACTGGTTGTCCTATAATTTCTTGCTTTATTGGAGAACATAAAATTGAAAGAGCCTTACTTGATCTTGGAGCTAGTGTGAATTTACTTCCATATCCAGTCTTTCAAAGTCTCAATCTAGGTGAGTTAAAACCAACCTTTGTAACTCTTTTACTTGCTGATAGATCTGTAAAATTGCCTAGAGGAATAGTTGAGGATGTGTTAGTACAAGTTGATAAATTTATTTACCCTGTAGATTTTGTTGTCTTGGATACACAACCCGTTGAAGCATGTAATTCAATTCCTATCATTTTAGGACGTCCATTTCTTGAAACTTCTAATGCATTGATTAACTGTAGGAATGGACTGATGAAGTTATCATTTGGAAACATGACATTGGAGATGAATATTTTCAACATTTGCAAGCAACCTAGAGATGATAATGATTTACAAGAAGTGGACTTTATTGAAAAATTAGTTCATGATCAATTTCAAACCACTTCCAGTGAAACTCAGATTGATGAATCTGACAATTTGCAAATGGTCTATTTTCAGGAAGAATCAAAGACATATAATTGGAGACCACAAATTGAAGAATTGCCACCACGATCAATTGAGTCCATACCTTCAAGTGCTCAACCACCAAAACTTGATTTGAAGTCGTTAACATTCAATCTTAAATACTCATTTTTAGGAGAAAATGAAACCTTTCTGGTAATAATCTCTTCCAAACTTAATGCACATCAAGAAGGTAAGTTATTACAGACTTTGAAAATGCACAAAAATACATTAGGATGGACCATAGCTGACATAAAAGGAATTAGCCCTTTGATTTGCACAAACATGATTTATTTGGAGGAAAATGCTAAACCCTCTAGAGAAATGCAATGAAGGCTTAATCCTAATATGAAAGAAGTAGTGGAAAATGAAGTCATTAAGCTTCTAGATAATAGAATCATTTATCCTATTTCTGACAGCAAATGGGTAAGTCCTACCCAAGTTGTACCCAAGAAGTCTGGAGTCACTGTGATAACAAATGAGAAAAATGAGTTAATTCCAACTAGGACTATTACTGGTTGGCGCATGTGCATTGACTATAGGAAACTTAATTCAATGACTAGAAAAAATCATTTCCCTTTACCTTTCATGGATCAAATCTTAGAAAGAGTTGCAGTTCATGAATTTTATTGTTTCCTAAATGACTATTCAGGTTACAATCAAATTGAAATTGCATTGGAAGATCAAGAGAAAACTACTTTCACATGTCCATTTGGTACTTTTGCATATCGAAGGATGCCTTTTGGATTATGTAATGCACCAGCCACGTTTCAAAGATGCATGCTTAGCATATTCAGTGATATAGTTGAAAGTTTTCTTGAGATTTTTATGGATGATTTTTTTGTTTTTGGTGATTCATTTGATGATTGTTTGACTAACTTAGAAAAGGTTTTGAGCAGGTGTGAAGAGAAGAATCTTGTACTAAATTGGGGAAAATGTCACTTTATGGTAATAAACGGCATTGTACTTGGTCACATTGTTTCATCGAAAGGAATTGAGGTTGACAAATTTAAAATCGAGTTAATTGCTAACTTGCCAACACCAAAATCTATTAAAGATGTTAGATCATTTTTAGGACATGCTGGTTTTTATAGAAGGTTCATCAAAGATTTTAGTGTAATATCTAAGCCATTGAGTAACCTTCTAACAAAGGATAATATTTTTGAATGGACTGAACATTGTGAAGAAGCCTTTGTTAAACTTAAAAACTTGCTTACTTCTGCTCCTGTCATTCAACCTCCTGATTGGTCAATACCTTTTGAAATAATGTGTGATGCTAGTGATTATGTTGTAGGTGCTGTCTTGGGATAAAGAAAAGATAAGAAACCTTATGTAATTTACTATGCAAGTAAAACTTTAAATAGTGCTCAAATAAATTACACCACAACTGAAAAAGAATTTCTTGCAGTAGTATTTGCATGTGAAAAATTCAGGTCTTATCTTGTTGGCTCACATGTTGTTGTTTTTAGTGATCATGCAGCATTGAAATATCTTCTTTTAAAAAAGGATTCTAAGGCTAGATTGGTGCGGTGGATTTTGTTACTTCAAGAATTTGATATCATAATTAAAGACAAGAAAGGCACCGAAAATATTGTCGCAGATCATTTATCAAGATTGACAACAGATTCGAGATCTGACATCACACCAATCGATGACTACTTTCCTGATGAATCTTTATTTTTTGTCTTTACAATGGCTTGCTTTGCTAATATTGTTAATTTTCTTGTTTAAGGACAATTGCCAGCTCATTGGAGTACCCAAGACAAAAGAAAGTTCTTGAACGAAGTGAAGAACTTTTATTGGGATGACCCTTATTTATTCAAATATTGTCCTGATCAAATCTTTCGAAGATGCATTCCTGACAATGAGGTAAGTAGTGTCATTAAATTTTGTCATTCTGAGGCATGTGGGGGTCATTTCCCATCAAGAAAGACAACTGCAAAAATCTTACAAAGTGGATTTTACTGGCCCACCATGTTCAAGGATTCACATGCATTCTACAAGACTTGTGAAAATTGTCAAAAGTTGGGATCTATTTCAAAACGTCACATGATGCCTTTAAATCCTATTCTTGTCATGCATTGAGATCTTTGACTGTTGGGGTATAGATTTCATGGGTCCATTTCCTCTATCATTTGGTTTCTTATACATATTAGTCGCAGTAGATTATGTTTCAAAATGGATAGAGGCAATTCCAAGTCGAAACAATGATCACAAAACAGTGATGAAGTTTTTGAAAGAAAATATTTTGAGTCGGTTTGGAATCCCTCGAGCCATGATAAGTGATGGTGGAATACATTTCTGCAACAAGTCATTTGAGTCTTTAATGAAGAAATATGAAATCACACACAAAGTTGCCACCCCTTATCACCCTCAGACAAGTGGACAAGTAGAGCTTGCTAATAGGGAGATCAAATAGATCTTGGAGAAAACAGTGAACCCTAATAGGAAAGACTGGTCTTTAAGACTTAATGATGCACTTTGGGCTTATCAAACTGCTTATAAAACATCATTAGGTATGTCACCTTATAAACTAGTCTATGGAAAACCTTGTCACTTGCCTGTGGAACTTGAACATAAAGCTTATTGGGCTATTAAAGCTTTCAATTCAAACCTTGATGATGCTAGTCAGCTGCGAAAATTACAAATAAATGAGCTTGAGGAAATAAGAAATGATGCATATGAAAATTCAAGAATTCATAAAGCAAGAATCAAAGAGTTCATGACAAGAAAATACTAAGAAAAACATTCAATGTTGGTCAAAAAGTCTTGCTTTATAATTCTCGACTCCATTTATTTCCTGAAAAACTAAGATCAAGATGGAGCGGTCCTTTTATTGTGAAACATGTGTATCCATATGGGGCCTATGATATTGAGAATCCAAAGAATGACAATGTTTTCAAGGTAAATGGGCATCGTTTGAAAGCTTATTTTTACATTTTTTCAGTTGAAAATGATTCTATTGAATTGATTGATCCTGTATATAAATATTGATTCTTTTTCTCACATTGTTTTGTGTTTTATTTTGGTGTAATTTTTTTTTGCTAGTCTCTCTCACCTCGGTCAAATGACGGATAACGGTACTCCGTGACTTAAGTCGGTTCTTTCAGTTTCCCATAATCACTGATAGTTGTATATATTTGTGCAATTTTTTGCTCTTTCTCCCTTCTTTGAATCTCTTCTTCAATTCTCATTTGAAAATGGACGCCACTCTTGAAAAATTGAAAAAGTATTTTCCCGTTTTGCCTCCAAATGCGATTGCAAAAATTTACCGTGCTAGGTGTGCAAGATTGAGGTTGTTGACACGATCAAAGAGTTGATGTCTTATCTCAAGTGCAGGAGTATCAAAGTAATAAATAACCCGGCAAGACTGGGGTCGAACCACACGGAGGTGAACTATATAAATTATAAATAACAACAACAACAACAACAACAACAATAATGATGATGATGGTGATGATGAGTTAAAGAGGACTTTGAGATGTAAGATTAATGTGAAGATTAAACAATGATAAAAACAAATGTCAAGGTTAGAGAATCCACTAATAGTATTAGAGATAAGTAACGTATAAACTCTTTATAAATTATCAACATGATCATATTAATCATCTTATTTACATAACACCATACTTATAAATTTTATCAGGTATTCATGATGCTAACTTATGTTGACAACAAATCAAGTTCCTCTCATAACAACGATGTCGGCCGAAGACTATGAAGGATCAAGTATTTGATGTACCAAGTGTTATACAACACAAATCTAGATTAACCATTTAACAAGCAAGGTATTAAGAATTAATAACATAAAAATGATAAGACATGTTAATAGCAAGTTGTTTAGGATATAAGTATTAAAGTCCATATTGAGTTTATACTATACTTATCCTAACACCATTAGTGAAACCTTTTCACCTTGACATAATTAACTTAGCTAGACATTATGAAGAAGAAAAAAATAAATAAACAATATAAGAACATAAACATGATATAAGTTAACTAAGTATAGTAAAGGAAATGAAGAGCATGAACAAGAGATTAATGAAAGCAAAACTTAAGCATTACAAAAATATAAAGAGAGAGAGCAAGAACATGATCTTGATCTGAAGAACCAAGATTCCTAAATGAATGGCAAATGCCTCCTTTTATAGGATAAAATTTAGAACTATTCATTTGGTAATTGATTATTGATGTAGTGGCCAACTATTGATTTAGTGGACTTGGTGGACAGCAGCACTCAAGCATTTTGGCTGGATTAAATGACATTTATGCAATCAGTATTTGGCAAAGTGTTCCGCATGAAAGTTGTTGGAAATCATCTTATCTTTCCACCCATAAACTTTTAGAGCATTTGGATCACTAGAGCTCGCGATATGGCTAAAATACTAAGTACTGCTTCTGGTGGATAGCCCTCAAGCTCTTGTCTGGATGAAATGTCATTGCTAACATCTGAATTTGAGCAGGTCTTATTCATAAAAGTTGTTGGAAATTGTCTTATCCTTCCACCCACCAACTTTGACATCATTTTTCCTTCTAGAACTCCATCTACGGGTAAACGTCTAAGCAGTGTTTGGGCTGGATTGTAGAACAGATTCTGACTTCTCTTTGTGGCCAAACTTTGAATTTGAAAACGGAAGATTTGGGTCTTCCACTATTCATGAACATTGTAGGCCTATTTCTTAGCTTTCTATCCATATAAATCAAACTGAAATCCAATATCTACAGCTCTAGATATGACCCAATAACTGAACAGTGTTCCAATTTGAATTGAATCGGTATCTCCTTTCTAAGCTTAGCCTTTTCTTTGTCCTTTCACTTTCAATAGTTAATCACATCAATCAATCCTTTGAATTGTGAGATATGTCTGCATTTAAAATGAGCATTTACCATAAATTAAATCTATCTTACATTATCATACTTGTTATTATAAAACATGCTCTGGTTAAGGAGTTATTGATACTTCAAGTGCAAAATGATGATATAAAACCTTGATAAAAATGCACTTTTAAGTACTAATCAATTGTTAATGAATCATGGAATTCCTGAAGATATTCGCTGGCTGATTGAAGTAAAGGTCCGATTATCAGATGAGTCCTCTAATTCTTTCATTTCATACATGCCTGGAACAGGTAAAAGCACTTTTGCAAAGAAACATAGAGTTTTTAGAATCTGCAAATCATCTTGGTCAGGTACTAGCTGAGAGAAAGATTCATTTAGTGTATAGGGGAGGCAGCCTTGGGTTAATGGGGGGTGTGTCAATAGCTGCATTTTTAGAAGGCAGTCAAGTTTTGGGGGTTGTCTCCAAAGCTTTAGCAAAAGGGGACATCATTGGAAAAACAATTGGAGAGGAACTACAAGTCTCCACAATGTCTGATCGAATGAATACAATGTTTAACCATGCTGACACCTTTATTGCCTTACTAGGTGGTCTGGGCATATTGGAAGAGATCTTTCATATTTTCTTTTGAGCCCAACTTCACATTCACCATAAACCTATAGGTTTGTTAAATGTTAACGGTTTTTATGATAATTTGTTGTCTTTTCTTGATCAAGCTGTGGAACAGGAATTTCTAACATCTTCGGTACGACAAATCATAATCTCTGCTGCTACTGCTGAACAATTGATTGACCAACTACAATCTTTCATCCCTGTCATTGATCCCTACATGAGTCGCATAAATTGGTCAACTAAGAAAAGTCGTAAAAAGCTTAGATTAGATTTGAGCCTTCATTTGTGAAACCTTGTGTCTTTTGGTTTTATTAATAGCATATTATTTTGTTTTGTTATTTTTTATTTTTGTTTCAGTGTGTTTCAGGTTTGTCAGTGTTCGCTATTTCAGGTGATGTCTTCTATTCTCTATCTTTTCACCTTAGAACATTGAGGACAATGTCTCGTTTTGGTTGGGTGAAGAGGGTAATAGTTGACATAAAAAAAACTAACTTACTAACTGTTTTTGCTATTATTAAAACCATTTGACAAAACTAGTTATTAGGATGGCAGAGTAAGGAGGAATTTTATTGACTCTTGAGACATATTTTAGTAAACATTCTTATCAGGGTTTATCAGAATACTTCTTGAAATATTCAGGTTTACAAACTCTCGCATTGTTATCACTTGATTCTGCTTATATACTTATTTAACAAGTATTCTTAAACCTTCATTTTCACACACACACTTTAACATACGATTGTGGGTTGCACATTGGATTATTACATTATTTATGTTCTTTTGTTAAAGGTAACAACTAAGGGAAAGGGATAGTATATATTTTCCTTAAAGAAAAAACAAACAAACAAATTGATAATATTGATGATAATAAAAACGTAGATAAGTTTGGTTTTGTAGCCTCCCTAACCTAAGCAATTAGGCCCGAAAGGGTGTTTTAACACCTAATACCCTAAAATCAATTGACTTGGGAGCTATTGGCCCAACGCTTGTTACATGGGTTAAGGAGAAAAGCTTAAGGGAATCAAAGATTGCACTATCTACGTATCAATATCTGCAACCCGAGTTACTAAGCTCGTAGGGGTGTCTTAACACCTAATGCCCCAAGACCAACTGGTTTGGGAGTCATTAGCTGAAAGCTCGTTACATGGGTTAAAGATGCATTGTGTTTTAAGTTTTATATATATATTAAAAAAAAGATAATAATCCCAACCCAAGGAAATTAACCTTAAACATTAGAACAAAAATTTTGTTTTCTTCCAAGTAAAGCCCCATAACTATGTGTTGATATATTAAGCAATGACGTTTCGTTCAGACAAGAAGATAAGGATTGTTACCAAGTCAAGATGTGGCCACCCACTCAACAATTAGTCATCAAATCAATAGTTTCAAATTTTGGCCTATAAAAGGAGGCATTTGCCATGCATTTAGGCATCTTGGTGTTCAGATCAAGATCTTGCTCTTGCTCTCTTTCTTTGTATTTTGTAATGTTCAAGTTTTATTCCATGTTATATTTTTCTTAATTTCTTGTTTATGCTTTTCATTTCATTTACTATACTTATATAATTATGTTCTTATCTTGTTTATTTATGTTTCTCTTATTCATAATGTTCAACTAAGTTTATTATGTCAAGGTGAAAAGGTTACACTAATAGTGTAAGAATAAGTATAGTATAAATTCAACATGGACTTTAATGTTTGATACTAACATGATTTATATTTATTATCTTGCTCACTCTTAATACCTTGCTTGTTAAATGATTAATCTAGATTTGTGTTGAACAACCCTTGGTACAATAAATACTTGGCACTTTCATAGCCCAACTGTATGGTATAACCGACACCTGTGCTATGAAAGGAACTTGATTTGTTGTTAACATAAGTTATCACCATGAATATCTGATAATATTTACAAGTATTGGCATTACTCGAATAAGATAATTAATGTAATCATGTTAACAATTTATAATCCGAGTGGAACCTCCTTTGTGTGTGGTTTCCAGTCAAGTAATAAAAAGAGTTTATATTGTACTTGTTTTAAATACCATTAGTGGATCCTCTAACCTTGACAATTATTTTATCCTTATTTAATCCTTATATCAATATCACATCTCAAAGCTCTCTTCAACTCATTTTCTGTTATTATCTATTTCTTTATTTATAGTTTATACAGTTAACCTCCCTGTGGTTCGACCCCGGTCTTGCCGAGTTATTTATTACTTTGACACTCCTACACTTAGGAAAAAACATCAACTTTTTGGTCGTGTCACCTATTACAAAAACAACATAGATACAAGAATTGTAAATAATCTAAACATGATAATAAACAGCTAGAAGAACTTATCATTACTTTTTGTTATCAACTGAAAATGAGTACATTCCCTCTTCTTCTCATATGCATTGTACAATCCTTATTATTTCGTTAAATGTATTATTCTCATTTATATGCCCCAACCTCTCCATAGGAATTGTGGGGCCAAAATTTAAATATTGATTGGGGTTAATTACTTCACTTTAACCCAATCATCCACCTTGGATGCTTTTAGTCGTAGTTAATCGCAACATCCAAAACTCAGTCATCCGTCTCAGAAGCCATTAACCAAAACTAATCACAAAATCAAATTTGTCATCTTTTATGGATACCATTAGCCGAAGTCAATCATCATAATCAACTCGGTCTTCTATCTATGATGCGAACCCTAGCGGAATTTAATGGAATTCGCAACCCCAAGATCAATCTAAGCCAAGTTTGTTGAGATTTGAATGAGCTTATCACAATAGAAGACTTGCTCCAAGGCAACAAGCCTATAAATCAACTTGATCACAACACCAACACTTGGAAACGAGCAAAAGAAGTATAAATTCACAACAAAGAATGGTCAATTCTTTGAAGAGTTGAAAGTTCAATCAAGAACCAAGATTGAGCAACCAAAAGTCGGCTGCAATGCTGAACATATCATCAAAAGTCTGCCCTAAAATTATTCCTAAAAAGTATTTAAACTTCAAGCCAAAACCCAAGTTTTCCTAATGGGTCTCACATAAACCCAATTTAAATAATAATCAACCCAAGCTAAAATTAGCCCAAACTAATTAAAATAAACAAAATAAACAAGTCTAAGACCCAAATAAAATGTCTCCTCTTAAAATAAATAAAGTTTGATAGCCCAACTAATTAAATAAGACAAGTTCGTTGTTTTTGTATTTTGTCTGGCAACAGCAAAAGTCCAATTTAAAATGGATGGTTCTCTCTCGTCTTAATGAATTAGAAGGTATGCTATATACCGTTGGAAATGTATGGAAGTCTAGTTTCCAGCCCGACTAGAATCACATTAAAATGTTATATGTAGCTTCAGTTATGACCCAAAGAGTAACGAAAGGTCAAACTGTCCGAATCTAGTCTTCTTCTCCCAATCTTTGTGCAATGGTCTTGGTTCCACCAACAAGCCCCTCTTGAACATGAATCAAATTAATCAAGGCTTGCTCTTTATTATTATGAATCCTCTTGAAGTCCATTGAAAGCTTCTTTGAACTTCTTAGCCCTAAGCCTAGTAACTGGACCAACTGTAACCTCCAATGGATCCTTTGATGGTTGGATCGCATCAATCTAGGATGCCGTTAGCCAAAGCTAATCGTCATATTCAACCTGAACATCCCTCTAAGATGCCATTTACCGAGACTAATCATCAGCCCAACCCGACCATCCATCTAGGATGCCATTAGCCGAAACTAATCATCAACGCAACCCGACCATTAGTCTAGGATGCCATTAGCCGAAGTTAATCATCAATTTATCTCGGCCATCCCCTTAGGATGCCATTAACCAAAGCTAATCTTCAAACACGACATGTGTAACATCCCCCATGTCTATACCGGGATAAAAGCAACAATCTCATGTCAACCGAAAACATAGTAATTAGAATTTTTTTTTTTACATTCATGGTCTTCGTATTAACATCTACTGAAATTTCACCAAGGTCCCCCCTTATACCGGAAGGTTCCAAGTTATCGACATGTAACCTGTTTACACTTCAAGTAACTCGCGTCTCATAACTCAATCCCGACCCAATCAACCCGGTTTTCAATTCTACAAATATTATCACACCGACCAACCACAATATTTATGATACACATTATATAACAAAATATTATTTGTGGATGGATAAAAATATAAACACATAGACATTAAATATGGTTATATGAACTACAAAGCTAAGTTTATTCATTCAAGTTTAGACCTTAATTATACAAATTCAATTATACAAACATTTTCATGTTTACAAAATATAAGAGTATACTCCCTAGAACCTAGATTACAATAATGGAAACATAAGCTAGGATCTACTTCTATTGTGCATGCGATGATCCTGAAACAAAATGCATATTATTGACATGTGAATATCACAATAAATATAACAACATAAATATCTAACAATTTAAAAAGGGTAACATGCATTCATATTTTGTTCACTTCTCCCTTCTGGTTTTTCATTAGAATCTCTTCCTTATTCAACTATTAATAATCGTTCCCTCTTCCATCATCAACCTCCATTTCCGACTTTATAAGATCAACCATGATTATTTTTGCGTAACATATTACCGATACCAATTTCACTAGTATCATCATCATCACCTCGTAGTAGTCGATGCAAGGTGATCTTCTTACCTGAGATCCTAACATACATTAAATGTATGCTAGCCATTACATGGTGATCCCCTCTCCCGGAATCCTAACATACTCTAAATGTATGTTAGACAATACATGCTCGATCCCCTTACCCGGGATCTTAACATACTCTAAATGTATGTCCCATAGTAGTTGATGCAAGGTGATCTTCTTACCTGAGATCCTAACATACATTAAATGTATGCTAGCCATTACATGGTGATCTCCTCTCCCGGAATCCTAACATACTCTAAATGTATGTTAGACAATACATGCTCAATCCCCTTACCCGGGATCTTAACATACTCTAAATGTATGTTAGACAATACATGCTCGATCCCCTTACCCGAGATCTTAACATACACTAAATGTATGCTAGTCAATACATGCTCGATCCCCTTACCCGGGATCGTAACATACACTAAATGTATGCTAGTTCATGCCACAAATCACACTTTTCATATTTCGTTTGTCAACGATGATTTCACCACTCGGTAATTCACACAACAACCTTTCACCTTGATTACACGTACATTCAGTAATTCACATTTCACATCGATAATACATATTAAATCATGGAATTTAACTTAGAAAGTATAGGTGTGATTCACCTACCTGCAATAGAAGCTCTACTTGTGCTCCCCTGCTGTTGCTGTTGCACCACACCTGTGGTCCCTCCTGTAAATCACAGGTTTATCTCATAAATTTTCCTCACCCAGGATATGTTTTATAGTAACCATATCAACAATCAATAAGTCTTTCTTTCAGTCATTTCTTAAATATTTTATGTTTTTCTCATTTCACCCATTAATATTGTCGTTATTTGTCCAGCCATAGTTATCATTTCTTTCTTTATATTTGGACTGTTATTGTCCAACTGTTACTGTTTTGTTTTGAACCGTTACTGTCTTGTTTTGAACTATTACTGTCTAAGCATTTGATTTGTTACTGTCCAACTGTTACTGTCTAGACATTTGAACCGTTACTATCTTGTTTTTTGAACTGTTACTGTCTTGTTTTGAACTATTACTGTCTAGACATTTGAACTGTTACTGTCTAGACATTTAAACTGTTACTGTCTTGTTTTTGAACCGTCACTATCTTGTTTTAAACTGTTACTGTCTAGACATTCGAACTGTTACTGTCCAACTGTTACTATCTAGACATTTGAACTGTTACTGTCTTGTTTTTGAACCGTCACTGTCTTGTTTTGAACTATTATTGTCTAGACATTTGAACTCTTACTGTCCAACTGTTACTGTCTAGACATTTGAACTGTTACTGTCTTATTTTTGAACCGATACTGTCTTGTTTTGAACTGTTACTGTCTAGACATTTGAACTGTTACTGTCCAACTTCTCCTCAGATGTTTAATTGTATCTAGAGTTATAGAACTTCGTTTCAAGCGAGATTAGTCTCGTTAGAAGCTAAGACATAAGGCTATAAGTTCTCTGCAGGAAGGAGAACCCAGATCTGCCTCCAAGGCAGTTAAAATTGTTTATCAACGAACCAGACCTATTACCCTACAGGGTCTGTCGTGATGCAGTATCGGTTGGTGACCTATAGCTGGAGTTCTATAACTCCAAATTAAGCAAGACCAATTTTCTTAGTTAGTCGACATCTAAAACTACAATTTCTATGAGGAACCTGATCCTTATTCCTCCATCCTCCTACCCGAAATCCCTCTGAAAGTGAAGAGACGAAACTGTCCAGATTCGTCAACCTTAATACACACAACACCTGAAGTTATTTAATTCAGCGACTCGTATATTTTCCCTAAATTCAAGTCTAAGAACCCTAACTATAATTCAACATCCAGGCATCAATTTATAATCAACTTTGAAACAACTCATAAAACCATGTTTAGAACACCTTACCCGGTACGAATCAAGGTTTCAATCTTCAACTCCCTCCTTTTCTTTCTAATGACAGCTGGCCCTCCCCTCATCTCTTCTTGTTCAAATTTTCTTGTTAATCCCTTGCCCACCAATGTTTATTCTACGAATAACCCTTAATCTTGGATGGGTTCTTGGAATTTTTTGTGTTTCTCTCTTGATTTGTAAAAAAAATGGATACAAAAACTCCCTCTTTTCTTTCTTTATGATAGCTGCAGATTTTTATTTATTTATTATTATTATTATTTTCATTTAGGCCCCATTTTCTTAAGTGTATTCGTTTTGCCCCCACTTCTTTTTAGTTTAGTTTATTTTCTTTAATTTAATCCAGCCTTGATTTTTCCCGGGATTTACAACATGGCTATCCATTGCGGATGCCATTAGCTAAAGCTAATTATCAATTCATCCCGGCCATCCCCTTAGGATGCCATTAACCGAAGCTAATCATAATACTCATTGAACATTCTATAACAGTTTAGTATTCATTTTATCACAATAGTAGATCATTCATATTACTCGTACAAACATTTCATATCAATTTAACATTCCTTATAACACAATAGTAGATACTTTGTCATGCTTGTACGAACATTCCAAAATAGATTTGCATACATTATAACACAATGATAGTCCCTTACTAATACTCGTACAAACATTCTATAACAGTTTAGCATTCATTATAACACAAATAAAATCTTTCACAGTACTCGTAAAAATGTTTTGTAACCATTTAACATTCATTATATCAAAATAGTAGATCTTTCGTGATATCCGTACAAACATTCCATAATAGTTTAGTACAAGCTATAACACAATAAAAGACACTTCATAACAAATTCACTTCGGGGAATTAACGTTATGCTAGAAGCGGTGAAAGCCACCTAACTACTCCTCTCGTGGGGTGTCCTTATCCGATCGTAGGTCTAATCCCGGTCGCACCACTTAACACATCAAAGATCATAAAATCAGCACATTTGTGTTTGATAATCACATAACTCGTCACCATACATATTCCAATAATACACATATTCACATTCAAGTGTTTCACATATTACACCATCATACCATGAAGCATTTAAGTCATTTTTGACATGGAAGTCTGTCACAAAAAATCGACAGAGAAACCTGATTCGTTAAGGACATAGGATTCGGTAGCGAGACTGATTCACTGGCGACACAACATTCGACAGTGAAAACTGATTCGTTGCTGACACAACAATTCAATGGCGAAAACTAATTCGCTGCTGACACAACAATTCAACAGCGAAGACTGATTCACTGGCGACACAGAATTCGATAGCGAACACTAATTCGTTGGTGACACAAAATTTGGCAGAAATCGCCAACGCACATAGGCTACTGCTGACTCAAAAATCGTTGAAGAAAACTGAGTCACTGCCGACTTAGAAATCATCAATGCCACATAATTTTCACAGCTGACACTGAAATCATCAGTGCATATGATTTGCGACTGACCCAGAAATCGTTTATGAAAACCGAGTCATTACCAACTTAGAAATCGTCAACGCAACACAATTTCACAGTTGATGCCGAAATCATCAGCGTATATGATTTACGACTGACACATAAATCGTCAGTACACACCATCATACCTTCAATGTTTTTCAGTTCCATCATGCGAAATCCATCAACATAACCTACTAATCAATGCACATCATACAAGGATATCATTTCCATCCTATGTCTTATCCCTCTAAGGATCATGCAAGGTCCCTTCATTGTTTCCCCTTCTTCCCTTTGGGCGGACATTGTTGTCCACTGGCCCCTAATTTACACATAAAATTTGTCATTTTTATCACAATAACATGCTACAATTATACCTTCATTCACTTGGTTCATAACCATGCAATTTTGTTAATCACAACAAAATTTGGGCATCAATATAATATGGTTTCTGTTTTCAGCTCTAACATGCATTTTAAGGTTCAATGATAACACAACCCTGCACATAACATCATTCTAACATATTATCACACAATTTCTTCAAACACAACCAGAATTCACGTCATTAGCACCAATATACTTTTTGTTTTGATTCCAGCATAACATAAGGTTCTTACAAGGTCACAATCTATGCATAATGTCACATAACATTTGCATTCAGTCCAGCCCTTACTATAGCCGACCCTTCTTTTCAGTTTGTGTATTCAAAATTATCCATTTTTTTTGTTACATGTTTTGGAATTAGGTCCCCATTCAACCCCATTTTCATCCCTCTTTCTAGTCTAGATTTCCTTAGCAGCTGGTGTAAGAATTCTAGGCCATTTACTTGGGGTTTTCTTCTTCCTTTTGGTCCCAAAGTCATAAGAACCGGTGGAGAAGGGCTTTGGTTCATAGCTCACAGTTTTCAACAGCTTTAGGAAGGGATTTAACAATTTTTCTTCCCTTCTACTTTCAGTTTTTGAAAACACCCCCCAAAAAAGAAGAAGTAAACCGAAATGACTCCACCATCATTGCCGATTTCAGAATTGGCAGCGACGCAGTTTGTGGCTGCCGATCTCTGAATCGGCAGCGACACAGTTTGGCTGGTAATTTATGAGTCGGTACTGGTGCAGTTCTCATTGCTGATTTCTGAATCGGTAGCGACGCAGTTTTTGGCTGCCGATCTCTGAATCGGCAGCGGCCCAGTTGGCTGCTGATTTCTGAATTGGCAGCGGCACAGTTTGGCTTTCGATTTATGGGTCGACAGTGGCGCAGTTCTCGCTGCCGATTTCTAAATAGACAGCAACGCAGTTTTTGGCTGTCGATTTCTGAATCGGCAACGGTGTATTTTTTTGCTGTCGATTTCTGAATCAGCAGCGGCAAAATTTTTGGCCGCCCATCTCTGAATCGACAGCGCCTCAGTTTTTGGTTGTCGATCTCTGAATCAGCAGCAACATAGTTGGCTGTCGATTTCTGAATCGACAGCGGCACAGTTTGGCTGTCGATTTATGAATCGGCAGCGGCGCAATTCTCGCTACCGATTTCTGAATCGGCAGTGCCACAGTTTATGGCTGCCGATTTCTGAATCGACAGCGACACTGTAAAACCTAACAAAAAAAATTATTGTTGGACCGACCTATTCTAGGGCAGAAGGGGAATGGAAACCAGCTCAAGGATAACCCAAAAGGGGGATTAGAACAGCCTTGGTCCAACGTCCAAACACCCTTTTTTTTCATTTAAGAGGGGTATAAATGCAGCAAGGAGAGAGAGAGAGAGGGACACTCTTCTCCAAACGAGTTGCATGCTCTTGTCCCCTTCCCTCTTCCCAAAATGAGCTAGAGAGAGAGGGACACTCTTCCCCAAACAAGTTGCATGCTCTTGTCCCCTTCCCTCTTCCCAAAATGAGCTGCATGCTCTTGTTCTTTCCTCCTTCCCAAAAAGAGCTCAACCACTCTACTGCATGTGCCTAGTAGCATGCCCATTCTTCTCTTCCCCTTTCCAAAGAAAAACTTGACCAAACCCCAGCTGCATGTGCCCTCCTTGGGCATAAGAGAGAAGGGAGAGGGAGAGGGAACGTTGAACAGCCGAAATCATGGAAAAAAAGGGAGCCTAGGGCCGGCTAGAAACAACAGCAGAGGAAGAAGGGCAAAAAACCGAGACTTGAGGGAAGAACCATACCACCAAGACCTGCTCAAAGACTGTCTAAAAACATGAGGTAAGACCAATATCCTTCTCTTGGCTGGCTGTTACCCCATATTTCAAACAAAAGGGAAATGAAAGAAAACTCGAAAATGGAAGGGGTGGTGTTCTTGCACCTTAACTCAAGGAATCTTAACTAAGTGGACAGACCTATGTAGAATAAAAGATGAATGAACACATGCACAGACCCTTACTCAAGATACATGAATGATTTTAAATGCATAAACCTAGGGGAGGGTCGACCATGGTGAGGGCTGGACAAATTATGAATTAAAGTGACAAAATGCATGGATGATGATCTCGTGAGACTTCTAGGAACATTTTTGAATCAATAATAGAATCATACTTGTGTTGATGATGTAAATTATGCATATTTGATTGATGAAATTATATAGAAAGGTGGTGGAATGAATTTTGAAAGCATGCTACAGCTGAAACATGAACCACACCATATAATGCTTTGGTTTGGTTTGTTTAATGAATGAACACGTGTAATTGTGAATATGGAGAATGAATTGTGAATTGTGATTGTGATTATACTTGTGAGAAATATGATGATTTGCAGGTGTAGCTAAGTGTAATGGGCAGCAATGTCCAGCCATAAGGATTGAGGGAACAATGAGAGAATTCACTATGACGAACAGCTTAAGGGAATTAAGTCCATGACCAAAAATGAACACTTATGAATTATGAAATTGCTCGTGATGGTGTTGATGTATTACTATAATGTAAGTGAAAACATGGAATGAATGAATTCAGAAAAACCTTGCTAAATGAAGTTGTGTAGTCCACAGCCAAAAGTGAAAACGTTCGCTGCCGAATTGTGTATTCCGCAGCGAATCAGGTGTTCCCTGCTGAATTTGTGTTGTCAGTAGCGAATTAGGTGTTCCCTGCTGAATTTGTGTTGTCAGTAGCGAATCAAGTGTTTCCTGTCGAATTGTGTATTCCATAGTGAATCAGGAGTTCGTTGCCAAATTTGTGTTGTCAGTAGCGAATCAGGTGTTCGCTGTCGAATTGTGTATTCCACAGCGAATCAGGTGTTCGCTGCCAAATCTGTGTTGTTGGCAGCGAATCAGGCATTCGCTGTCGAAACTGTGTCGTCCGAAGCGAATCAGGTGTTCACTGCCGAACGTGTGTCGTCCGCAGCGAATCAGGTGTTCGCTGTCGAACTTGTGTCGTCCGCAGCGAATCAAGTGTTCGCTGCCGAACTTGTGTCGTCCGCAGCGAATCAGGTGTTCGCTGCTGAAGTTGTGTCCTCCGTAGCAAATCAGGTGTTCGCTTCCGAACTTGTGTATTCCACAGCGAATTAGGTGTTCGCTGCCAAACTTGTGTTGTCCGCAGCGAATCAGGTGTTCGCTGCCAAATTGTGTATTCCACAGCGAATCTGCGTTCGCTGCCGAAGTTGTGTTGTTTGTAGTAGAAGTGTGATTTGCTGTCGAAATTGAGTTACCTGTAGCGAATTAGCATTCGCTACCAAAAGCGTGTTTGCTGCAGCAAAGTAGCATTTGCTGCCGAAATTGTGATGACTGTTGTGAAACAGTTTTCGCTGCCGAATTGTGCGGCTGGTAGCGAACCAGTTTTTGCTGCCAAAGTGTGCAGCCTGCAGCGAACCAGTTTTCGCTGTCGAACTGTACAACCTACATTGTATAAGTTTTTGCTGCTGAATTGTGTGGCCAACGACGAATCAGTTTCGCTGCCAATTTTCTGCAATAAACCCCCGGGCAGAAATGACTTAAATGCTTGTAACAATTTCATTGTATTATTGTGTAAAATGTGGAACGCTTGAATGTGTACATATGGACTCATTAAATAAGTATGGTGATGAATGTGATTTAAAGATGCAAATGTACTGATTTGTGACCATTGATGTCTTAGGTAGTGTGGCCAGGATCAGACCAGGATCGGACCATCACCAGGACGAGGACAACCCACAAGTGGAGCAGGTAGGTGGTTTCCACCTTTTTCTCGTATGATGTTTATGTTTTGAAATGATTTACTTATGATAATATTTTATTAAATCCTTGTTGAATGATGAAACGACGATGAAGTGTTTGATTGAATTATTGATGATTGTCGAAACGACTATGAAATGTCGATCGAGTTCTTAATGAATGTTGAAACAATGACGAAAATGTTAGTGTTCTAAAATGACCCATTTGAGGTGGATGGTCGGGACTTACTAATGGCATCCTAGGTGGATGACCGGGACTTACAAATGATTAGCTTCGGCTAATGGCATCCTAAGTGGATGACCGAGATGAATAAATGATTAGCTTCGGCTAATGGCATCCTAAGTGGATGACCGAGATGAATAAATGATTAGCTTCGGCTAATGGCATCTGAATGGATGACCGGGACAAATGATTGATTAGCTTCGGCTAATGGCATCCAAATGGATGACCGAGATAAATGATTGATTAGCTCCGGCTAATGGCATCCACAATGAATGATTGGGATGAACAAATAATTAGCTTCGGCTAATGGCATCTAAATGGATGACCGGGACAAATGATTGATTAGCTTCGGCTAATGGTATTCGAATGGATGACCGGGATAGATGATTGATTAGCTTCGACTAATGGCATCCTAAGTGGATGACCAGAATGAATAAATGATTAGCTTCAGCTAATGGCATCCAAATGGATGATCGGGACAAATGATTGATTAGTTTTGGCTAACTCAGAAATTGTCAATGAAAACTACTTTTTTTGATTGAGTGTTTACACTAATCCTCATAATCAACCTGACCATCCATCTAGGATGCCATTAGCTGAAACTAATCATCATACTCAATCAAATGTTCTATAAGTAATTTTTTATTTATCACAAGATAGTACTAAATCATTCGTAATGAATTAATTTAGAGAATTTATATTATGCTAGGAGAGGATGGAAACCACCTACTTGTTCCTCTTGTGGAGTGCCCTTGTTCGGTCAAAATTCTGATCTTGGTCGTATCACCTAACATATCAAATGATTATAATCAGCATACTCATATCAAGTAACCATATAATCATCGCCATACATATCCCAAGAATACACATGTTCACATTCAAGTGTTCCACACATTATACAATCATTCAATGAACATCATCATATCAAACACTTCTCTTCATATTAAACATGGCCACTCATGGGCGTTCTAGTGTTTAATTCTTGAGTTTCGTAGTGACTTAGATCAAACCGACAATGAAATCATTACAAGCATTAAATCATCTCTGATATGGAATTCATCAATGAACTAAGCCGCTGCTGTCATAGAAAGTCGACAACAAAAATTGGGTTGCCAGTGACACATAAATCATCAGCTAAAACTAGGTCACTGGTCACACAAAAATCATTAGCGAAAACTAATTCGCAGGTGACACAGAAATCGTCAGCAAAAACTACTTTCACGGCTGATGCCTGGAATCGTCAATGAATACATTCATTGTTGGCTTAGAAATCGCTAACAAAAATTCATCACTGCCAACCTAGGAATCATCAACGCGATTCAGTTATACTATTGGGGCATAAAATCGTCAACACACATAATTTACTGTTGACTCAGAAATCGTTGATGAAAACTATATCGTTACCGACCCAGAAATCATCAATGTGATTCAATTTTACTGTTGGCTCGTAAAATCATTAGCGCACATAATTTACTGTTGACTTAGAAATTGTTGACGATAATTGCATTGTTGCTAAACCAGAAATCGTCAACGCAACCCGTGTCGCTGTCGATTCAGAAATCATCAACAACGATTGAGTCACTTTTGGTTTTTACTCTTTCCCTGGGCTAAACATGAGGTCTACGCTAGGCTTTCCCCTTTTATAGCTCACCCCCAACCAAGTTTGAACATATAGAAAAATCAATCACGTTCAAATTTTATCACAAGACCATCAACAATGCACAACCAAAACTCAACATGTATATTCTTCCAAAGAATCCCCTAATCATCACTTCAAGGCTGAAACCTAGAGTTGCCACACACATTCATATTATGTTTTAAATGGCACCATGACAAACATATTAACACAATTTAATATCAATTTTATACTACACAAGGGTTTCATTTCTGCCATATGACTTGTTTTTCCTACGGTGTTCATCATGACATATCATTTTATGGTTCTTTATTTTTTATGGCCGGACATTGTTGTCCATTTCTCTGTAATTCGTATATGTGCAATTCATCATTTTTTAATCATAAGTATATCCACAACCACATGCTACAACCATACCTTCATTCATTTGGTTCATAACCATGCAAATTTATCAATCATATAACAAAATCAAATCATTAACATCAACATGAATTCTGTTTCAGCACAAGTGTGTTCCTAGGAGTTCAACAAGGTCACAATCCATGCATTCTATCATTTCATCTCACATTTCATACAAGTTCATTAATGTAAACACCCAAAAAAAAGTACAACAAAAAATGACTCCATCATTGCTGCCGATTTTGGCTGCTGATTTCAGAATTGGCAGCGATAAAGTTTTTGGCTGCCGATTTCAGAATCAGCAGCGACAAAGTTTTTGCTGTCGATTTCTAAATCAACAGTGGCACATTTTGGCTTCTGATTTTTGAATCGACATTGAAACAGTTTTTGGCTGTTGATTTCAGAATTGGTAACGACATAGTTTCGCTACCGATTTCTGAATTGACAGCGACATTGTAAAACCTAACAAAAATTGGTGTTGGACCGCCCTATCCTAGGAGAGAATGAGAATAGTAACCAACCTAAGATAACACAAAAGAGGGATAAGGACAGCCTTGGTCCAGCGCCTAAACACTCCAGCACACTTTTAGGGGCTATTAATACAAGGAGAGAGAAAAGGTGACTCTTCACTCTTCCCAAAATGAGCTCCATGCTTTTTCCCCCCTTCCCTCTTCCCAAAATGAGCTCCATGCTCCTGTCTTTTCCTCCTTTCCCAAGAGAGCTCAACAAACTCTGTTGCATGTGCCTCCTTAGGCATGTGACAGAGAAGGGAGAGCTAGAGGGAGGGCTGAACACCTGCAAACATGGAAGGAGAGGGAGTCTAGAACTGGTGGGAAGCTGATTGGAGGGGAGAAATCGAGAGGGGAGAAGAAGAAGAAGAAGAAGAAAAATCAAGTGAAGAAGGGAAGAATATTGTCAACCTCTTTCCTAAAACTACTTAGATTTGTGAGGTATGAACCATGCCACATCTCCATTTGTTCTTGGGACTTTGGGGCAGAAAAAGAAGAAGACAACCTTAAAATCAGGTGGAATTGAAAAAGTATGTGCTGGAATTGAATTTGCATGAGTGTGTTTAAGCTAAAATCAGTTGACTTTGCTAGAAACTAATAACAAAATTGTGTTGTCTGCAGCGAATTAGCGTTTGCTGTCAAAATTGTGTTGTCTGTAGCTAATCAGTGTTCGCTTTGCTGCTGAAATTGTGTTGCTTATAGCGAATCGGTGTTCGCTGCCGAAACTGTGTTGTCTGCAATGAACTAGTGTTCGCTGTTGAAATGGTTTTATCTATAGCGAGCCAGTGCTCGCTGTTAAAATTATGTTGTCTGCAGCAAATCAGTGTTCGCTGCCAAAATTGTGTTTTCTGCAGCGAATCACCATTTGCTGCTGAATTCTGGAGTTTGCAGCGAACTAGCTTTCGCTGCCGAAATTGTGTTGTCTGTAGCGAATCAGAGTTTGCTGCTAAATTGGGTTGTGTGCAGCGAAGCAGTGTTCACTGTCGAAATTGTGTTGCTTACGGCGAATCAGTGTTCGCTGTCGAAACTGTGATGTTTGTAACGAGCCAGTGTTCACTGCTGGAATTGAGTTATCAGAAGCGAATCAGAGTTTGCTGCTGAAATTGTGTTGTCTGCAGCAAATTAGTGTTTGCTGCGAAAACTTTTTTGTTTGCAGCGAAGGAGTGTTCGTTGCCGAAACTATTTCGCTATCGAATTCTAGTGTCTGCAGTGAAGTAGTTGTCAATGTCGAAGTGTGTTATCTGCAGCGAATCAGTGTTCGCTGCCGAATTTCTATTGTCAGTCACAAACAAGTTTTCGCTAACAAAATTATGCAGCAGATTATGTATCTGAAATGGCCTGGTGATTAAAATGATTGCTTTGTGTGATGGTAATATGTGGAACAATAGAACATGAACTTGTGTATGCTTGAGACATGTGTAATGACAAGTTGTGTGTGATTACTGAATATGAATGTACTGATTTGTGGCCATTGATGTTTTAGGTGGTGCGTCCGGGATCGGACCTTCGTCAGGACAAGGACACCTTACGGGTGGAACAGGTAGGTAATTTCCACCTTTTTCTCGTATGATGTTAATGCTTTGAAATGATTTACTTATGGACGATATATTATTGAATCCTTGATGAATGATGTAATGATGATGAAATGTTTAAGTGAATTCTTGACGGATGTTGTAACGACTATGAAATGTTGATCGAGTTCTTGATGAATGTTGAAATGATGATGAAATTGCTAATGTTCTGAAATGACTTGTTGAGGAGGATATATATTATTGTGTTGCGATGAATAACAAACCGATTATGAGTTGTTAATTGAGTTGTTATGAAATTGGGCCGCTCACGATTGTCAAACCTATTATGGAATGTTGATTGTGATTGTTGATTAACTTGGGCTAATGACATTCAAAATAAATGACCGGGTTATTATTGATTAGCCTTGGTTAATGGCATCCGAGATGGATGACCGGGTTGTGATTGCCGATTAGCTTTGGCTAATGGCATCCAAGATGGACAACCGGATTGTGATTGCTGGTTAGCCTTGGCTAATGACATTCAAAATGAATAATTGGGTTGTGGGTGTTGATTAGCTTCAACTAATAGCATCCGAGATGGATGACCAAATTGCGCATGGTAATTAACTTCGACTAATTGCATTCGAGATGGATGATCGGGTTATGGTTGATGATTAGTTTTGGTAAATGGCATCCTAGATGAATGGCAGAGTTTAAATGTTGCGATTAGCTACGGCTAAAAGTATCCAAGTTGGATGACGGGGTTAAAGTGAAGTAATTAACCCCGACCGATGTTAAACTTCTGCCACACAACTCCTATGGAGAGATTGGGGTGTGTGAGTGAGAAAAATACACTTAACAAAATAATAAGAGATGTACAATGCATATAAGAAATGAAAGAATTACGATTGTTATGCTTCAAATAGAGAATAACGTTAGTTCGGTTAATGGTATTCGAGATGGATGATCGGGTTTGAGTATTGTAATTAGCCACGGTAATTGAAAAATTATTAAGGGTGGTATTTATATAAGTAAGAAGAAAATAAAAGAATTATTATCTTTGGTTCATGAATGAAATGTAACGTTGATATTGCTTTATTATGTTTTTAAATTTCTTATAATGCTTCAAATTATCTTGTGCTATAATAGGGACATCATACCACCATGGTGTGTAAGGAAATTCGTTTCACGACTCACACATTTTGAAAAGAATTGTATATTCGCATGTTATAGGTGATATGAATTATGTATGAACAGACGAGCTAATTGCTCAATTAGTCGTCCGACCCCTTTTGTAAAGACTTGTAATGAAAAATTGAAATGAAACATGGATGTGTATGTGTGAACATGTAGATGTGATATGTATGAATATATGTATGTGGTATTCTTCTTATAAGGATGTTATGTTGTGAAATTACATGAGGTCAGGATAAACAAAAGTATTAGTTGTGTAACTTGTTGTAAACCCCGGGGAAAAATAAAGGTTGCTTAGATTACAAACTAACTACATGAGAAATAAAAGTGAAGAAATTCATGCATATGGTTAAATAAAAACGAGAATTTAGAAATTTTTGGATACAAGTTTATGGACGAAATATTTCGAGACAATATAAATCAACCCGAAAATGTTGAGGGTTGGATTAAATTAAAGAAAATAAGATAAACTAAAAAGAAGTGGGGGCAAAACGAATACATTTAAAGAAAATGGGGTCTAAATGCAAATAAGAATAATTATAGAGCATAAATACTACTCTTCTTACCCAAAATAGATCTGCAACTATTGTGAAGAAAGAAGAGAGGGAGTTTTGGTATCTATTTCTACAAATCAAGAGAGAAACACCAAAATTTCAAGAACCCATCCAAGATTAAGGGTTTATAGATGGAATAAACACTAGTGGGCAAGTGATTAACAAGGAAATTGAACAAGAAGAGAAGATGGAGGGCTGGCTATCATTAGATAAGAAAGGAGGAAGTTGAAAATCTTCAACTGGTTGAAGATCAAAACCTTAATTCGTACCGGGTAAGGTGTTCTAAACATGATCTTATAAGTCATTTTAAATTCGATAAGGAATTGATGCCTTGATGTGAATTATAGATTAGGATTCTTAGACTTAAATTTGGGGGAAAAGTATTTGTTGTAAAAATTAAGTTAATTCATGTGTGGTATGTGATTGGGGACGTGAAACCATGATAATTTACCCAGAAAATATAGTTTGGGAAATTTATGTGTGAAGGGAAGGGGGGGTGACGAATCTGGACAGACTCGTCTCCTGACTTTCAGTAAGATTTCGGATAGGAGGATGAGGGAGAACCAGTGTCCCTCATAGAAATTATAGTTTTGGATGTTAGCTAACTAAGGAAATTGGTCTTGCTCAATTTAGAGCTGTAGAACTCCAGTTATGGGTTATCAACCGAGACTGGGTCATGACAGACCCTGTAGAGCAGAAAGTCTGATTTTTTTTTATGAGCAATTATGACTATCTTAGGGGCAGAACTGGGTTCTCCTTCCTTAGGGGACTTGTAGCCCCATGTCTTAGTTTTCCAACGAGACCAATCTTGCTTGCAACGGAGTTCTATAACTCTAGATATAGTTAAAACTCTGAGGAGAGGTCGGACAGTAACAGTTCAATGTCTAGACAGTAACAGTTCAAAAATGAGACAGTAACAGTTCAATATCTTGACAGTAATAGTTCAATGTCTAGACAGTAACAGTTCAATGTCTAGACAGTAACAGTTCAATATCTTGACAGTAATAGTTCAAGACAGTAATAGTTCAATGTCTAGACAGTAACAGTTCAAAAATGAGACAGTAACAGTTGGATAGTAACAGTCCAAGCGTATATTAATGAGTGATTTTGACTACCTTAGAGGAAGAACTGGGTTCTTCCCAAAACATAGAACTTGTAGCCTCATGTCTTGCCTTTCCAACGCCACAAATTTCTCTTGAATAGGAGTTCTATAACTCCAGATATAGTTAAAAATCTGAGGAGAGGTCAGATAGTAACAGTTCAAAAATGGACAGTAACAGTTGGACAGTAACAGTCCAAACGTCTGTTAATGAGCGATTGTGACTACCTTAGAGGCAGAACTGGGTTCTTCCCAAAACATAGAACTTGTAGCCTCATGTCTTACCTTTCCAATGCCATAAATTTCGCTTGAATCGGAGTTCTATAACTCCAGATATAGTCAAAAATCTGAGGAGAGGTCAGACAGTAACAGTTCAAAAATGGACAGTAACAGTTGGACAGTAACAATCCAAGCATTTGTTAATGAGCAATTTTGAATACCTTAGAGGCAGAACTGGGTTCTTCCCAAAACATATAAATTGTAGCCTCATGTCTTACCTTTCCAACGCCACAAAGTTTTCTTGAATCAGAGTTCTATAACTCCAGATATAGTAAAAAATATGAGGAGAGGTCAGACAGTAACAGTTCAAAAATGGACAGTAATAGTTGGACAGTAACAATCCAAGCGTTTGTTAATGAGCAATTTTGACTACCTTAGAGGCAGAACTGGGTTCTTCCCAAAACATAGAAATTGTAGCCTCATGTCTTACCTTTCCAACGCCACAAATTTTTCTTGAATCGGAGTTCTATAACTCCAGATATAGTCAAACATCTGAGGAGAGGTCAGACAGTAACAGTTCAAAAATGGACAGTAACAGTTGGACAGTAACAATCCAAGCGTTTGTTAATGAGCAATTTTCACTACCTTAGAGGCATAACTGGGTTCTTCCCAAAACATAGAAATTGTAGCCTCATGTCTTACCTTTCCAACGCCACAAATGTCGCTTGAATCGGAGTTCTATAACTCCAGATATAGTTAAAAATCTTAGGAGAGGTCAGACAGTAACAGTTCAAAGAGGAAGCAGTAACAGTTGGACAGTGAAAGTCCAAATATAAAGAAAGGAATGATAACTAGGATTGGACAAAGAACGACAGTAATAATGAGTGAAATGAGAAAAACATAAAGTACTAAGAAATGACTGAAAGAAAGACTTATTGGTTGTTGATATGGTTATTATAAAACATATCCTTGAGTGAGGAAAATTATGAGATAAACCTGTGATTTGCAGGAGGGACCACAGACGTGGTGCAACAACAGCAGCAGGGGAGCACAAGTAGAGCTTCTATTGCAGGTAGGTGATTCACACCTATGCTTCCTAGTTAAATTACATGATTTAATATATTTTGATGTGAAATGTGAATTACTGAATGTATGTGTATTCAAGGTGAAAAGTTGTTATGTGAATTGCCAAGTGATGAAATTATTACTGAAAAAGGAAAATATGATAAGTGTGATTTGAGGCATAAACTAGCATACATTAAGTGTATGTTAGGATCCCGGGTAAGGGGATCACCCTGTATTGGCTAGCATACATTTAGTGTATGTTAGGATCCCGGGTAAGGGGATCGTCACGAATGGACTACCATACATTTAGTGTATGTTAGGATCCCTGGGTAAGGGGATCTCCACGTATTGGCTAACATACATTCAGTGTATGTTAGGATGCCGGGTAAGGGGATCACCATGGAATGACCAGCATACATTTAGTGTATGTTAGGATCCCGGGTAAGGGGATCACCATGTATTGTCTAGCATACATTGAGTGTATGTTAGGATCCCGGGTAAGGGGATCTCCACGTATTGGCTAACATACATTCAGTGTATGTTAGGATCCCGGGTAAGGGGATCACCATGGAATGGCCAGCATACATTTAGTGTATGTTAGGATTCCGGGTAAAGGGATCGCCTTATATCGACTCCTATGGGGTGGTGATGACGATACCAGTGAAATTGGTATCGGTAATGGGATAAGCAAAAGTAATCACGTTGATGTCTGGAATGAAGGTTGATAACGGCAGAGGGAACGATTATTAATAGTTGAATAAGGAAGAGATTTAAAAAAAAAAAAACTAGAAGGGAGAAATAAATGAAATATGAATGCATGTTGCCCTGTTGAAATTATTAGATATTCATATTGTTATATTTATGGAAATATTCACCTTGCAATAATATGTATTTTGTTTCAGGATCATCGCATGCACGAGAGGAGTAGATCCTAGCTTATGTTCCCTTTTTGAAGTCTAGGTTCTAGGGAGTATACCCTTGTATTTTGTAAACATGAAAATGGTTGTATAACTTAATTTGTATAATAAATGTTTAAACTTAATTGGATGAATTTAACGTTGTAGTTTATATAACCATATTTCATGTCTATGAATTTATATTTATTTAAATTATCCATCCATAATGATATTTTTGTTATATCATGCATATCATAAATATCATGGTTGATAGGTGTGAGTATAATTGTGGAATTGAAACCCAGGCTGATTGGGTTGGAAATTAAGTTATGAGATGCGAACTGTTAGAAGTATAAACAGGTTACATGTCGGTAAATTGGGACCTTCCGGTATAGGGGGGACTCCGTTGAAATTTCTGGTAGATGTTAATACGAAGACCGTGAATATGTATATATATATAAAAAAATAATTTTTAACTGCTCTGTTTTTCTATTGACATGAGATTGTGGTTTTATCCTAGAAATGGGGGATGTTACATTTGGTATCAGAGCTCAGGTTGCTATTCCGGGGATATGAATGATTATAAGGTTTTGAATATGTGGTTCAGAATAGTGAGAACAAGGCAAGTAGCCAAGACTGATCCATTCCTAGTTCGGGGAAGTGATCAGAGTCTTCGTTATGAAAGTGATCCAGATTGGGATCCCTTAACAGACACTTGCTCTCATGTACCTGCAACATCAGTATACTCTGAAGGAGGCGAGTCAGTGGGACTTCGAGATGATTCGTTGTCCCGTCAGGCTGGGGTAACAATGCCCGATGCATCAAACATATGGGGGGAGATAATATACCCCTATCAGTGGCACCGGTAGACGGGTCAAACCCATTTTAGGATCCTGCTTCTATGGATCATATAGTGGGAGCTGTAGCAGCAGGAATGGCAGCGGGAGCCTCCAGTACAGCTCCTAGATTAAGGGGAGTAGTCACCATAGTGCAGTAGGTGAGGTGTATGAGAGGGATGGGTTGTATGACTTACCATGGTAAAGAGGATGTTGAGGTTGCTGGGCCTTGGCTAAAAAAAAAGAAAAAAAAGAAAAAGGGAAAGAGTTATAAACCAGATGTAGGTGCTAGAGATTTGATAGTTCTTATAGAGGGGTAAAACTATATATTGAAGGGTCAGGATTGAGGGTAGATCTTTTTTCGTTTGAGTCATATGATTTTTACTTGAATCTTGGCATGACTTGGCTAAGTAAACATAAGGCATAAATGGATTGTTTCACCAAGACAGTGACAATCCAAGGAATAAGTGATAAAAGAGTAGTGGTTAAAGGGGAACAAAAAGATATTCCAAGTTGTGTAATCTCAGTCTTGGTGGCTAGAAAGTTATTGATGAAGGGTTGTTCTGCTTGGTTAGCCCTTGTAAGGGAGCTGGAAAGGGTAGTCTAGATTTGGCTAGTATTCCCGTTGTGAGGGAGTTTCGAGATGTATTCCCAGAGGAGTTGCCTGGATTGCCTCCGGTTAGAGAAATTAAAGTGTCCATAGAAACTATTCTATAGGATGACACCTATGGAATTGGCTGAACTGAAGGTCCAACTTCAAAATGGTTAGATAAAGGCTTCATTCGGCCTAGTAACTCGCCCTGGGGAGCTTCGGTATTGTTTGTAAAAAAAAAAAAGGGATGGCACATTTTGATTGTGCATTGATTTTCATCAATTGAATAAGTGATGGTGAAGAATAAGTATCCATTCCCATGAATAGATAATTTGTTTGATCAGTTGAAGGGTGTTAAGGTGTTCTCTAAGATAGAGTTAAGATCTGGATATCACCAGTTGAGAATCAAGGAACAAGACAGATAAATGACTGCATTCCGAACCCGTTATGGACATTACGAGTTTTTAGTGATGCCTTTCGGGTTAACTAATGTTTCTGCCATGCTTATGGACTTGATGAATCGGGTGTTTCAGCCTTACCTGGACCAATATGCGGGGGTATTTATTGACAATGTCTTGGTGTATTCAAGCTCTTACTTGGAGTATGAACAACATCTAAGGGTTGTGCTACAAACTGTAAGGGAGAATCAATTATATGCAAAGCTGGATAAGCGTGAGTTATAGCTCAAAGACGTATTTGTTTTTAGGTCATGTAATATCCGTAGAAGGTATTGTGGATCCAAGAAAGGTAAAGGCCATGTTGAAATGGGAAAGGCCTACCAACATGACAGAAATCCAGAGTTCTTGGGTCTTGCTAGGTATTATAGGAGGTTTATTGAGGGGTTCTCCACCATAGCATCACCTTTGACTAAGCTGACCCGCAAAGAAGTCAGGTTTGTTTGGTCGGGAGAGTGTGAAGCGAGCTTTCGAGAACTGAAGGAAAGACTCATTTCTGCTCCTGAGCTGGCCCTTCCATCAGGGACAGAAGGGTTATGGTATATAGTGATACCTCAAAAAGGGGTCTAGGATGGGTGTTGATACAACACGGACGTGTGATTTCTTATGCATCAAGACAACTAAAGTCGTATGAGGTGAATTACCCAATTCATGGCCTAGAACTTGCAGCAGTGGGGTTTGCCTTAAGAGTCTGGAGACATTATTGTTTGGGTCACAAGTTTAAATCTTTACAAACCATAAAAGTTTGAAGTACTTGATGTCACAAAAGGAGTTAAATATGTGACAAAAAAGATGGGTAGAGTTAATAAAAGATTATGATCGTGTGATTGACTACCATCCTAGTAAGGCTAATGTAGTAGCCGATGCATTGATTAGGAAGGGAAAAATAGTGATGAATGATATGGAGATTTAGGAATAGGGAAGTATAGTGGAATTGAAGAAATTAGGCTTGCGATTAAGTGTAGGGTCTGAGGGATCACTATTAACTCAGTTAAAGATCCGATCTATGCTTTGAGACAGGATATCAAGGAGAGTGTAAACCAGGGTATAAAGAAAGCATTCCAAATGTTATTCGGTGGGCTAATAGCTATGGGTAGACGAATTTATTTACATGATCATAAGACTTTGAAGGATGAAGTATGAAGAGAAGCTCATGAAACCTGATTCGCTACTCATCCTGGAAGTACGAAGATGTGTAAAGATTTAAAGGAATACTATTGGTGGCCAAATATGAAGAGGGAGATAGCATAATTTATGTCGAACTGTGGGATTTGTCAACAAGTAAGATAGAATACCAGAGACCTGTAGGGGATTTATAGTTATTATCGGTTCCAGAATGGAAATAGGAGGATATTTATATGGATTTTGTGACAAGATTACCTAGGGGAAAGAAGGGGAATGATGTTGTATGGGTGGTTATGGATTGACTGACAAAATCTATTTTTGTTTTTGCTTATAAAAATGACTGATTCGGTGGATAAACTAGCAAAAATTATATGTAAATGAAGTAATCAGACTTCATGGAGTGCCAGTGTCGATTATGCCGGAGCAGGATCCAAGGTTCACATCGAGATTATGGCCTAATTTACAACGAGCATTGGGGAAAAGTTGAATCTAAGCACAACATCTCATCCTCAGACGGATGGTCAATCTGGAAGGACTATTCAAACTCTTGAAGATCCTCTGGGGTCCTGTGTGCTGGAGTTCGGAGGGAACTGGGAAGATCTCCTGCCATTAGTGGAGTTTACTTATAATAATAGTCATCAAGCTACTATTGGTATGGCTTCATATGAAGCATTGTATGGGAGGACATGTCGTACCCAATTTGTTGGGAGGAAGTAGGAAAAAGGAAGCTTTGGAGGCCTGAAATGGTACAACTGACAACTAACAAGGTGAGGGTGATCAGAAAGAGGATGAAGGAAGCCCAGGAAAAAAAAAAAAGAAGTGGGAGATAAGGTATTTTTGAAGGTGGCGCCTTGGAAAGACATCATTCAATTTTGAGAAAAAGGGAAATTAGCTCCGAGATATATATTGGCCCTTTCGAGATTAAGGAAAAAATCGAACAAGTTGCCTATCGTGAGAGTTGCCTGCATATTTGGATAAGATTCACAATGTGTTCCATGTGTCATTGCTGCGAAAGGCCAAGATAGACCCCTCACGGGTATTACCACACGTTCCTATGAAGATTAAAGGGGATTTAACCATGGAAGCTAAGCCTGTCAAGATCTTGGATCGAGATGTGAGGGTGTTAAGGAATAAGAGAGTTTCTCTGGTGTGAGTCTTGTGGAGAAACTCTCGAATAGAAGAAGAAATATGGGAAAGAGAATTTGAAATGAAGAAAAAGTTCCTGCATTTATTCTTCAACATAGGTACGTAACTTAAATTTCGAGGATGAAATTTCTATTAGGAGGGGAGAATGTAAACCCCGGGGAAAAATAAAGGTTGCTTAGATTACAAACTAACTATATGAGAAATAAAAGTGAAGAAATTCATGCATATGGTTAAATAAAAACGGGAATTTAGAAATTTTTGGATACAAGTTTATGGACGAAATATTTCGAGACAATATAAATCAACCCGAAAATGTTGAGGGTTGGATTAAATTAAAGAAAATAAGATAAACTAAAAAGAAGTGGGGGCAAAACGAATACATTTAAAGAAAATGGAGTCTAAATGCAAATAAGAATAATTATAGAGCATAAATACTACTCTTCTTACCCAAAATAGATCTGCAACTATTGTGAAGAAAGAAGAGAGGGAGTTTTGGTATCTATTTCTACAAATCAAGAGAGAAACACCAAAATTTCAAGAACCCATCCAAGATTAAGGGTTTATAGATGGAATAAACACTAGTGGGCAAGTGATTAACAAGGAAATTGAACAAGAAGAGAAGATGGAGGGCTGGCTATCATTAGATAAGAAAGGAGGAAGTTGAAAATCTTCAACTGGTTGAAGATCAAAACCTTAATTCGTACCGGGTAAGGTGTTCTAAACAGTTCAATGTCTAGACAGTAACAGTTTAAAAATGAGACAGTAACAGTTCAATATCTTGACAGTAATAGTTCAAGACAGTAATAGTTCAATGTCTAGACAGTAACAGTTCAAAAATGAGACAGTAACAGTTGGATAGTAACAGTCCAAGCGTATATTAATGAGCGATTTTGACTACCTTAGAGGAAACTGGGTTCTTCCCAAAACATAGAACTTGTAGCCTCATGTCTTACCTTTCCAACGCCACAAATTTCGCTTGAATAGGAGTTCTATAACTCCAGATATAGTTAAAAATCTGAGGAGAGGTCAGATAGTAACAGTTCAAAAATGGACAGTAACAGTTGGACAGTAACAGTCCAAACATCTGTTAATGAGCGATTGTGACTACCTTAGAGGCAGAACTGGGTTCTTCCCAAAACATAGAACTTGTAGCCTCATGTCTTACCTTTCCAATGCCATAAATTTCGCTTGAATCAGGAGTTCTATAACTCCAGATATAGTCAAAAATCTGAGGAGAGGTCAGACAGTAACAGTTCAAAAATGGACAGTAACAGTTGGACAGTAACAATCCAAGCATTTGTTAATGAGCAATTTTGAATACCTTAGAGGCAGAACTGGGTTCTTCCCAACATATAAATTGTAGCCTCATGTCTTACCTTTCCAACGCCATAAATTTGTCTTGAATCGGAGTTCTATAACTCCAGATATAGTAAAAAATATGAGGAGAGGTCAGACAGTAACAGTTCAAAAATGGACAGTAATAGTTGGACAGTAACAATCCAAGCGTTTGTTAATGAGCAATTTTGACTACCTTAGAGGCAGAACTGGGTTCTTCCCAAAACATAGAAATTGTAGCCTTATGTCTTACCTTTCCAACGCCACAAATTTTTCTTGAATCGGAGTTCTATAACTCCAGATATAGTCAAAAATCTGAGGAGAGGTCAGACAGTAACAGTTCAAAAATGGACAGTAACAGTTGGACAGTAACAATCCAAGCATTTGTTAATAAGCAATTTTCACTACCTTAGAGGCATAACTGGGTTCTTCCCAAAACATAGAAATTGTAGCCTCATGTCTTACCTTTCCAACGCCACAAATGTCGCTTGAATCGGAGTTCTATAACTCCAGATATAGTTAAAAATCTTAGGAGAGGTCAGACAGTAACAGTTCAAAGAGGAAGCAGTAACAGTTGGACAGTGAAAGTCCAAATATAAAGAAAGGAATGATAACTAGGATTGGACAAAGAACGACAGTAATAATGAGTGAAATGAGAAAAACATAAAGTACTAAGAAATGACTGAAAGAAAGACTTATTGGTTGTTGATATGGTTATTATAAAACATATCCTTGAGTGAGGAAAATTATGAGATAAACCTGTGATTTGCAGGAGGGACCACAGACGTGGTGCAACAATAGCAGCAGGGGAGCACGAGTAGAGCTTCTATTGCAGGTAGGTGATTCACACCTATGCTTCCTAGTTAAATTACATGATTTAATATATTTTGATGTGAAATGTGAATTACTGAATGTATGTGTATTCAAGGTGAAAAGTTGTTATGTGAATTGCCAAGTGATGAAATTATTACTGAAAAAGGAAAATATGATAAGTGTGATTTGAGGCATAAACTAGCATACATTAAGTGTATGTTAGGATCCCGGGTAAGGGGATCACCCTGTATTGGCTAGCATACATTTAGTGTATGTTAGGATCCCGGGTAAGGGGATCGTCACGAATGGACTACCATACATTTAGTGTATGTTAGGATCCCGGGTAAGGGGATCACCATGTATTGTCTAGCATACATTGAGTGTATGTTAGGATCCCGGGTAAGGGGATCTCCACGTATTGGCTAACATACATTCAGTGTATGTTAGGATCCCGGGTAAGGGGATCACCATGGAATGGCCAGCATACATTTAGTGTATGTTAGGATTCCGGGTAAAGGGATCGCCTTATATCGACTCCTATGGGGTGGTGATGACGATACCAGTGAAATTGGTATCGGTAATGGGATAAGCAAAAGTAATCACGTTGATGTCTGGAATGAAGGTTGATAACGGCAGAGGGAACGATTATTAATAGTTGAATAAGGAAGAGATTTAAAAAAAAAAAACTAGAAGGGAGAAATAAATGAAATATGAATGCATGTTGCCCTGTTGAAATTATTAGATATTCATATTGTTATATTTATGGAAATATTCACCTTGCAATAATATGTATTTTGTTTCAGGATCATCGCATGCACGAGAGGAGTAGATCCTAGCTTATGTTCCCTTTTTGAAGTCTAGGTTCTAGGGAGTATACCCTTGTATTTTGTAAACATGAAAATGGTTGTATAACTTAATTTGTATAATAAATGTTTAAACTTAATTGGATGAATTTAACGTTGTAGTTTATATAACCATATTTCATGTCTATGAATTTATATTTATTTAAATTATCCATCCATAATGATATTTTTGTTATATCATGCATATCATAAATATCATGGTTGATAGGTGTGAGTATAATTGTGGAATTGAAACCCAGGCTGATTGGGTTGGAAATTAAGTTATGAGATGCGAACTGTTAGAAGTATAAACAGGTTACATGTCGGTAAATTGGGACCTTCCGGTATAGGGGGGACTCCGTTGAAATTTCTGGTAGATGTTAATACGAAGACCGTGAATATGTATATATATAAAAAAAAAATAATTTTTAACTGCTCTGTTTTTCTATTGACATGAGATTGTGGTTTTATCCTAGAAATGGGGGATGTTACACTTGTAGTTCGACATGAGGTCATTTTATTCCATATTCCACTCATCCTTTCAATTTGATTGGGCCCCCTCTTAGGTTTACACACTCAAAGTTACTCATATACACACATATTTCTTTTGTAAGAGTTTATCCTTGTGTTTTTTTATTCATTATTCTACTTAGAACTCCACATTTTATCATTCTCGAAATCATGAGTGCAAGAACCCTAAGCCTTCTACTTTGGGGTTTCATCCCCTCCTTGTCCCAAAATCATGAGTGCAAGAACCCTAAGCCTTCTACTTTGGGGTTTCATCCCCTCCTTATCCCGAAATCATGAGGTAGTAACCAGTCATGGAAGTGATATTCCTCTTACCTAGGATAAGCCGGTTTTCCTTCCCCCTTTTCCACCTAGAGCAGGCCGGTTTGTTCTTTTTAATTCTTTCTTAGCATATGTCGGCCTTTTACTTAAATGTTTTGTCAGGTTTTACATTCTTCCCTCTTAATATAAATTTCATCCTCGAAATTATAGAGGTTTCACATCCCATACCTGGTTGTTTAAACAATTTGGGGTATTTCTTCCTTATTTCAGACTCCCTCTCCCAAGTCTCCTCTTCTATTTGAGGGCTCCATCATAAGACTCTAACAATGAGAATCTTCTTATTACGTAGTTCTTTCACTCCCTAATCTAGAATTCTTGTGGGCCTCACTTTGAGTGTTAAGTCTTCCTTGACCTGTACAGGAACTTGGGGTAGAACTGGAGTGGGATTTATGTCGGCCTTTCATAACAAGGAGAAATGGAACACATCATGAACCTTGGCTAACTGCGAGGGCAAGTTTACTTTGTAGCATATTGGCCTAATTCACTGCAAAATTTAAAATGGTATGATGAAACGGGGAGCTACCTTTCCTTTCAATCCAAACCTCAAATTGTTCTTCCACAAGGCTACCTTGAAGAACACATAATCCCCCACACTAAATTCGAGGGGTCTCTTCCTCACATCCGTATACTAATTATGTTTGTCCTATGCGACTTTTATTCGATCCTTGATGGTTCTCACTTTCTCCGTGGTGACCTGAACCAATTCCATGCCATACAACTTCTTGTCCTAATTTCTTCCCAACATAAAGGAGTCTTGCACTTCCTACCAAACAAGGCTTCTTACGGGGCCATCCTTATTGTGGCCTGGTGACTATTTTTGTATGTGAACTCCACTAATGTTATGTGCTTTTCCCAGTTTCCTTTAAACTCTAACATGCACGCCCTTCATAGGTCTTCCAAAACTTAGATGACTCTTTCTGATTGGCCATTGGTCTGGGGGTGAAACACAATACTCATATCCAATCTTGTCCCTCAGGCGTGTTGTATGCTTGGCCAAAGATAAGAAGTGAACCTAGGATCCCAATCCGAGACAATAGATACAAGAATCTTATGGAGTCGCACTACCTCATTTATGTATATCTTGGCAAGTTTGTCTACCGAATCAGTCATCTTTATTGGCAGGAATAACACAGACTTTGTCAAGCGGTCCACAATGACCCATATTGCATCATTCCCTTTCTTTTTTTTAGGAAATGCCGACACAAAATCCATGGTGATCATCTCTCACTTCCATTCTGGGATTTGTAGTGGTTGTAATGGTCCTGCTGGCCTTTGATGTTCAACTTTAACTTGTTGTCATATACCACACTTCGACATATATTTGGTTATTTCTCTCTTTATGTTAGGCCACCAGTAGTGGAATTTCAGGTCCTGGTACATCTTGGTGCTGCTATGATACATGGTGAATTTGGATTCATGTGCATCTTGTAGAATCATTTATTTAACCATCTCGTCATCAAGTACATACAAACATTGTCCCATCATCTACGTTCCACCATCTGCTATTCATAATGGAATTTCTATCTCGACCTCCATTTTCTTCCTAATCTTGGACCCTTTAATGTCGTTGGATTGGGCTCATAGTATTTGTTCCTGATATGTTGGTCGCACTATCAGCTGAGCTAATAGTTCTCCTCCTGAGTTAATACCAAATTCTGCAACCATCTCTTTTAACTCTGCTAGTTGTTGTTCCCCCCATAATGCTAGGTGACGACTCCTTAAACAAGATCTTTTCCAACCAAAGAACAAGATTCTAGAAATCTGTCATTTTAATTTTTTAAGGTCGTCACAATGTCATGTGCGACAATGATCTAGTACATTTTTTCATTACACTAACAATTTGCTTTTAATTCATCTATCATCAATTTCTATAATTTCTCACTTGTCAACGCATCAATCTTGTCCAATAATAACTGATTCTATTGGTTGTCCATTCTTAGGGCACCAGTTCCATTCCAGAATACGGGTCCAACTAACAGCCCATTCATAGGACATCAGTTCCAAACCAGGACACTGGTCCAACCATCAACCCATTCACAACAAGCTGGTCTAATCATCAGCCCATTCACTGGGTGTCAGTCCCTACCAAGAACTGGTTCACCCATTCAAACACTACATATAAATACTAAAATTTGAACTGCATCTTATTATGAGCTAAGCTAAAGAATTAAAAAAGACTTTAAATTAGAGATCTAAGTGTCAGACACATACCTGAAATCTGTGCTCTGCTAGTCGTCCCCTGCTCTTGTTTATTTCTCACAATCTCACCTGTACCAATAGTTGCACTAATTTAAATTTTGAGTCTTAACCACACATACACACATATACATACTGTATTCATTGCCTTAATAATTCAACATTTTGTAATAAAAAACAATTCCAAATAAAAGTTACTAATTTACAAGTTTTAGGTGGTTCAACATAATAGATTCCAAACACTGTTTAGTAGTTTAAGTATAACCGAAACTATAGAACTTGGTTTTATGCGTGGTTTGTTTCTTTAGAACACTAGAACATGGGTTTACAATGTTTGCAAAGATGAATATATCCAGTTTTTCCATCTACATGTCTAAATTTACAAATTTCATAAACCCAAAAATTTGTCCTGCTGATTTTTGGTTTTGACCTATCTTCGGTTTTGCTTCCATATTTAGTGTTTTGTCACTCCACATTAAGCAAGGTAAATTTCATTTGAAAGGTAACATCCATGTTTACATCTTTCATGAGGGAAATTATCTCAAATTCAGTCATCTTAGGGTTCAAATCTTAGTAGAGAAATTGAGAGATAACCTATCCAGTTTTGATTTCTAAGTTCAACAAGTATAAATTTGTTTCCCATGCATTTTTCCATCATTTCCGGCCACTATAAACACAAAATGCCTCCACCTATCATTATTTAACAAAATTCTTAAACCTATACTAAGATGTTCTAAAATCTCAATTATTCAAAGAAAACACAAACAAATTCAAGTGACTTAATAAGAGCTTGTTACCTTCTATTACAAGGAAAATGAGTCAAGAGATTGAGAACAACCACTCTTCTTCTTCCCCTTCCTTCCTTCTTCTAACCCTTCCCTTCTCACTAGTAAATTCTCTAGGTTTTCTCAAAGTTTTCTTCCTAAATCTTACTTGAAGCACTCCTAGCTCACTTACTCTCACTTTTGTTTGGATTCAAAGGATTAATTTACAATGTTTCATCTCAATTTTTTTCTCTTCTCTTTCTTCCTCTCCTTGGCTGGCCATTACTCTAGGAATTTCTAGAGATTTCTTCTTATTTATAATTATGTTCTTTCCTTATTTACATCTTACTCCCTTATATTTACTTTTATTTTCACATTGACCCCACCATTTCTTTTATTATTACATTGACCCCATTACTTTTCTTTCTCTTACTAACTCTTTACTCCTTTATTATTGTTTTCAATTTCACCCCTCTCATTATATAACTTCTCTTTTAATCTAATTAATTAGTTCAATTTAATCATTTCTCCACATCCATTGTATTTAATTTTATTTTACTAAATCAAGATGAGATTATTTTATCGGAGGGTTTACATTCTCCCCTCCTAAAAAATTTCATCCTCGAAATTAAAATTTTATACCTGAGTTTAGAAAAGTCTAGGGTACTTCCTCCTCATCTCTGCCTCCTTTTCCACATTTCTTCCTCAATTTGAGAACTTCGATCCAAAATCTTCACAGGTTTCACTTCTAAAGTCAAATCTTCTTCAATCTCTATAGGAACTTGTTGTAGCACTGGAGCCGGGCCTATCTCTGCTTTTCGTAACATAGAAACATGAAACACATCATTGATCTTGGTCAAATGTGGGGGCAACACCAATTGATACGCCATAGGTCCAATTCTCTTTACCACTTCATAGGGCCCGATGTACCTTGGTGCTAACTTTCCTTTCATACCAAATCTTAACATGTGCTTCCATGGAGCGACTTTCAAGTATACTTGGTCTCTTACATTAAATTCAAGAGGTCTCTTTTGCTTGTCAGCATAACTTTTCTACCTGTCTTAGGCTACTTTCATATGATCCTTTATAACCTTAACCTTTTTCGTTGTCATCTGAACAATTTCAGCTCCAATTAAACTCTATTCACCTACTTCTTCCCAACATATAGGAGTCCGACACCTCGTACCGTACAAAGCTTCATACAGGGCCATTCTTATAGTGGCTTGATAACTATTATTATAAGTGAACTTCATTAGGGGTAGATGATCTTCCCAATTACCACCAAACTCCAATACACAAGCTTTTAATAAATCTTCTAGGATTTGAATTGTTCTCTCAGTTTGCCCATCAATCTGAGGATGAAAAGTTGTGCTCATATTCAAACTGTTCCGAAAGCATCTTGTATGCTTGACCACAACCGAGAAGTAAACCAAGGATCCCAGTCTGAAACTATCGACACGGGTACTCCATGCAACCTTACCACTTCATTTATATACAATCGGGCCAATTTATCAATTGAGTCGGTCATTTTCATCGGTAAAAAGAGAGCAGACTTGGTCAATCTATCTATTATCACCCATATAGCATCATTGCCCTTCTTCCCTTTAGGTAAACCAAATACAAAGTCCATAGTGATGTCCTCCCAGGGTATCAACAACGACTGCAAAGGCCTGCCGGCTTCAGATGTTCTGCCTTTACTTGTTGGCAGATAGCACAACTAGTTACATATTTAGCTTTTTGTTTTTTCATATTTGGCCATCAATACAACTCCTTCAAATCTTTATACATCTTAGTACTTCTAGGATGCATATTAAGTTTGGTCTCATGCGCCTCTTTCAACAATTCATCTTTCAAAGCCATGTCTTCCGATACATACATTCTTTTTCCCATTACCACCATTCCATCATCTAAGATTTGAAAAGGAGTTTTAACCTCGAATTCAATCTTATATTTTATCTTACTAACTTCAATATCATTTTGCTGAGCCCCTAATATTTTTTCCCGAAATACCGATCTCACTTTCAATTGAGCTAACAAAGAACCCTCGGGTCCAATCTCCACCTTGGCATTAATGTTCCTTAACTCTAACAATTTTTTTTTCATCACAATTATTTGATTCCAAAGTTCATACCCTATTTTTACGACTAAGAGCATCCGCCACAACATTTTCTTTTCTCGGGTGATAATCTATCACACAATCATAATCTTTAATCAGTTCAACCCATTGTCTTTACCACATATTTAACTCCTTTTAAGTCATTAAATATTTTAAACTTTTATGATCGGTAAAAATTTGAACCCGAGACCCATACAAGTAGTGTCTCCACACTCGTAAGGCAAATACTATAGCGGCCAATTCTAAATCATGAATTGGATAGTTGACCTCATGGGACTTCAACTGTTTAGAAGCATAAGCAATCACCCTCTCATGTTGCATCAGTACGCACCCTAAACTCTTTTTGGATGTGTCACTATGTACAACAAAACCTTCCGTTCCTTAAGGTAAAGCTAACACCGGTGCAATGGTAAGCCTCTTCTTTTGTTCTTGAAAACTCTTTTTACATTCGGGTGTTCATTCCCACTTTGTTTCCTTTCGAGTCAATCGGGTTGCTATAGTAGAAAATCCCTCAATAAATCTTCTATAATAACTAGCCAACCCAAGAAAACTATGAATTTCAGTCACATTAGTGGGCCTTTCCGATTTTAACACTACCTCATCTTTTCTTGGATCAATAAATATCCCTTCAACTGATATAACATGCCCTAAGAAAGTCACCTCCTTTAACCAAAATTCACATTTACTTAACTTGGCATACAACCGATGTTCTCTTAAAGTTTGTAAAATCTCCCTCAAATGTTGTTCTTGTTCCAAATATGTATTGGAATACACCAGTATGTCATCTATAAAAACCACCACAAACTTATTCAAGTAAGGTCGAAATATTTGATTCATCAAATCCATAAATACCACATGAGCACTTGTCAACCCAAAAGGCATCACCAAAAACTTATAATGCCTATAGCGGGTTCTAAAAGTGGTCTCCTATTCTTTAATTCTTAATTGGTAATACCCCAATCTCAAATCTGTCTTTGAAAATATCCTAGCTCCCTTGAGTTGATCAAATAAATCATCTATTCATGGAAGTGGATATTTATTTTTTACTGTCACCTTATTCAACTATCTGTAATCAATATAGAGTCAGAGAGTTTCATCCTTCTTCTTTACAAATAACACAAGGGCTACCCAAGGTGAATTACTTGGACGTATGAACCCATTTTCTAACAATTCCCGCAACTGTATTTTTCAGCTCAGCCAGCTCTGTCAGCACCATTCTATATGGTGCTTGGGCTATAGGGGATGTACCCGGTAGTGTATCTATTGAAACTTCTACTTCTTTCTCTGGGGGTAATCCTGGTAGTTCCTCCAAAAACACATCCGAGAACTCTCTTACTATAGGGATACTGGCTAACTCACGTTTTCTTCCATGGACATCCACCACTAAGAGGAGGTAAACCTCGCATCCTTTCCTCGTCATTTTTTGTGCCGTCATAGCAAAAATAAGACAATTTGGTATGACATTTCTTTCTCCTCGAAAAACTACTCTCACACCCATAAATCCATAAAATGTTACTGTTTTTGCAAAGCAGTCCATTTGAGCCTTATACTTACCCAACCAATCCATTCCTAATATAATATCAAAATCATGTATCCCCAATGGAATCAAATCTACACGCGTCTCACACCTTATGATTTCAAGTTTAATACCCATATATATTATATCAATGTCTACATGTTTCCCTAAAGGTGTACTAATGGTAAACCATTTCCCAACTCCACTTGGACTCTTTCCTAATTTTCCTACTGCCTTATATGCAACAAATGAATAGGTAGCTCCAGGACCAAATAACACATAGATAGGCAAATGGTTTAACAACAAGGTACCTGCAACAACATCAGGGGTAACCCGAGCCTCCTCTTACATCATGGTGAACACCCTACCCTGGATCTGATCCTATTATGTCTTGACACGACCTCTATTTCCACTGGCTCCAGACTAAGTCTGTCTAGCCAGTCGATCCACTATAACCGACTACTGCTGACTCTGCATCTATTGTTGTGTCTGAATAAACTCTAACCTCCAAAGGCAATCCTTTCTAACATGTCCATGGCAGTAATAACATCCCTTACCCAAATATAGGAAATCCCTCCATCTATGCTCTCCTCGACATACATAACACTGCCCTAGTGTAGTGGAACAGTCTCTAGGATGCTTCTGTCCACACCAGATACATAGAGGATAAACAATTGGCCTCTACTCTAACATCCTGTCGCACCCTCGTGAGTAGCACGGCGTTGCGGTGACCATCCCTAGGAGCAGGGATTCATGTTGGGGTCTTCGTTTTGTGAATAAGGGAGTCGCCACCTAGTATTATAGTCACTAGAAACCCTAACTGGTCTTTCAGAGATTCTAAGGCAATGGACTGGTTGCATAAAGGGAAGGTTTTAGCACCCCTAGTACGCCCTACCTAAGGAAAGCAGCTTGGTGTTTGGTTTGCCTTGTGATTGCTATGGTGTTGGTGTTCTCTAATTAGTTTTCCTAGGATAGGTTTGCTATAATGAATGGACTTGGGTTCAAAGTCTAAAAGAAAGAACCCTTGGCCAATATGGATCATACCTTTAGATATGTCTATAGAGTGCCAAGGAGGACCGATGTAGATCTCTTGAAATCTATGTTTGATTTGAAATAAATTTACAACCTATGAATTAAAAGACAACTAAGATAGAAATCTAAGGAGATTCAGTGTGCTTAAAAGCTCATTTTTCCCTTAGTATTTTAGGTGTTCACGACTTGTAAATCGCAAGGAAGAGAAACAAAAAACTAAGTTAGCAATCTAAGGAAATTCAAGGTGCTTTAAAAGCCTATTTTTGCCTTAGTATTTCTTACTTTCATGACTCATAAACCGTGAAACAAAAATTGAAATGTTCCTAGTTATAATTGAGGCTTCTTTCAAGGATGTGCAATTAAATTGTTCTATATAACATTTTGGGCATAAATCTACCCTTATGTTAAAAATGAACAAGTTGTATTACTCTCAACAATATTTTGGACATTTACCTTTCATAGGTTTCTTTGTCCTTATATTATTAAAGGATAATGACTTATTATTCCTAGAAAAAATATTTTGGATATTAACCATTTGGGGTTTCTTTATCCAAATATTAATAATGAATAATAGCAAATTATTCCTAATAATATTTTGGATATTAACCATTTTGGGATTTCTTTATCCAAATATTAATAGCGAATAAAAACGAATTCCCCAAAAATAAGATTTTTATATTTTTGAAATATTGGCCAACACCCTTTGGAGTTTTACAAACATGTTGTAAAATCCAAAATGCAAGAAATAATTTTTTTTTGTTGTGTTTAAGAAATCCATGCGAAAAAACATTTTCGAGACTTCAAATATTTGTTTTTTTATATAAAAGGAATGTTAAAAATATGTTAGGGTATTGGCCGTATGTAACACACAAGAAAACCTTTTTTTCTTGGGGGGGCTAGGTCCAGCTCGACCCATGTGTCTGGGCTGAACCCAGCAGGCCTAGCCGGGTCACTTGCCCAAGCTAGTGACCCGGCTGGGCTAACAAAGGCATGCGTGAGTTTCCTCAAGCGTGCATTGCCTGGTTACTGTTCAAGTGAATTATAATTCACTTAAACAGTAACAACGTAACTAAGAATGCATGCAAAGCTGGGAAGAACAGACCTGGAGGCGGAAGCGAAGGGACGACAGTGATGTTGAAGGCGTGTTGGTTGATCTATCAGTATCCTTGTCTGTTTTTAGCCCCCTTCTCCCTATGTTCTCTGTTTGCGTCCGTCTCCTATGTTTTTTTCTGCGTCTTCGTCCCTCCCTCTCTACTAGTTTTAGCTCCTCTATTCTCCCCTGTTCTGCAGATTTGTTTGCAGAAAATGGAGCAAAGACCGAAAGGCAGTCCCTGCTTGCTCTAGCTTTTGATGATCTTAAGAAACCTTAATCTTTTCCATTGTTCCTTTCTAATCTCCCTCTCCTTCCTCTCCTCTGTTCTCTCTTCTACCTCTATGTGTTTTTTTTTCTTCTTTGCCTCTCTTTCTCTGTCTAGTGTTGCTTGCCTCTCTCTTGTTTCTCTTGTTTCTTTTTTTATTTTGTTTTTCTTCCTCTCTCTTTTAGGTCAGTAGAGAAGGTTTATATAGCCTAATCACAGCTCTTATTAGGAAACAAATATTACATTAATTCTGGGATGTAATCTCGGGAGATCAAATAAAGCAAAAATAGGAAACTAAAATATTCTGATTGATCCTGTAATCTCGGTAATTATTCTCCAATGTAGAATCCCAGCCATTAAATGATGGTGCGACTCTCCTTTGCATTCTTCCACAGCTGGAATAGGTGTTCAAAGCAGTTGCCTTTGGACCAAAGATGAAAAAAACTGGCGGGGATTGTTGCCGGGTTTGTTGCGTGCAAAACATTGGTTTGTTCTGCATGCAACATAATTAATTACCCAGGTTTGGGTTCCTTCTAATTTCAATCTTCAATTAAATCCCTTATTTTAACACTTTTGAATTCAGTCCATGGTCAAGAAAAAATCCTCCAAATTGGCCCGTAATCCCTCGAATCAGACCTGCGGGCTAGAACCCTTCTCGCGGCAGGATTCCCTACTTTCAAACGGGAATATCTTGAGTTTTTGATATTGAAATTAGGAGATTCAAAAAACCAAATTCATCTACGCGTATAGGTCTACAACTTTCATGAAGGATTCAAAATGAGATAAATTCATTTTGAAGAACAAAATCTAGCTGCAATCTGGTTGGTCAAAAGGATCTCCTGATCTGATTCAGAAACTGACAATGCCGAGCATCCCCATATGACTGAGAGTCTGACATAAGAACAGTGGGCTCTAGGACCCAATAAAGGTGCAGATCAATTCTTTAACATGTCATGAATGACAAAATATAGTTGTGATGGTCAGATATTGCGCGAAACCAAGTAAGAATCAAAGTCTAAGTTGGAACAAAAATTGGTATTACAACAGAATTGCAATAACAGCAGAATCATTTTTTTAGTGCAAATTCTGAGGGATTTATCCAAACTTAAAGACCAGATAAAGAAGGGATGATTTTAGCATTATGAAGACTCCTAATCAGCCTAAGAAACCTGATGATTTTGGCAGCCACACACGCGCACTAACCTTGGTCTATTTTCACGGGCGACCAGCTCACGCGCACTTACCCTGGTCTATTTTCACAGGCGACCTGCCCATTTTAAAATTTTTAAAACTCCATGCTTTTTCTAAATAATGGTCTCAATATCAGGTGACCTGCCCATCTTAAGATTTTTAGAAAAACTCGATGCTTTTTCTAAATAATGGTCTCAATATCAGGTGACCTGCCCATCTTAAGATTTTTAGAAAAACTCCACGCTTTTTCTAAAAAATGGTCTCAATATCGGGTGACCTGCCTATCTTCAGTTTTTTTTTAAGAAAAACTCCATGCTTTTTCTAAAAATGATCTCAATATTGGGTGACCTACCCATTTGTAACAACCTGGCTTTTCAAGCCCAAAACAACAGTAATTTGTTTTTGTACTTGACACACACCGTGTCAGTAATCAGCGAACTTGTTCCCTCACATCATCAAGATACAATCCATACATCAACAACAATCAACATTTCATTTAAAAGTGAATCTTACATAAACACATAATATATGTTTGCACGATTAGAAGTTCACATTAAAAATATACATACATAGACATGAGTTTGCATTCCTATCCTACTAATAGTCATCATGAATTTAAACAAAAATGATCTAATAATAGTTATACGTTCAGTACATTGATTCATACAAAATACATCATGATTTAGAATGCAACTACATAATTCCTTGCAAAAGTAGCTTTCCGTGTATTGGGTTTCCTAGGCACCTCATTGGTGTGACGTCTCTGTTACAATACAAAACATTTATAAGAATGCAATTACTTATGGCTTCCCAACAACCAGATTTCCACTATCACCCGAAATGTGCATTTCATCATATCTGTCACCTTGCTTTTGCTGATGACATTCTTTTGTTATGTCGTGGGGATAGATCTTCTGTTCAGATACTCCTTGAGCAACTTCATGTTTTTGGCCGGACTTCAAGGTTGCATATTAATGCAGGGAAATCCTTTATTTACTTTAGTGGAGTTGGCGACAGCTTGAAGCAGCATATTCTTCAGGATTCTTACTTCTCTGAAGGTAGCTTCCCCTTCAAATACCTTGGGGTCCCCTAAGCCCCCACAGGCTTCTAGCTAGCTAGTTTCCCCCCTTCTTACACCAACTTGAATCTGTTATTCAAGGCTGGATGGGCAAGCACTTATCCTATGCTGGGCGGTTGGAATTAATCAGATCTGTTTTATTCGGAATGGTGCAATTTTGGCTCAGTATATTCCCCCTGCCAGATAATCTTATCAACCAAATTACTTGTATTTGCAGAAACTTCCTATGGACCGGTAGCACAGCCAGAAGTATGTTTGCCTTGGTTGCTTGGAAGCACATTTGCTTACCAAAAGCTGACGGGGATCTCGACCTATATGATATTAAAGCTAGGAACAATTGCTTCTTGCAAAGCAGCTATGGAATATTCATTTGAAATCTGATTCTATTTGGATTAGATGGGTGCACCATTTTTATTTGTAGGATACCACCATCTGGATAGTTCCTCTTTAGAGAACTTCCTCCCCTCTATGGAAATCCTTCATTAGTTTGTGGGACCGGCTCATTGATGAATGTAGGGGGCAACAAGCAGTAATCTCCATGATGCAAAGTTGGGTCAATATAACAAAGCCTTTCTTAGCTAATACTTACGAGTTCTTGAGAATCAAAGGCACCCCGGTTTCATGGGTTAATATGGTTTGGGAGTCTTGGTGTCTTCCAAGACATAGTTTCATTCTTTGGCTTGCTTTGCTTGGGCGGCTGAGAACAAGAGACAGGCTGTATTTTGTTGATACTAATGCTAGTTGTGTCTTCTGTCAGGATCATGAGGAGAGCTATAGTCATCTTTTCTTTGCCTACAGCTGGACATCCCTCTTATGGATGAAAGTTAAATCCTGGCTTAGGCTTTGCAGAGGTATGAGCACCATTAATAGTGCAGTTCGGGGCCTCCATCTCAAGGGGAAAACCACTGTTACTAGAATGAAAAAGGTCTCCCTCAGCATTGTTGTCTATTTGATATGGGAAGAAAGGAATAGAAGAGTTTTTTAAAATTCCTGTTCTCTGGTGGAGCCTATTTTCGGAGATTTTAAGTGTTATTTCACATGATATTGCACTTTCATGAGCATGATCACCCTATAACTAATGTTAGCTGACTGGTTTGGTGGTTGTTATGGTTGAGATCCTTTGCGGAAAGTTGTTTTCCTTTGGTTTGGTGCCCTCGTGATGTGTTGCATTTGCTTCTCTTTGTTGTTGATGCTTCTTTTAAGGTTTCATTATTGTGTTGCATGTTGTTTCCTTCCCTTGGTTTCTGATCTGATCTCTAATTGGTTCTTCGCGCCAGTGGTTTCTTAGGATGTCCTATTGTCCTATTTTTTTTTGCTTTGTGTTAAGTTGGGAACCTTGTAATATTTGGTTCCTCTCATAACCATTGTCTGCGTTTAGCTTTTGTTTTTTCGATGGTTGTTGTATAGCTCACTCAGGGAGTTTGTTCCCTTTTTGTAAATCCTTGTATCTGATCTTGCTGGTTCACTAGCAATGTATATTTTTGATCTATTAATACACTTACATTTTGATAAAAAAAAAATGCAATTACTTAATAATAATAATGATAATAAATGGTTTGGTAGTTTAATGAAACATTAACATTATCCCATGTTTGAAGTGTGACATTTGTAGTTCCTTCATGTACTTGGTATAAACAACTTGTAGTACATATAGATGCACCAATTCTTGCAATTGGCCATAATCTTAAATTTGGCTATCCTCTTAAGGCATCATTTGCCGAGGTTAACCGTTCACTCACCCCGGCCATCCACTTTGGATGCCATCAGCCAAAGCTAATCAATCGTTTATCCCGATCATCCATTTAGATGTCATTAGCCAAAGCTAATCATTCATTTGTCCCAGTCATCCATTCAGATGTCATTAGCTAATCAACCATTTGTCAACATTTAAGCATTTGGCAATCTGATATCTATACTAACACAATACAATAACATTCATGATAAAGTATTTCACTATTCAATGTTATGAAAAAGGAAGGTGAAAGTCACCTACCTGCTCCACCTGTGGGTTGTTTTTGTCTTGGCGATGGTCCGATCCCGACTGCACCACCTAAGACATCAATGGTCACAAATCAGTACATTTGTATCTTTGAATCACATTCGTTACCATAATTATCTCAAGAGTTCATATGTTCACATTCAAGTGTTCCACATTTTACACCATCATACCATGAAATTATTACTAGCATTTAAGTCATTTCTGCCATGGGGACCTATTGTAGAAATTGGCAGCGAAAACTGGTTCGCTGCAGGGTGCCCAATTCGACAGCGAAATTGTTTCGCTGCTGGCACCACAATTCCAGCAGCGAATGCTACTTCGCTGCAGCCAACACGTTTGCGGCAGCGAATGCTACTTCGCTACAGACAACTCAATTTTGGCAGCAAATGTTAATCGACTTTTAAACGACTTATAAGACCATGTTTAGAACACCTTACCCGGTAAGAATCAAGGTTTTGATCTTCAACTCCATCCTTTTCTTTCTAATGACAGCTGACCCTCCCCTATTCTTTTCTTGTTCAAATTTTCTTGTTAATCCCTTGCCCAAAATTTTTTATTCTACCTATAACCCTTAATCTTGGATGGGTTCTTGAAATTTTGAGTGTTTCTCTCTTGATTTGCAAAAATGGATACAAAAACTCCATCTTTTCTTTCCTTACGGTTACTGCAGATTTTTTGGGTGAGAAGAGGAGTATGTATGCTCTATAATTATTCTTATTTGCATTTAGGCTCCATTTTCTTTAAGTGTATTATTTTTGCCCCCACATCTTTTGTTTTTTCTTCTTTTTATAATTAAGTTATACCTCTTTTCTTTTCTTATAATTTCACCCCCACAACTTTTAGTTTAGTTTATTTTCTTTAATTTAATCCAGCCTTGATTTTTTTCCTAAGGTTTACAATATGTCAATGAAGTAGTGAGATTACATGGGGTGCCTTTGTCAATAGTATTGGATCGAGATCCTCGATTTACTTCTCAATTATGGCCTAGCATACAACGTGCATTATGATCAAAACTGAATATGAGTATAATTTTTCATCCTCAGACTGACGGACAATCTGAAAGGACAATTCAAACCCTAGAAGATTTATTGAGGGCGTGTGCTATGGAGTTTGGTGGAAATTGGGAGGATCACCTACCTCTCATGGAATTCACCTATAATAACAGCTATCAGGCTGCCATAAGGATGGCTCCATATGAAGCCTTGTATGACAGAAAATGTCGAACTCTAGTGTGTTGGGAAGAAGTAGGGGATCGAAACTTAATGGGGCCTGATTTCATCCAGGATACATCAGAGATGTAAACACAAAATAAAAATAGAAGTAAAGTCAGAATGACTCCACCATCGCTGCCGATTTTTGAATCGGCAGTGGCAAAGTTTTTAGCTGCCGATTTCTGAATCGGCATCGGTAAAGTTTTTGGCTGCCTATTTTTAAATGTTTGGTTGTCGATTTCTGAATCGGCAGCGACATGGTTTTGGCTCTGATTTTTTAATCGGCAGCGGTATAGTTTGGCTGCCGATTTCTGAATCGGCAGCGACGCAGACATTCAGTTTTTACTGCCAGTTTTTTAATCGGTAGCGATGCAGTTTTTACTACCGATTTCTGAATCGGCAGCAATGCAGTTCTCACTGCCGATTTCTAACTCATTTTCGCTGCCCATTTCTGTTTGCAGCAACATAGTTTTTATGTCGATTTTTGAATCGGCAGCAACTGAGTCTAATTAAAAGTTTAAGAAACAAACCAGACTGTCTTAAGGAGCTAAGATGGAGGGGTAAAACCAGTTTTGGATAGACCAAAACAGGGACAAGAACACGTCTAAACCAACCCCAAACACCCCACCTCATTTAATGGGGAGTATAAATGCAAGGAGAGAGAGAGAGAAGGTGACCTTCCCTCTTCCCAAAGCTATCTGCAACTGCTGCATGTCCAGCTGCATGTTGCTCTTCTCTTCCTCCTTCCCAACGGAAACCTAAACCAAACCAGTAGAGAGTGCCTTGTGAAAGTGTGAGGCAAAGTTGAGATCTTGAGAGAAGATTGGACAGCTGCCTAGAGGGAAGGGAAAAGGGGCTAGAAAACATGAGAGGAAGAAGAAGGAGGAGAACCAGCAGGAGAAGAGAAAGAATATTGTCAAACCTTCCTCAAACTTACTTAAATTCAAAAGGTATGGGTCATGAAACTCCCTTCCTCTTGTTCTTAAGACCCAGAACCAAAAATGAAGAAGAAGACCCTAAGAAAATTGACCTAAGACCTAAGCTAGCTGTGAAGCAAACTGAAATTAACTAAGAAGACAAGGAAAGAGAAACGAAATGAGGCCAATTTCCAGAACATCTAACAAAGAGGGTCGGTCGGCCTTAGCTATGGGGTTGGACAACATGCATGTGTGTGTTCTGCAGGGATTTAATGAAAGATTATGTGTTGGAATTGATTATTGCATGTGTGTATTTTGCTGAATTTAGTGACAGTTTATGTGTTGGGATTGATTATTGCATGTGTATGCGTGTGTTCATGCTAAAATCATGTGACCTTGCCGGAACCTAATGACAAATTGTGTGTTCTATATCGAATTTGTGATTCGCTGCCGAAACTGAGTTGTCTGCAGCGAATTAGCATTCGATGCCTAATTGTTTGTTCTGCAGTGAATTTGTGATTCACTGCCGAAGTTGTATTGTCTGCAGCGAATTTGTGATTCGCTGCCGAAACTGAGTTCTGCTGCGAATTTGTGATTCGCTGTCGAAGTTATGTTGCCTGCAGCGAAATGAGTTATCTGCAGCGAATTTGTAATTCGCTGCCGACACTGAGTTCTTTACAGTGAATTAGCATTCACTGCTGAATTGTGTGTTCTGCAGCGAATTTGGGATTTGCTGCCGAAGTTGTATTATTTGCAGTGAATTTGGGATTTGCGGCCTAATTGTGTATTTTGCAGCGAATTTGTGATTCGCTGCCGAAGTTGTATTATTTGCAGCGAATTTGTGATTCGCTGCCGAAGTTGTATTATTTGCAGCGAATTTGTGATTCATTGTTGAAACTAAGTTGTCTACAGCGAATTAGCGTTCGCTACCAAAAATGTGTGTTCTGCAGCGAATTTGTGATTCGTTGCCAAAATCGAGTTGTGTACAACAAATTAGCCTTCGCTGCCAAGAATGTGTTGACTACAGCGAATTAGCATTTGATGCTAAAGTTGAGTTGTTCTGCAGCGAATCAGCGTTCGCTGCCGAAAGTGTATTGATTGCAGCGAAAATGCAATTCACTACTGAAATTGAGTTGCATGCAGCGAATTAGCATTTGCTGCTGAAAGTATGTTGGCTGCAACGAAGTAGCATTTGCTGCCGAAATTAAATTGCTTGCAGCGAATTAGTTTTCGCTGCCAAAATGTGCAGCCTACAGCGAATCAGTTTTCGTTACCGAACTGTGCAGCCTGCAGTGAAGCAGTTTCGTCGATTTTCTATAATAGAATCCCCGGTCAGAAATGACTTAAATGCTTGTAACAATTTCATTGTATGATGGAGTAAAATGTGGAACACTTGAATGTGGACATATGGATTCTTGAAATAAGTATGATGATGAATGTAATTTGAGGATGCAAAAATACTGATTTGGCATTGATGTCTTAGGTGGTGCGGCCGGGATCGGACCATCATCAGGACAAGGAAAAACCACAGGTGGAATAGGTAGGTGGTTTCCACCATTTTCTCGTATGATGTTAATGATTTAGTTATGATGATATTTTATTAAATCCTTTTTGAATGAAGAAATGACGATAAAGGGTTTGATTGAATTCTTGATGATTGTCGAAACGACTATGAAATGTCGATTAAGTTCTTGTTGAATGTTGAAACAATGATAAAAATGTTAAATTTCTGAAATGACCTGTTTGAGGTGGATATATTATTGTGTTTTCCACCATTTTCTCGTATGATATTTATGTTTTGAAATGATTTACTTATGATGATATTTTATTAAATCCTTGTTGAATGAAGAAATGATGATGAAGGGTTTGACTGAATTCTTGATAATTTTCAAAACGACTATGAAATGTCGATCAAGTTCTTATTGAATGTTGAACAATAATGAAAATGTTAATGTTCTGAAATGACCTGTTTGAGGTGGATATATTATTGTGTGGTTTCTACCATTTTCTTGTATGATGTTTATGTTTCGAAATGATTTAGTTATGATGATATTTTATTAAATCCTTGTTGAATGAAGAAATGACGATGAAGGGTTTGATTGAATTCTTGATGATTGTCGAAACGACTATGAAATGTTGATCAGGTTCTTGTTGAATGTTGAAACAATGACGAAAATATTAATGTTCTGAAATGACCCGTTTGAGGTGGATATATTATTGTGTTGTGATGAATATTAAATTGACTATGAATTTGGGCTATTGATGAATGGTAGTATGAGTATTACGAAGGATCCATTGTTATATTTTATTGGATGTAATTGTGATAAATGGTTGTATGAGTATTACGAAGGATCTACTATTGTATTTTATTGAATGTAATTGTGATGAATGGTTGTATGAGTATAACGAAGGATCCATTGTTGTATTGTATTGAACATTAATTGTCATGAATGGTTGGATGAGTAATACGAAGGGTGTACTATTATGATACTGAATGCTAAATTGTTATGGAATGTTTGTTTGTGTATTAAAAATAATATATTATTGTGTTTACAGAATGTTAAACTATTATGGAACGCCTGTACGAGCATCACAAAGGGTCTGCTATTATGTTGCAGTGAATGTCGAGTTGTGATGAATTGTTTCAATGAGCAATTCAAGGGATATTACCATATTATAGTGATTTCATAAACCGCCTCTGGAACGTTTGATGGGTTGATGATTAGCTTCGGCTAATGGCATCCAAAGGGATGACGGAGATAAATGATTGATTAGCTTCGGCTAATGGCATCCGAATGGATGACCGAAACAAATGAATGATTAGCTTCGGCTAATGTCATCCGAAGGGATGACGGGGACAAATCATTGATTAGCTTCGACTAATGGCATCCGAATGGATGACTGGGATAAATGATTGATTAACTTCGGTTAATGGCATCCGAAGGGATGACGGGGACAAATCATTGATTAGCTTCGACTAATGGCATCCGAATGGATGACTGGGATAAATGATTGATTAACTTCGGTTAATGGCATCCGAAGGGATGACCGGGACAAATCATTGATTAGTTTCGGCTAATGGCATCTGAATGGATGACCGGGACAAATAAATGACTAGCTACAGCTAAAAGCATCTTAAGTGGATGACCGGGACTCGCAAATAATTAGCTACGGCTAATGGCATCCAAAGTAGATGTCCGAGATGAATAAATGATTAGCTTCGACTAATGGCATCCGAAGGGATGACCGGGACAAATCATTGATTAGCTTCGGCTAATGGCATCCGAATGGATGACCAGGACAAATAAATGACTAGCTATGGCTAATAGCATCCTAAATGGATACTGGGATGAACAAATGATTAGCTATGGCTAATGGCATCCAAAGTCGATATCCGGGATGAATAAATGATTAGCTTCGACTAAATAAATGACTAGCTTCGGCTAATAGCATCCTAAGTGGATGACCGGGATGAATAAACGATTAACTTCGGCTAATGGCATCCTAAGAGGATAGCCGGATTTGAGAGTTATGAATTAGTTTTCAAGAATTGATGCGTTCATATATACTAGGTTTTGTATATACTAAGTATACGAAAGAACTATGATTGTTATGCTTTAAACAGAGAATAACGTTAGTTCGGCTAACAATATTCGAGATGAATGATCGAGTTTGAGTATTGTAATTAGCCTTGGTAATTGATGAATTATTAATGGTGGTATTTACGTAAGTAAGGATAAATAATAGAATTACGCTTTTTTGATCCGTGAATGAAATGTAACGCTAATATTGCTTTATTATGTTTCTTTAAATTGCCTATAATGCTTGAAATTATCTTGTGCTGTAACAGGGACATCATACCAACATGGTGCGTAGGAAAATCCATTTCGCATCTCACACATTTTGAAAAGAACTATATATTCACATGTTATGGGTGATATGAGTTATGTATGAACGGATGTGTTAATCACTCAATTTGTCGTCCGACCCCTTTTATAGAGACTAGTAATGAAAAATTGAAATGGAACACAAATGTGAAAGTGCGAATAAGTTGATATGATGTATATGAATATAAATATGAGGTATTCATTTTATGAGGATGTCATGTTGTGAAATTACATGAGGTCAGGATAACAAAAGTACTAATTGTGTAACTTGTTGTTCGGCACTCTTGTATGAACTTGTGATGTTAGCGAGACTAGAATAGGAATGTGAATTTGTGAGTATGTCAATATGATGTAATGTAAACCTATGAGTATGAAAATATAATAATATGGGCATGTGTATTGAGAATCCATTTTATAAGAATATTGATTTACATTATCCTACGTGGATTGTGCCTTGTTAATAAATGGAATGCAATTATAAATCTGGAAAATGATATGGTGAAAAACATCCAGAATCGGACAAAAAAAAATCCATCGATTTTGGCCTTAAAAAAGTTGGGTCATTACAAGAGAAGATTAGAATTATAAGAGATCGAATGAAGACATCTCAAGACAGACAAAAAAGTTATGCCGATAGACGAAGGAGACCTCTTGAGTTTAATGTGGGGGATAGGGTGTATTTGAAGGTGGCTCCTTTGAAACACTTGTTAAGAATTGGTATGAAAGGGAAGTTAGCGTCGAGATACATTGGGCCCTATGAAATTTTGAAAAGAATCGGCCCAGTAGCTTATCAATTAGCCTTACCTCAGCATTTGGTCAAAATACATGACATGTTTCATGTATCAATGCTAAGAAAAGCTGAAATAGATCCAACCCGGGTGCTACCTCAAGTTCCAATAGAAGTTAATGAAGGATTAATTATGGAAGTCAAACCTGTGAGAATTATTGATCAAATAAAAAAGGTGCTCAAAAATAAAAAGATTTCTCTGGTCAAGGTGTTGTGGAGGGGTTCACAATTGGAAGAAGAATCCTGGGAGCGGGAAGAAGAAATGAGGAGCAAATACTCAGGATTGTTCTTAAAATCTGGTAAGAAATTTAATTTCAAGGACAAAATTTTCTTTTGTAGAAGGGAAGAAATGTAACTTCCGGATAATTTTATGTATTTTGATTTACATTAAAAAAAAATGGGGACAAATAATTAAATAAAAAAATAAAAAAATTATAGAAATTTATGGAGTGGAAATTATTATCTAATAAGGTTAATGTGGGACAAGGATGAAATTGAATAAGTCAAAATTTTAGGCCAAATGGTTTTAAAACAAAATAAGGAAGTACTTAAATGAAAAGGGGGAAAAAACTTGTAAATTTATAAACAAGTGGGGAGTGGGAAAAAAGAGTATGTTGGCCGGTATGTTAGGGCTTGAGAGGGAGAAGAAATTGAGTGGAAAATTATCAAGGTTCATCCAAAACAAATCATAAAAAAAAAAAGGAGTAGAACTAGTGATTAAAATATGCTAGGAAGGGTTTGAACAATGAAATCTCAAAAAGGGAATAAGGAATTTTTCTTATAAAGGGGTGGCATTGAGAGGGAAATAAGGGGGAAGGAGGAAAGAAATTTTTGTTGTGATTTCAAGCTTCTCATTTCTTATTTCTTTGGGTTAGAAGGTAACAAATCATTTTCTCTTAATTAAATTGATGCATTTAGTGTATTAAGATTTCATTTAATTGTATTAGTGTATAGTTATGGTATGAGCTGTGAGGTTGATTGGGTTAATCTATGTAATTGTGATGAATTAATGTTTAAATAAGTGAAATAATAGTGGGTAATATTTTAATTTGTAAAATTGAAGAAATTATATAAGTGATGAATTGATATTGTTGTTTATTTTTTTTTTCTATCAAATGTAAGAATTGTATAGATAAAAAATAAACAAGCTGGAGACTAGCAGTATATATATACAGACAAACCCAGACAAAGGGAACAGACTCCCTTGAACAACCTAAAATCAAAGGGAATAGGCTCCCTTGAACAAGCATCCAAACCATATGGCAATAAACATACATGAAAAACCAACCTAGCACACAAAAGCATCTGCTTGGAGACCCAAAAACCAACAGTATCAGAGAGACGAATCTCCTTCCAACCCAGCAGATTGGCTGCAATCGCAGGACTAACCTCCAACCAGCATACAAGAACTAATCCGACCAGTAATTGCAACCACGCATGAACCAGCAACATGCTTTCCATCAAGAGAAGGATAGCAGCAGCTGAGACAAGGAGCATGCCCTTCACCAAACATAACAAAACACGGCAACAAACCGGCTATCCACAAAAGCAAAACAGTTGCTCCAGAACAGCACCAGGCGAGGGGACCAAACATTTGGGGAGAGAGCCTCACCCAAACGGATCCCATTACCAAGCAATCATCAGAGACCATCCGCAAATCATCACCAGCAGACCAAACCTGCACCATAACATTGTCTAGGTCGCTACTAGGACTGACTCCATCCAACACTCTCCACTTAGAATACTAGCAGAGCAGCAACAGAGAACACTACGTCAGTAGCCCAAGCATTTGGGGAGAGAGCCTCACCCAAACTGTTGGGATCCATAGCAACTATCTAGAGAGAAACAGAGTGGGAACAGACAAAGCCCTAACAAAGCAGCAGTACGGCAACAAACAGAGGCAACCCTGAGAAAGGAAGACATCCACAGCAAACAAAGCTCTTGGCTGATAAACCAGATGTCAGCAGAGGGGGGGCCAAGCATTTAGGGAGAGAGCCTCTCCTAAATAGGGCCTCGCAACAGGCATCCATTGCAGCAGGACTCCACACATTGCCAAATTCATACCTACAGCATACTCAAGAGAGGAAGTAGCCTTCACCCACAGTAAAGACCATCAAACCGAGACACAAATACCCGACAAGAGGATCAGGACCACACATCAGCAAGCATCTCACACAGAAAGCAGGGATATACTGAGATTCACCCAAGGCACTCCTGCAATATAGGAATAACAAGCTGACGGCAGCAGCAACCTGTACACCCAACAACAGGGGAACATACAGGGGAAGAGAGACTCATGGCATTAAGCTAGGAGTAACAAGCCAGAGAAGGAAATCACAGCAACTCTAGCAAACCATAATTCTAATCAGCTTCAAGAAGCACATCATACCAAGCTGCAAATAGCAGCAACAAGCTAACTAACCTGCATAACGCAAACTAAGGAAGAAAGCTAGCATCAACTCCAACAAACATGCAATAACCAGCCACAAGAGCCAGACCACACAAGACAAAAGCTTAATAAGAGCAGTAGGACAAGCAAAAAGCAGTCCCGGAACAAACTTCATCGGCAGCAAACTACAGACAAACTCAACGTAGCTACCCAATAAATGCAGCATCAACAAGAACAATCAGCAGAAACAAACAAACTCCACCCAGCCATCCAGTAAGAGAGACTACCTAAACAACATCCCAACACCAGCACAACCAAAAGGAGAAGCAAGACATATACAGAACAGAATACAATAGCAGTAAACTATAGCAAGGCAAGAAGAACTTGCAATCAGCTACCAAAATATGAGGCACATGACCCCATGATATGCCAGAAGGCTAGCATGCCCTCTGATACACCGGGGAAGGAACATTACAGAGAAGGGTGGGTAGGAGAAACCCTACCATAACCAAAAGCTCTGATGGGAAGTGGAGGAGCAACAACCCGGACATCAAAACCTTCAAAGAACCTAGCATCAACAGTGTCAGTGGAGAAATCGACGCCGGCAATGGTGGTAGGAGTAGTTTGAAGATGAACAGACAAGGAAGCAGAGACCCCATCGGGCCAAACAAATAGCAGATCCTTGATAAAAAAGGGTGGAGGGAAAGAATTCAAACCTCCATCTAATTCGTCTGTAAAGAAGAGAGGGGCCACAGGTTCATCGGCAGAAGCCCCAGCTTCAGAATCGTTAACCCATCCACCCGTTAGGGTTACGGGGGAGAGATGATGTACGCTCTCTGTTTGCTTCCGATTGAAAGGAAATAAAGATGTCAATTTTGGACTGGCCATGGGAGACGTGAAGAGAGTGCGCGCTGAGCTCAGGGGTAGCAGGATGTCCACGAGGAGAAACTTCAGGAGAATGAGAGCATCTCTCTCTAAATTCTCTCTCTATCCAGCGCTGATATTGTTGTTTATTAATTAAATGGGTTGTGTAGTAATATTGATGATGAAGAAATTATATTAGTGATGAATTGATATTATTATTTATTTATTAAATGGGTTGTGTAGTAATATTGATGATGAAGAAATTATATTAGTGATGAATTGATATTGTTGTTAGTTAATTAAATGGGTTGTGTGGTAATGTTGATGATGAAAAAATTATATTAGTGATGAATTGATATTGTTGTTAGTTAATTAAATGGGTTGTGTGGTAATGTTAATGATGAAGAAATTATATTAGTGATGAAGTGATATTGTTGATTGATAATTAATTGATGAAAAATTATATTGGTGATAAATTGATATTGCTGATTGATAATTAAATGAATTATGTGGTAATGTTGTTGATGAATTAATTAAATTAGTAATGATTTGATATTGTTGGTTTGATAATTAATGTGGTTTTGTGGTGGTGTTATTGACGAAATAATTAAATTGATGACAAGTTGATTGTTTTGATATATAATTAAATTGATAATGAGGTGACATTATTGATGTAGTAATTTAATTGGTAACGAAATGAACCTGCAGGAGTGGGCGAGGCTACAGGAACCACTCAGCAGATAGGTTCAGCTAGCAGAACGCAAACAGCAGGTAGGTGTATAACACCTTGAATTTTTCTAAACTCTAAATATTTAAATTATCTCCTCGATCAATGAAATTTTATGCGCCATGCTGATAAACTTTCCCATGATCATTTAATTTGTGAATGGGCGACTGGTAGGCCAGTTATCTTGGTATGGAACTGGTACCCTGTGAATGGGTGGTTGTGAGCTAATTATCCTGGTATGGATCTAGTGCCCTGTGAATGGGCGACTGGTGAGCCAGTTATCCTGGTATGGAATTGGTTCCTTGTGAATGGGCGACTGGGGGCCAATTATGGAACTGGTGTGGACAATTACAGATTTTAGATTATTGATTTTGTGATTAATACTGGGAAGATAGGTTGTAAATTTGGAAACTTCTTTGTAAGTAATTAATATATATAAATGTAAATTTTAAACGCTCTAATTGAACATGGTTATCATTTGAATTATTATGCAGGTTCATCTCAATATCGCGCATTCTAATAGCCTTAGTGATTACTCTTATTACTAGTAGCTCTTTTGAACATGTAAATCAATAATAATAATAAATATTTCCTATATATTTGGAAAGTCATTTTGTTGTGTATGTATGCACTTAAATGGATTAGCTTAGTTAAACTTGTATTCTATTGTGTAATTATGTTTCTAATTATAATGGTGTTATATATATATATAAGCACGTAGTTAATATCGTTTGTTTATTAAATCTATAAACTTTGATTATGTATATACTTTTAAAATAATTGTTTTTCTTTATTATAGTTAACATGATTACTCTTCAAATTGATATGTTAGAGAATGTAAAATATTGTTGATTGAGAAATGTTGGAGTATAATAAAAGCATTGAATTGTGAAAATGGTTTATTAGGGATTGGTGTCGTTTTTGTCGATAACTTGGGATAGGCTAAATTAGAGGAAACCCTGCCAAAATTTTTGTATAAAAAAAATTCATGAATTTTTAAATATATTGCTAGAAATTTTGGGGCTGTTACAGTATCTTCATCTTCAACAAGTTAAAAGGTATGTACTGTGATTCAATATACTAGTTAATTTTCCTTTTTTCATCTTTTCTTTGTTTTATTAACAATATATTTTTGTTTTGTTTTTTGTTTTTTAATATTGTAAGTAGGTAAAGTCTAGAAATAAACACACTATCAAGATAAGCATCTTTTATTTCTAAAGTCTATAGTTTTTTTTTAATTTGTTGTCTATTTTATAGTTTGTATTGCCATAATATTGAATATTTTGTGAATTTTAATTGTTATTGTTGAATATGCCTTGTAAATGTTAATTGAATATATAATATTAAATTTAATTGTTTTATCTCAATTTTACTCTATTATTGCATAATAGAGTGTTTGATTGTTTCCATGAAATTTAAATTTTTTTTAGATGAATTTATATAGATGTTAGTTGAATATTTATAATTAAATTTTATTTTTTTTCTTTATTTTATTGTTAAATTTGTATAGATGTTAGGTTATATATATGATTTTTTTCTTTATTTTACGTTTAGAAACATTTTATTATCATTTTGAAAATGAAATGAATTTGAAAAATATGAAATTTTTGGTATAAATAAAATAAAATCAACTGGTTTGTGGAATATATATTGTCAATATTTGCAGGTTTGAAAAATTTGGGTAGTCTCTAGTATAAGGGAGGTGTTGTCGATTTTTTTAAAATAATCAAATTTGATTATGTAATTATTTGTCCAATTTGTTTAGATGCGTAGAATGAAATCAACAGCATGTCGTTAGCATATGGTTGCAGCTAGTTCTTCTAGCAGCGATGATGACTTGTCCTTAGGTGCCGATCAAGAAGAGGCACCTGCGCCAACTCACGATGTTGTCTTCACATCGGGGTCAATTCACCTGTAAGTACGAGGCACATCGGAATGACGATCTTTCAATGTATGTTTGTTTTAGTTTTTTTATTTTTTACTTATAACATAATTTGTGAACAACTAATTAATATTTCATTATTTATTTTTATTTTTAGGTTCACAAACATCGAGGACGCCCGAGTAATAACATCGGCGTTTAAATCGTCGATAGAGATTCCATTATTTCCATGGAGTCAGGTTTCCAGACATCCTGATTGGCGGCCCATAGTGTCTCAATTGTTGGGAGCTCCCAATCAGTATCGAGCACCCAGTCTGAGGAGTACGTGGCTTTGAAACAACAATATCAGCAACTCTCTACGGATTATAAACATCTCCGCCAGATAATCATGGAAATTAAATCACAGATGGCTAGTACGTGTGCGCCCTTTTTTTGGGCGTATGGTCCCTGGAATGACCAGTCTCTTCCGGCTCCGCCATTGTTCTAGTTCAATACCTTTTTGGAAACACTCTAAAATTGTATTAAATATTTTGATGAATATTATTTAATTTTATTTTTAATATTTATACAATTTTATTTGCTTAATTGGTATTTTTACTATTATTCTCTGCAATTTTATATTATTTATTCTACACAATTTTAATTTTTTAAAATATCACCGACGGATTTCCGGATGGCATTATGTCGTTGGTATTTCACAGAGAGTTGCAAAATATTTACTGCATATTCCATAATCACCGACATCTTTATTGCATCGGTAATTTTACCGATGGAACTACTGGCGGAATTAATCCATCGGTATATTTCCAACATGAATTTTTTTTTTGGCGCGCATTTTGTGTCGTCGGTATATTGCATCAGATTTTTTTTACCAACAGAATTATTGATGAACGTTATGCCGACAGACGTATTCCGCTGGTGATTTAGTCGGTAAAAGTTTTACCGATGAACTTGCAATCTTACACCGACGGATAATGGTCGTCGGTAAAACTGTTAAATGTTGTAGTGTCAATGATCGCTAAGTATTTAGCCCCTTCATGTGTTAAATTGCTAGTAATCATAGGTTAACATGTTGGCATAAGATCTTTGTTGTTGAACCTACTTTCCAAAGTTTCAATGAAATAATGAGTTTGTCCTTCAATTGTATTTACGACTAGCAATATTCATTTTCCTTAGAGAGTTTCCCTATAAGAACTTACAAATACACCTTTGCAGTCTTGCATAATCTAATAGACTCAATTCATTTCTTTTACCAAAATCTTTTCTACTAAAATGAATTTTGAAAATTTGAACTTGCTTTTGGTTTCAAAAATAATTTGATGTTTATTTAAAAACAACATGAATCAAACAACTCCTCCATCAGGATGACCAAACTCTAAATCAGAGAATATGAATAGAAAAAAATAAATTGTTACCCTCACACCATGACTCTTGAGCCAAGTTTTTTAAATGTATGAATAAAAATACTTAGTGAATTCGATGTTCATGGACTTATAAAATGCATCTCTTTGCAAAGTCCAAACCAGCACACTAGACAAAATCAAAGTTTATTGATCTTAATTGCTTGTGCTTTAAATGAGAAAAGACCATCTTTGTTATCCCTTTCACGTTCTAAAATGAATATATCCCTTGTGAACATGTTTTGAGCCTGAATAAAGTTTCTTTCATGAAAAATCCCGACTAGGATCACACACCATACTGGGGGGCAAGTGAAATTTCAATGATAAAGAATGATGAAAAAGTCGTGAGAAAGCCAAAAGGAAAAGGAGCCCAAGAAACTCAAATGCTAGGGGGCATGCCCAAATCACAAGAAAAAGTGAAATCTAAAACAAAGTGAGTATGCCCTGGCCAAAACAAAGAAGAATGACAAAATAAAAGATAAAAGACACAACGAGTCGAGCTGTTGATAGTGATTCTCAGTCTTTAAAACCTTGAAACACTCTTTGAGTCTTATGAATCATTTTCTTTCATATAAAAAAAACCACATCCTACGTTACGTACCTTTAAAAGTCCTTTCTAATCAAGTAAGCAAGCGACTTGGAACAATAAACTATGCTCTCAAATGCAAAGAGTACATTTTCATGAGAGTCATGACATCAAGAACAAACTACCTATTATTATTCACACTGATAAAATGAGTGTTCAAAAGAGACAATTTTTTCTCAAACAAAACCTCAAGCTTTTTCTCGAGCCTTTTGCCTTGGAATCCATAAAAGCAGAAGGTCACCTCATATTGTACCTCCACCAATGACAATATTACCAGCATAAGAACTAATCATCTTCTTTCCAAAAGAAATAACCAGGGGGTTACAAGATTTCAAAAGCAAATTGTTTTAAATTCACATCAAAATAATTTTTGTTCTAAAAAAAGCAAGATCAAGATTTCAAGATTCATTCTAGACAAAGATTCCTTCACCAAAACCAAAAAGGAGAAAGGAAAAAGGGTTACTCAAAACCATTATTTGTCTGAGTCGCTGACAAAGCACACTTAGGGGGCAATGACCCGTACAAGGGGTAATATTGTGTTAAGAAGGGGATTTGATCTTTTCAAGTGATATAAAAAAAAGAAAAAAAAGGAACATTTCCTACAACGAGACAAGGGGGCATTCTTGCTTACAAAAAGCATTTTGATCTTTTCAACAAGTGACACCGAATGTTGTTGACATTGAGAAAAGGAATTAATGAATGATCGTGTCAAATTGATTAACAAGACAGAGAATTTCTAGCAAGTAAATGGGTCACGATGGGCACCATAAAGGCTGAGCTGTGTAAAATTGCAAATATTTTGGAAAAGACTTACATGAGCCAACTAGAGTGGACAAGAAGCCGAGTGAAAAAAGGACTCAAATCAAAAGTAACAAGACTTCATAGAGTGAGAAGAAATGGGGACCTATATTTCCAAGCAGGTAAAGGTGCATGCATATCATTTAACTCTAAAAATTAAACAATGTGTTTTGCAAAAGAAATCCCTAACGGGATCCATCAAAAGGAAGGCAACCTCAAAAAGGCCAAAATTGAAAATGCTTTTGAAAATTTTTCACTTTTGAGAAATTTTTGACCTGGGCAGGCGGCCCACGAGAATTAGGCCATCGAAAAAATCTTTGTATTTTTTCCTATATGCAGGTCACCCATTACAATGAGACCCCTTCTAAAAAATCCTGTATTTTTCCACCTGGCTAGGTCACCCATTACAATAAGACCATCTCTGAAAAATCTTTATATTTTTCAAAAAAAAAGAAAAAAAAAAAGAAATCTCCCTCTGTATTTTTTTTTATCTTTGGGCAGGTCTCCTGAAACAATTTGACCACTTGCGAGTTTCCTCGCATTTTATCATCGGGCAGGTCGCCTAGAACAATTTGACCACAGGCAGGTCGCCTGGAACATTTAGACCATGGGCAGGTCATCTGGAACAAATAGACCACTAGTGAGATTTCTCGCATTTTATCATCGGGCAGGTCGCCTGGAACAATTTGACCACTCGCAAAATCCTTTTCGCGTTTCTTCTTCCTATCGGGCAGGTCGCCTGGAACAATTAAACCACTCACATTTTATCATCAGGTAGGTCACTTGGAACAATTAAATCAATCACGAAATTCTTTTCGCATTCTTCTTCTTATCGGACAGGTTGTCTGGAACAATTAGATCACTTGCGAAATTCTTCGCATTTATTTTTTTTACTATCAGGCAGGTCACCTGGAACAATTAGACCATTTAAAAAAAATAAAAAATTGATTTTTCATCAACAAGGGAAGTCGCATTTCAAATGACTAATTTTTCGATTTCAACATCTCTCAATGAAGGTTGTTTGTCAATCTAGTGTTTTTGAAGTTTTTCAAGACTCCATAAAAAAAAACTTCTTTTTTTATGTCTACTTTTCTTTATAAATTTACTACACAAAGCCAAAAGAAAACAAAATTTTTGAATGTCCTTGCATCGTAAATATTATAAAGAGGGGGCAACTGTCATAACCCAATTTTTTACTCTTTTATTCTTTTTATTTTTATTTTACTATATTTTCTAAAAAATACTAATGAAAAAAATGAAAAAATAATGATGAAAAACAAATAAAAATGAAATGAATGAAGAATAAATTAAAATTTGGGCTAAGGCAATATAATTGGAAGTTTGGAGACTTAATTAAACTTTGGATTAGTTTAATTAACTAGATCAAGGGCTTAATTGAAGAATTGATAAGTTTATGGACTTAATTGAACTTGAAATTAGTTTAATTAATGAAATCATGAGCTTAATTGAAGAAATACCAAAGTTTAGAGCAATTAAGGACTGGATTGAATAATTCAGAAAAAGAAGGATTGTGTTGTAAGTGGTGCTAAAATCCAGGGGTCCAATTACAATTTATCCAAGGGCTTGATTACAAAATTACGAAACCTCAATGACCAAATAAAAAATAACCATTTGAATTGGGAAAACAGAGTCGTTTCAGAAAAATATTCGTTACATTCTTCCTCAAAACTGTTTCAGTAGTTAAGGCAGTGGAGACGTTTCAGCAGTAAAGGCACTAAATTATTTCAGTTATAGGACACATATCACGGCTATTATCCCTCCTACATGGCATTACCAAATCGGCCGTTACACCGCATTCTCTAGCCTTATAAAAAGCCAGAGAAAGGCCACGAACGAGGGGGGAACAAGAAAAAAAAAAGAAGAAACAGAGAACAGAGAGAAACGGAAGGTGAGACCAAACCGTGGTATTCCTGCAACAACTCTAGAGCCATCTTTAACAGCAACAGAGCATTCCAAGAGACCACACAGGACGCAGACAGACATAAGGGGGAGCATACAAAAGAGCAGAAGAGAAACCAGGAGGACAAAAATAGAAGATACAGGAAGAAGAGAGAAAAAAAAACAGAGAAAATAAGAAAAAAGAAAAAGCAGATAAACAGAGAGGGAGGGAGAGAATCCTGAGAGCAAAAGAAAGCAAGAGATAAAACAGAAGAAGGAAGAGGACGTCGCCCGGCCAGGTCGTCCCCAACGTCTTTATCTTCGATCTTCAAGCTACAAGTCAGTAGCATTCTTCTTCCCTCGCTTTTCCTTTTTAATTACATTAGCATTATTGCTAGTATGCATGAGTAATTCATGTATGCTAAGCAACAGTGCCCGAGCTGGTCACTAGTTCAGCCAGTGACTATGCCAGGCCTGTTGAGTCTCGCCCTGCCCGTATGGTTGGACTAGACCTGGCCTTAAAAAACATAAAACTAAAAATTATGTATGCATTGATTTAAATTTATTTTATTGGTTTATTCATTGACGTCAGAGCCAGGAATACCATATGTTTTTTTTACTGCATAATATTTACCAACACCAGAGTTGGAAGTATCCGTAGTTGAATATTCACTACACCAGAGTGAGGAATATCGCAAGCAGACCATCATAGCATAAACCAACAAACTCTTAGCAATTTAAGACAAAACTAGCAATGCATCCTACCTCAGGTAGGACACTTAAGGGGTGATAATATCTTTCTTTTTGCGTAACCAGTCCTGTACCATAAAATCTCTGCTGACCAGTTAGGGTTCCTGGTGACCATAATACTAAGTGACGACTCCTTAAACAAGACCTTTTCCCACCAAAGAATCCAGAAATCTGTTCTTTTCATTTTATTTTTTTAAGGCCGCCGCTATGTCGGGTGTGACAATGATCTAGTACATTTTTTTCATTACACTAACAATTTGCTTTTAATTCATCTATCATCAATTTCTATAATTTTTCACTTGTCAACGCACCAATCTTGTCCAATAATAACTGATTTTATTGGTCGTCCTTTCTCAAGGCACTAGTTCCATTCCAGAATACAAGTCCAACTAACAGCCCATTCACAGGGCACCAGTTTCAAACCAGGACACTGGTCCAACCATCAGCCTATTCACAGGGCACCAGCCCTATACCAGGAAGCTGGTCTAATCATCAGCCCATTCATCGGTGGCCAGTCCTAACTAGGAACTGATTCAACCATCATTTAAACACTACATATAAATACTAAAATTTGAATTGCATCTTATTAGGAGCTAAGATAAAGAATTAAAAGAGACTTTAAATTAGAGATTTAAGTGTTAGACACCTACCTGAAATTTGTGCTCTGCTAGTCGTCCCCTGCTCTTGTTTATTTCTCACAATCTCACATGTACCAATAGTTACAGTAATTTAAATTTTGAGTCTTAACCACACATACACACATATACGTACTATTTTCATTGCCTTTATAATTCAACATTTTGTAATAAAAAACAATTTCAAATAAAAGTTACCAATTTACAAGTTTTAGGTGACTCAACATAATAGATTCCAAACACTATTTAGTAGTTTGAGTATAACCGGAGCTATAGAACTCGATTTTATGTGTGGTTTAATTCTTTAGAACGCTAAAACATGGGTCTACAACTTTTGTGAAGATTAATATACCCAATTGTTCCATATACATGCCTACATTCACAAATTTCACAAACCCAAAAATTTGTCCTGCTGATTCCTGGTTTTGATGTATCTTCGGTTTTGCTTCTATATTTAGTGTTTTATCACTCCAAATTAAGCGAGGTCAATTTCATTTCAAAGGTAACATATATGTCTACATCTTTCATGAAGGAAATTATCTCAAATTCTGTCATTTTAGGGTTCAAATCTTAGTAGAGATATTGAGAGACAACCTGTCCAGTTTTGATTTCTAAGTTCGACAAGTATAAATTTGTTTCCATGCATTTTTTCATCATTTCCAGCCACTATAAACACAAAATGCCTCTACCTATTATTATTTAACAAAATTCTTAAACCTATACTAAGGTATTCTAAAATCTCAATTATTTAGAGAAAACACAAACAAATTTAAGTAACTTAATAAGAGCTTGTTACCTTCTATTACAAGGAAAATGAGTCAAGAGATTGAGAACAATCACTTTTCTTCTTCCCCTTCCTTCCTTCTTCTAACCCTTCCCTTTTCACTAATAAATTCTCTAGGTTTTCTCAAAGTTTTCTTCCTAAACCTTACTTGAAGCACTCTTAGCTCACTTACTCTCACTTTTCTTTGGATTCAAAGGATGAATTTACAAGGTTTCCTCTCAATTTTTTTCTCTCCTCTTTCTTCCTCTCCTTGGCCATCCATTATTTTAGGAATTTCTAGAGATTTTTTCTTATTTATAATTATGTTCTTTCCTTATTTGCATCTTACCTCCTCATACTTACTTCTATTTTCACATTGACCCCACCATTCCTTTTATTAATACATTGACCCCATTACTTCTTTTTCTCTTACTAACTCCTCACTCCTTTATTATTGTTTTCAATTTCACCCCTCTCATTAAATAACTTCTCTTTTATTCCAATTAATTTGTTCAATTTAATCATTTCTCCACATCCATTGTATTTAATTTTATTTTACTAAATCAAGATGAGATTATTTTATCTGAGGGTTTACAAGAATTGGGTTCGAGGCCCATACATGTAATGTCTCCATATTCTCAAGGTGAATACCACAGTGGCTAACTCTAGGATGTGCACCAGATAATTCTCTTCATGAGACTTTAACTGTCTTGATGCATAGGCAATCACCTTCTCATGTTGCATTAAGACGCACCCTAACCATTTCCTTGAGGCATCATTGTAAACCACAAAACCTTTGGTTCCTAAGGGAAGTGTCAACACTAGGGCGGTGGTGAGCCTCCTTCTCTTTAACTTTTTGAAGTTGTCTTCACATTCTTTCGACCACATCCACTTTTTATCCTCCCTAGTTAACTATGTTAAGGGGACTACAATCAAGGAAAACTCTTCAATGAATCTTCTATAGTATCCTGCAAGTCTTAGGAAACTACGTATTTCAATTACTAAAGTCAGTCTCTCCCACTTCAAGACTACTTCGACCTTCTAGAGGTTTACAAAGACACCTTCAGCAGAAATGACATGTCCTAGAAACATTACTCTTTCCAACCATAACTCACACTTGTTTAGTTTAGCATATAATTGGTGGTTTCTAAGACTCTGTAGTACTTGTCTTAAATGTCTCTCATGTTCCTCAAAGGAATTTCAGTAGACCAAGACATCATCAATAAACACCACCACGTACTTATCCAGGTATGATTGGAAAATCTGGTTCATCAAATCCATGAAAAGGGTCGGAGCATTAGTCAACCCAAACGATAACACCAAAAACTCGTAGTGCTTGTAACGAGTTAGAAATGTGGTCTTTGGTATATCTGATTCCTTAATCTTCACTTGATAGTATCTTGACCTCAAATCTATCTTTGAGAATACTCTAGTTCCTTTTAGTTTGCCAAATAGGTCATCTATCCACGGCAATGGGTACTTACTTTTCATTGTTATCTTGTTTAACTAACAGTGGTCAATACAAAGTCTGTGAATTACTAGGCCATATAAACCCCTTGTCTAGCAATTCATGTACTTGAGTCTTTAACTCGTTCAATTCTGCCGGAGCCATTCGATATGGAGGTTAGGCTATGGGCGATACCTCTAGGAAGATGTTTGTAGACACTTCTACTTCTCGTTCTGAGGGTAGTCCTGACAGTTCTTCGGGAAACATGTCTGGAAATTCCTTTACTACAGGAATAGAGTTTCTCTATCAGAGTTAAAGATGTATGTGAGGTATCCCATACATCCTTTTCTCAGCAATTTCCTGGCAGTTACAACTGATACTAGGTTGATTGGGTTGATAACCCTTTCTCCTTCGAAGACCATCCTCCTACCCTCAGGTATTTGGAACATAACAGTTTTAGTATAGTAGTCTATCAAGGCCTTGTACTTACTCAGGCAATCCATGCCTAGGTTTATATCAAAATCATGTAATTCTAAGGGTATTAGGTCTACTTCTGCTTCATACCTAGCTAGACTAACCCCTGCCCCCACGTACATACTATTTGTTTCTACCCTATTTCCCATCGAAGTCCCAATTATGAACCATTTTTCTATTACTTTCACTCCCTTTCTTAATTTGATGACAATTCTCTTAGTAATAAATGAGTGGGTGGCACCCGGATCAAACAACTCATGCACATTAAAGTTATTCATTAGTAGCATACCGCCACCACATCGGATGCAACCCTAACCTCTTCATGTGTTAGGTGAAAGACTCTTCCGAGGGTTCTGTCATTCTATGTCCTTGGCCTTCCTCGGCTAGAATTTGAACCCTGAATAAGAAGATCTCACCGGCCTATTCACGGTGACTGACTGTTGGCCTTTTTTGCCGCAGATAATGGCATCCTTGCCCTAGATACTGGCATTTTCTCCATCTGTGACCCTTTCATTTACATACAAAACATCGCCACAGAGAAACAGAGTAGTCTTCAAGGTGACTTTGATCACACTTCGTACAGTGAGGTTAGTTCACATTCTTTCGCTCCCCAGTCCCTCCTGAAGAGTCTGCCCTTGAGGGAGTCTGTCCACCCATCATTCTTCTGCTTGGCTGTTGGTGGAATGGCACCATTAATGCTCCATTTTTCTTGTATAACTCAAACATTCCACTATTTCCCTTTTTCGAAAGCGGCGGTCTGCTAGTAGAATAATCCTCACCTCTCTTTTTGCATGTTCCTTGATGCCCCTGTTGACCCTCTCTAATGCAAGCTTCTAAAAGCCTATGCCGCCTCAATCAACTCCCTCACCGTTTTAAATCGTAAAGCAATCAATCCTTGCCTCAATTCCGGTCGAAACCCATCTCTCAGCTTCTCAATCATGTGCTCTTTGGTCGGGACGTAGTGTGGGGCAAACAATGAGAGATCATGGAATCTCCTTTCATTCTCCAACATTGTCATCTCACCCTGTCTCAACGCTAGGAACTCTTGCTCTTTCACTTTGAAATGGTACCTGGAATAAAATTGGTTCTCAAACTCCAATTTAAAGTCACTCCAGGTCAATGTTTTGGTTGCATGCCTCAGTTGAATGGTTTCCCACCATGTCATGGCCCAATCAGATAATAATTGAATGACATCATTTACCCGCAAGCCCACGGGTATGTTAATCTGGATCATAGTCTTCTCCACTTTTTTGATCCACCTCCCTGCTATTTTAGCATCTTGCTCCCCCATATATGGTTCGCAACCCATTTCCCTCATACTTTTGACCAACCGCACAAGTAACACCACGTTGTCTATGGTCGTGAAAATCCTTGGGGTGGCCTGTGGAACCTGTGTGGCTAGAACTGCCTAAGTTGTAAAGCTAGTCATGCTTGCCATCACTGCCTTAACTATTTGGATTAGAAGTCTCGGATCTGCGTAAGGCGAGGGCACCCCCATTGGAACAGCCAGTGGATGTGCATCTGTTCTTTCCTATTGTTTCACCCCTGCTAGGGGTACCTCTTCCGTTCAATTTGGTACCCGCTCATCCTCAGCTTCCGCGGTTCTTCCCCGCAAGGGTTCAAATCATCTCACTGAAGCATGAAAAGCATATCATCCAATGGATCCTCATCTTGCCAGTCTTAGGCGTTTCAGCCTCTACTCCTCCTTTCTATGGAGGGTGGCTCGGTTCATGTCCCTTTTCGAGTGCGCACCATCCTGAAATAGATCACAACAACAATATTATTATCAATATTCAGGATCCAAACCAAGTGCTCTGATACCAACTGTAATATCTCAATAATTCAAAGCCAAAATCAATGGTATTTTTTTTTCTTTTTTTGTAAGCCATCATATTCTCAATGCTTCTCACAGTAGTTGTAATGACTCGGCTTTTTCAAAGCCAAAATCGGTGGTAATTTTTTTTTGTAAGTCATTATATCCCCAATACTTTTCAGGTTAGCAATAGGTTCATCCATTCACATGGCACAATACTCGTATCATCGTATAATTTGACTTTTCCATATATATATAAAAGTACTCCATACACATGCCATACAACAACTTATTTACATATACCTATGATTGCATTACATCATATTAGCATAAGCATAAGTTCACATCCCTAATCTAGTAATGTTATTGTCGCAAGTTTAAACAAAAGTGTCAGATGACAATTATACGATTAATACATCTATTCATCCAAAATACATCGTAATCTAACATGTGACTACATGGTTCTTTGCAAAAGTATGGTCCCATGAGGTGGGATTTTATGCACCATGTTGATGTGATGTCCCTGTTGCAGTACAAATATTTACAAGAATTATAAACAATTAATGATAAGAAAATAAATAGTAAAAGAAAACATTATTGTGACTTTCTTTGTATCACGTAACAATCATAGTTCTTTCATATACTTGGTACATACACAACATGGTGTACACGAACACATCAATTCCCGAAACTAAACTATAACATTCAACTATGGCCATCTACTATGGATGTCATTAGTCGAAGCTAACCTTCAAACATAACCAGCCATCCATCTTAGATGCCACCAGCTGAAGCTATTCATCGAGCACACCTGACCATCCATCTTGAATGTCATTAGCTGAAGCTAATCATTAAACATAACCGGCCATCCACTTAGGATGCCATTAACCAAAGCTAATCTTCATTTCATCCCGGCCATCCACAGGATGCCATTAACCGAAGCTAATCATCATTTCATCCCGGCCATCCACAGGCTTGGTATTCATTATAACGCAATATTATATAATTTGTAATGGAATCATTTCATAATTTAATGTTATGTAAGGAGAAGGTGGAAACCACCTTCATGTTCCTCCTGTGGGGTGTCCTTATCCGGTCGAAGTTCTAATCCCGGTCACACCACCTAACACATCAATTGTCACAAATCAACACATTTGCATTTGGTAATCACATAACTCGTCACCATATATATTTCAAGAATAAACATGTTCACAATCAAGTGTTCTACATATTACGCAATCATACAATGAAATCATTACAAGCATTCAATTCAATTCTGATATGGAAGTCTGTTGCAGAAAAATCATCAGCGAAAGCTAGTTTGCTGGTGACACAAAACTCGTTAGCGAAAACTAGTTCGCTGGTGACATAGAATTCATCAGTGTACTTAGTCTACTTTTAACTCAAAAATCATTGACGAAACTTGAGTCGCTGCAGACCCAGAAATCATCAACGCATTCAATTCTACGGTTGGCGCTGAAATCGTCAGCGCACATGGCTTACTGTTGACTCAGAAATCGTTAATGAAAATTGAGTCGCTGCTGACCTAGAAATTGTCAACGTAACCCAATTCTATAACTGACGCTGAAATCATCAGCACACATAGGCTACGGCTGACTCAAAAATCATTGACAAAAATTGAGTCGCTGCCGACCTAGAAATCATCAATGTAACCCAATTCTACAGTTGACGCTGAAATCGTTAGCACACATAGGCAACGGCTGACTCAAAAATCATTAACGAAAACTAAGTCACTACTGACCTAGAAATCTTCAACGTAACTGACTCGCTGTCAATTCAGAAATCATCAATGCAATCCATGTCACTGCTGATTGAAAATCGGCAGTGACGATGGAGTTGTTTTTTGCCCTACTTTTTTCTTCGGCCAAGCATAAGGTTTATGCTAGACTTTCCCCCTACCAACATTCCTTAACCTAGTTGGACATAGGACTTCACCTAATCACATCCCATTTACCAGAAGCTATCAAACAATACTAAATCAAATCTCAACACATACATCTTCCAAAAGTTCATCTAGCTAATACTTCAAAACCGTCGCCTAGAGTTGTCACAATCATGCATTTTATGTTCTTAATCATATCATGGCAACACATTAATACGACCATAGTAGTTTCATAGTACACAAGAGTTCATTTCCGACCAAAGGCTCATTTCTATTAGGGTGTTCTTTATGGTGAATCATTTCATTGTTCCCTCATCTCTTATGGCTGACATTTCTACCCAATTCCCTTAATTACACATCCAAATCATCACATTTCTCACAAGCATACTCACAATCACAATTCACAAACACACATCCATTCTCTTGATTCACAATCACACATGTCCATTCATCATATCAACAAAACCAAAGCATTATATAGTGTAATTCCTATTTCAGCTGCAACATTCTTTTCAAGGTTTACTAACAACACAAATTTGCACTTAACATCATTTCAACACATTTTCATATAACTTCATCAATCAAATATGCAGAAATTACATCATTAACACAATTATGATTTAGTTTTTTGTTCATGTATGTTTCTAGAAGTCTAACAAGATCATCATTCATGCATTTTGTCATTTAAATTCATATACTGTCTAACCCTGTTTCTAGGTTTGTGCATTCAAAATTGTTTATCTCCCTTATTGAATGTTTTGGAATTAGGTCCCCTATTCAGCCCCATTTCCGTCCCTCTTTTTAGTCTAGTTTTTCCTTAACAGCTGGTGTAAGAATCCTAGGCCATTTACTTGGGGTTTTCTTCTTCTTTTTGGTCTCAAGAACAAGTGGAGAAGTGGTTTGGTTCATACCTTATGTTTTTAGTAGTTTTAGGAAGGGATTTAATAGTTTTTCTTCCCCTCTTCTCCCAATTTTCTTTTTCTTCCTCCTCTCTACTTTGATTTTCTTCCTTCCTTCTCTAATTGCACCAGTCGGCCTCCTACACTCCTCTTCCTTCGATGATTTCATCCATTTATATTTTTTTCTAACTCTCCTATCTTCTCCAATGTTCAAGAGAGGCACATGCAGCTGGGTTTGTGGGGTTTCTCTTTAGGAAAGAGGGAGAGGGTCTGCTGCAGTATGCTGGCTGGTTTTTGGAAAGAGGAAGGGTCACCTTCTCTTCTCTCCTGTATTTATTGTAAACACCCAACAAAAAAAAAGTTAACCCAAAAACGACTCCACTATTGATGCCGATTTCTGAATTGGCAGCAACACAGTACTTGGCTGCCGATTTCTGAATTGATAGTGGCACAGTTTTTGCTGTCGATTTTTGAATTGGCAGTGACACAGTACTTGGCTGCCGATCTCTGAATCGACAACGACACAGTACTTGGATGCCGATCTCTAAATCGACAGCGGCACAGTTTTTGCTACCGGTTTCTGAATCAACAGCGACATTGTAAGGCCAAAGTCACTGGAATTTTTATTTTTTTTAATCATCCTATTTCTAGGTGTTTTTCACCATATTATTCTTCAGGTTTATCATTGCATTCTGTTCATTAACAAGGCACAATCTATATAGGATAACGTAAATCAACATTCTCATAGAACAGATTCTTAATACACGTGCCCATAATATTATATTTCCATACTCATAGGTTTACATTACATCATATCAACATACCCATAAATTCACATTCTTGTTCTAATCTCGTTATCATCACGAGTTCATACAAGAGTATCGAACAACAAGTTACACAACTAGTACTTTCGTTATCCTGACCTCATGTAATTTCACAACACGACATCCTCATTAGATGAATGCCTTATGTGTATATTCATACACATCATATCAACTTGTTTGTTCATTCACATCCGTGTTCCAATTTCAACTTTTCATGACTAGTATTTACAAAAAGGGTCGAACGACTAATTGAGTGATTAACACGATCGTTCATGCAGAACTCATATCACCCATAACACATGAATATATAGTTCTTTTTCAAAATGTATGAGACGTGAAACGGATTTCCTCATGTGCCATATTGGTATGATGTCCCTGTTATAGCACAAGATAATTTCCAGCATTATAGGCAATTTAAAAGAAACATAGTAAAGAATATTAACGTTACATTTCATTCATGAATCAAAAGAGCATAATTCTTTCATTTCTCCTTACTTATGTAAATACCACCATTAATAATTCGTCAATTACCGAGGCTAATTACAATACTCAAACCCGGTCATTCATCTCCAATATTGTTAGCCAAACTAACGTTATTCTTTGCTAAAGCACAACAATCATAGTTCTTTCATATACTTGGTATGTACAAAACATAGTTTACATGAATGCATCAATTCTTAAAACTAACTCATAACTCTCAAATTTAGCTATCCTCTTAGGCTGCTATTAGCCAAATTCAATCATTTATTCATCATGTTCATCCATTTAGGATGCTATTAGCCGAAGCTAGTTGTTTATTCATCCTGGTCATCCAGTTAGGGTGTCATGAACCGAGGCTACTCATTTATTCATCTTGGTCATCCATTTTGGATGCCATTTTCCATAGTTAAACATTTGTTCACCCCAAACATCCACTTTGGACACCCTTAGTTGTAGCTAATCATTTGTTCATCTCGTTCATCCATTTAGGATGTTATTAGCAGAAAGCTAGTCATTTATACATCCTAGTCATCCACTTAGAATGCCATTAGCCGAAGCTAATCAATCATCTATCCCTATTAGCCGAAGCTAATCAATCATCTATCCCGGCCATCCATTCGGATGCCATTAGCGAAGCTAATCAATCACTTGTCCCGGTCATCCATTTGGATGCCATTAGCCCAAGCTAATCATTTGTTCATCCTGATCATCCGCTTAGGATGTAATTAGCTGAAGCTAATCATCAACCAATCAAATATTCCATAGGCGTCTTATGAAATCACTATAACATGGTAATATCCCTTGAATTGCTCATTCAAATGGTTCATAACAATTTGACAGTCACTGCAACATAATGGCAGGCCTTTCGTGGTACTCGTATAGGCGTTCCGAAATAGTTTAACAATTCAGTAAACACAATAATAGATCATTTGTAATACACAAACAAACATTCCATAATAGTTTAACATTCAGTAACACAACAGTACATCCTTCGTATTACTCATCCAACCATTCATGACACTCAATGTTCAATACAATACAATAATAGATCCCTCATAATACTCGTACAACCATTCATGTTCATTAACATTTAGTATAATACAATGGTAGATCTTTCGTAATACTCATACAACCATTCATCACAATTACATTCAATATAATAAAATGGTAGATCCTTCGTAATACTCATACAACCATTTATCACGATTACACTCAATAAAATACAATCGTAGATCCTTCATAATTACTCATACAACCAATTGTCACAATTACATTTAATAAAATACAACAGAAAATCCTTTGTAATACTCATACTACCGTTTGTCACAATTAAATTCAATAAAATACAGCAGAAAATCCTTCGTAATACTCATACTACCATTTGTCACAATTACATTCAATAAAATACAACAGAAAATCCTTCATAATACTCATACTACCTTTATCAGTAGCCCAAATTCATAATAGCCCAATCAACATCTCATAGTCGGTTTAATATTCATCGCAACACAATAATATATCCACCTCAAACAAGTCATTTCAGAACATTAACATTTTTTTCATTGTTTCAACATTCAACCAGAACTCGATCGACATTTCCTAGTTAATTCGATAATCATCAAGAACTCAATCACACACTTCATCATCATTTCATCATTCAACAAGGATTTAATAAAATATCATCATAAGTAAATCATTTCAAAACATAAACATCATACGAGAAAAAGGTGGAAACCACCTACTGCTCCACTTGTGGGTTGTCCTTGTCTTGGCGCTGGTCCGATCCCGGCCACACCGCCTAAGACATCAATGGCCACAAATCAATACATTTGCATCTTTAAATCACATTCATCACCATACTTATTTTAAGAGTCCATATGTTCACATTCAAGTGTTCCACATTTTACACCATCATACAATGAAATTATTACAAGCATTTAAGTCATTTTTGCCCGGGGGTCTATTGTAGAAAATCGGTAGCGAAACTGATTTGCTGCTGGCCACACAATTCAGCAGCGAAAACTGGTTCGCTGCAAGCTGTACAGTTCGGCATCGAAAACTGGTTCGCTGCCGGCCGTATAATTTGGCAGCGAAAATTGTTTCGCTGCAGGCACCACAATTTCAACAGCAAATGCTACTTCGCTGCAGCCAACACGCTTTTGGCAACGAATGCTAATTCGCTGCAAGAAACTCAATTTCGGCAGCGAATCACACTTCCGTTGCAAACAACACAACTTCGGCAGCGAACGCAGATTCGCTGCAGACAACATAACTTCGACAGCAAAACCTGATTCGCTGCGAAATACATTATTCGGCAGCGAGCACCTGATTCCCTGAGGACAACATAATTCGGCAGCGAACACCTGATTCGCCGTGAAATACACAATTCAGCAGCGAACACCTACTTCGTTGGGGACAACACAATTTCGGCAGCGAACACCTGATTCGCTTCGGACAACACAATTCGACAGCGAACACCTGATTCGTTGCGGACAACACCAATTCGGCACCGAACACCTCATTCGTTGCGGACAACACAATTTCGGCAGCAAACACCTGATTCGCTACGGACAACATAATTCAGCAGCGAACACCTGCTTCGCTGCGGACAACACCAATTCGGCAGCGAACACCTGCTTCGCTACGGACAACACAATTCGGCAGCGAAAACCTGATTCGCTATGAAATACACAATTCGGTAGCAAACACCTGATTCGCTACAGACAACACCATTTCGGTAGCGAAAGCTAATTCGCCGCGGACGACATAATTCGACATCGAACACTGATTCACCACAGACACCAGAATTCGACAGCGAAAACTAATTCGTTGTAGATAAAACAATTCAGCAGCGAGACTGACTCGCTGCTGACACAGAAATTGTTGACGAGAACTGAGTCGCTGCTGACTCAGAAATCATCAACACAACCCCTATCGCTGCCGATTCACAAATCGGCAGCAGTGACGGAATCATTTCTGATTCGACTTCTTCCCTTTGGCCAAGCGTAAAGCTTATGCTAGGCTTTTCCTCACTGAAACTTGTACACATAACGACAATAGTCATATTCCAATTCGTATCACAAAAGCATGAACAATGCACCATCAAATCTTAACATGCATATTTGATTTAGGTTATTCTAACTACTAGCTCAAGTTATACAAATCCATTCATCACACAACAAAATCAATGCATTGTCATGGGGCAATTTTTGTTTCAGCTGCAGCATGTTTCTTCAAGATTTATTATCAACATATTTTCATATAACTACATCAACCAAACATGCTGAATCACACCATTAACACAAGTATAATTCTGTTTCGTTTTTGCATGATCTAACATCTCTTATAAGGTTGTCATCTATGCATTTTATTCTTTTAATCCCTATTCTGTTCAACCCTCACCATGGCTGGCCAACTTTTCAAGTTTGTGTATTCAAATTTGCAATATTTATTTTGTTAAATATTCTAGAATTAGCTCCCCCATTCAGCCCCGTTTTTTGTCCCTCCTTTTAGTTTAGTTCTTTCCATAACAGTTGGAGTAAAGTTCCTAGGCCATGTATCCATCTTCCTTTTGATTTAAAGGCCTTAAGAACAGGTGGAGAAGGACATGGTTCATACCTCACAGATTTAGTATTTTTGGGACGGGTTTGACAACATTTCTCCCCTTCTGCTCCCGATTTGCTTCTTCCTCTTCCTCTCTTTCGATTTTCTCCTCCTCCTGTCAGTTTCCCACCTATTTTAGGCCTTTACTCCTTTCATGTTTGCAGTTGTCCAGACTCCTGTCAAGCTCTCCCTTCTCTCTCTCAAGCCTGAGGCACATGCAACAGAGTTGTTGAGCTCTCTTTGGGAAAGAGGAAAGAACAAGAGCATGCAACTCATTTTGGGAAGGGCGAAGGGGGCAAGAACATGCAGCTCATTTTGGGAAGAGTGGGAAGCCACCCTTTCTCTCTCCTTGTATTTATAGCCCCTAAAGTGTGTTGGGGTGTTTGAGACCAAGGTTGTCCTTACCCCCCCCCCCGTTTTAGGTTATCTTGGGCTAGTTTCTATTCCCATTCTCCCCTAGGATAGGCTGGTCCATTTCTAATTTTTGTTAGATCTTACACTATCGCTGCCGATTCATAAATCAACACTAAAAACTGTGTCACTGCCAATTTAGAAATCGGCAGCAAAATTGCACCTCTGCCGATTCAAAAATCAGTAGCCCATTGTGTCGATGCCGATTCAGACATCGACAGCCAAAAACTATGTCGCTGGTGATTAAAAAATTAGCATCCAAAAACTCTTTCGCTGCCGATTTAGAAATCAGCAGCCGACTGTGCCGCTGCCGATTCAGAAATCGGCAACCAAAAATTGTGTCACTGCCGATTCAGAAATTGGCAACCAAAAACTGTGTCGCTGCCGATTTAGAAATCAGCAACTAAACTACGTCGCTGCCGATTCAGAAATCAGCAGCCAAAACTTTTCCGCTGTTGATTCAGAAATCAGCAGTCGACTTGTAGCTGCCGATTCAGAAATTGGCAGCCAGAAACTATGTCGCTGCCGATTCAGAAATCGACAGCGATGGTGGAGTCATTTCAGCTTTTCTTTTCTTTTTGGGTGTTTACAGAGAGGAGGCCACCGAAACTTGCATTGAATTTGTTAAATTCATGAGGTATGAACCATACCACTCCTCCACTTGGTCTTGGGGCCTTGGGATTGAAAAAGAAGAGGAAAATCCTAGGTAAATAGCCTAAGATTCTCACACCAGCTGTTAAGAAAAACTAGACAAGGATGAGGGATGAAAATGGGGTTGAATGGGGAACCTAATTCCAGAACAATTAACAAAGGAAATGAACAATTTTGAATGCAAAAAACTTAGAGAGGTGGTCGGCTATGGTGAGGGCTGGACAGAACATGAATTAAAGGGATAAAATGCAAAGATGATGATCTTGTTAGAGTTGCTTAATTATATGAAACGAAAACAGAATTATAAATGTGTTAATGTCATGAATTCTACATATGTGGCTAAAGAACTTGTATGAAAATGTGTTGGTGGATATTAAGAGCAAATATTGTGTGTTTGTAACCTTGAAAGCATGTTACATCTAAGACAGGAATCTAATGACAAACTATGTGCTGTAATTGAATTTGCATGTGTGTGTTCATGCTAAAATCATGTGACTTTGCTGAAAACTAATGATTAAATTGTGTTGTTTGCAACGAATTAGTGTTCGCTACCGAAAATTGCATTGTCTACAGCGAATTTGTGTTTGCTACTGAAATTGCGTTGTCTGCAGTGAACTATTGCTCACTGCTGGAATTGTGTTGTGTGTAGCGAATCAACGTTCGTTGCTGGAATTGTGTTGTGTGTAGTGAATCAGTATTCGCTGTCGAAAATTGTGTTGTCGGCAGCGAATTAGTGTTTGCTGCTGAAATTGTGTTGTCCGCAGTGAGTCAGTTTTTACTGCTGAATTGAGGTGTCCGCAGCAAATATGTTTTCGCTGCCGAATTGCATTGTCTGTAGCGAATCAGTTTTCGCAGCCGAATTGCAGTGAGTCAGCTTTCACTATCAAATCGTGTTGTCTAAAGCGAATCAATTTTGTTGCTGAATCAGGGTGACACCAGCGATTCAATCGCTGATGATTCTACGTTTAGCAAATCTGCGTCACCAGCGAACTACTTTTCGCTAAAAAATTTTATATCAGATTTACTTCTCTGGATTAGCCCCAATGATGAAAACGAGTGTTTTGTGTGATTGTAGTACGTAGAACACTGGAATATGAATTCGTGTATGCTTGAGACATGAGTAGTGATGAGTTGTGTGATTACTAAATATAAATGTACTAATTTGTGGCCATAGATGTTTGAGGTGGTGCGTTTGGGATCGGACCTTCATCAGGACAAAGACACCCCACGGGTGGAACAGGTAGGTGGTTCCCACCTTTTCCTCGTATGATGTTTATGTTTTGAAATGATTTACTTATGATAATATATTATTGAATCCTTGATGAATGATGAAACGATGATGAAGTGTTTGATTGAATTCTTGAGGATTGTCGAAACAACTATGAAATGTTGATTGAGTTCTTGATGAATGTTGAAACGATGACGAATATGTAAATGTTCTGAAATGACCTATTTGAGTTGGATATATTATTGTGTTGCGATGAATATTAAACCGATTATGAAATATTGATTGGGCTGTTACAAATTTGGGCTGCTGGTGAATGCTTGTATAAGTATTACGAAGGATCTACCATTGTATTATATTGAATGTAATTGTCATGAATGGTTGTATGAGTATTATGAAGGATCTATTGTTGTATTATACTAAATGTAAATGTTATTAATGGTTGTATGAGTATTTTGAAAGATCTACCATTTTATTATACTGAATGTTAATTGTCACGAATGGTTGTATAAGTAATACGAAGGGTCTACTGTTATGTTATACTGAATGCTAAACTGTTATGGAATATTTGTTTGTGCATTACAAAGGATCAATTATAGTGTTTACTGAATGTTAAACTATTACAGAACATCTGTATCAGTATTACGAAGGGTCTCCTATTATGTTATAGTGAATGTCAAATTGTTATGAATTGTTTAAATGAGCATTTCAAAAGATATTATCATGTTATAGTGATTTCATAAACCGCCTCTGCAACGTTTGATTGGTAAATGATTAGCTTCGACTAATGGCATCCTAAGTAGATGACCGGGATGAACAAATTATTAGCTTCGGCTAATGGCATCCTAAGTGGATGACATGGATGAACAAATGATTAGCTTTGGCTAATGGCATCCAAAGTGGATGACCGGGATGAACAAATAATTAGCTTCGGCTAATGGCATCTGAAGTGGATGACCAGGATGAACAAATAATTATTTTTGGCTAATGGGATGACCGGGATGAACAAATGATTAGCTTTAGCTAATGGCATCCTAAGTGGATGACTGAGATGAACAAATGATTAGCTTCAGCTAATGGCACCCTAAGTGGATGACCAAGATGAACAAATGATTAACTTCGGTTAATGGCATTCTAAGTGGATGACCAGGATAAGTAAACGATTGGCTTCGGCTAATGGCATTCTAAGTGGATGTCCAGGATGAGTAAACGATTGGCTTCGGCTAATGGCATCCTGAGAGGACAGCCGGATTTGAGAGTTATGAGCTAGTTTCAAGAATTGATGCGTTCATATATATGATGTTTTGTATATACAAAGTATATGAAAGAATTATGATTGTTATGCTTTAAACAGAGAATAATGTTAGTTCAGCTAACGATATTCAAGATGTATGACCGGGATTGAGTATTGTAATTAGCCTTGGTAATTGACGAATTATTATGGTGGTATTTACATAAGTAAGGAGAAATGAAAGAATTATGCTCTTTTGGTCCATGAATGAAATGTAACATTAATATTGCTTTATTATGTTTTTAAATTGCCTATAACGTTTGAGATTACCTTGTGTTGTAACAGGGACATCATACCAACACGGTGCGTAAGGAAATCCATTTCATGGCTCACTCATTTTGAAAAGAACTATATATTCACATGTTATAGGTGATATGAGTTCTGTATGACCAGATGTGTTAATCTTTCAATTAGTCATCCGACCCCTTTTGTAAAGACTTTTAATGAAAAATTGAAATGGAACACAAATGTGAATGTGCGAATGATGTGTATGAATATACGTATGTGGTATTCTTCTTATGAGGGTGTCATGTTGTGAAATTACATGAGGTCAGGATAACGAAAGTACTAGTTGTGTAACTTGATGTTCGACGCTCTTGTATGAACTCGTGATGATAACGAAACTAGAACAGGAATGTGAATTTATAAGTATATCAATATGATGTAATGTAAACCTATGAGGATGAAAATATAATTTATGGGCATGTGTATTGAGAATTTGTTTTATAGGAATGTTGATTTACGTTATCCTACGTGGATTGTGCATTGTTAATTAATGGAATACAATTATAAATATGCAGAATGATATGGTGAAAAAATCCAAAACCGGACGATTCAAAACGAAAAACAATTCCATCAATTTTAGCCTTGAGAAAAGTCGGGTCGTTACATTTATACCCCTCTTAAATTAGAGGGGGTGTTTGGGTGCTGGTTATCTTTGGTTCCTATCCTCTTATTGGGTTATCTTGGGGCTGGTTATATCCTCTATAATCCCCCTCTAGGATAGGCCGATTCCTCCTCAACCATTTTCCTTAAAACTGATCAGCCTGTTTTCTCCATTTTCTTCTTAGCATAGGCCGGCCTAAAGTTATATTTTTTTTTCAAAATATAAGTATTTATTGAAGATCAAAAGTAAACAAAGCTAAATATCAGCAAGTTTATGTACAAGATGATACATCCGAAAATTAAAAACACTTTGGAACATGCTCCCAAAACATAAACTAGCAAAACCAAGGCTAGGAAAAAAGCATCAGAGGTTATCCCAGAAAACCAATCGAAAATTAGATGTCTAAGATAACCCTTTTACTAGAGACCAAAAAGCCACACAAGGCACTAGATAAGGATTTGATAATTACATTAACAACAAATAAAGTAACAACTAATTTAGCCATAACAAGCAGCACGAGCGGCCGGGCAATGAAATTAACAAGAACAGCAGCTAGGTTAGGCAGCAACCAACCAATGCATAATAACCCCACCGGTATAGAATAGCTCCATAACCTAATAAGGCAACACTAAAGGTAGCAAGAGAAACAATTCCCAGCCAAGAAGAATTCTTGAACTAGAGAGAAACAATAACAAAACCCAAAAGCTTATGACATCTTGATCAACAATAGTCATAGCACACCGTTAAGGCCAGGAGTAGATTCAAAGCCAGTAGCAGTATCTAGCAGAAACCCAACAACAAACGATGACCTTAGCAATCTCCAGAAACCAAAAAAATCCACTAGCAAAACACGACCAAAACTGGCAAGCCTTAAGTAAATGGACATGCAACAACACCAAACAAAACCTTAACTATTATATCAAGTCTACCCTCAACTACCATTATAGAGGTTAGCATATTGTTGCTCAGGAGAGGGGGGGCTTGAAAGCAGCCAAAGAGGAAGCAGAGAAACTTGCACGATCAGCCCGCAAACAACCACAGGAAACAAGAAAACAGAAGGAGAAGATAACATCCAGCAAACACACCATAGAGCCATCATACAAATAAATAAGGTAGTCCGCAATCAACCTTAGTAGAGTTAGGGTGGTCAAGAAACCAAGTATAAACAGTCCATCCATAGTCTTGTCTCATCAAAACATACACAAAAACCAACCAAGTAAATAAACCGCAGTACAGGCTTCGGCTAACAACATCCTGAGTAGATGGTCATAATGAAGAAATGATTAGCTTAGGTTAATGGCTTCCTGAGTGAATGGCCGGGATGAATAAATGATTAGCTTGGGCTAATGGCATCCGAATGGATGGTCGGGATGAATAAATGATTAGCTTTGGCTAATGGCATCCTCAATGGATGACTGGGACGAATAAATGATTAGCTTCGCCTAATGGAGTCCGAATGGATGGCTAAAAGGAATGAATGATTAGCTTCGGCTAATGGCATCCTATGTGGATGGTCGTGATTAATAAATGATTAGCTTCGGCTAATAGCATCCTATGTGGATGGCCGTGATTAATAAATGATTAGCTTCGGCTAATGGCATCCTCAGTGGATGTCCGGGATGAATGAATGATTAACCTCAACTAATGTGTCCTATGAGGATAACCGGAATTGAAAGTTATGCGTAGTTGCAAGAATTGATGCGTTCATATGTATTATGTTTGTATAAACCAAGCGTATAAAAGAACTATGGATGTTATGCCTTAAATAGATAGTAATGTTAATGCTACATTAAACTACTTGATTGCATATTATTAATTAGTTATAATTCTTATAAATATTTGTATTGCAGCAGGGACATCACACCAATGAGATGCCTAGAGATCTCATTACACGGGAACCCACTTTTGCAAGGAATCATGTAGTTGCATTCAAAATCACGATGTATTTTGTATGGACAAATGTACTAGACGTATAACTGATATTAGATACTTTTGTTTAAACTTGTGATGACTACTAGTAGTATAGGAATGTAAACTTATGTTTATGTATATATATATATATTATAAAGTGGACTTGTAATCATGCAGATGTAATATTATGTGATTATGTAAGAATTACTATTAATGAAATGTTGATTGATGTTGGTGTATGGATTGTACCTTAATAATGAGGGCAAACAGGTTCATTGAGTCCTGATATGATGTGTGCCAAAATTAATTCTTGTTGTTTTTAGATTGAAAAGTTGGGTTGTAACAGTTGGTATCAGAGCACTTGGTCTGGATCGTGAGGATCATTGATAATTGTGTTGTTGTGGTGAATTTCAGGATGGTGCGACAAGGAACACGAACTAAGTTGCCCTCCTTAGAAAGGAGGAGCGGGGGCCGAGGTGCCCAAAGCTAGCAAGATGAAGATCCCTTGGATGATACGACATCTCATGCTCCGGTAATACCACCCGAAACCTTGCAAGGAGGAGCCGCGATAGCAAGGGAAGGCCGGAGGCCTAACCAAACAGAGTAATTACCCCCAGCTGCAGCAGAGCAGCAAGAAAGATCAAAGGCACAACCGTCGACTATTCCAACTGGTCTACCCCCGCAGTATGTAGACGTAGGACTCCTTGTATAGTTAAAGCAGTGATGGAGGGCATGGCTGGCTCGACGACACAAACAACTCACGCCACGCAGATTCCGCAGGTAGACCCTGTGGATGGCACGACCACGGACAACGTGGTGCTACTTGTACGACTGGCCATGAGTATAAAGGAAATGGGTTGCGAACCGTAAATGGGGGAACAGGATGCAGAGGTAGCAAGGAGGTGGATCAGGAAGGTAGAGAAGACCATGATCGAAATAAGTATACTTGAGGGCTTACGGGTAAATTGTGCTACTCAATTATTATCGGATCGGGCCATAACATGGTGGGAAACAGTTCAGCTAAGACGTGTAACCGAGACACTAAATTAGAGTGACTTCAAGATAGAGTTTGAGAATCTGTTTTATTCCAGGTACCATCTCAAGGTGAAGGAACAAGAGTTCTTGGCGTTAAGACAAGGTGATATGTCAGTATTGGAGTATAAAGGAGATTCCATGATCTCTCATTGTTCGCCCCACACTATATGCTGACAGAGGAACATATGATTGAGAAGCTGAGAGATGGTTTGCGATAGGAATTGAGACAAGGATTGATCGTCTTATGGTTTAAATCCGTGAGGGAGTTGATTGAGGTTGCACTAGCTCTAGAGGCCTGTATTGGAGAAAGTCAACAAGGGCATCATGGTATAGGCAAAAAGAGAGATGGGGATTATTTTAGCGGCAGACCAGCACTTCCGAAGAAATTGAGTGTTTGAGCAGTACAGGAAAAAAAAGAGCTTGACGGTACCGCCCCACTAACAGTCAAGTGGGAGAATGGTTGGGTAGTTGCACTCGAGGGCAAACTCTTCAGCTGGGACTGGTGATCGCAAGGGTGTTGACTACCCTCCTTGTGCAAAATATGGACAAAATCACCCTAGGGATTGCTCAGTCTCCCCAAGGCGATGCTTTGTGTGTAGAGGGGAAGGTCATAGGTGGAGAAACTATCAGTATCTGGGGCAAAGGTGTCAATACTGTGGCGGAAGGGGGCATTATAAAAAGGAGTGCCTCAATAGGAACACTAGACGGGTACAGAGCTATAGGCAGCCGAGTCCAAGCCATTCGCAGTCAGTCACTGTGAATACGCTGGTGAGATCTTCTTAATCAGAAGCAGGCCCCAGTCGAGGAAGGCCGAGGAAACAAAATGATTGGACCCTAATGTGGTGGTAGGTACACTATTAATGAATAACCTTAATGTGCATGTGTTGTTTGACCCGAGTGTCACCTACTCATTCATTGCTAGGAAAAGTGTCACCAAAGTGGGAAAGGGAGTAGAAGTTATAGAAAAGGGGTTTGTAATTGGAACTCCGATGGGGAACATGGTTGAAACAAATAATGTGTATGTAGGAGTGGGGGTTAGTTTAGCTGAGTATGAAACATAAGTAAACTTGATTCCCTTGGAATTGCATGATTTTGACATAATCCTAGGCATGGATTAGCTGAGTAAATACAAAGCCCTAATAGATTGTTATGCTAAAATTGTTACATTCCAAACACCTAAGCGGATTCCCAAACCGATCGTCTTAATATAGATTGTAACAGCTCAGAAACTTTTGAGAAAGGGATGCATGGGATATCTCTCATACATCTTAAACTTAGATGGCGGCAATCCACAACTGAAGGATATTCCTGTGGTGAAGGAATTCTTACACGATCTGGAGTTGGTTGTTGTAGTATTCACTATGAGGATATGGAGACATTATTTGTATGAGTCTCGAACCCAAATCTTTACTGGTCACAAAAGTTTGAAGTATTTGATGTCGCAAAAGGAGTTGAACATACGACAAAGAAAGTGGATAGAACTTATTAAGGATTGACTGCACCATAGAATACCATCCCGGGAAGGCAAACGTGGTAGCAGATGCCCCCTCATTCATAAGAATAAAGCCGCTCTGAGGAAGCCAACAATGTGGAAGGATCGGTAATTGGCGGAATTGAAAGAGATGTGTAACAACACAGCTTTTTCAAGGCCCAAAATCGATGGAATTTATTTTTTTAATCGTTCGGTTCTGGATGTTTTTCACCATATCATTCTGCAGATTTATAATTGCATTATGTTCATTAACAAGGCACAATCCATATAGGATAACTTAAATCAATATTCTCATAAAATTGATTCTTAATACACATGCTCATAATATTATATTTTCGTACTCATAGGTTTACATTACATCATATTGACATACTCATAAATTCACATTCCTGTTCTAGTCTCATTATCATCACTTGTTCATACAAGAGAGCCAAACAACAAGTTACACAACTAGAAATTTAGTTAACCTGACCTCGTGTAATTTCACAACATGACATCCTCATAAGAAGAATACCACATACGTATATTCATACACCTCAACATGTTCGCACATTCACATTCATGTTCCATCTCAATTCTTCATTACAAGTCTTTACAAAAAGGGTCGGATGACTAATTGAACGATTAACACGTTTGTTCATACAAAACTCATATCACCATAACATGCGAATATATAGCTCTTTTCAAAATGTTAGAGCCGCGAAACGGATTTCCTTACGCACCATGTTGGTATGATGTCCCTGTTACAACACAAGATAATTTCAAGCATTATAGGCAATTTAGAAACATAATAAAGCAATATTAACGTTACATTTCATTCATGGACAAAAAGAGCATAAATTCTTCCATTTCTCCTTACTTATGTAAATACCACTATTAATAATTCATCAATTACTGAGGCTAATTACAATACTCAAACCCGATCATCCATCTCGATTACCGTTAGTCGAACTAACGTTATTCTCTATTTAAGCATAACAATCGTAGTTCTTTCATATACTTGGTATAAACAAAACATAGTATGCATGAAAGCATTAATTCTTGAAACTAACTCATAACTCTCAAATCCAACTATCCTCTTAGGATGCCATTAGCCGAAGGCAATTGTTTACTCATCCCGGTCATTCACTTAGGATGTCTTAGCCAAAGCTAATCGTTTAATTATTGTGGTCATCCATTTAGGATGTCATTAGCCAAAGCTAATCGTTTGTTCATCCTGGTCATCCACATAGGATGCCATTAGCCGAAGCTAATCATTTATTCAACTCGATCATCCACTTCTGAAGCTAATCATTTGTTCATCCCGGACATCCACTTACGATGCCATTAGCCAAAGCTAATCATTTGTTCATCCCGGTCATCCACTTCGAATGCCATTAGTCGAAGCAAATTATTTAGTCATCCTGATCATCCACTTAGGATGCCATTAGCCGAAGCTAATCATTTAGTCATCTCGGTCATCCACTTAGGATGTCATTAGCCGAAGCTAATCATTTGTTCATCCTGGTCATTCATTCCGGATGCCATTAGTCGAAGCTAATCACTTGTTCATCCTGGTCATTCACTCCGGATGCCATTAGTCGAAGCTAATCACTTGTTCATCCTGGTCATTCACTCCGGATGTCATTAGTCGAAGCTAATCACTTGTTCATCCCGGTCATCCACATAGGATGCCATTAGCCAAAGCTAATCATTTAGTCATCTCGGTCATCCACTTAGGATGTCATTAGCTAAAGCTAATCATTTTTTTATCCCGGTCATTCACTTCGGATGCCATTAGTCGAAGCTAATCACTTGTTCATCCCGGTCATCCACTTAGGATGACATTAGCTGAAGCTAATCATTTCCATTAGCTGAAGCTAATCATTTGTTCATCCTGGTTATCCACTTAGGATGTCATTAGCCAAAGCTAATCATTTATTCAACCCGATCATCCATTTATGAAGCTAATCATTTATTAATCTCGGTCATCCATTTAGGATGCCATTAGCCGAAACTAATCATTTGTTCATCCCGGTCATCCACTTTGGATGCCATTAGCCAAAGCTAATCATTTAGTCATCGCGATCATCCACTTAGGATGCCATTAGCCGAAGTTAATCATTTGTTCATCCCGATCATCCACTTCGGATGCCATTAGCCGAAGCTAATCATTTAGTCATCCCGGTCATCCACTTAGGATGCCATTAGCCGAGGCTAATCATTTAGTCATCCCGGTCATCCACTTAGGATGCCATTAGCCGAAGCTAATCATTTATTCATCTCGAGCATCCACTTAGGAAGCTAATCATTTGTTCATCACAGGCATCCACTTAGGATGCCATTAGCCTAATTTATTTTCACGGGCAACCTGCCCTTTCTGATCCATCTACCCTTTTTTTCTTTTTCTTTTCTCTCTTTTTTTTGTTTTTTTTTTTGTTTTCTTTCTTTCTCTTTTTTTATTAGGCTAAACCAAAACTAAAACCAAAATCTTTGTCTATAGCTTGGTCAACCAGAAATCCTATCTAGTGATTCCCTTTAACCAAAGCTAAAATTTATGTGGATGGTTGGGTTAACTTAAGATCCCTTCTAGTGATCTTCTTTAACCAGAACCAAAATTTGTTTGTGTAGCTCAGTCAACTTGACATCCCATCTAGCGATTCTCTTTAACTAAAGATAATGTAAACACCCAAAAAAAAAAAGAAGAGAAGTAAAGCCGAAATGACTCCACCAGCGCTACCGATTTCTAAATCAGTAGCGACACAGTTTTAGGCTGTCGATTTCTGAATCGGAAGTGACATAGTTTTTCTGCCGATTTTAGAATTGGCAGCGACAAATTTTTTGGCTATCAATTTCTGAATCAACAAAGTTTTTGGCTGCCGATTTCTGAATCGGCAGCGACATAGTTTTTGGCTGTCGATTTCTGATTCAGCAGCAGCACAGTTGACTACCGATTTCTGATTCGGCAGCAGCACAGTTGACTACCGATTTCTGAATCGGCAGCTGCAAAGTTTTTGGTTGCCGATTTCTGCATCAGCAAAGTTTTTGGTTGCTGATTTTTGAATCGGCAGCGACATAGTTTTTGGCTGTCGATTTCTGATTCGACAATGGTAAAGTTTTTGGCTGCTGATTTCTGATTCGGCAGCAGCATAGATGGCTATCAATTTCTGAATCGGCAACGACACAGTTTGGTTGTTGATTGTTGAATTAGCAGCGATGCAATTTTGCTGCCGATTTCTGAATCGGTAGTGATAGTGTAAAACCTAACAAGAATTAGAGTTGGATCGGCCTATCCTAGGGGAGAATGGGAATATAAATCAGCCCAAGATAACACGAAAGGGGGATAAGGACAACCTTGGTCTAGCACCCAAACACCCAGCACACTTTTAAGGCTATAAATACAAGGAGAGAGAAAGGGTTGCTCTTCACTCTTCCCAAAATGAGTTGCATGCTCTTGCCCCCTTCCCTCTTCCCAAAATGAGATGCATGCTCTTGTTCTTTCCTTCTTTCCAAAGAGAGCTCAACAACTCTGTTGCATGTACCCAGCTGCATGCCCTTTCTTCTCTTCCCCCTTTCCAAAGAAAAACTTGACTAAACCCTAGCTGCATGTGCCCTCCTTAAGCGTGAGAGAGAAGGGAGAGGGAGAGGGAAGGTTGAACAGCCGAAATCATGGAAAAGGAAGGATCCTAGGGCCAGCTGGAAACAACCATCAGAGGAAAAAGAGCAGAAAATCGAGACTTGAGGGAAGAGCCATACCACCAAGACCTGCTAAAAAATTGTCTAAAAACATGAGGTAAGACCATTATCCTTCTCTTGGTTGGCTGTTACCCTAGATTTCAAACAAAAAGGAAAGGGAAGAAAACTCGAAAATGGAAGGGGTGGTGTACTTACACCTTAACCCAAGGAATCTTGACTAAATGGACGGACCTATGTAGAACAAAAGATTAATGGACACATGCACAGACCCTTACTCAAGAAAAATGAACGATGTTGAATGCATGAACCTAGGGGAGGGTCGGCCATGGTGAGGGCTAGACAGAATATGAATTAGAGTGAAAAAATACATCGATGATGATCTTATGAGACTTCTAGGAACATTTTTTAATCAAAAACAGAATCATACTTATGTTGATGATGTAAATTCTGCATATTTGATTGATGAAATTATATGGAAAGGTGGTGGAATGATGTTAAGTGCAAATTGTGTTATTAATAAACCTTGAAAGCATGTTGTAGCTGAAACAGGAACCACACCATATAATACTTCGGTTTTGTTTGTTTGATGAACGAAAATATGTAATTTTGAATCTAGAGAATGAATTATGAATTGTGATTGTGATTATACTTGTGAGAAATATGATGGTTTGCATGTGTAACTAAGTTTATTGGGCAGCAATGTCCAGCCATAAGGATTGAGGGAATAATGAGAGAATTCATCGTGACGAACACCTTAAGGGAATTAAGTCCGTGACAAAAAATGAGCACTTGTGAATTATGAAATTGCTAGTAGTGGTGTTGATGTATTACCGTAATGTAAGTGAAAACATGGAATGAATGAATTTAGAAAACCTTGCTAAACGAACTTGTGTTTTCTGCAGAGAACTAGTGTTCGCTGCCACAAACTGTGTTGTCTGCAGTAAATCAGTGTTCCCTGCCGAAGTTTTGTTGTCTGCAACGAACTAGTGTTCACTGCCAAAAGTGTGTTGTCTATAGTGAATCAGCATTCGCTTCTGAAGTTGTGTTGTCAGTGGCGAACTAGTGTTCGTTGCTGAAATTATGTTGTCTGCCGCAAACTAGTGTTCGCTGCTGAAAGTGTGTTGTTCGCAGCGAATCAGCTTTCGCCGCTGAAATTGTGTTGTCTGCAGCGAACTAGTGTTTGCTACTAAAAGTGTGTTGTCTGCAACGAATTAGCTTTCGCTACTGAAATTGTGTTGTCTGCAGCAAACTCGTGTTTGCTGTCAAAAGTGCGTTGTCTGCAGCGAATCAGCGTTCGCTGCCGAAGTTCTGTTGTTTGTAGTGAAATAGTATTCGCTGCCAAAATTATGTTGTCTGCAGCGAATCAGCTTTCGCTTCCAAAATTGTGTTGTCTACACCAAACTCGTGTTCACTGTCGAAAGTTCGTTGTCTGCAATGAATCATCATTCATTGTTGAAGTTTTGTTGTCTACAGCGAAATAGTATTCGCTGCCGAAATTGAGTTTTCTACAGCGAATCAGCGTTCGCTGTCGAAAGTGTGTATTCTGCAGCGAATTTGTGATTCGCTGCCAAAATTAAGTTGTCTACAATGAATTAGCATTCGCTGCTGAAAGTGTGTTTGCTGGTTTGCTGCAATGAATTAGCATTTGTTGCCGAAAATGTGTGTTCTGCAACGAATTAGTAATCGCTCCCAAAAGTGTGTTTGCTACAATGAATTAGCATTTGTTGTTGAAAGTGTGTTCTACAGCGAATTTGTGATTCGCTGCTGAAATTGAGTTGTCTGCAGCAAATTAGCATTCGTTGGCGAAAGTGTGTTTGCTGTAAGGAATTAGCATTCGCTGCCGAAAGTGTGTTGTTTACAATGAATTTGTGATTCGCTGCCGAATTGTGTGGCCTGCTGGAAACCAGTTTTCACTGTCGAATTGTGTGGCCTGCAGTGAAACAGTTTTTGCTGCCGAATTATGTAGCTTGCAGCGAACCAGTTTTCGTTGCCAAATTATGTGGACTGCAGCGAAACAGTTTTCGCTGCTGATTTTCTACAATAGACCCCCCGGGTAGAAATGACTTAAATGCTTGTAACAATTTCATTATATGATGGTGTAAAATGTGGAACACTTGAATGTGAACATATGGACTCTTGAAATAAGTGTGGTGATGAATGTGATTTAAGGATGCAAATGTACTGATTTGTGGCCATTGATGTCTTAGGTGGTGTGGCCGGGATCGGACCATCGTCAGGACAAGGACAACCCGCAGATGGAGCAGGTAAGTGGTTCCCACCTTTTTCTCGTATGATGTGTATGTTTTTAAATGATTGACTTATGATGATATATTATTAAATCCTTGTTGAATGATGAAATGACGATGAAGTGTTTGATTGAATTCTGGATGATTGTTGAAATGACTATGAAATTTTGATTAAGTTCTTGATGAATGTTGAAACAATGACGTAAATGTTAATGTTCTGAAATGACTTGTTTGAGGTGGATATATTATCGTGTTGCGATGAATATTAAACCGACTATGAGATGTTGGTTAGGCTATTATGAATTTTAGGCTGCTGATGAATAGTTGTATGAGTATTACGAAGAATCTACTATTGTATTTTATGGAATGTAATTGTGACGAATGGTTGTATGAGTATTACGAGGGCTCTATTATTGTATTTTATTGAATGTAATTGTAATGAATTTTTGTATGAGTATTACGAGGGCTTTACTACTCTATTTTATTGAATGTAATTGTGATGAATTTTTGTATGAGTATTACGAGGGCTCTACTACTGTATTTTATTGAATGTAATTGTAACGAATTTTTTATGAGTATTACAAGGGCTTTAATGTTGTATTTTATTGAATATAATTGTGATGGATTTTTGTATGCGTATTATGAGGGATCTATTGTTGTATTGTATTAAACATTAACCGTCATGAATGGTTGGATGAAAAATATAAAGGGTCTATTATTGTGTTATACTGAATGCTAAACTGTTATGAAATGTTTGTTTGTGTATTACAAAGGACATAATATCTTGTTATAGTGATTACATAAATTGCCTCTAGAATGTTTGATGGGTTAATGATTAGCTTCGGCTAATGGCATCCTAAGTGGATGACTAGGACTGAAAAATTATTAGCTTCGGCTAATGGCATCCTAAATGGATGACTGGGACTGACAAATGATTACCTTTGGCTAATGGCATCCTAAGTGGATGATCGAGACTGATAAATGATTAGCTCCGGTTAATGGCATCCTAAGAGGATTGCTGGATTTGGGAGTTATGAGTTAGTTTCAAGAGTTAATGCGCGCATGGGTACTATGTTTCGTATATACCAAGTATATGAAAGAACTACGATTGTTATGCTTTAAACAGAGAATAACGTTAGTTTGGTTAACGGTATCCGAGATGGATGACTGGGTTTGAGTATTGTAATTAGCCTTGGTAATTGATGAATTATTAAGGGTAGTATTTACATAAGTAAGGAGAAATGAAAGAATTATGCTCTTTTGGTTGATGTGTGAAATGTAATGTTAATATTGCTTTATTATTATTTTTTTAAATTGTCTGTAATGCTTGAAATTACCTTGTGCTATAATAAGGTCATCATACCAACATGGTGCGTAAGAAAATCCATTTCACGGCTCACTCATTGAAAAGATTTATATATTCGCATGTTATGGGTGATATGAGTTCTGTATGAATAGAGGTGTAAATCGCTCAAGTAGTCATCCGACCCCTTTTGTAAAGACTTGTAATGAAAAAATAAAATGGAACACGGATGTGAATGTGTGATCATGTAGATATGATGTGTATGAATAAACGTATGTGGTATTCTTCTTATGAGGATGTCACGTTGTGAAATTACATGAGGTCAGGATAAAGAAAGTATTAGTTGTGTAAGTTGTTGTTCGGCACTCTCGTATGAACTCGTGATGATAACGACACTAGAACATGAATGTGAATTGATGAGTATGTTGAGATGATATAATGTAAACTATGAGTATGAAAATAAAATATTGAGAATATGTTTTATGGGAATATTGATTTACGTTATCCTACGTGGATTGTGCCTTGTTAATGAATGAAATGCAATTATAAATTTGCATAATGATATGGTGAAAAACATCCAGAACTGGATGATTAAAAAAATTCCATCGAATTTGGCTCTGAGAAAGTCAGGTCGTTACAGCTAAAATCTCTGTGTGTGGTTGGGTTAACTTGAGATCTCATTTGATGATCTCCTTTAACCAGAACCAAAGTCGGTGTGTAGCTCGGTCAACCTGAAATCTCATCTAGCGATTCCTTTAACCAAAGCTAAATTCTATGTTGCGGTTAGGTTAACCCAAGATCCCATCTGGTAATCTCCTTTAACTAGAACAAAAAATTATGTGTGAATTCTTGTTGGCAGGGTTTGAGCTTTCTTCTTTCTTTTAGGAATTTCCTAATGGTAGGGTTCTTACTTTTCTTCTTGATGATAAGGTTTGATCAAGTTTTTCACTTGATGATTTTTTTTTTTACAGGATTGACATTTATCCTTCCTGATTGCAAGGTTGACATATGTCCTTCTTGATGACTGGGTTGAAAACTTGGTGTTTCTTGATTGCAAGGTTAACCTGATAATTCCCGATCCTGGGTTGAAAACTAGGTGTTTCCTGATTGTAGGGTTGACCTGAAGAGTCTTTTTGATGACAGGATTGATCTTCTCATTTATTTATCTCATTTTTCTTGATGATTGGCTTTTCTTGTTCTTCCTGATGACAAGATTTGAACTTTTTTTTCTTTGAGAATTTTCTAATAGTAGGGTTCTTCTCACTTTTTCTTTTTTATTACAAGGTTTGAAAATAGAACTTTTAATGGTCGGGTTGAGAACTTGGTGTTTCCAGATTGCAAGGTTGATCTGGTAATTCTTGATCACGAGGTTTGAAAATTCAATGCTTCCTGATTGCAAGGTTAACCTGAAGACTCTTCTTGATGACAGGGTTGATCTTCTCTCCTTTTTTTTTTTTTAGATTTTCCTAATGGTAGGGTTTCATCTCATCTTCTTCTCGTTTCAGGGTCAAAACCATGATTCTTTTTTTATTATCAACCCAATGATTCTTTTTTTATCCACAATCTTACTAGACTTCATTGAGGATTTTTCCTGTAACAATTCAAAAAATATTTGATGGAATGTGTTTTAGGTTAGATGATATGCATGCATCCTTACCTAGTTTGTAATATAAGTCCCCTCTCTTTGATGTTCCATCATCATAGGATGTCTTTGTTTGTTATCCAAAGCCTTCTTTGTTCTTCCGATGTACTGGCTCATTCATGTGTTAGCCTCCCACTTAGTTGTAAGCGTAGTGTCTATCCTAGGTTGTCTGTGGCGATTACTGCTCTCGCTATTTATCGAGCATGACCATGCCCCTAAGTGTGGTGTTGTTTGATTCATAATGAAGGAGATTTAATCAATCATTCATCTCCTGGATTTTTTGGAGAATTATTCTTTGATTAGTTGTGTGCGTCCTGCCAATACTCATCATAGATTGTTAATCAGCCACGAAATTGCCTCCAGTTGAATCAATACTTTTCAAGTATATGTTATCATGAAACCATCAAGGAACTATCAAGTCGTCCCGACATGCATCTCATAGCTTGCAATAAAAGGCTCTTTGTTGTATGCTTAGTATTCTTCTAAATGGATTCCTCTTAACTTGTCAAATCAGATTATAAAAAGAAATGCTTTGGCATCATTAATGATGTTCCTTTTATCACCTATATTCATGCGATGAAGTGCACCTTTGGGCTTCAAAGCATGTTCCACAATCAGTTTTAGTGGTGTGCATCTTTTCGACATTCATTCAAATTCAATTGTGCGATAACGTCTGTCAGGAGTCCTAGCCATGTTTCAGAGGATAAACCTAGATGAGGATATGAAGATGTCCTTCAAGTGCAACGTTACTCTCAATTGCTGCTGGAGTTCACTAGGTCATGAACTGTCTTTGAACAATATTGCCATCAGTTGATCTGAATGTGCTTGTTCATTAATTATTTTTCTTTGCCCCCAGCTAATCTAGATATTGTTTGTTTTCCCTTTCAGGATCCACTAAATTTCCCCTAGATGGTCAACGTTTCAAGGAGTGTGGAGAAATGTTGATGTCATTTCCATCTAGGATTTTGTAAACTCAATCGATGTTCTTCTTATTTGACAATCTTTCTTGTTCTGGAATCAACTCTCACATTTCAAATATCATGTCTATTCAAGTCTAATTGTTGGAATGAAATCAAAGAGATGTTAGTTTTTGAAAGTATTTTTTAAAACCAAGCTACTTTGGTTAAAGACCTAACACACGTCATTCAATATATGTAGTCATTTGATTACCTTGTATTTTGAAAATAGAAATTGACCCGTTGTAAAATTAAAATAGCTTTTTCTATGGTTCCTTGCGTTAATTTTAATCTTTGATCTTGGGTATATCTTTTAATGGTACGTGATGAGGTGATCTTCTGTGAATTTCAAAAAAAAATATGCTTAAGTCAAAACTCGAGGCTTTATCAAGAAAGATTGTTTGTTTTTTAGCACCAATTTTATCAGTATGCATAATAACCAGTAACTTAATTCATGAAGTCACAACCCTTATGGAAAAGCTCTTCAAGTTTTGAGAGCATCATTTATCGATTCAAATTGCTTATCTGATTAAAAATGGCTCTTAAAAACACGTAATGCAAGCTATGGTTTATGGCTATGAAAGAAAGAAAATCACAAGTTCAAAAGGTGTTTGATGGTTTCAAAGACCTAGGATCAACATCAACTATTTATTAACTCTCTTTTTATTGTTGTCTTTGTAGAGAAAATGACATATAACCATGTTAACTTTAAAGATTAGAATTCTCTTAACATAGATCATAATGCAGATCCAACTTCTCCTTTGATGAAGAATCGATCTAAACATTTGAAAGCATCAGAGGCTTTATCATAGATACCATAAGACATGTTTATATTATTTTTTTCTGGTGTTGACTTTTGGTGTTTGTCGTGTCTTTCCTCAATTAAAACCTCTTTTGTCCTTCCTAGACTTAGTAGACGTTCTCCTTCCTTTATCCTTGACTTGCATTTAAGTGTAGACAATTTTCATTATTCGATCCCCAACCTTGAGAACCTTTAAATTGGTTTTTCTTGACCTTTCTACTCCTTTCTCAATCATTGGGCTTTCGTTCTTAGCCTTCTTTTACCATTGATTCTACTTTTATCTTCATCTTTTATCACGATAAAAAAAAAACATATTTATTTATAAGAGTTAATTTTTATTCGGTGCAATTTTTTTTAACTAAAAATTCGGCCGAGTTTCCCCTATAACAGGACCATACCAAGTTATCGACATCTTCATTCATGACACAATTCATATCATAATTATGATCCAATCATCTTGAACCTCATTCTCAATCAATACGTCACAAAAAAAAATAATAGACATGTATTGTCCGATAATAAAGATGCAATCAATAAAAACAAAATACATAAATAATTCTAAGGTTTACATAACTTGCAGAATTAATTGATTCTAAGAAAAAGAATAAAAACTTAGATTATGAATGTAACGCTCCCACTATTTTATTCGGGACAATTTCTTAGTTAAATATAAAAATTTAGGGTAAAATATTCTTCTTCTTTTTTATCATTCTAACATTTCTAATCCTATAAGCAACTATGATAAAATCCAACTACTTGATATAACACATATTTTTAAGTAGGACATTCACATTAATTACATATAATAATTTTGTTCTACAAATAAAAATGTTCATTCAACCTCTTTTACATCATTCATTAATCTCAAAATACATGTTGATCAATATAAACACACAAAAACTATCATATATTCAAGCAGGATTTATTCTACTACTGCAAGGGTCCTGAAAATAAAATTAACATTTTATCAATATAATTATCAATAAATGCAATGTATCATTTCACTACACCCATATAAAAATATTTTTCCTATATACTTTATTATGAATCATTAATATCTTACACCTCCATATTCATCCAATTAATTCCAATCTTAGCCATTTCATGGGGGTGTTACTCCCTCATTAGGGATACTAATCCATTCACCCAAATATCAGGCACTAGTTCAGCCGCCCAATTACCGAGCACTACTTCACCCGCCCAATTACCGGGCACTACTTCATCCACCTAAATGTGTTCATCTGCCCAATTACCAGGCATTAGTTCATCTACCTAAATGTGTTCATCCGCTCAATTACCGGGCATTAGTTCACCCGCCCAATTACCGAGCACTAGTTCACCCGCCCAATTACCGGGCATTAGTTCACCCCCATTTATCGGGCGCTAATCATCCATTGACATCAAAACATAAATTACAAAATTTCTAACTAAAATTAACACATGTTTTTCAATTAATCTCTCTACAAAAATTCAAGATGTCGGACACCTACCTGTTACTGATGCTCGACTAGTAGCTCTCTGTTGTTGTTTGGAGCCTCCAACCTCTCCCTTAAGGAATGAAGAATCAAAAGCCAAAAAAAGTTGAATCAAGTTCTCCTTCACACTTACCTCTAAGCTCAATTTTTTTCCTTCTCTAAAAGCACACTTAAAATCTTTAAACTTCTTGTAGGCTCCTTAATGTATCAAACCCTCTCTTTAATACTTAACACTCTTTCTAACTTACACTTTGTTTTTTATTTTTCAAGCAATTTCCATGAAAGATAACAAAAGCCCTCTTTTCACATTTTCTTCTCTTGGCCGGCTGCACACTCCCTTTTTTTTTTTCTTTTTTTTTTTCGTTGCTGGCAGCTTATAAAGGGGGTTGTTTTGGGAAATTTACAATTTGGTCCCTAAAGAAATTTCTAGACACTCATTTGTGCTATTTGTTCTTTTATCTGGAAAAAAAAAAAACTTTATCATACTCTAAAAATTCTGAAACTTTAACCTAAGTTAAAATAATATTTTATAAGACTCCACGCAAAATTTCAACTTAATCTAATGACCAGATTGAAAGGGACGTGCTACAACGTAAAATTAGTCGATTTGTGATTTTTCATCAAAAAATCAAAATTTCATATTTCATACTTGTACAAATCATATCAATTAATTTACTTAATTCTCGAAGACCATTTTTTTAATCTCATATATATATATATATATATATATATATATACACTGGACTGGAATGGAGCTTATGGTGGAGGTAGCTGGAAAGAAGGCTCTGGCTCATGATGCAGAAGGCTAGCAATTGTTGGATGCTACTGGAAGGAGATATGGAGGTTGTGAAAAACTAATGATGCAGTTGAACAAGAAAGGAGGTTGTCTTTCATTGATGATTGAAGGCGTTACTGCTCATGTTCACGACTAAAAGGAGGAGAGGATGTCCAGCTTCGAAGCTTGTGGTCGCAGCTAGTGTAGTGCTGAGGAGAAGAGTTAATTATTTTTCTTTATGTGGGATGTGGATTGACAATGTTTTCACAGGAGGTTGTGCAAACATTCCCTTTCCATTCTTGAAAATCAACACTTGTTCAAGCAGATTTGTGAGTCTAGCTACTTCAATTTAGTCGTTGTAATCGAAACCACTGGATAAATTGTAATTGGACCCTGCAATTCAGCACCATTTACAAAATAGTTTTTGATTTTTGAATTATTCAATTCAGTTCTTAATTGACTCTTCAACTTTTAATTTTTTTTAAAATTACCCTTGGAAAAATCAATTAAGCTCCCTACAGAACTCCCGCTTGTTCACTTTGGTCCTTAGTCTTTAATTTCTTGCAATTTTTATTTTTTTTATTTTTTTTGTATTTTGAATTTTTTTTAAAAAAATAACTTCAATGTCGACTTGAAAAACATGCATTGACAACTAAACGCATAGAAAAAAGACGTTGCAAGTGACGCAAAGAAGTCAAAAGCATATTTTTGGGTTTTTTTTTTTGTTTTTGTTGCTATTTTTGGTTTTTTTTTAGGGACTCTAGTCTTTTTATTGAAGCATTTTAACAACGGATAATTAAATATTAATATTTTTAACCATTCTGTCAGTGATTTCATCTGTTATATTTAATTTAAATTTTCAATTTAATTGAAAATTTTTAGAAACCACCAAATATCACCAACAACTTTTCAATTCATCGATGATTTCATCAGTAATATTTAATTTAAACATTCAATTTAGTAAATTTGTTTTCAAAAACCCGCCAAATAACACCAACGACTTTTCAATCTGTCAGTGATTTCATCTGTAAAGAACAGTAATTAATAGTGCAATTGAGAAGTGAATAGTTTTAGAGTTCTCTGAAAAATACCGACGAAAACTTATGTCGGTAATTTCATTGGTAATTGACATGACGAACAATGTCAGGGAGATGTGAACAATTTACCAACGAGTTTATCGATGGAATTAAAACTGTCGGTAATTTTATTGGTATAAATGACCATGTCATTGTACCTTTTGATTTTGTTTTAATTCTTTTTCCCTCCTGTAATTCTCTCGGTAAATACCGATGGAATATTTTCGTCGATAAAATTCAGTGCAATTTACCGACGGAAACATTCCGTTAGTATTTCCGTTTGTATTTATCAATTTTCTGGTAGTGAGAGAAAAGGTAAGACACACAAGTCCCATTTAATAAAAATTACAATAATTCAACCATAAAAAAAAAGAAGCACAATCACATTGGTCGTTAATGTCCATAATCATTCATTATGCATAATAACATATTAATATGCATAATAAAATTATTGCATGCTTCAATTCTAATTGTTGGTTTTATGTGCAATTTTTAAAATAATATTTCTAACATTTAGAAATATTAAATCAAATCCAATTTGATAATTTCCCAAACATAATAAATTTTATTTAATATAATTTTTCTTTGAATTTTCTCTTCAAAATTTAATAAGAAAATTAACCATATTAAAATTCTTATTAGCATCCTAAACTATTTTAAAAACTATTAAGTAATATTTCATGCAATAAAAAACTCTCTTTAATATAAAAAAATATTTTTTCTAAATATTATTAAATTAAATTTTTTTAATTAAATCCTAATCCAATTAGGATATTAAAAAACACAGAAAACTCTGAATTAAATATTTTAAATCAATCCTAATCCTATTAGAAAAATTAGTTTCCCAATTAATTTAATTTATGTTTCAATATTAAAATATAAAATCAGGCAAAATTATAATTCTATCCCAAAAGCAAACCCGTAATAAGTAAAAAATTGCAAGGGCAAAATCTATAAATTAAATCCCAAAACCCTAAAAAAGCACCGAGGGTAGAATCATAAATTCCTCCCCTTCTTTTTCTCTTCTTGCTACCAGCTGTGGCTGCTCCTGGTGCAGCTCAGGGTAGCAACGCAATGGCTGCTAGAGCAGACATGGTGAGCTGAACACTACCAGGCGTGCCAGCAATAATTAATAGTAATAATGTACCCAACGTACATGCATGAGCTTCAAGGGTTTTACCAGCCATTCTCTCACTGGTAACGCCTACAAGCTAACTAGTAGTAATAATTTACCTAGCATGCAATACACCCTTAGAAAGAAAGGGTGGTGGCATATGATGAAAAATTGCAGAGGGCAGAGAGGAAGGAAGAGTGCTGCAATTCTTGAAAACAAGCACGACAAGAACCAACCTTGTTATCCAAATAAAAACACGAACACAGAAAAGAAATTAACATTCAGAACAAAAGCAACATCGAAATAAAATAAAAATATAAAAAAGCTTGTAATATTAGTAAGTTTTATAAACTGGCATCACTAAATCATGATGTTTTCTAATGATATCATTCTGCTTCCCAACCAAATCCATCATGCAAAGAAACCACTGCCAGTACTCCTTTATCATCTCTTTCTTTTTCGATCCCTCTAACGAATTCAATCCTAAGATGAAATACTTCTTCATCTCAGTTTCCTTGCCATCCGTCCCGAAATAAGACTCCAGTACCTCTAGTTTCTTTGTGATCCCTTCATCACTGTCACTAGCTTTGAGTTCCTTTGCAATCACTTCGTTACTCCCCTTTGAGTTTCTTTTGAGTTTCTTCGCTGTTGCTTCTTTCTCGGTCTTTCTATCCATCCTCCTGTTCAGAAATCGATTCTGCTGAGAGAGGAAACTTGTTGGTTTCTTCTTCTTTTGAACTTGAGGCAGATGAGCCTGGAGCCATTGATAGTGAATTGAGATTGAGAGGTTTCTTTTCCCCTTCTTCTTGGGTTTTGGAGTTTTAAAGCGCAGGAAAGCGGAGATACAGACTTTTTGCCCTTTGCAAAGAATTTCATGCTCTATAAATTACCTCCTTGACCGCGTGGGGGGAATCGAGATGACCTTCCAAATTCTACTTATTAATTAGTCGGCGTGATTTTAGATTGCCATTTATTAATTAGCTGACTCTTACATTTTCTATGAAAATCTATGAAAATATTAATGTAGACACAATTTTTATGCCTTCATTTTTGTTATTTTATGGGATTTTTATGCCTTAATTTTTGTTATTTTATTTCAACCAAGCAAAAACTTCTACAATGAAATAATTTTTTTGGCGTAGTTTAATTTTATTTACTTCTCATATATATATTAATACTTTATCTTTTACAATATTAGGTTAAATAATTTTATACTTGTTTAAATCTAATCCAATTGTACAAGATTACAGATTTTTTGAAGTTTTATATTATTTTCAGAGTAAACATCCGTAGTTATTCCATTAATTTATTTTAAAATAAACACAAATAAAAATATAAAAGATAAAAATATATTTTTATGAGCGTTGGATGTATTAATATTTCTATAATAATAATAACTACAATAAAATATAGACCCCATCCTTTTAAATCTTAGAATTTTTTGATATATTTTTATAAAAATAAAAGGTTGAACCGTGATGTAGGACAAACTACCTAATTAATAATAACTCTAATATGACTATATAACTACCAAAATTTTAAAATTCTACTTAAGGTAATTGCATTTGAATTGAATAAGGAGGTGATCATTCCATATTCTACTTCGTTTTTTCTAAATTAAGATTAACCAAAAAAAAGCCCCTCGATAAACTCCCAAGTGAGCAATGAATTAATGAACAGAAAAAATAATAATAAAAAGTTCCCGCTCTAGATATGGGATGGGCGGGCTAAACGAAAAGAATGGATTTTACAATTTTGGAATTAGCAGGAAGAAAGAGTGGAATTCCAAGAAAGCCCTGGAAAATGAAACGATATTTCTTCAACAAGGGGAGTGTGTTACCAGCACAAACAGAAACCCTATTGCCCTCCTCTTCTATATATATAATGAAAAGGTTTGCCCTGGAGAAACAAAATCAAATCAAATCAAATCTAATGGAGGGTGGGGCAGAAAAGAAGAGAAGAAGGGAAAGTAAGAAGAAAAAGAAGGATTTCGAGTGTGATGGCAAAGCAGGAGGTGGTCATGGACGGCCGGTAGAAGTCAGTGCTAGTGTGATGGGGTTGTTTTCTGAATTCGCGTTTACAGGTTGTTCAGGGGGGACAGGGCAAGCCTCCTCCTCCGCCTCCTCCACTCGACCTTCCATCAAGAAAGTCGAAAGGGAAGAAGAAGCTCAGAAGAAGAAGAGGAAGAGATCGCCCAGGCTCACTGCTGCTCAAATGCGTGATGTGGCATACCTCAGGAGACGACCCAACAACCGTTGGATTCCGCCCAAATCTCCTCACGAGCTTCTTCAAGAGAATCATTACCATGACCCTTGGAGAGTTCTCGTCATTTGTATGCTATTAAACTGCACATCGGGTGGCCAGGTAAGATCCTTACTTGTTTTTATTAATGGAAATCAGCATAGAAAAAGCATAATCCCAAAGAAATTTCGCATTGCAGGTCAGACCAATTTTAAATGACTTCTTCACCCTATGTCCTGATGCAAAGACCACCACTAATGTTGACCAGAACGAGATTGCCCAGCTAACACGCAGTTTAGGTTTCAAAAACACGAGGGCTGAGAAGATAAAACGCCTTTCTGAGATTTACTTGCAAGAGGACTGGACCCATGTCACCTTTCTGCCTGGTGTTGGAAAGTAGGGAAATTTCTGTTCACTTCGCTGTCTCCTATAGCTATTTGCATTGATGGTTTTTCCAAACTGATCTGGCTCATTTGAATTTCTTGTCTGATTGTTCAGGTATGCCGCTGATGCATATGCAATATTCTGCACAGGGAGGTGGGACAGGGTGGTGCCAGAGGATCACATGTTGACTAGGTACTGGGAATTCCTTCGCAAGGGTAGATGGATCATAGAATAGATGGATTGTCCCTGTTTTGTATTTTGAAGAGACAGATCACCTGGGGGTTAGTTTATACTATGTTTATTGTGTCCCTAATACTAGGTCTTTTGATGCCAACTGTGTGTGGCAAATTAAACCCCCGATCTGTGTCTAGCTTTGAATAGCCATTCAGGTATAACTAACTACTGGAGTAGTATCCCAGCTATGTTTGGACTGAGATAATGTAGGGATTGCCAGCTTGAAAGGAATGTTGCTCTCTTCTTCCTTGGAATTGCAAGTGTAGCTCGATGGATTGCTCTTTATGCTGTTTCAGAAAACTTCAACAAGTCCCTATCACTTTCCTTTTGTAAGGTAGCGTAAGCCTTTGTAATATGCCTGAAGTCTTTCCCATGCATATGAAGTGCACATGCTGTTTTGTAAGTTTAAAGCTTCCAGTCGCCTGTTGCAAATAAGAGCAACAAAACAGAGGAGAAGAAAACGATCCAAATTTAGTTGCTATAAGGTTCTAAATCGAGTTCTTGGCTATCATATTTTTGCTCTAATGATTTCAAAACATGGTAAATTGGCACTTGAAACACAACATCGGTCGATGTTTCAAGGAGATCTCCATGCATTTTCATTACTGGTGGAAACATGAAGGAGAAAAACCATATAGTTAGCAGCCACAACATAAACCCTTCTGTGTAGCATTGCAGCATGCCATGCTCTTAATTCTTCACAAAGTTTCATTAACTTGTGATGCTATTATTATCCTAAAAAACAACCTTAAAAGGCAGAGAGGCTTTGTTGCATTCAAATGATCGTTTTAGCCTCCTTTGCAACAGCAGGAACAATCATGTAGACCACCTTAAAAGGTTTTGCCAAGCGCAATATCCTGTGAAAGATAATAAATAATTTTGAAGAATTTTGTAGAATGTGTATCTGGATTACTTATTTGCTCTAATGATTTCAAAACATAGTAAATTGGCACTTGAAGCACAACCTCGGTCCAGGACGATAGATTACTAAAAAAATATAAAAATTGTATTTTCAATATTAATTATACAAGAATTTATAAAGTTAAAAATAAAGTTTTAATTTAAATACATTATTTAAAATATTAAAAAATAAATTTAAAAGTATATAAAATTAAGGTGAAAGTCAAAATAAAACCCATAATTAAAGTTATATTCTTTGATATTTTGTGAAATATAATTTATCTATAATCAAATTTGAATTGATATTATAATAACCCTTCAACCGGGATAAAATAACAGTATCATGTTAACTGGAAAACAAAGTAATTAAATTTTTTATTTCTCTTAATTCCTCTTTCCTTCACTTGATTTTTCTTTAAATTAGTGTTTTATATGTTGGATTTTGTAAGTTTACAAGGTTATTCTTTCACTTTTTTTATTTGGATTTTTTTATATGTTTTTCCTTTTCTTTTCTCTCTCGCCTTTTCTTTTTTTTCTTTTTCAATTCTGCTTTTGCCCAGTTGGCAACATATAAAAGGAAGTAAGAACTGATTTGTTTATTTTTTAAGGGAAAATAATCATTTTACCCTTAATGAGTCTTTTTGCTTCTATTTAACGATCCTTATTTTTTTTGTTAGCACTACCAAGCTCCGTTTGTCCTAAAATTTTAACTAGATTTTATTCAATATATTTTAAGGTTTCTCATCAAATTTCAGCTCAATCTGATGGTCAGATTGAAAATTATGCTCAATAACATAAAACTGGTCAAATTGTGATTTTAATCAAATTTCTGAATTTCTCCAAAAATTCTGAAATTTTAACCCAAGCTAAAGTATCATATTAGAAGGCTCCACGTAAATTTTCTGATAACCCGATCGAGAATTACAAATTTATTTTTATATAAAACTAGTTAATTTTATGATTTTTGCCTAGAGGGTTTACAGATATCTTAAGCAAGCTCTTGTTCAATGTAAATCGTCATAAAATATGCTAAGAGCTTCCCTTTCTTTTTTTATTTTTTTTATCAAAATATAAGTGTATTAATATATCAAAATGAAACAGCGCTGGAAACCAGCAGGTCAACTGTATAAGCATATACAAAAACATGGAACAAATTCCTTGGAGACATAAATCCCAAAATAAACAACCTAAACCATAGTAGAGTGTAACCTGCAAATAGAGAAGACATATACGAAAACAAGGAACAAACTCCTTGGAGACATAAATCCCATCATAAACAACCTAAACCATAGCAGAGCATAAACTGCAACTAGAGACCCTAAAATGCCAGCACGGCCAAACACCAAGAAACAGCCCGAATAGCACCAACAACCACCAGGAAGAGGCTGACACACCAGCATACACCTTGCAGCAACCCAGGCTAAAGAAGAACTCAACCAACACACCTTCAAAGACCATTGCAGAAACCACACCAACCAAGGACTTGGCATAACAGAATGCCTCTACAAGCAGAGAAGCATTAGAACAAACAGATTACTAGAAGCTCCAAAACCAGAACAATTAACCAATATCCAATTCAAGCCAGACATCCAAGCTCATCAACCCAGAACCACATTATAGGAACAAAACACAGATTAGCTACAATAAGTACCAGCAATAGGTGGATGACTAGCTGTCTTCAAGCGAGAATTCCAGCTGGTTCAAAGGAACCAATAACATTATATTCATGCTGGGGTGATGTATCATGTTGAGGAGATAGCTTGGGCTTCACCCCCCTCCCTGAATAGCTTCTCGACTCTCAGATACCACCCCTACAGGATTGGGCCATCGGTCCCCTGTGGGCTGACCAATATCTTCAGCAGAAGAACTAGGGGGAGAGGCAGATGGTCGCTTTATCATCCCAGAAGCAGAAGTATCCTCAGCGCTAGAGTTAAGCTTCTGACATACATTGCTGGTATGGCCAGGCATACAACAAATGGAGCAGAATCGTGGCTTGTATTTATAGATGACCCTTTGCTTAATAATAGTTCCATCTGGCATGGAGAGGCTGATAGAACGAGGCAAGTCTACAAACAGATCCACTTCTATCATGACTCTGGCAAAGGACACCCGAGACATGGAGAGAGTGAGGTCATCACATCGAATAGGTTTGCCAATAACACTGCTAATCTTTGACAAGCACACCAGTGACTAGCATTCCAGTGGAAGGTTTGGGAGACGAACCTAGACCGAAACAGACGACATATCTGGTTTGCCAAAATCAAAGTAAAGAGGCATCGGCTTAAGTACTAGTGGTTTACCATGAACAAAGTAAGGGCCTCTGCGAAGCACTTTGCCCATATCAGCTTCAGAAGAGAAGTTGAAGACCAGCCAGCCTGAATCATGGATGTGTAGAGTGGCATTGCATTTCCATACATTTGCCATGAATTTCCCAAGAATAGTATAACCAGGAGTTTTACTAATTGAATATCCAATTAAACACAATTTCCAGATGTCTCTAAGTTCACCAAAATCTTCAGGTAACAGAGAACATACATCAGAATTATGAAATTAACAAACATGAGTAAGGTCAGGGCCAAAGGCAGTGGTGGGCAATGTAGTGACCCTAGGGCAATCTTCATCAACAATAGATAAAGCAATACCTGGGGGGGGGGAGCTGGAGGGGGGCGGACCCTGTCCAGAACCATCAGGGGGAACAACGCCAGAAGAATGCCCATTGACTCCACCAGCCAGTGGCAACCGAAAACTTGATGAGGATGGTTGGGGACCAGCAACAACAAGAGCCTGTTGGGAAACATTCATGTTGTGTCCTGCGAGTGACCCAGGACAACCATCCAAAGCTTGCCTTTCTACCCCGACCACAGAAGAGGACCCAGGAACAACATTGTTCATATAATCTAGGGTTTCAGTGAAAGAAACCTCGTTAGTGACTGGTACCTGAGAAACATGAGGATGAGGAGAAAAACCCCCTAGAGCCTTTTTTTGGAAAAACAAGGGTTGATATGGGGGAGCCCCCAAGATGAGATCGAGAGTTGCGATTGTCAGCAGGGGATGGTCGTGGTGTGAGACAAGGACCATCCGACTGGGCATCACGAAGCAACAATGATTTCTTCTTAGATTTTCTCATAAGTTATGCCTGCAATTCAAAGGACCTCACACAAACCCATGATTATCAAGAGAATACACTTACATCGTGCCAGAAAAACACACCGCTCACACAGGGCGAACAACGCTGAGAAGGAGTCCAGTGGTGTTAACCAAAGAAGAGCCGTGAAGAGGACAGAGGTCAGGAGAAGAAAATGTTGTATAGTGAGATGAAACGAATGCTCACAACTGAACGCGAGTCCTTTCTCTCACTACAAACCAGAGCTTCTCACTCCTCTGCTACAAACCAGGCTCACAGCCGGGAAAAAATGCTGAGAGCTCTCCCCTTTCATTTTAATCTATCAATATATGGCATGATCATCTATTGCACCCAAGCCTTCAATAGTAAATCTATTACGCCTAAGCCTTTATCAATATTTTAATATATTAATGGATTAAAATCTTGACATGGGCTATAGCACACCCAAGCCTTCAACATGGCTCCACCCTTGACCTCGGTCGATGTTTCAAGGAGATCTGATCATTCATTAAGGACTAGGGTGCATCATCCAAACCATTGTACTCCTTGGGATGCATATGGGGGGACCTTCAAATAGTAATAAATAAACAAACAAATAAATAAAAGTTTCCTGTAGCTATATCTGATGCTAGCTTTCCCTTGCTAAAATGGCGGTTTGCTCACCATCTGTTACGTGACCTCCAAAGGTTAACTGATCTCTCTGTAAGCACAATTACAAAAAACACAAGCACACGTTGACAACCTGTTGAAAACAATGGCGATGGTAGCAGAAGAGAGGTAAACATTGATCATCTTTCAAGGTAATACAATTTAACTTACATTCCCCTTTCAATCATAGTACCACTCTCAACCTCATTGAAAATGGGAGTAAAGACCTTATCCTCATTCATATTTTTTAGTCCTCGTAACCAAACCAGTGCCAAATAAAAGTGTGATAATAAAATCTTACTAATTAAAAATCCTGAATTGGTAGCAGAGCTAGCGAGTTGCGTGTTAAAAGTAAACCTAAAAACATTTGTCTGGAAACTAGTGTTGGAAAAAAAAATTTATATGGGTGTCAATGATGTCTGAATATGTACCCTCCTCTCTACGCAAGATGACAAGTTTTTTCAATGACTCGTGTATCCGTTTGGTATGTGTTCTAAATAGAATTTAGTAAATTTTAAAAAAAAACATTATTTAAAATTACTTTTTTTTTTTTTATGTTTTTGAATTGTTTTGATGTGCTGATATCAAAAATGATTTTTAAAAAATAAAAAATATATTTAAATATATTTTCGAGCAAAAAATACTTTAAAAAACAACTGCTACTACACTTCTAAACTCTCAGATAAATCTTTAAGCTATCCTCGTAATAGGTTGCAAGCATAATGTTGTTGCAAAGACCAACACGTTCCTCAACATTAGCCTTCAATCTGCATAAAATAAGAAAAAACATTAAGGCACAATGTGACTTGGTACATGCTACAACTTGAAAACAAGTATTTCAAGGAAAAAAAAGGTTACATATTAATTATCTTTACTCAATAAGCATTCTAATTATGTATTTCACATTATGCATAAAATGCACACACGTGTTTTTCATCTCTTGTATTCCTCTCTACATATATTAAATTATGCTTATGATTACAAATCTATTTATAGGCTTCAAGTCCTAGACAAATAAAAAATTAAACTGCTTAAAAGAAATCTTAATTTGAACAGTAAACATATTCCATTGACTTAAACGGTTGACCAATATATTTAATTCAACCAGTCGACCAGTTCCTCTATTTTTCAAAAAAACTGAAATTTGGTTTACTTTTAACATCCTCCCCTGAACTTGATTTTTAACTCCTAGCATATCTCTCATCTTGGCAAAAACATCATGTTTGAGTGGTTTAGTGAAAAAAATCAAGGCTGGATTAAATTAAAAAAAATAAACTAAACTAAAAGTTGTGGGGTGAAATTATAAGAAAAGAAAAGAGGTACAACTTAATTATAAGAAGAAAAAAAAATATGGGGGCAAAAATGATACACTTAAAGAAAATGGGGCTTAAATGCAAATAAGAATAATTATAGAGCATAAATATTCTTCTTCTCACCAAAAATCTACAGCAAACATAAGGTAAGAAAAGAGAGTTTTTGTATTCATTTTTGCAAATCAAGAGAGAAACACTAAAATTTCAAGAACTCATCCAAGATTATGGGTTATAGAATAAACATTGGTGGGCAAGAGATTAACAAGAAAATCTGAACAAGAAGAGAAGAGGGGAGGGTCGGCTGTCATTTGAAAGAGAAGAAGGGAGTTGAAGATCGAAACTTTGATTCTTACCGGGTAAGGTGTTCTAAACATGGTCATATGAGTCATTTCAAAGTCGATTATAAATTGATGCATGTATGTTGACTAACTAAGGAAATTAGTCTTGCTCAATTTGGAGTTATAGAACTCCAGCTATGGGTCACCAACCGAGATTGGGTCATGACAAACCCTATAGGGCAGTAGGTAATGTTTGTTGATGAGCAATTTTGATTGTCTTAGAGGCAGAACTAGGTTCTCCTTCCTTCAAAGAACTTGTAGCCTCGTGTCTTAGCTTTCCAACAAGACCAATCTCGCTTGAAATGGAGTTCTATAACTCTAGATATAGTTAAAAATCTAAGGAGAGGTCGGACAGTAACAGTTCAATATCAAGACAGTAACAGTTGGACAGTAACAATCCAATGTTTGTTGATGAGCAATTTTGACTGTCTTAGAGGCAGAACTAGGTTCTCTTTCTTTCTAGAACTTGTAGCCTCGTGTCTTAGCTTTCCAACGAGACCAATCTCGCTTGAAATTGAGTTTTATAACTCTAGATATAATTAAAAATCTGAGGAGAGGTCGGACAGTAACAGTTCAATCTCAAGACAGTAACAATCCAATGTTTGTTGATGAGCAATTTTGATTGTCTTAGAGGTAGAACTGGGTTCTCCTTTCTTCAGAGAACTTGTAGCCTCGTGTCTTAGCTTTCCAACGAGACCAATCTCACTTGAAATGGAGTTCTATAACTCTAGATATAGTTAAAAATCTGAGGAGAGGTCAGACAGTAACAATTTAAGGTTTAAACAGTAACAATTCAAATATTAAGAAATGACTGAAATAAAGACTTATTGGCTGTTGATATTGTTATTTTAAAACAAATCCTTGAGTGAGGAAAATTTATGAGATAAACCTGTGATTTGCAAGAGGGACCACAAGCATGGGGCAACGACAGCAACAGGGGAGCACAAGTAGAGCTTCTATTGCAGGTAGGTAAATTGCACCTATACTTTCTAGTTAAATTCCATGATTTAATATGTTACCAATGTGATATGTGAATTACAGAATATTGGATATTAGGTGAATGGTTGTTGTGTGAATTGTCGAGTAATGAAATTATCGATGACAATGGAAATGTGAGAAGTGTGATTTGGGGCGTGAACTAACATATATTTAGTGCATGTTAAGATCCCGGGTAAGGGGATCGCCATGTTTGGACTAGTATACATTTAGTGTATGTTAGGATTCCGGGTAAGGGAATCAACCATGTATTGACTAGCATACATTTAGTGTATGTTAGATCTCCTGTAAGGGGATCACCATGTATTGGCTAGCATACATTTAGTGTATGTTATGATCCCGGGTAAGGGGATCAACCATGTATTGACTAGCATACATTTAGTGTATGTTAGGATCCCAGGTAAGGGGATCACCTTGCATCGACTCCTACGGGGTGATGATGTTGATACCAGTGAAATTGGTATCGGTATTGTGTTAAGCAGAAATAATCATGATTGATCTTATAAAGTCTGGAAATGGAAGTTGATAATGGGAGGGGAAACGGTTTTTAGTAGTTGAACAAGAAGAGATTCTAATTAAAGCCAGAAGGGAGAAGTGAACAAAATATGAATGCATGTTGCCCTTTATAAATTGTTAGATATTTGTATTGTTATATTTATTATGATATTCATGTTCAATAATATGTATCTTGTTTCAGGACCATCACATGCACGACAGGAGTAGATTCTAGCTTATGTTCATTTCTTGTAATCTAGGTTCTAGGGAGTATACCCTTGTATTTTGTAAACATGAAAATGTTTGTATAACTTAATTTGTATAATTAATGTTTAAATTTGATTAAATGAACTTAACTTTGTAGTTCATATAACCACATTCCATGTATGCGTATTTATATTTTTATCCATCCATAATGATATTTGTTATATCATGTATATCATAAATATTGTGCTTGATATGTATGATGATGTTTATGGGATCAAGACCCAGGATGATAGGGTCGGGATTGAGTTAGGTGATACGAGTTATTAGAAGTGTAAACAGGTTAAATGTCGATAACTTGGGACCTCTCGGTATAGGGGAGACTCCGTCGAAATTTCGGTAGACTTTAATACAAACACCATGAATAGATATAGAAAAAAAAAATTTAACTACTTTTTTTTTTGATGGACATGAGATTGTTGTTTTTATCCCGGAACAAGGGATGTTATAGTTGTATCTACCATGTAGAAGACAAAACTCGTAGTGCTCTTTCTATCATCCATATCTTTAGCCTAATCACTATCATTATAGCCTATAAGTTCAAAGCTATTAGAATATCCATAGAACATGCCAAAATCAACAATATCTTTAATGTACTAAAGAATTTGCTTCAAAGTTTTGAAATTTATCATAGTTAGTGTATCCATAAACCTGCTTATAAGTCCTACTCCAAATTGGACAAGTCCATGTCAACTATGTTAAACTCCCAACTAGGCTCTTGAATATTGTAAAGTTTACCTTCTCTTCTTCATCATTCTTTGACAACTTCACTCCACACTCAACTAGAGTACTCTTGCACAATCCTTCATTTTGAACTCTTTGAGAATCTTTTTTGAAAACTTCTTTTAATTCACAAAAATTCCATCTTTTCCTTGCTTGATCTCAATCCCTAAGTAGTATGTCATAAAACCAATATTCATCATCTCAAACTCCTTAATCATTGCTTGTTTAAAGTCTCCAAATATCTTTGGATCATTTCCTGTAAAGATCAAGTCATCCACATACAAGCATATAATAAGAGTATCATCACTCTCTTTTATCTTTACATAAATAACATATTTATATGGGAATTATACAAATCCAACCTTTAAGAAATAACCATTAATGCGACTATACCAAGCCTTTAGGGCTTGCTTTAATCCATACAAGGCTTTGTTTAACTTTAAAACCTTGTCTTCATGTCACTTCACATCATAACCCATAGGTTGCTCAATGCAAACCTCCTTTTCAAGAAAACCATTTAGAAAAGCTAATTTGATATCCATTTGATAGATTTTCCATCTATGTTGGGCATGTAAAACCCAACAAAAAATAGTAATAGGCCGACCTATGCTAGTTAAGAATTAAGGGAAACAAACCGGCCTATTCTAGGGAGGAATTGGGGAAGGAGAAAACCAGGCCTAGATCAACCAAAAAAGGAATAAGAACAAGGTTAACTAGCCCCCAAACACCCCATCACATTTATGAGTGATGTAAATACAAAAGGGAGAAAAAGAGATGACTCTACCTCTCCCCCAAAACCAGCAGCAGCCTTAGCTACACCAACCACCCCTTCATAAGAAGAAAACCTAACTAAACCAGCTTGCCTGCCATTTCTCTTCAGTTTTGAGTGAATGGAGAGTTAGAGAAAGGAGAAAAAACCAAGAACAAGGAAGAAGAAAGAGCCTAGAGAGCCGACTGGAACAATAAAAGGAAGAAAAAAGAAACCAAGAGAAAAGAGGAAGAAACCTAACTAAAACCTCCCCTAAGGCTGCTTAAAATCATGTGGTAAGAATAACATCACTTCCTTACTTGTTTCTTTAAGATTTTGGGACAAAATGGAGAAGGAAACCTCAAGGGAAAGACTTAGGGTTCTTACACCTATGGATTAGCAAAGATTAGACAAGAAGATTGAAGAAAATGGGGCTGAAAAGGGATATAATTCTAGAACCTTTAACAAAAGAAATGGGTGCATATGGATGAACAAACCTTAACTAAGGACTGGCCAGTTGAGATAATGAAAGGAGATGAAATGAAGTGATAAAATGTGTAACTGTAACCTTATTAAACTCATAGAAACATGCTTGAGCTGAAGCAAAATTCATGTTTAAGTTAATGTATTAATTGTGCATATATAATTGAAGAACTTTTATGAAAGTGAAATGAAATGAAAGAATGTGCAAAATTATGATCTTATTAAATCCTTAAAGGAATGCTTGAGCTGAATCGAAAATGATGCCATGATTAATGCCTTAAGTTTGTTTGTGTGATGAATGAACTTGTATGATTATTTACCAAGTAAATGGATGTGTGATTATGACATGTTATTGTGAACATACTTGTGATAAAAATGACGAATTACATGTGCAAACTAGGGAGAAAATGGACACCAATGTTCGGTCATAGAAAAAGAGAGAACCATGAAAGAACTTGCCATGATGAACACCTTTAGGAAAACAAGTCATAGAAATTACTATTAGTTTGTGTTGATGTATTGCTATGATGCAATTGAAAACATAAAATGTATGATCGTGGCAACATTAAGTGTCAGTCTTGAAGTAATGGTTAGGAGAACCTTTAGAAAATGTACATGTTGAGACTTGGTTGCACATTGCTTAACAACTTTGTGATAAATTATTTCTTCAACATCAACCACATGAATTGTGGAGTATAAGTAGAGCAAATACTTTTCGAGCAGTCGCAGTGGGGCACTACTCTAGTAAATATTTTATGACGATTATAATTGATCAATGTGATAAATAGAGATATAGTGTTATTATTATGATTTTTTTTACAACAAAATCATATCAGATTATTTATCCACAGTACATCTAAACTCAAGCCATCAGACATAAATAATGTTAGTGATAAACCTTATGTTAGTCTTGTTAGTAACAGATGAGATCATGTTTATCTCTACCTTCTGTTAAGCTTTGTTAGTAACATATGAGATCATGATTATCTCAAGATAAAGATGTATGTTTAGCTTGTTATCTCAGTGTGTTCTTATCTCTTCTTTGAAAACTCAAATAACTGTATACTACCTATAAATACAATGCATACTAGGCTGATCATTCATTTAGCTTCTCCACACTTTATTTTAGTCTTATAACTTGGTATCAGAGCAAACAAAGCTCACATTTTCTCTTAATCCATTATGGCCTCTTTCTTTACATCACCCTCATTTTTCATCCCTAATATCACCTCTTTAGTGTCTATCAAACTTGAAGGACACAATTACCTGAACTGGACAACTCAGTTCATACCAGCCTTGAAAAGCCATGACCTCTTGAGCATTATTGATGGCTCTGAGGCTTGTCCTTCTCAATTCCTTGTTGACTCCATTGGCAAACTAACCTATGATATTAATCCAACATACCTAGTTTGGCAGAAGAAGGATCAATTTATTTTGGCATGGTTAAATGCCACCCTAGATGAGAAAGTCTTTTCCACCGTGTATGGACTCACTACATCTACACAGGTTTGGAATGCTCTTGATACCAGATTTGCTCCTCAATCTCGTTCAAGAATCATTCATCTCAAAAGAGAACTCCAAACTCTGCAGCAAGGTAACAAATGTTGCTCTGATAATTTGCTTACAGCAAAACATTTGTCTCACCAACTTTCAGCTGTAGCAAAACCAGTTGACAATGAAGACCTTATCTCATATATTATTGGTGGACTAAATCCTATCTTCACCCCTTTTATCGCCTTCCTCAGCTTTGCTACTCGAGACCAACCAATCTTCTTTGATGCTTTTCAAGCTAAACTATTTAACTATGAGCAACTACTTGAAGCACAAAACAAATCTCAGTCATCTGAGATTACTCAATTGGCCTTTTTTACCCCAAAACACAAACCAACCAATAAGAAATCAAGATTTCCCACTCAGAAAAATCACCACCATGCAAGATCCAATCCTAATCCAATCTTTTCTGCCCCCGACTCTAAAACACAATCCACCAGAGTTCCAAAACAATTCCCTTCTTGTTAGATATGTGGAAAGACAAATCATCAGGCTCTTGATTGTTATCACCACATGGATTTTTCTTATCAAGGAAGGCATCCCCCCTGCTCAATTGGCAGCAATGACAGCTCATACTCAAGAGGAACAAGGATTTGATTAGCCATAGTACCTTGACAGTGGTGCTAATAGTCACATCACCTCTGAACTCCAGAATTTAACCTTGCACCAACAACCATATCATGGAAATGACAAAGTAACAGTTGGCAATGAAGGAGGTTTACATATCACCAATATTGGTTCCTCTATGCTTGCTACACCTAAATCACAATTTCTTTTAACCAATATTCTTCACTGTCCATCTACTTTATCAAATCTATTATCTATTCAACATTTTTGCTTTGACAACAACTATTATTTTATGCTTACAACAACCCATTTCTTTATAAAGGATCTACAGACCAATGAAATTTTCCTTCAAAGGCCAAGTAAAGCTGGTTTATATCCAATGTTCCTGCAGCAACTCAAATTCAACAAGTCATCTCCCAAAGCTGCCATGCTCTCCCCTTTTACTTCACTCCTAGGTGTTACTGCTTCTTTTCAAGTCTGACATTCATGATTGGGTCACCCGTCATACACCATTATTTCTAGTTTAGTGAAAAACTCGTTAATACCTGTTTCTGGATAAAACAAAATCTCAGAACTTGTGTCATAACCCATTTTTGGGCCCCCGCATGAAAAATAATAAAATACAAAAAAAATTAAGAAAATATTATCAAAAAATAATAACAGTGAAAAAAGGATGCCAGAATGCTAAAAAATGATCAAAAATTGGTTGAGGAGGTTTAAAAATACAAAGATTAAAATTTGACAGTATTTTTATTGACTCGTCAGAGCCCTGTTGACAAAGAAAATTCAATTTGAGGAAGAAAAGTCCAAAATCAGATGTTTATGGACTCAATTAAATTTTATTAAAGGTTTAATTGAATTTATGGAGAGTTTTATTGCAAGAAACATTGATTTTGGATTTAATTTTGGCTTTAATTGGAAGAAATTAAAGTTCTGGGGTCAAATTATAATTTTTTAGAGTTAATTTGGTCAAATCAGGGGCTTAATTGCATAAATATTGAAGTTTGATGGCTAAATAGGGACTTAATTGAAGAAATCCAAGACCAAGGACCAAAATGCAAAACGCGCGCAAATTGAAGGCCTGATTTTGAATCTGACGCGTTTTGGCGCCAAAATCCATTTAAATGAAACGACGCGTTTTGAGAAAAAACGACGTCGTTTCATGCACTGTTATTAAAAAAAAAAGAGAAAGGCTGGAAACGGTGTCGTTTTGAACGGCACCCATGTCTTCTTCTTCCCCAGGACACACGAAGCAGGGGAAGAAGAAGAAGATTTTTTCTTCTGTTCCACCGCCAGCTCTCTCTCAAAAAGACGCCGACAACCCACTTGCTTGCCACGTGGTGGAAGAAGGAAGGGGATGTACCCCTTGGGCGGTTCGGGGCGGCAGCACAGTGGCCGCCCCAGCCACGTCTCCCTCCCCTGTTTTTGCCTATAAAAACAGGGGAAGGGGAAGAAAAGAGGACGGAGAAGAGAGGGAAGAGAGAGACCGAAAGACCGAGAGAGAGATACAGAGCAGAGGAGAGAAGAGAAAAGAGAGGGGAAAAGCCGAAAAAAAAAGAAGAAGAGAAAAGCAGAAAGAGAACGTAAAACAGAGGAGAGAGATAGAAGAAAAACAGCGTCACCGGCCACCAGCGCCGCCGCCTGTCGCTTCCAGTAGCACAGCCAACGGTTGCAGCCACCGCAAGTCAGCCCTTCTCCCCTTCTTCTTTCTCCTGCTGCGTTCCTGCTACACCTCCACTGTTCACGTAGCATGTGAACAGTGGAGGGCATTGTTCACACGGCCTGGGCCCAGCCCATGTATTTGGGCCAGGTTCGGCCCAGCCCATGTATTTGGGCCTGATCCGACCCATTTCAAGAGAAAAAATTGAAAGTATTTGTTTCAGCATTTTATATATATTTTTTTTTTCGCGTAGTTTTTATGTTATTTTTATTAATATCGGGCAGTATTTTACATGGTAAAAATACAAATCCGGTATTAAAATACCCGGTTTGCGTCAAAACTTTCAAAAAATACAAAAAACATTGAAAAAAATATATATTTTTGTGCATACGGCCAAGTGTCTCAAAGCTAAAAAATCATATTGTGTTTTTCATACATAAAAAAAAAAACAATGTTTTAGCATGCATTTTGGCTTTAATAACCAGTTTATTAAAGTCAAGAGAACATTGGCTAAAATGTCAAAAACAACAAAAATTTTATTTTGTTTATCTGTTAGTATCTGGGGTATGACATTACACGTAATGCGTATTCCGGATATTTAATTATTTTTCAAACAATAGAACGGTTAGGTTTTACCGCATTAAGATAAGAACCTCCTTCTGAAGGAGGGCTTGTCTTGAACCTTAGACAGACCAACAATTAGAAACCACAACACGACTTTAGATTTTATCAGACAAAACAATGCAGCCTACCTTAGGTTGGGCGTATTTGGGGTGCTAATACCTTCCATTTACGCAACCAGTCTCCGTACCCGATCTCTGAGACCAGTTAGGGTTCCTAGTAACCAGGATATTAGGTGGCGACTCCCATTCCAAAGTTTCACTGATAAGAGACAAGAATTCCTTGTCTCTTCATATTTTGCCAGAAATACATCATTCCATTTTTCCTGGAGGGTGGGTGACCGCCGCGACGCCGCACACGTGCGACAGAATGGCGACTCCACTGGGGACCTTATGGACTAAGCTTTGTTTTGTCTGATTTTTGTGTTATTGTTGGGTTTGTTTGTCATTGGTAATATGCAGTTCTTTATTTGCGCATGCGCTTTATTTTCATACATATTTGCATGCATTGTAAAATTGCTCCATGCATCATTCGCATTTTTGTACGAGTTACATTGAACACTCTAGGTTAAGTAGGGGACTAGCAACTTACCTTTTGACTTTTAGTCAAGGTTTAAGTTTGTGTAAACCCCAACTCTTCACTGAGTGCTTAGACTGGTAATGATTGGTCCATATGCCATCTCATTACCTACTGAGCCCCTATATTGCCTTCACGAGGGTGATCACTGGGACAACAAGAGACCCTTTTAGATACTGAATAACAAACCTACACTTGTCAAACATAAAAGATTTTTAGAACTTGCCTTTAGGGTGTATGCTCCCTACGCTTTATTTTGCATCAAAACAAGCCTTTCCTGAAGCATCTTGAAATCAAGACTTACGGGTGACATAATGGTCGTTACTCGGGAAATTTCCATTGTAGAGTTTGGGCAAGAATCAAGATTTTTGTTTCATCATACAAGAGTCGCGACCATGTGTCACCCCTCGAAGGGCGAGTTCATCATATAGAAACATGCTCATTTCATTTGTCATACATCATCCCAGTTTGAAATAAAGGTCCCCCAATTTTGTCCTCCACTCCAGAATCAAGAGTTGCCAACATCTGACAGTGGCAAGGAAGATTCGCTCAAGCTTCCAATCCAGAGACACAGCTTGTGGTAATAAGATTCTCTGCGTCAAATGGACTTAGCTAGTGACCTGTGCCGAGATGCCATCTATGAAGTACTGACACGCTCATCAATGGAGACTGTGGGGAAATGTAGGCTTTTGTCTAAGGAGTACAACAAGTTAACCTACGAATCCCTTTTCACAAAGCTACACGGCCAAAGAACCAACATTGTCTCTGGTTTCCTTATCCAAAGCATGATCAGGAACGAATATCAAATTTCTTTTGTTTCAACTGACACTTTGAAGACCCATACACAAATATCCTTTGATTTCCTTCCAGAACACGTGGAGATAGTGTCATCAACAAATCAAGGGGTTCTGCTTTGTCACACACATAATAAATCTTGTTATTATGTGTGCGACCCTTCTATCCAACAATGTCAAAAGATCTCGAATCCCAAGACACGATATGATACTATAGAATTTGGCCTAATGATTGAAAGGTCAAAACCTTTACGGTACAAGATTGTGAGATTCTCAAAGCCCAAGTTTCGCGCACATAAAGAATTCTATATGTACCACTGTATTAGAGTCGAGTTGTTTGAATCAGCAACATGGAAATGGAAGCTGTTGGATGAAGTAAGGTTGCCCCATGAAGAATCCCTTCATCGCATGACAAAAGTATCCGTGAATGGCTCACTTCATTGGCTCACTTGGAAGAGAAATGTCTTTACTTTTGATGTAACAAGAGAGCGTCATTGTTTGTTCCCACTGCCCCTCCCAGCCTCTGAGGAAAATGACAACAAAGATATCAGACTTACCGAATACAAAGGAAAGCTCGCCATGACCTGTATTGATAGAGAAAGTAATTTTGTGGAAGTATGGATCATGAAGGATCATGACAGAAAACGCTGGAACAAAAGGCATTCAGTAAACATAGGGGTTTTGACAAGGAAAGAACCCCATGTGAGTCCATTGGCCTTTTGCAATGCTGATGTTATGCTGATGGGAGAATATTATTCTGCTATGATGTTCTTCAATTTTAAAACTGGGTATATTGACATGCTACAATTAGGAAAGGGTCTACTCCATGGATGCTTCCCATTCCAGTTCACCTATGCCACCGAGGAAAAAAGAGCACATTAGTTCATTACCCCAAGGCATGATTCTTTAAACAGAATAATCCAGAGAAGATGTGAAGAATTGCAAGAGCTTCGAAGATTAAGCCTAAAAGTTGGTTAGTAAGAGACGAGCAGATTTTGTGAAGAAAGATATCAACGATCATATCATCAAAAGGCCATCACCAATGAGCGACAACAAGACATGGAGGACTAATGAAGAAGCTATTTAGAAGTGTCTTGTTGTCAATTTTGTTGTCTATCATTTTGTTTTGGGATCACATCTCACCTTTCAATGGATTATGCTTTGTTCTTATTTTGTTTTGGGATCACATCTCACCTTTCAATGGATTATGCTTTGTTCTTAGTCTTATTATTGTCTTGAAATAAAAGATGTTTCTTTCAAAGTTTATTTTAGTAAAAATATTTTGATTGAACTCCAACACGTAAAATTAAGGCTAATCAAGCATGAATGATTAAAAGTGTTATGATTCCAGAAATGATTTGAGGTTCGCTAAAATGGCAAGAGGTGACCGAACAAATCTTGAGCTCACACCCCAAAATTGAACCACACATCATATAGCTAAGTTTTAGCAATATGTATAATGACACGCAATGGATTCAATAGTTATGGACTCGTGAATCAAGACTTTTACACGTCCAAAGCATTACGCTAAATGAGGTCAAAATTTATCAGTTCTAACAGATCTTGCTTGAAATGAGAAAAGGCCATCTTTGTTATCCTTTCACATGTCTTGAAATATATCATTTGCAATCCCCATTTGAGCCAAACTAATTTTCTTTCAAGAGAAAACCTGACTAGGATCATACCCCACACTAGGAGGCAAACGAGAGATATTTGGAAGACATTGATAGAATCAATAAAAAGGGAAGGTTAAGAACGAAAGTTCAATAATTGACAAAGGGGTAAAAGGAAAAGAGGCATAGACTAGGGGGCGTAAAATTCTGATGCTAGTTTTTTCCTTACCATCCAGACAAAATAGTGAAGATGGGTGCTGGAAGTTATCATATTATAGTTAGAAGATACATCAAACACCAAAAGTCAAACACCAGAAAAACACTGAGCTGTAAGCATGACTTTTAGTGTCCATGATAAAACCTCTGATGATCAACATTGGTCATTCATCAAAGCTAAAAGAAAAGGAGACATAGACTAGGGGGCAGAAAATACTGATGCCAGTCTTTCCTTACCATCCAGACAAAGCAGTGAAGATGGGTGCTGGAATTTATCATGTTATAGTTAGAAGACACAACAAAAGTCAAACACCAGAAAATACTGAGCTATAAGCATGACTTTTAGTATCCATGATAAAGCCTCTGATGCCAACAAATGATCAAGATTGGTCATTCATCAAAGAAAAGTTGGATTTGCATTATAACACCTGTTAAGAGAATTCTGATGAGGTTAACATGGTTATATGTCATGACAACGGCAGAAAAGGAGTTGAGATTGATCCTAGGTCGTTGAAACCCTTAAACACATTTTGAGCCTGTGATTTCCGTTCTTTCATAGCCATAAACCATAGCCTACATTACGTACTTCTAAAAGCCCTTTTTGATCAAGTAAGCAATCTGAACCGATAAATGACGCTCTCAAAACTGAAAGAGTTTTTCCATAAGGGTCGTGGCTTCATGGATTAAGCTATTGGTTATTATACATGCTGATAAAATTGATGCTAAAAAAGGAAACAATCTTTTTGATAAAGCCTCAAGTTTTGACTTGAGCATTTTTGTTTTTTGAAATATACAGAAGGTTACCTCATCACAAACCATCAAAAAGATGTACCCAAAAAAGCAGAATCTAAAATGGATACAAAGAACCATGAAAAAGCCATTTTTTACAACGAGTCACTTTCTGTTTTCAAAATACATTACAATCAAAGGACTGTATATTTTGAAATTCGTATGTTGGGTCTTTGACCAAAAGCTTGATTTTTCAAAAAGATTTTTTTCAAACAAAGACATCTCTGATTTCATTTCAACAAACTAGACTTTAATATACATGATCTTTGAAATGTGAGAGTTGATTCCAAAAGGAAGATTGTCAGACAAAGAAGAACATCGATTGAGTTTGCGAAATCCTTGACAGAAATGACATCAACTCTTCTCAACACTCCGTGAAAAGTTGAGCCACCTGGGGGCAATACAGTGGACCCTGAAAAAGAAAAACAAGCAGTAGTCAGATTAGCTGGGGGGCAAAGAAAGATGACTAAATGAAGAATCGGTGAACGGAGGATAATGTAGATAAAAAAAAATTGAACGAGCACATTCAGATCACACCGAAGACAATATTGTTAAAAAACGTTCCATGATCTAGTGAACTCCAACAGCAATTGGAAACAACGCTGCACTAGAAGGACATCTTCATATCATTATCTTGGGTTTATCCTTGGAAGCATGACTACCAACCGATGTAAACACAATTGAATGTAAATGAATGTTGAAAAGATGCAAATCACCAAGATTGACTGTGGAACGAAGATGCACCTGCCGGATATCTTTAAATCGTCACTCTTTGAAGCATGGCTATCGATTAATGTTATCATGACTGCTTTTGAATGAATGTCGGAAGGATGCACACCACCAAGACTGATTGTGGGACAATGGTGCACTGGAAGGACATCTTCATATCATCATCTGGCTAAAGACACGCTTTACCGCCTGAGTATAAATGATAAAAGCAACATCATTAATGAGGCCGAGATATTTCTTTTCACAATCTGATTAGATGAGCTAAGGGGAATTTGTTGAAAAGAACATTGAGCATACAATGATGAGCCTTTTACTGCAAGCTATGAGATGCATGTCTGAACGACTGGATGGTTTCCAAGAAAACTGATGATAACATATACTTGAAGAGTATTGGTTCCACTAGAAGCAAGTTCATAACTGTTTGGCAAATCTAAAGATGAGGTCGACAATAGAAAACCTTTTGATGAGTGTTGACATGATGCGCACAATCAATGAGAGAACAATTTCTCAGGAGATGAATGATTGGATAAGCTCATTCATGATGAATCAAACAACACCACACTTGGGGGGCACGGTCATATTTGGTAAGCAACGAGAGCAGAAAGCAACGTGGATAGCCTACGATAAACACTGCATTTACAATTGAATGGATGGTTGGCACACGAATGAGCCGGCACAGAAAAGCAAGGAAGGCTTCGAATAACCAACAAATGAGCGTCAGAAATGGGGAACCTATATTTCTCAGGTAAGTATACATGCATATCAGTCATATTGCATTGTTTCCTTCATTGACCGATTGGTGTTACACCATCACCACCTTGGGTAGTGCGTTTTCTAACCCGACCTCTTTTTGAGTGCGCCTTTGAGCCCTCACCACTTGGGTAGTGCGTTTTCTAACCCCATCTCCTTTTGAGTGCGCCTTTGAGCCCTCACCATTTGGGTAGGTCACCCATTACAACAAGACCACTGTTTCCTTTTTCCATTTTGGGTAGATCACCCGTTACAACACGACCATTCCTCCATTTGGGTAGGTCACCCATTACAACACGACCACTCTTTCCTTTTTCCATTTTGGGTAGGTCACCCGTTACAACACGACCATTCCTTCATTTTGGGTAGGTCACCCATTACAACACGACCACTCTTTCCTTTTTCCATTTTGGGTAGGTCACCCGTTACAACACGACCATTCCTCTATTTTGGTAGGTCACCCATTACAACACGACCACTCTTTCCTTTTTCCATTTTGGGTAGGTCACCCGTTACAACACGACCATTCCTCTATTTTGGTAGGTCACCCATTACAACACGACCACTCTTTCCTTTTTCCATTTTGGGTAGGTCACCCATTACAACACGACCATTCTTCCACTTGGGTAGGTCACCTATTACAACACGACCACTCTTTCCTTTTTCCATTTTTGGGTAGGTCACCCATTACAACTCAACCATTCTCCATGTTTTTTTTATCTGGGTAGGTCACCCATTACAATGAGATCATTCTTTCACCTGGGTAGGTCACCCATTACAATGAGACCACTCTTCCTTTTTTCTACTTGGGCAGGTCGCCCATGAAAATAAACCAGGGTAAAGCGTGAGTGTGTGGGCTGGTCGCCCCTGAAAATCGACCACTTTAAGTATGTGTGGGTAGATCACCCATGAAAATAGACCAGGGTAAGTGTGAGTACGTGGGCAGGTCGCTCGTGAAAATATACCATTTTTCTTCAAAAAAACAAAGGGTTTGAACACACAGGAGTTTTGGTTCTGGTTAGAGGGGATTGGCGAAAGGAATTTCAGTCTATCCTAACCACCCATAGGTTCTGGTTCTGGTTAGAGGGGATTGGCGAAAGGAATCTTAGTTTATCCTAACCTCACATAGGATTTTGGTTCTGGTTAGAGGGGATTGGCGAAAGGAATCTGAGTCTATCCTAACCACACAGGATTTTGGTTCTGGTTAGAGAGGATTGGCGAAAGGAATCTCAGTCTATCCTAACCACTCGTAGGATTTTGGTTCTGGTTAGAGGGGATTGGCGAAAGGAATCTCAGTCTATCCTAACCACATAGGATTTTGGTTCTGGTTAGAGGGGATTGGCGAAAGGAATCTCAGTCTATCCTAACCACCCGTAGGATTTTGGTTTTGGTTAGAGGGGATTAGCGAAAGGAATCTCAGTCTATCCTAACCACCCGTAGGATTTTGGTTTTGGTTAGAGGGGATTAGCGAAAGGAATCTTAGTCTATCCTAACCACACAGGAGTTTTGGTTCTGGTTAGAGGGGATTGGCGAAAGGAATCTCAGTCTATCCTAACCATATAGGATTTTGGTTCTGGTTAGAGGGGATTGGCGAAAGGAATCTCAGTCTATCCCAACCACATAGGATTTTGGTTCTGGTTAGAGGGGATTGGCGAAAAGAATCTCAGTTTAGCCCAACCACATACGATTTTGGTTCTGGTTAGAGGGGATTGGCGAAAAGAATCTCAGTCTATCCTAACCATTCACACGGTTTTAGTTTTGGTAAAAAAAGATTGACGAAAGGAATCTCAGTTTAGCCCAACCACATACAGGACTTTGGGTTTGGTTGATGTTTCAGGTCAACCAAATTTTGAGAAGACCAGTTTCAGAAGACCAATTTTGTTTATCTTTACAATACTTACTACGCAAAATCCTTGCTCCGTAAGCACTGTAAAGAGGGGGCAACTGTCATAACTCATTTTTGGGCCCCCGCATGAAAAATAATAAAATACAAAAAAAATTAAGAAAATATTATCAAAAAATAATAACAGTGAAAAAAGGATGCCAGAATGCTAAAAAATGATCAAAAATTGGTTGAGGAGGTTTAAAAATACAAAGATTAAAATTTGACAGTATTTTTATTGACTCGTGAGAGCCCTGTTGACAAAGAAAATTCAATTTGAGGAAGAAAAGTCCAAAATCAGATGTTTATGGACTCAATTAAATTTTATTGAAGGTTTAATTGAATTTATGGAGAGTTTGATTGCAAGAAAAAATGATTTTGGATTTAATTTTGGCTTTAATTGGAAGAAATTAAAGTTCTGGGGTCAAATTATAATTTTTTAGAGTTAATTTGGTCAAATCATGGGCTTAATTGCATAAATATTGAAGTTTGATGGCCAAATAGGGATTTAATTGAAGAAATCCAAGACCAAGGACCAAAATGCAAAATGCGCGCAAATTGAAGGCCTGATTTTGAATCTGACGCGTTTTGGCGCCAAAATCCATTTAAATGAAACGGCGCGTTTTGGAGAAAAACGACGCCGTTTCATGCACTGTTATTAAAAAGGCTGGAAACGGTGCCGTTTTGAACGGCACCCATGTCTTCTTCTTCCCCTGGACACGCGAAGTAGGGGAAGAAGAAGAAGATTTTTTCTTCTGTTCCACCGCCAGCTCTCTCTCAAAAAGACGCCGACAACCCACTTGCTTGCCACGTGGTGGAAGAAGGAAGGGGACGTACCCATTGGGCGGTTCGGGGCGGTAGCACAGTGGCCGCCCCAGCCACGTCTCCCTCCCCTGTTTTTGCCTATAAAAACAGGGGAAGGGGAAGAAAAAGAGGACGGAGAAGAGAGGGAAGAGAGAGACCGAAAGACCGAGAGAGAGATACAGAGCAGAGGAGAGAAGGGAAAAGAGAGGGGAAAAGCTGAAAAAAGAAGAAGAAGAGAAAAGCAGAAAGAGAACGTAAAACAGAGGAGAGAGAGAGAAGAAAAACAGCGTCACCAGCCACCAGCGCCGCCGCCTGTCGCTTCCAGTAGCACAGCCAACGGTTGCAGCCACCGCAGGTCAGCCCTTCTCCCCTTCTTCTTTCTCCTGCTGCGTTCCTGCTACACCTCCACTGTTCACGTAGCATGTGAACAGTGGAGGGCATTGTTCACACGGCCTGGGCCCAGCCCATGTATTTGGGCCTGATCCGACCCATTTCAAGAGAAAAAATTGAAAGTATTTGTTTCAGCATTTTATATATATATATTTTTTTCGCGTAGTTTTTATGTTATTTTTATTAATATCGGGCAGTATTTTACATGGTAAAAATACAAATCCGGTATTAAAATACCCGGTTTGCGTCAAAACTTTCAAAAAATACAAAAAACATTGAAAAAAATATATATTTTTGTGCATATGGCCAAGTGTCTCAAAGCTAAAAAATCATATTGTGTTTTTCATACATAAAAAAAAAAAACAATGTTTTAGCATGCATTTTGGCTTTAATAACCAGTTTATTAAAGTCAAGAGAACATTGGCCAAAATGTCAAAAAAAACAAAAATTTTATTTTGTTTATCTGTTAGTATCTGGGGTATGACATTACACGTAATGCGTATTCCGGATATTTAATTATTTTTCAGACAATAAAACGATTATGTTTTACCGCATTAAGATAAGAACCTCCTTCTGAAGGAGGGCTTGTCTTGAACCTTAGACAGACCAACAATTAGAAACTACAACACGACTTTAGATTTTATCAGACAAAACAATGCAGCCTACCTTAGGTAGGGCGTATTTGGGGTGCTAATACCTTCCATTTACGCAACCAGTCTCCGTACCCGATCTCTGAGACCAGTTAGGGTTCCTAGTAACCAGGATATTAGGTGGCGACTCCCATTCCAAAGTTTCACTTATAAGAGACAAGAATTCCTTGTCTCTTTATATTTTGCCAGAAATACATCATTCCATTTTTCTTGGAGGGTGGGTGACCGCCGCGACGCCGCACACGTGCGACAACTTGTGTGAGTCATGTCAGGTAGTTAAGAGTCATAAACTTCTTTTCTTTGAGTTCAATAACAGGTTTAGTCGTCTCCTTGAATTGATTCATTCAGATGTATGAACTTCTCTTATCACGTTAGTTAGTGGTTTCAAATTCAATGTCTTATTTATTGATGATTTTTCAAGATTTACATGGGTGTTCACATTGAAACAAAAATCAGAGGTGTTTAACTGCTTTGTTCGTTTTAAAAGCTTAGTTGAAAACTAATTTTCAAGCACTATCAAACAACTATTAACTGACAATGGTGGTGAGTATTTATCTACTGCTTTCTAGGAATACCTTTCACAAAATGGCATTCTTCATAAATTCACATGTCCTTACACTTCCGAACAAAATGGAATCTCTAAAAGAAAGCATAGATATATCACCAACACTGGTCTTACCCTTTTGGCTCAGTTACATCTAGCTTTCAGTTATTGGGTGGATGCATTCTTCACAGCTACTTACCTTATAAACAAACTCCCTACACCTTTTCTGTCCAGCAAACTCCATATCTCACTCATTAGACAAACAACCAGACTATTCATTACTCAAAACATTTGGGTGTTTATGTTTTCCCTTACTTAGGTCTTATAATACACATAAACTTGCTTTTAGAAGTAAAAAAATGTGTATTTCTTGGATATAGCTCTAATCATAAAGGGTATCGGTGTCTTGATCCATAAACAAACAAAGTTTATATATCCAGACATGTTGTCTTTGACGAGTTGAACTTCCCTGCTTAGGATGCACTGATTACAACCAGTAATACTCGTTCCTTGCAGCAAAATTCTCCTCCGTCTTCAAATTCCACACAATCAGGTATTATCTCTAACACTCTATCTCCTGTTTTAGCTACTTTACCCAGTTTTCCTACTCCCAATCCATCCACTTCAGATCATGACTATTTACCTCCTCTTGCTACCACAACTTCACCCAATATCAACACGCCTACTGATTTATCTATTTCAGAAATTCATTCTACACCTTCATACCTTACCTCACCTCACCTCATCAAATTAACACTACACCTGACTATATATCCCTAGATCCTAACCTAAAGCCAACCACAACTCTTGTCTGTCCTAACCAATAACCCACTATTCATTCTGAACCTTCACCTTTTACTTCCCCTTCTCATATCAACACTACACCTATACCTGACCATATATTTACAGACTCTAATCTTGAGCCACCCTCAATTTCTGCCTCTCCTACCCAACAACCAACCCTCACCTCTACCCTAACTCATTCATCACAAATTATAACTAGATCTCAGACAAACTCTTCCAAACCAAAGCATTTTCTAGATTATCACCTTTATCATCCCACCAAACATCCTCTTTAAGCTCATTTCACTAATACTTTACCATCTTAACCAACAACCTTTAAACAAGCTGCAAGGGACCAGGATTGGATGAATGCCATGACTGCATAATATAATACATTGCTAACTAACAACACTTGGTCACTTTGTCTGAGACCAAGACATAAACAAGTTGTGAGAAATAAATGGGTTTTCAAAATAAAACAATGATCTGATGGCACTATTGACAGGTATAAGGCACGGTTGGTGGCAAAGGGATTTGATCAAGTTGATGGTCTTGACTTTACTGAGACCTTTAGTCCAGTTATTAAACTTGCTACTATTCGGTTAGCCCTTGTTTTGTCTGTTCATTATAATTGGTCTATTAGACAACTTGATATTTCTAATGCTTTTCTCCATGGGTATCTTGAAAAGGAGGTGTATATAGAGCAACCTTAAGGTTTTGAAGACTCAAATTTACCTGATCATGTATGCCTCTTGCATAAATCAATATATGGCCTCAAACAGGCCCCTAGAACTTGGTTTTTAAGGCTATCTTAGGCTCTCTTGGAACTTGGATTCACTACCTCAACTGTGGATACTTATTTATTTACTTTCCATCATAGCAACATGTGTATTTTTGTGCTCATAAATGTTGATGACATTATTGTCGTTAGTAATGCTGATACTGCCATTGATACTCTTATTTCTAACCTCGGCTTTGAATTTGCTATCAAGTATCTTGGGGAACTATCTTATTTCTTAGGCATTCATGTAACTAAGACAGAAAATGGCTTGCATCTACACCAAGGAAAATATGTTTTTGATCTTCTACATCACATGAAAATGACTGATGCGAAACCTACACCAACGCCATGCATATCAGGTGCCAAACTCTCAAAATTCTCAGGTGATCCTCTTATTGATCCTACTGCATATAGAAGCATGGTGGGAGCTCTTCAGTATTTGACATTGACCAGACCTAATATATCCTACAGTGTCAATCAATTATGTCAATTTCTTCATTTTCCTACAAATATTCATCTTACAGTTGCCAAAAGGGTTTTAAGATATCTCAAAGGTACACTACAGTTTGGTCTTCAGTTTAACAAGGGATCACTTCAACTCAATGGTTTTTGTGACTCTGATTGGGCTGGTAATCCAGATGATCAGAAATATACCTCAGGATATTGCATTTATCTAGGCTCATGTCTGATTTCTTGGACTTCTAAGAAATAATCCGTGGTGGCAAGATCAAGCACCAAAGCTGAATATCGATCAATGACACACACAGTAGCTGAACTTTACTGGTTAAGAATGTTACTCAAAGAACTTCATATATCTCTACTTACAACACCTTACATTTGGGTTGACAATATTACTACTTTGGCACTATCTTCTAACCTTGTCTTTCATGCTAGAACAAAACTGTAATGATCTTGATAAGTAAGGGAGAATGTCTGGAATTTTTCTTTTACTTTTATTATAGCTTTTCTTGGACCTGAGCCTTACAGGTTTTAACAAAAAGAAATTGAGGAAACTAAAATAACAACTGAAACGAAATATCTTAAAGACTTGAATTGAAAGAACGATGCAATTTTGATAAACCCTAATCTAGATTTCTGGGCAGCTTTGAGGTAGCCCGGGCCTCCTGGGTGAATGAGATTTGCTTCAAAGCAATTTTCCTGCCTTTCTGCTGCTCCTCCCTCTCCCTTTTATTGTAACTCTCGGTTAATTGAAATAACAAGATAATAGATAGAATTGACAGCTGTTTTATTTATCAGTGTTGTATTTGGACTCTTTTTTCCTTCTCCCAAACTGTGCCGTATTTGGACTCCTTTTCTTCTCTCAAACTGTGCCGTTTTGCATTTGGGATTTACTCCTTTGCCAGCTGTCAGCTGCAGGAGTTCATAATCTCAGCCATCCACGTAAGTTCTTCTTGTCTAATCTTGACCCTACACTTGCTCACTTTCTTTCTTTGCTGCAGGTAAGTCTTCTCCCATACGCCTCCTTCATTTCTTCCCCGGGCCTCAACTTGATCTTGCTCCTTTAGGCGCTGCCGGGACTGTTACAACTCTCTCCCCCTTAAAAAACCTTGCCCTCAAGGTGAGGGTAGGAACCTTCTAACCACTCTTCATCGACCCAAACGGCGTCTTCTTTGGGCTGTCCTTCCCATCTTAACAGCAACTCTTCCTTCTTCTTCCCCCTCGAGACTTGGCTCCTTCGGTCAATTATCTCTGCTGGTTCTGGCTGAGATTTCAGCTTGGTTTCGAGACTGGGTAGCTTCGGTTCAGGAACGATTCCCTTTCCAACCCATTTCTTCAACAGTGAGACGTGGAAGGTGATATGGATCCGGGCTTCCTTGGGAAGATCTAGCTGGTAAGCCACTTCTCCCACTTTTTTTAAGATTTGGAACGGCCCGAAATATTTATAAGCTAACTTCACATTTTTTTTCCTTTGCATGCTGGACTGTCGGTATGGCTGGAGCCGGAGGTAAACCCATTCCCCTTCTGAGAACTGGATTTCTTTTCTGCCTTTGTCTGCTTGTTTCTTCTGTCTCGCCTGAGCTTGAGATAAGTTGTGTTTGATTTCTGCAATTTGCTATGTTCTGTGTTGTAAATGTTCTTCTGTTGCTTGATTTTTGGTTGAACCGGGGATGTAATCTGTGAGACTTGGGGGCGGGTAGCCGTAGGTTGCTTCAAACGGGGTAGATTTGAGGGATGAGTGGTAGCTGGTATTGTAACAGTATTCAGCCATGGTTAGCCAATTGGACCACTCTTTCGGGTTATCACCTACATAGCATCTCAAATACCCTTCCAGTGTTTTGTTGGTGGCCTCGGTCTGCCCGTTGGTTTGGGGGTGGTAGGCTGTGGACATCAGTAGCTTGACCCCTTGAATTTGGAATAATTCCCCCAAAAACTTGCTAGTGAAGGTAGGATCCCGATCGGATACTATGTTGTTTGGGAGCCCATGCAGCTTCACCACATTTTGTGAAAACAGGTTGGCGATTTTTGTCGCGCTGTAGGGGTGGGATACGGGAATAAAATGGGCATATTTGGTAAGCCTATCCACAACTACCATAATTACTGAGTACTGATTAGATTTAAGGAGCCCTTCTATAAAATCCATAGATATGGATGACCATGGTCTGGTGGGTATAGGCAAGGGCTGTAGGAGCCCGGAGGGTTTTGTGTTTTCTCCTTTTGCTCTTTGATAGACATCACAGTGTTTTATATAATTTTGTATGTCTGATTTCATCCCTACCCAAAAGAAATCTCTCCTTGCCCTTTTTAGTGTTCTCTCAAACCCTGTGTGCCCTGAGGTTGGACTGTCATGAATATAATTCAGTATATCATTTTTTATAGGGCTGGATTGGCTTATGTAGACTCTGTGTTTGTAGTATAGTATCCCTCCCCTAAGACGATATTTCAAGGAACCTATAGTCTCTTGGTCTAGTTGTTGCATGATAGTTTGAATTTCTGGATCAGTTTTATAACTATCCCTCAATCGGTCAGCCCAGTTAACAATCGGGGTAGAGATAGCCCATAGTGTACCTTTTTCTGTAGTATCCTCCTGTCTAGAGAGTGCATCAGCTACTAGGTTTTCCCTTCCTGCTCGAAATTCGACCACAAAGTCATATCCAATTAATTTGGACAACCATTTCTGCTGTGTGGGTGTCCCAACCCGCTGCTCCAATAAATACTTGAGACTCTGTTGGTCTGTCTTAACTTTAAAGGCTTGGCCCAATAAGTAAGGCCTCCACTTCTGAACAGCAGTAACTAGTGCCAAGAATTCCTTCTCATAAGTGGATAGTGATAATTCCCTCCCCTTTAGACTCTTGCTGAAATAGGAGATGGGTCGGCCCTCTTGCATTAGCACAGCTCCGAGTCCTATTCCTGAGGCATCACATTTAAAGCAAAGCCCCTTGTCTCTTTTTTCCTTCATCTGTGCAGGGGTGAGTCTTTGTACTGGAATTGGTTTGTTTTCAGCCCTGGGCTGAGTTAGCGTGGGGTTTCGGCCTTGAAACCCCATGGCACTAGGTCTCCATGATTTCCTCATGATTGTCAGATTTTCCTCCTGCATCCTTGCTAATTCGTAGGCAGCCACTAGGTTCTGAGGGTTTAGCATTCGTACTCCCATTCTTATCTCCTCTTTTAATCCACCTAGGAAGCAGCTGAGCCTGTGAGAGTCAGACAGCCCCCTGACCCGGTTCGAAAGCATCTCGAATTGGGTTTTGTAGAGCTCTACTGTTGAGACCTGTTTGATACTTATGAGGGCCTCCATGGGGTCATCGTAAGATGAGGTTCCAAAACGAATTTGGAGGGCTTTAATGAAGGCCTCCCAACTGGTGAGAATTCCAGTTTCTTCTAGTTCCAGATACCATGTTATGGCCTTTCCTTCCATGTGAAAACTGGCTATAAACAATCTGTGTTGGGCTGGAGTATTGTGAAAGTTAAAGAATTGATTGGCTTTGTACACCCAACCAATAGGATCATCTCCATTGAACCGGGGGAACTCTAACCTGATTGACTTGAGCTGAACCTGCTGAAATCCTTCCTGTGGTACTACTTCATGCCTGGTAATTCCATTGTCTGTCCTGGTGGGAGAATGAGGAGGGGAGCCCATGGGCCTTTTCCCTTGGGCCTTAGCCATCTGATCCATCCTGGTAGACATGTTTCTTAATTGCTGGACTATGTCTTCCAATATTTGCTGCTGATTCTGCTGGTTTTGTTGTTGCGCCTCCGTAAATGGGGTGGGTTCTTTTAAGTTGCCATATATAATGGGCGAGCCAATTCATCTGCAGGAGTTGCTGTTACCTATTATCAAGCAAGGGCCCAAGGTTTCATCAATGAATTTCCAGAAGCGCACTAATCTATATATGCCTAGTACTAGTAGATATTTTACTAAGCTAAATACAACCACATGATAACCAGCAGCCACCGTAAATGGCTGAAAGCATCTTTTTGTTTCCAATAACCGTACAGTAGTCCATGTCGCGTTACAAATCAGAAACTGGAGTCCATTTCAAACATTCAAAAGCTGCATTGGCAACTCTCATGCATAAGAATACACTCACATTCATGCATGGACCCTGCATGCACCATACATCCATGTGTATACATACGTAATGGGATGATGGCTTCCCAAATCATCTCATCTCATCTCATGGATAACAAAGTCAATCCCTACTTTTACATGAAATGCTGAAACTTTCCACAAAACAAAAAATGACCCCTTCACTAATAGAGCCGAAGTTTCATGAAAAGTCATTAATTAAGACTTTACTAGTAGACGTTAATGTTTCTTTAATCAAGGCTATTTTTTTTTAACTGACCCCAATGTCAAAAGCACCATATAGAAAAACATTAGGTTCCTCTTATCGTATATGAAATGTGATCCGAGCACTAAAAGATATATGGCTGACTGGCTCAATCAGCAAAAAAAAAAAAGTGATTTCTTTCAACTTTTGAAGCGTAGAGTACATTATGAAAATAAAGTGTGTGATCGTCCCGCAAATCTAGTTTGCAGGTACTGATCCTAAGCATAGCAGCAGAAGCATTATTCCTCATGTACATGTATCTACTTTCCTTTGGAATTCGACGAAATTCCACAAAGGTTGTTTAATCCCTTGTTATATGGTCAGTTACTCCTAAGTCTACAGTCCATAAAGAAACAGATTCAGCAAGCATTAAACAACTGCTAACATACAAGTTAGAGGGATGATTGTGGTTAGACATTACCTTTGGCTCAGTGCAATCACGAGTGTCGCACGTGTGCGGCGTCGCGATGATTGTCCATCCTCTCAAGGAAAATGTATAAGTCTATCTGGCAAAAGTGAAAATAAGGAATTCTTGTCTCCTATCAGTAGAAAATTTCAATGGGAGTCGCCACCTAGTATTCTGGTCACTAGGAACCCTAACTGGTCTCAAAGATCGGGTACGGAGACTGGTTGCGTAAAAGGAAGGCATTAGCATCCCAACTACGCCCTACCTAAGGTAAGCTGCATTGTTTTGTTGTCTGATAAAATCTAAAGTCTTGTTGTGGTTTCTAATTGTCGATTTGTCTACGGTTTAAAAAAAGTCCTCCTCTATAAGGAAATTCTTATTTTATCGGGTAAAAACCTAATTGTTGTATGTTGTCAAAAGAAAATATCTTTTTAATATCGAGAATACATTTTACGTATAAATTTGTAATCCCTGATACTAAAACAACACAAAATAATTTTTTTTTTTGTTTTTGATATTTTGGTCAATGTTCTCTTGACTTTAATAAACTGGTTATGAAAGCCAAAATGCATGCTAAAACATTTTTTTTGGTGTATGAAAAACACAATATGACTTTTAAGCTTTGAGACACTTGGCCGTATGCACAAAAATATTTTTTCAATTTTTTTTAAGTTGATGAAAACCGGGTATTTTAATACCGGATTTGTATTTTTGCGATGTAAAATATAAATTAATATTAACCAAAATGGATAAATTAAAAAAACACAAGAAAATCACTAATGTTGTTTTTTAGAATGGGCCAGCACCGACCCAAAAAATTATAATTAGCTTGTTATTGTGCATAGCACAGTAACCAGCTAATTATTTTCATTTGCTGCAGAACGTGAATTGCTCACGTTCTGCATGCAAATGAAAGCAAAAGGACACGGAGCAGAGAAGGGGAAGAAGGAAGAAGAGAGAGGTGGGGGAACTGATCTGCGGTGGCTGCTGTGGAGGTTCACGGTGGTGCTCGTTGGTGGCGGTGGTTCCAGGCGGCGCTGCTGTCGGTGGTGGTCGACGGTTTCTTCCCCCTTTGTCTTCCCCTGTTTTCTCTCTGTTTTTTCTTCTTTTTTTCCTTCTCCTGTTCTTCCTTTCTTTCTTCCTCTTCGGGTCTTATTTTGTTTCTTTCTTTCGGTCTTTTCACCCTCTCATCTACTCTCTTGTGCTCCCCTCCCTCTGTATTTATAGGTAAAACAGAGGGGAGAGAAAGGCAAGGGCGGCCAATGTGCAACCGCCCAGGGGGATGCATCCTTTCTGTTTTTCTTTACCCCGTGGAAGGCCACAGGTCAAAACTTAGGCAAGTGGGGTATTTCGGGTCGGCGTCTTTTTGGTGGTTTTGGAGAAAGAGGGAATGAACAAAGCAAGGGAGAAAAATCTTCTTCTTCCCCTGCCTCGCGTGTCCAGGGGAAGAAGAAAGGCTACATTGCCGTTCAAAACGGCACCGTTTTGGGTTTTCCTCTTTTTTTAATGAACAGTGTATGAAACGGTGCCGTTTTGGACAAAACACGTCATTTTATTTAAAAGGAAAAGGCGACAAAAAAAACATGTCAGAGTTCACATTGGTCTTCAATTTGTGATTTGTTCAATTGAGTCCTCAATTGCCATTTTGATTTAAAAATCAATGCAATTGCATCCCTGCCAAAAAGCAAACAGCGGCCCTGAAGTTGGCCGCCTTTTTCACTTTGATCCTTGATCTTGAATTTATGCAATTTGACCCTCAATTGATCAATAAACTTCTAATTTCTTCAATTTGGCCCTTGATTTGGTTTAATTGCAGCCCCTCTATTTACGCGTGTTTTTCATTTTGGTCCTTGGTTTTGGATTTCTTCAATTAAGTCCCTATTGACCATCAAACTTCAATATTTATGCAATTAAGCCCCTGATTTGACCAAATTAACTCTCAAAAATTATAATTTGACATCAAAATCAGTTTTTCTTGCAATCAAACCCTCCATAAATTCAATTAAACCTTCAATAAAATTTAATTGAGTCCATAAACATCTGATCTTTGACTTTTCTTCTTCAAATTGAATTTTCTTTGTCAACAGGTCTCTCATCAGTCAACAAAATACCGTCAAATTTCAATCTTTGTATTTTTTAACCTCCTCAACCAATTTTTAATCATCTTTAGGGCGCTTCGACATCCTGTTATATTTTTTTATAATATTTTTTTGATTTTTTTGTATTTTATTTTTTTAAGAGAGAAAAAAATGTGAATTGGGGAATAACCAAAAAATGGGTTATGACAATGAGCAAAGTGACCAGGGTTATCACAATTGAAACAATTCATATTATTTCCTTTCTTACTGTAAAATTAAAAAAAAAATTTTGCTAAAATTTAATATGTTTTGTATGTTTTAGATCGTTTTGATGATGTCAAAAATAATTTTTAAAAAATGAAAAAACATCTTTGGCATGTATTTCGGCACGAAAAGTTATTTGAAAAGCAACCGCAACCACACTGCCAAGCTAGTTCTATGTCCACTATTACTTGTTTCTATTCCTTTCTTGCCATATTTGGAACTCTTAGCCTTACCCTTTTCATATTTAGAGTCATATGCTCAACGCATCTTAATTTCAGATATAAAAGCCTCGTTTATAGGCTTCTCAGCATGAAGTCAATCTTCTTCAAGCTCGTTTATAAAACCCTTTTCATATTATTTTTTTTAATTCTTTTTTCAACTACCGAATAACAGTTACACATCTCTTAATGGAGGGTGGGGCAGAAAAGAAGAGAAGAAGGGAAAGTAAGAAGAAAAAGAAGGATTTCGAGTGTGATGGCAAAGCAGGAGGTGGTCATGGACGGCCGGTAGAAGTCAGTGCTAGTGTGATGGGGTTGTTTTCTGAATTCGCGTTTACAGGTTGTTCAGGGGGGACAGGGCAAGCTTCCTCCTCCGCCTCCTCCACTCGACCTTCCATCAAGAAAGTCGAAAGGGAAGAAGAAGCTCAGAAGAAGAAGAGGAAGAGATCGCCCAGGCTCACTGCTGCTCAAATGCGTGATGTGGCATACCTCAGGAGACGACCCAACAACCGTTGGATTCCGCCCAAATCTCCTCACGAGCTTCTTCAAGAGAATCATTACCATGACCCTTGGAGAGTTCTCGTCATTTGTATGCTATTAAACTGCACATCGGGTGGCCAGGTAAGATCCTTACTTGTTTTTATTAATGGAAATCAGCATAGAAAAAACATAATCCCAAAGAAATTTCTCATTGCAGGTCAGACCAATTTTAAACGACTTCTTCACCCTATGTCCTGATGCAAAGACCACCACTAATGTTGACCAGAACGAGATTGCCCAGCTAACACGCAGTTTAGGTTTCAAAAACACGAGGGCTGAGAAGATAAAACGCCTTTCTGAGATTTACTTGCAAGAGTACTGGACCCATGTCACCTTTCTGCCTGGTGTTGGAAAGTAGGGAAATTTCTGTTCAGTTCGCTGTCTCCTATAGCTATTTGCATTGATGGTTTTTCCAAACTGATCTGACTCATTTGAATTTCTTGTCTGATTGTTCAGGTATGCCGCTGATGCATATGCAATATTCTGCACAGGGAGGTGGGACAGGGTGGTGCCAGAGGATCACATGTTGACTAGGTACTGGGAATTCCTTCGCAAGGGTAGATGGATCATAGAATAGATGGATTGTCCCTGTTTTGTATTTTGAAGAGACAGATCACCTGGGGGTTAGTTTATACTATGTTTATTGTGTCCCTAATACTAGGTCTTTTGATGCCAACTGTGTGTGGCAAATTAAACCCCCGATCTGTGTCTAGCTTTGAATAGCCATTCAGGTATAACTAACTACTGGAGTAGTATCCCAGCTATGTTTGGACTGAGATAATGTAGGGATTGCCAGCTTGAAAGGAATGTTGCTCTCTTCTTCCTTGGAATTGCAAGTGTAGCTCGATGGATTGCTCTTTATGCTGTTTCAGAAAACTTCAACAAGTCCCTATCACTTTCCTTTTGTAAGGTAGCGTAAGCCTTTGTAATATGCCTGAAGTCTTTCCCATGCATATGAAGTGCACATGCTGTTTTGTAAGTTTAAAGCTTCCAGTCGCCTGTTGCAAATAAGAGCAACAAAACAGAGGAGAAGAAAACGATCCAAATTTAGTTGCTATAAGGTTCTAAATCGAGTTCTTGGCTATCATATTTTTGCTCTAATGATTTCAAAACATGGTACATTGGCACTTGAAACACAACATCGGTCGATGTTTCAAGGAGATCTCCATGCATTTTCATTACTGGTGGAAACATGAAGGAGAAAAACCATATAGTTAGCAGCCACAACATAAACCCTTCTGTGTAGCATTGCAGCATGCCATGCTCTTAATTCTTCACAAAGTTTCATTAACTTGTGATGCTATTATTATCCTAAAAAACAACCTTAAAAGGCAGAGAGGCTTTGTTGCATTCAAATGATCGTTTTAGCCTCCTTTGCAACAGCAGGAACAATCATGTAGACCACCTTAAAAGGTTTTGCCAAGCGCAATATCCTGTGAAAGATAATAAATAATTTTGAAGAATTTTGTAGAATGTATCTCGATTAATTATTTTAAATAGGGGTGAACAAAAAAACTGATTAAATCAAGAAAACTAGAAAAAAATAACTGAAAAAACCGAATCGGAAAAAAAAACCGAATTAACCGATTAGAAAATCATAAAATATTCCGGTTTGATTCGGTTTCGGTTTCTAAAGTCTAAAATTGTTTAAACCGAACCGAACCGAAATTTTTTTATGATTTTCTAATCGGTTCAACCAAGCCAGCACTTAAAAAAAAAACAAGTATAAATAGCTTCTAACCCTAAACCTAAACCTAAATACATTCTCTATTTTTCATCCCTCAGCCACCCCCTCTCTATCTCTCATCTCTCAAATGACAAATCTTCCATGCTTTCAAATCTTCACTTCTTTCTACCTGACCACTTTAAAATGAAAATCAAGGCCTTTCATGAAGGAAGTCAGCCACTCATCTTAGGGACATGCCCTGAACTTTAGCTTGAGCCCTTTCAGTAGTCTTTGCTTCGTGAATGGAATGACTTTGTAGTTTCAAAAAGTGGAGCAGATCTTGGTTTTATGGACTGGAGGGTTTCAAGATCTTTCGATGGGGATTCAATCCCTTGTTTAAAGGTTTCATCTCTCAAATCTCTTGCGTTGTGTTTGTTCAGTTTAAAAAATGAAAGTGCTGAAAAATGTGGTTAATAATTTCGGTTTGAACCGGTTTGGAAGGGAGAAAAACCAAACCGAACCGAAATTAATCGGTTTGAACTAGTTTTTGGTTTGGTTCGATTCAAAAACTAAAAAAAATAAATCGGTTTGATTGTTTATTTTGGTCCAAACCGGACCGAACCGAAAATGCCCAGCCCTAATTTGAAATTCTTTTAGAGTATTTTCAAGCAAGAACAATTTTTTTAGTTATCCTAAGTATTGCAATATCATTGAAATATTTTATTTATAGCACGATTTGATGTTATAGGTAACATCCCTAAACTTTGGATATAAATTCTTTTATATTAAGTCTGAAAATAATGTATCTTTTTAATTGGTTGATGAAACGGTTGACCGTTTTATATAACAATTTCAGTGGTTGATCAAATCAATCTAAAAGTATTTATATTTCTAACTTATTAAGATTCTTCTGAAATTTTGACAGTCTTCTTTGTATTTGAAACATTCCAAGTGTCGACATCAAAATAATATAACATAAAAATCCTAGTTATTAAACCTGGTCTGGTGGGTCGATCCAGGACCCGGTGGCTAGACCGGTTTGGGTTTAATAAAAGACTGGTCAAGGCAACAACCCGGCAAAACCTAGTCGACCCGGAAGGTCAACCCATGACCCGGGCGAAACCGGACGAGACCCAGTGTTTTTTTTCTTCAAATGTGGGATTTGAAACCCATTAGTATATATACTTTATGTTCCCAAGAAAAAAATTATGTTTTTTAAATGTGGGATAACAAACCTTTTGGTTTAAATACTTCAACTTAAAGGGATAACAAAGTATCTTTTCAATGTGGGATTTGAAACCCTTTCGTATATATACTCTATATTCCTATGAAAAAGTTAAGTTTTTTCAATGTGAGATTTGAAACCTATTAGTATATATGCTCTATATTTCCAAGAAAAAAGTTATATTTTTTCAATGTGGGATTTGAAACCATTAATATATATACTCTATGTTCTCAAGAAAAATTTAAATACTTCAATTTAAAAGGATAACATAGTATCTTTTCAATGTGAGATTTGAAGTCCTTTTGTATATATACTCTATATTCCCAAGAAAAAAGTTATGTTTTTTCAATGTGGGATTTGAAACTCATTAGTATATATACTCTATGTTCCAAAAAAAAAGTTATTTTTTCAATGTGGGATAAAAAACTTTTTTGGTTGAAATACTTTAACTTAAAAGCTTAACATAATATTTTTTTAATGTGGGATAATTGTTTTTTAAAAATATTCTTTTAAACTTCATTTATTTACAATATGTATAGTGTAAACCCCGGGAAAAATAATAAATAAATAAAAGTGAAGAAATTCATGCACATGGTTAAATAAAAATAGAAATTCAGAAATTTTTGAATATAAATTTCCGGGCGAAATAATTCGAGACATTATAATAAACCCGGTATTGTTGAGGGTTAGATTTAATTGAAGAAAATAATACACTTAAAGGAAAAAGAGGGTCTAAATGCAAATAAGAGAAAATATAGAGTATAAATACTCTCTCCTCACCAAAACAAATCTGTAGGAACCATAAGGAGAGAAAATAGGGAGTTTTATGCCCATTCTTGAGAAATCAAGAGAGAAACACTAAAATTTCAAGAACCCATCCAAGATTAAGAGCTTAAAGATGGGATAAACACTTGAGAGCAAAGGATTACCAAGAAATTGAACAAGAGGAAAAGAAAGGAGGGGAATTGAACAAGAAGAAAAAAAAGGAGGGAGTTGAAAATCTTCAACTGGTTGAAGATCAAAATCTTAATTTGTACCGGGTAAGGTATTCTAAACATGATCTTAAAAAAATTCATTTTTAAATTCGATAAATAATTGATGCCTTGATATTGAATCATAGGTTAGGGTTCTTAGACATAAATTGGGAAAAAAGTACTTATTGTTGAGATTAAGTTAATTCATGTGTGTGGTATGTAGTTTATGAAAGTATTGTGTGAAGGGGAGGGGGAGATGAATCTGGACAGACTTGTCTCCTAACTTTTGATGAGATTTCGGGTAGGAGGATGAGGGGATTAGGATCGGGTTTCTCATAGAAATTGTAGATTTGAATGTTAGCTAACCAAGGAAACTGGTCTTGCTCAATTTAGAAATGTAGAACTCCAGTTATGGGTTACCAACTGAGACTGAGTCGTGACTGATTTTGTAGGGCAATAGGACTAATTAGTAAATGAACAATTTTGACTATCTTGGAGGCAAAACTGGGTTCTCCTTCCTCAGAGAACTAGTAGTCTCGTGTCTTAGCTTTCCAACGAGATCAATCTCAGTTCAAATGGAGTTTTAGAACTTTAGATATAGTTAAAAATCTGATGAGTGTTCAGACAGTAACAGTTGGAAATTGGACAGTAACAGTTCAAAGTCAGACAGTAACAATTCAAAGTCAAACAGTAACGGTTGGAAATTGGACAGTAACAGTTCAAAGTCAAACAGTAACAGTTGGAAAAGTCAGACAGTAACAGTTCAAAGTCAGACAGTAATGGTTGGAAAAATCAAACAGTAATAATTCAAAGTCAAACAGTAACAATTCAAAGTCAGACAGTAACAATTGGAAATTGGACAGTAACAGTTCAAAGTTAGAAAGTAACAGTAGACTTTCATGTGAATACTATAAATAAGAATATAAAAGAATTGAGTCATACGAACACTTGTGTATTGAGATATTAACTCTGAAAATATACATGATAAATGTATGTATGTTGTTATGAGAAAATGAACATGCATAGAAAGTAACATATGAGTAATGGACGAATATGAATTCTCTATAATATCGGCTTGAAAGAATCATAAAAAAAAAAACTTTCTTGTGATTCAGGAGGAGCAACCAGGATTGGATCTTCTGTTAGGGGAGGTCGCGAGATAGGTGAAGCAGGTGTGTGATTCTCCCTCCTATTTACACTTATACAATTTAGAATCCTTCTGGTGAATGCAATTATAATAAATATCGTGTTCAATGTAAATAAAGCCTAGTGTATTTATAAGATTAGCTCCGGCTAATGGCATCCGTGATAGGATTGTCGGGATATGATTTACAGGATTAGCTCCGGCTAATGGCATCCGTGATAGAATTGCCGGGAAACGAATTACATGATTAAACCTTACAAGGTCACCCAGTTTATGCAAGTAAATAAGATTATTCAATTAAGAATATACAAATGAGTGTTAATTGGGTTTAAAAGATTTACAAGCAAAATATAAGTTATGTGTTAGAATTCTCATGGATTTGATAGAAAATTAATACTTCATTCGTATTCATTACATGAGCATACATATATTCTTTATCAACATAATGGTATGTTTATTTATGTAACAGGTCCATCAAACATTTAGGAAGATCATTAGTTAGGACTCTACTTTGTGAAGCTTATGTAAATATTTAATGGTGCAACCATATTATTCGATAGTTTCACCCACATTTAACTAGTGTTTTGCCTATGTTTTATATATAAAATGCCTTGATATTCTTCGTTTTATGTTTTGAAGGCACTTTTGGATGAAAGATGCAAAAATGAGTAAATTGGAGATAATTGGCAGATTTGACCTTCAGTCGATGTTTTGTGCAGAGCGTGAGCTCTAGAGGTTGAAATGAAGTGATTCTAGTGGCATTAAAAAGCTAACATCCATACCTTTCTGGAAATCTAAGGAAAGAAAATAAAATAAGGAAGAGCATGGAAATCGCAACCTTCAAAGTCAAATCTCGCAATCTGCCAGTGTTGACCTTTGGCCATTCCAACTTGAATATCTGGAGCTACAAAAGTCCAATTGATGTAAACTCAATTTTGTTGGATTCATGTCTCAAAGGTCTATAAACGCTCCAAATTTCAGCCACAACCGATGTTATATGATGGAGATATGATTTTTCAAACATGACAACTAAATTCTGCCAGCAAACAGGTTTCGTGAAGAAACGAGTCCAAATTACGTTCCGAAGCATCTAAACCGATATCCAAGTTTGTATTTCAGCAATTTAGCTCCTCTAAGTCAAAGCTTGAAGATTTCATGCAAGGCTATTTCTCTTTTTTATGAAAATAGTTATTGAAGTACTTAAATGTAAACAATCTACTTAATGGAGGACTATTTTGTAAAATAGAGACCTAGGGTTTCCTAGGATATAAAAAGAATGAGAGAAGAGAAGGGGGGCAGCCAGCCAAGAAGAGAAAAACGCCCCCTTCCTCTAAGAAACCCTAAATTATGCATTCTTCCTTCTTTTTGATTAGTTGTTCAACAAACATGCAAGGCTAAACACTTTTTCTTGGTTGCAAGGACACGGAAACCTTCGGATTTCAAGAACTGTGAGATTTATTTTACCTTTTCTTTTCAGTTTATATGATGAATATGTTTGTTCTCCTATGCTTATTTTTCCTATGATTGTTTATTTTAATTGCTAGAGCGGACTCTAAGTTATTATTGTAGACAATCTATTGTTAAGTTTGATATCAAAACCGGAGTTGTGGTATATGAACTTGTGAAGCAACTGAGTTTAATAATTGTGGCGGATCTACGTTATTAATCTTAGGGAGAACATTCAATCAAATCAAACATAGACTGCGGACAGTTATATTTTCTTGATTAATCAACTTATCTAGTTCTTAAGGCTGCCATTGAATTAAATTACTAGTGCGGACACTGTGGTTGTTTGATGATTAGGGCTAGTTATACGGCGGATCCGTTAACTAACCAATGTTAAGAAGAGATAAATATTCAGAATATAAATTGATGTTTCGTTTCCATGATCAGTTCTGATTTCTATAGGTGGATGTGTGCTTGTGACCAAGGTTTGTTCTCTTGATAATTTTCTGATTTTATTAAATTTAGTTTGATAGTTTTCTGTTTTCTTTTGCTTTAGCCTAGATAACGTCCAAACCCCCCCCCAAATTGCATATCATCTAGCATAAAAATCTGACTTGAATCTTCCTCGTGGGATCGACCCCTTGCTTGCTCTATACTATCTTGTGTGTTGTGTTTGAAGCTAGGGTAATTAATTTGTGCGACCGCGACATCACAACAAATTTTGGCGCCGTTGCCGGGGAAGTAATTTTAGTTGATTCTTGTGCTATTATTTTTATTTGCTGTGATTGTTATTTCTTTTTCTGAAAAAAAAAAACAAACAGAATTTTTGCTTGCTGCGGTACTGTTCATTACGGCAGCGGTACTGTTCAAAACAGATTTTTTGGTGGAATTAGGTATCAACCTTTTGTTTCATGAAGGGAAACGACGTTCTAAACAGGACTAGTGGTAAACCACTAGCCCCACCCTATCGAGGCCAAATTCCGCTGTTTTCTAGGGTTTTTAGGCAGTTTTTGTTTTCTACCGTAGGATTTTCGTACAATTTGCATTGTTTTCGATCTCTTGTGTGGTTGGTTTCTTTTGAGTTTTCTTGATGATTTATGCCAGTAACCCGTTCTACTAATCAAAGTCAAGTGCAGGTGGATCTCGAAATAGAAAAAACTTTACGCAGGTTATGAAAGGAAGCTCGCCTCAACACCATGGCTGTTGCACGACAACAAACACTCAAGGAGTTTGCTGCTCCTAACATGGAAAATCAGCCATTGTGCATAAACATCGACAATAATGTAAACTTTGAGCTCAAATCTGGTTTTATACATTTGCTACCAACTTTCAATGGTCTTGCAGGAGAAAATCCTCATACTCATCTCAAGGAATTCCATATGGTTTGCGTTGGCATGAAACCGAATGGAGTTGATGAAGAACAGGTTAAGTTGAAAGCTTTCCCTTTCTCTTTAAAAGGGGCAGCAAAGGCATGGCTTTTCTCCATTCTCCCAGGTTCAATTGGAACGTGGAATGGCATGAAGAAGATCTTCCTTGAGAAGTATTTCCCAGCATCTCGAGTTGCCAACATAAGGAAAAAAATATGTGGGATTCGACAATCTCATGGAGAGACACTTTCCGAGTATTGGGAAAGATTTGAGCAACTGTGTATTCAATGCCCTCATCATCAAATACCCGATCAGCTGCTCATTCAATATTTCTATGAAGGATTGATGCCTACTGACCGTAGTATCATTGATGCTGCAAGTGGAGGGGCATTGGTAGATAAGACACCCGAGGCTGCACGCCAATTGATCTCAAACATGGCAGCCAACTCGAAACAGTTTGGCACTCGTGGAGACTTCGCAAATAAACGAGTAAATGAGATAAGTATTTCTAACCTTGAGAATAAAGTTAATGATCTTACTTCTCTTGTGCGTTCTTTGGCTTGTGGCAATGTACAGCAGGTGAAAGTTTGTAGCATATGCTCCTTACAAGGACATGCTTCAGATATGTGCCCAACAATGCAAGAAGATTACATTGAACAAGCTAATGCAGTTGATGGAGCATTCAATGGACAACCTCATCGTAAGTATGATCCTTTTTCCCACACGTACAATCCTGGATGGAGAGATCATCCCAACCTACGGTATGGGAACCAGCCTCAACAAGGCAATCAAGGCCGACAATTCCATCCCCATGGATTTCAGCCCCAACAGAATTATCAAGCAAGACAACCCCCTCCATTCACAAACTCCAATGTTATGGGGTCGTCATCCAGTGATGATCTTCGTGAGATGATGAAAACTTTGGCTTCTAACACTGTGACCTTGCAACAAAATGTCATGTCTTTTCAACAGGAAACAAGGTCAAGTATTCACAACTTGGAGAAGCAAATGGGGCAAGTTGCTTCAAGTGTGGGGAAATTGGAAGCACAAATGAATGGAAAATTGCCCTCCCAAGCATTGAATCCAAAAGAGAATGTTAGTGCGATCATGCTGCGAAGTGGGAAAGAACTTGAAGAGAAAAGGTCGAAACAAATTGAGATGGAGGAAGAAGAAGAGATAGAAATTGAATTGAGTACAAAGAAGGAACAACCTTCTCCTTCACAAATTGAAACCACGACCAACACTCTAAAGGTAAGTCCTCACTCAATGAATTCCAGTTTTAAAACAATTGCACCCTTTCCTGTGAGTTCTTCTAGGTCAAAGAAAGAAGACAAAGAAATAGAGATTTTAGAGGTTTTCAAGAAAGTGGAACTCAACATTCCTTTGCTTGATGCTATCAAGCAAATTCCCAAATATGCCAAATTCTTGAAGGAGTTGTGTACTACCAAGAGAGCTTTCAAACTGAAAGGTCATGAAACGGTAAGTATGGGTGAAGTTGTATCTGCTGTTGTTCAAAAGAATCTGCCTTTGAAACAAAAAGACCCAGGTGCGTTTACTATCCCATGTGTTATTGGTAATGCTAGTTTTAAAAGAGCTTTATGCGATTTAGGTGCATCCATTAGTGTTATGCCCAAACATGTTTATGATTCTCTTAGTCTTGAGCCTTTGAATAAAACTAGCATTGTAATACAACTTGCGGATCGTAGTTTTGTTTATCCACTTGGTGTGATAGAAGATGTCCTAGTCAAGATTGATAGTTTGGTTATTCCATGTGATTTTTATATTCTTGATATGGAACATGATTCTTGTGATTCATCAAACAGCACTCCTATATTGGTTGGGAGACCATTCTTGAAAACTGCCAATACAAAGATAGATTGTGGTAAGGATACTTTGTCTATGGAAGTAGGAGATGAAAAGATTGAATTTAATTTTCATGATGCAATGAAATATCCTTATAGCAATGTTTATTCTATCACATGCTATGACTAAGTTGATAAGTGTGTGCAACAAGTTTTTGATTTTGATTGTGAGGATGGATTAAGCGTAGCTTTGAGCTATGGCTATGATTTTACCGAGATAGAAGAGATGGAGAGGCACATATGTGTTCCCCAAAACGTGCACGAATCAGCATTGGCATTGCAATCATTGCAAACTGTTCCCCATGGTAATGTCTTTGTTGATTTAGTACTTTCACATAAAAAGCTTTTGCCATCTATTTTACAGGCACCCGAGTTAGAATTGAAACCTTTGCCCGATAATTTGAAGTATGTATTCATTGGCGACAACAATACACTTCCTGTTATTATAGCAACAGGTTTGACAAATACGCAAGAGGAAAAACTTGTGAAGTTGTTGTGTGATCACAAGACGGCCATTGGATGGACTTTAGCTGACATCAAGGGCATTAGTCCCTCAATGTGTATGCATCACATACTATTGGAGGACAATGTGAAACCAACAAGGGAAATGCAAAGGAGGTTGAACCCGCCTATGATGGAGGTAGTGAAAGCTGAAATTTTAAAACTGTTAGATGCAGGAGTCATTTATCCCATCACGGACAGTAAATGGGTTGCGCCAATCCATGTGGTGCCTAAAAAGACCGGAATCACGTTGGTCAAAAACAAAAATGATGAGCTCATTCCTACTCGCATCTCGAGTGGATGGAGAATGTGTGTTGATTACAGAAAGCTAAATCTTGCTACACGCAAAGATCATTTTCCATTACCATTCATGGATCAAATGCTTGAACGCCTAGCAGGTAAGTCTTTTTATTGCTTTCTTGATGGATATAGTGGATACAATTAGATTGTTATTAATCCTGAGGATCAAGAAAAGACTACATTTACATGTCCATTTGGTACATATGCATATAGGAGAATGCCCTTTGGTCTCTGTAATGCACCTGCAACTTTTCAAAGATGCATGATGAGTATTTTTTCTGACTATGTTGAAAGAATAATTGAGGTTTTCATGGATGATTTCACGGTGTATGGTGATTCTTTTGATAAATGTCTAGAAAATTTATCTTTGATCTTGAAAAGGTGCATTGAAACTAATCTTGTCTTAAACTATGAAAAGTGTTATTTTATGGTAGAACAAGGAATAGTTCTTGGGCATGTTGTGTCTTCACGTGGATTAGAGGTTGATAAAGCTAAAATAGACGTTATTTCATCATTGTCTTACCCCTCCTGCGTGAGGGAAATTCGTTCTTTTCTTGGCCATGCAGGTTTCTATCGACGCTTTATCAAAGATTTCTCAAAGATTACAGCACCCTTGTGCAAACTATTAGCCAAAGAAGTGGATTTTGTGTTTGATCAAGCATGTAAAGATGCCCATGATGAGCTTAAGAGGCGTGTCACATCTGCCCCTATCATCCAACCACCAAATTGGGATGAGCCTTTTGAGATAATGTGTGATGCAAGTGACTATGCAGTAGGGGCTGTCCTTGGGCAAAGAATAGGGAAGAATTTGCATGTTATCGCCTATGCTTCCCGCATGTTGGACGGAGCACAATGCAATTACCATACAACTGAAAAGGAACTTTTTGCAGTGGTGTTTGCTCTTGAAAAATTTAGGTCATATCTACTTGGTACAAAAGTCATTGTTTTTATTGATCATGCAGCTTTAAGGTATCTTTTGAAGAAAAAGGAGTCCAAACCAAGATTGATTAGGTGGATCTTGCTTTTACAAGAATTTGATCTTGAGATCAAAGACAAAAAAGGTGCCGAAAATCATGTGGCTGATCACTTGAGCCGACTGAGGACTGAGGATATACAAACCGAAACAATACGAGAGACATTCCCCGATGAGCAGTTGTATGTGTTACATTCCTCTACAAGACCATGGTATACTGATTTGGTGAACTATTTAGTCACCAAAGAATTCCCTCCAGGTTTGTCTACATCCTAAAAAGACAAGTTACGAGCTGATGCTAAATATTATTTTTGGGATACTCCTTATCTATGGAAATTTTGTGTGGATCAAGTAGTTAGGAGATGTGTACCACAAGATGAATTTCATTCCATTCTTACCTTTTGTCATTCTCATTCTTGTGGTGGGCATTTTGGAGCAAAAAGAACGGCCCACAAGGTACTTGAAAGTGGTTTTTATTGGCCTTCTATTTTTAAGGATGCATATCATTTTTGCAAATCATGTGAAAAATGCCAAAAAACAGGTAATATCACTCATAAGAATCAAATGCCTTTAACGAATATTCTTGTGAGTGAAATTTTTGATGTTTGGGGTATTGATTTTATGGGTCCATTTCCTTCTTCTTTTGGCAATCTTTATATCCTTCTTGCTGTTGATTATGTGTCCAAATGGATTGAGGCGAAAGCCACACGAACTAACGATGCTAAGGTTGTTTTAGATTTTGTCAGGACTCACATATTTGACAGGTTTGGAATCCCTAAAGCTATCATTAGTGATCGTGGCACTCATTTTTGCAATCGTTCAATGGAAGCATTGTTACGCAAATATCATGTGACTCATCGAACTTCCACAACATACCATCCTCAAACGAATGGCCAAGCTGAAATTTCAAATCGAGAAATCAAGTCCATTTTGGAGAAGACAGTGCAACCTAACCGGCGAGATTGGAGTCTACGACTTGGTGATGCACTTTGGGCTTATCGGACGGCTTACAAATCACCTATAGGAATGTCACCTTATAGGATGATTTATGGAAAAGCATGTCATCTACCGGTGGAGCTTGAACACAAAGCTTTTTGGGCCATTAAAAAATGTAACATGGATTATGATGCTGCTGGGATTGCAAGAAAGTTGCAATTGCAAGAGTTGGAAGAGATTCGAAATGATGCTTACGAGAATGCAAGGATTTATAAAGAAAAGACTAAGAGTCTCCATGACCGAATGATTACAAGAAAAGAGTTTAATGTTGGAGACAAAGTCCTTCTTTATCATTCGCGTTTGAAACTTTTTCCTGGAAAGTTACGCTCTCGTTGGATTGGACCATTTGTTGTTTCTAATGTTTTTTCTTATGGTGCAGTTGAAATTACAAGTTTAGAAACCAACAAAGTACTCAAGGTCAATGGGCATCGCTTGAAACCTTTCTATGAAGGTTGGACGACAGAACTCACCGCTTCTGCGGAGTTAGCTGAACCAATCTATGAAGAATGAGCATGCAACATGTCGAGCCAATGACATAAAACAAAAGCGCTTACTGGGAGGCAACCCAGCACACACAAAAAAAAAAGATTTGCTTTCTTTTTCCCTTATCTTTTATTTTTGGCATTTTACTTTATTTTTGTCATTCTCCAATATTCCTTTTCTTTTATTTCAACATTGAGGACAATGTTGTGTTTTAAGTGTGGGGGTATTGGGAGAATGTTGGTTTTCTAATTTTGGTTTTCTTTGTTATTTTTCAAAATAAAAAAAAATTATGTTTGATCTTTTGAACTCCCATTAGTTTTTGAGAATATGAGTATTATGTATAAGAATTAGTTGAGATAGATGAAGATATAAATCGAATGAAGGAGTGTGCATGCAAGTTTTAAGGTTTAATTGGTTTAGGGATTGACTTTGAGAATATGCCATGTTGACTTTATAGTGTTATACCAATGCAAGCTTTTGAGCCTTCAACATTATATTCTTTGATTGTGCCTTCTTTCAATGATATGTATCTTTAGAACTTGCTTCATATCTTGTTGAGATTACATTCATATTACATACATACATGAAGATGATAAAGACATTAGGAATTTTAACCACTTGAGCCAAAAAGCCAACCTAAAGCATATTATCCTTAGTGAGCCCCTTTTGAGCTTGTTTATCTTTTCTTTGTTTTATCCATGTATAAGCCTTAACTTTATATATGTTTTCCTTTTCCCTTGGCCAAGGATTAGTAGAGCATATACTAGTGATATTTCATGGAATTATGGTTGGAAATTATGTGAAAAGAAAGAAGAAGTGATGTTTGATGAAAAGATGGGCAAAGTTGCCAAAGGTAAAAAAAAAAAAAAAGGGAAAAAAAAACAGAAAAAAGAAAAAGAAAAGAAAAAGAAAAAGAAAAAGAAAAAAGTGTTCCTTTATGTTCTTAAGATTTTATATTGAAAAAGCTTGAAATCAAAAGAAGTTAAGCATTGGTGATTAAAGATGGAAAATTTATGTGCTTTGATGGAATATCTTGTTTGAAATATCATTTTTCAGAATGCTCTACTTTCTTTGGTTTGAACCTTTTCTTTTACTCTCTTTTACCTTACCTTTACCTTAGCCCCATTACAACCAGAAAATAAGACCTTTTGATTCATGCATTGTTTGTAATATGTTATTAATGGAGATGAGATTGAAGAGCAAGCTTATGGTAGATCATATTCATTGATTGAATTTGAGAGATTTAAACACATAAGCCCTAAACACGTGAGAGTTGGAGTGTATATCAATGAGAGGACCTATCACTTTGGCATGGCATAGATTTCATTTAAATCTCGACGATTAATTGAATTTTGAAGTTTGCATGTAAATAAATTCATGAAAATTTATACTCTTTATCCTTCTTAATTGTGTTCTTGTTTATAATGCATATATTCTTAGATATTGATGGGAGATTAGAAGATTAGTCATAGTGATTTCATTTAATTTAACTTCAATTTGATTTTACCTATCCTTTCTCGAGGACGAGCAAGAGCTAAGTGTGGGGGTATTTGGTGCAACCATATTATTCGATAGTTTCACCCACATTTAACTAGTTTTTTGCCTATGTTTTATATATAAAATGTCTTGATATTCTTTGTTTTATGTTTTGAAGGCACTTTTGGATGAAAGATGCAAAAAGGAGTAAATTGGAGATAATTGGCAGATTTGACCTTCAGTCGATGTTTTGTGCAGAGCGTGAGCTCTAGAGGTTGAAATGAAGTGATTCCAGTGGCATTAAAAAGCTAACATCCATACCTTTCTGGACATCTAAGGCAAGAAAATAAAATAAGGAAGATCATGGAAATCGCAGCCTTCAAAGTCAAATCTCGCAATCTGCCAGTGTTGACCTTCGGCCATTCCAACTTGAATATCTGGAGCTACAAAAGTCCAATTGATGCAAACTCACTTTTGTTGGATTCATGTCTCAAATTTCTATAAACGCTCCACATTTCAGCCAAAACCGATGTTATATGAGGGAGATATGATTTTTCAAAGATGACAACTAAATTCTGCCAGCAAACAGGTTTCGTGAAGAAACGAGTCCAAATTACGTTCCGAAGCATCTAAACTGATATCCAAGTTTGTATTTCAGCAATTTAGCTCCTCTAAATCAAAGCTTGAAGATTTCATGCAAGGTTATTTCTCCTTTTTTAGGAAAATAGTTATTGAAGTACTTAAATGTAAACAATCTACTTAATGGAGGACTATTTTGTAAAATAGAGACCTAGGGTTTCCTAGGATATAAAAAGAATGAGAGAAGAGAAGGGGGGCAGCCAGCCAAGAAGATAAAAACGCCCCCTTCCTCTAAGAAACCCTAAATTATGCATTCTTCCTTCTTTTTTATTAGTTGTTCAACAAACATGCAAGGCTAAACACTTTTTCTTGGTTGCAAGGACACGGAAACCTTCGGATTTCAAGAACTGTGAGATTTATTTTACCTTTTCTTTTCAGTTTATATGATGAATATGTTTGTTCTCCTATGCTTATTTTTCCTATGATTGTTTATTTTAATTGCTAGAGCGGACTCTAAGTTATTATTGTAGACAATCTATTGTTAAGTTTGATATCAAAACCGGAGTTGTGGTATATGAACTTGTGAAGCAACTGAGTTTAATAATTGTGGCGGATCTACGTTATTAATCTTAGGGAGAACATTCAATCAAATCAAACATAGACTGCGGACAGTTATGTTTTCTTGATTAATCAACTTATCTAGTTCTTAAGGCTACCATTGAATTAAATTACTAGTGCGGACACTGTGGTTGTTTGATGGTTAGGGCTAGTTATACGGCGGATCCGTTAACTAACCAATGTTAAGAAGAGATAAATATTCAGAATATAAATTGATGTTTCGTTTCCATGATCAGTTCTGATTTCTGTAGGTGGATGTGTGCTTGTGACCAAGGTTTGTTCTCTTGATAATTTTCTGATTTTATTAAATTTAGTTTGATAGTTTTCTGTTTTCTGTTTTCTTTTGCTTTAGCCTAGATAACGTCCAAACCCCCCCAAATTGCATATCATCTAGCATAAAAATCTGACTTGAATCTTCCTCGTGGGATCGACCCCTTGCTTGCTCTATACTATCTTGTGTGTTGTGTTTGAAGCTAGGGTAATTAATTTGTGCGACCGCGACATCGCAACATTTAACTTAAAACAAAAGGGAATTAACGTGTTTATGTAGTATACTTTTGTGCAAACCTTGATGTATTTATAAAGGTTCAGCTTAGCATGTAGTGTTTTTAGTTATCTTGTAATTAACCATTTTGAAATATTTAAGAACACTTCTTATATTGTAAATACTTTCTTTGCATGTTAGTATTCCTTTTCCTTTAAATTTTATGATATGATGTGTTGGACTATGTTCACATTGAACTTTCTTGTAGCATATATATATATATATAGTGTGGATTGTATGAGGTGTGGAATTATGAGGTTTGATATAAGGTCCGGAATTAAGGGATCTTGTGATGATGGGTTGATTGAGTAAACTGATAGTAGTCGATAACTTGGGATGTCCTAAATGCAAACGAAACTCTGCTGATTTTTGGAAAAAAAAAATTACCTTCAAATAAAAAGGATATGTTGGAATCTTTTAACATTGATCGAGTCGTACAGTTCGGACTATTACATATAGCCTATATTTATTTGGATTTTTTCTTAATTTTTTCATATGAAATATTAAAGCTTTAAATATTTTTTTTAATTTTTTCAAATTGACCCGAGTTGACCAGTAAAACCTGGGACTCGGCCTCTTGGCCGGGTCAACCCCCGGGTCGGGTTTAATAACTATGATAATAACACTTCATAATCACAAACACTATAAACTCATCACTCCACTTTTGATCCAGTCATCTTGGATCTTATTTTATAATATCCATCATTCCATAATTCATTCTCGTCAACTCATTTCACTAAGACCTTTATTAATTTCACATCCATCATAACAATTAAAACATCTAAACATTTACAATAAACTCCACATCAACAAACATTTGAATAAGTATGTGTGCGTGTCCTCTATATATATATATATATATATATATATATATATATATATATATATAGCTACTCAAATTACAATGACAATTATAATAATCATGCAAGACTTTAATGTTATTAGGTTTTAAACAGCATATACATTTATTACCTTAATTAGTCGATGATAATTGGATAATTCTTAGTTTAATCTGAAGATGTATAAATTACATTTCAAAATAGAATATCCAAAATTATAATCAACAAGTTTTATATTACAACTAATAACCTATAATTTTCTAAATTTACAAAAAAGCAACAACTAATGATTACTCTTGGTGAGCCTATGAGTTACTTGTAATAGAATCAATAATTTTTAGTAAGTCACATGTTAATATTTCATTCAACACTTAAAAGGAAATGATCCATTTTTTACCTAGACAATATTTTAATTTATTTTTTATAAACATCCAATTTTCTTTTTACATAAATTTATCCAACCCTAAACAAATCTCATAATATTCATAACTCAAATAATTGTTCTAGCATCTCCATATCGAAGCCAATAATCCAATATTCTCTGTTGAGTACTCATTATTTCAGCATACACATCTTAATTCCCAATTGATCCAACATTCATATTTGAAAACCAATAATCTAGTATTCATCATGGATACTAATGTTTTTGGCCAACCCATTTTGGTTACTAATCAATCCGGCATTTCTATTTGGAAGCCAATAATTCGATATTCCTTAATACCAATCAATCCGGTCAACTCATCTTGGTTGCCAATCAACCCATCATTCACATTCGTAAGTTAATAATCTGGTATTCGTTAATGAATACCAATCAGTCCGCCCAACCCATCTTAACTGCCAATCAATCCAGCATTCACAATCGAAAGCCAATATTCTAGTATTCCTTAATGAATACCAAACAAACTGGTCAATCCATCTTGGTTGCCAATCAATTCAGCATTCCTATTTGGAAGCCAATATTCTAGTTTTCCTTAATGAATATCAAACAATTCTCTCAACTTGCATATCTTTCCTTCCATATACACTATTAATATCACTATCCACATTTTCATGGATTAACTTATTCACAAGTAAAATTTACGGGGAAATTATAAGGAAAATTACCACAAGATACAAAGTATTTACCTGCATTTTGACTGTGAGTGGCTCTACCAGCTTTTTGAATCACCCCAACGTTCTTCCTTGTATCGACGAGTTTTCAATTAAGTATCATTATCGTATAACAACATACTCCTTATTCATTGTAACATCCATTATAATTTTATTCAAGTTTTTCATCAATACATTCCAATTATTAATTACACAAGAAAATCAATTTAATTATAAACAAATTCATGATTCCTTTAACTCCTATCAATTTTACACAATTCTATACAATTTACAATTCCTCTAACATTTTGCGATTTCATCATTTTAGGCCCAACCATTCAATTATCCAATATTTCATCATTTTATTAACTCAACTCAATCAAAATCATTATTCACATCATTAAACACACATTTTATAACACAATTAATGGATAATATCATAAATGTGTAATTTCCCCTTTTTGTTCTCTTTATAGCTGGCCTTATAGTTCTTCCTTACTTATCATTTTTCTCCATCATTCTTCCATGATTTCACTCCCACAACAACCTACAAAGGTACTATAAACTTAATTTATAAGAATTTTACTTTTCCCCTATAGAAGGGTTCTAAACATCTTGTAACATCTCCAAATTCAGGGTAAAACACCAAGCACATATCTAATGGAAAGCATGAGAATTTTTTCATTTATATACATACAGTTTTCTTATAAAAGTCTATTGAAATTTTGGCAGAGTTTCTCTTATATCGGGAGGTCCCAAGTTATCGACATATAACCTGTTTACACTTCCGATATCTCACATCTCATAACTCAATCACAACTCAATCATCCTGGGTCTCAACCTGTGACAACCCTGATTTTCTACATTCTTTTTCGCGATACATTGGAAATTTTCAGGTAATTTTTTTTTTGATATACAGGTTCCACCAAAATTTCGGCAGAGTCTCCCCTATACTAGGAGGTCCCAAGTTATCGACATATACCTATTTACACTTCTAATATCTCACATCTCATAACTCAATCACGACCCAATCGTCTTGGGTCTCAATCCCACAAACATCATCCTCATCACAACCATAATATTTATAACATACATTGAACAACAAATATCATTATAGAGGAATAAATGAGATAAACACGCATACATGAAACATGATTATATGAATTTCAGAGTTAAGTTCATCTATTCAAGTTTAAACATCAAATATATAAATTAAGTTCTATAAATGTTTTAATATTTCAAAATACAAGGATATACTACCTAGAACTACATAACAAAAAGTGAACAAAAGCTAGGATCTACTCCTGTAGTACACGCGATGGTCCTGAAACAAAATACATATTATTGAAACATGAATATCACAATAAGTATAGTAACACAAATATCCAACAATTTAAAAAGGCAAACATGTATTCATATTCTATTCACTTCTCCATTTTTGTTTCCATTGGAACTCTTCTTCATTCAACTACTAAAACCGTTTCATCTTTCATTTTTAACTTCCATTCAAGATTCCATAAAATCAACCACAACTATTTCTGCCTAACTCATTGTCAATACTAATTCCACCGGTATCATCATCCCCTCGTAGGCGTCGATGTTTAGCGATCCCTTTACTCGGGACCCTAACATACACTAAATATATGCTAGTTCATGCCCATAGGCATCAATGCATGGCGATCCCCTTACCCGGGAGCCTAACATACACTAAATGTATGCTAAGTCCATGCCCCATAGGCATCGATGCATGATGATCCCCTTACCCGAGATCCTAACATAAACTAAATGTATGCTAGTCCATGCCCCCATAGGCATCAATACATGGTGATCCCCTTACCCGGGATCCTAACATACACTAAATGTATGCTAGTCCATGCCAATTCATCCATTAATATTGTCATTCTTTGTCCGACCATAGTTATCATTACAAATTTTCATTTCGAACATGGCTCGTTTCTTTTCGAAGCTACGATGTAACATCACATGTTTCTCGAAGGGAAATGACCCAAAATTTCAGCCTTTAATGCATCTAAATAGTCATTTTAGCGATTTTCCGAATATACTAGCAGAGGTCGTATTCTGACCTATTCTCAGATTTTTGACTATATCTGGAGTTCTAGGACTCCGTTTCAAGCAAGTTTGGTATTGTTGGAAAGTTAAGACATGGGGCTACAAGTCCCATGAAGGGAGGAGAAACCAGTTCTGCCCCCAAGACACTCGAAAATATTCGTCAACAAATTAGACCTACTGCCCTATAGGGTTTGTCATGACCCAATCTTGGTTAGTGACCCATAATTGGAGTTCTATAGCTCTAAATTGAGTAAGGCCAGTTTCCTTAGTTAGTCAACATCCAAATCTACAATTATTATGAAGGAACCTGATTCTAATTTCCTCATCCTCCTACTCAAATTCTCTCCACAAGTCAGGAGACGAATCTGTCTAGATTCATCAACCTTTCCATTTACACACAACATCCACAATTCAACCTTTTCTCTTTATCTCAACCCCTAACCATATCACATGTTGTTTAAGAGTGTCAACAATATCTTTTTAAGAGTCAATTTATCCTAACTAATTGATCTATACCATTGTACGCAAGGTACTCTTATTCATTCCAGTAATATCACAACAAGTTTGATACATATCAATGTACGTAAGACACTCGTATCCATTTCAATTATGTCATAACTAGTTGATACACATCAATGTATGCAAGGTACTCATATTCATTCCAATATTTATCGAAGCAATAAAACAATAAATTCTGAAATCAATGAGTTTACATAAATTGAAAAGACAAGGTGCGATGCACCTACCTAGAGTATGTGCATGTGCTTTCACTCCATGCAATTGTCCAGTCCCCACAGTTTCCTCTGTACCACCAGAGATTCAGTCTTTATCAACAATACAACCAACATCACAACTTTATTTACTTTTCATTCAACTAGTATTCTCAAACCAATCACAAGGAATTTCTTTAGGATCTCATACTCTTTCCCATTTTCATGCAAAAACAACATCATCCAAGGTCATTTGGCATCATTAAATCACAAATTCAAACCAATTCTAAAGCAAAAGATTCAAACAATTTCCCTACCTCTACAATATAGCAAGATTAGACCAAAATAAAGAAACTCATTCCTTTTGGGATTTCTCCTATTATTATTATTATTATTATTATTATTAATACAACAAAATGATGAACCATTCATTTTCTTTCACATTTTAATAGTCTTAACAATTAAAATATGCGACAAACCTTAACAATTAATATTCTTAGATCATTATCACAACAACAATTTCACCCTATTAGTTGGAATCCATGACAATCTTCATTAACTAATCAATTTGCCAAAAATACTTATGACTAGCTTTAAATATGTTTTATTTTCCGAATTTCTTTCATTTCAATTTCTTCATGGTTCCACCCCATTTATATCCACACAACCAACAAGTTACCTTTTTATTCAATCAACATGTTCATATAGCAATGTTCCTTACTATTCTTACACAATAATCATTCTTCCCCTCATATAAAGAATACACAATTAATCTATAATAATACTAATAACAAGAACATATTTTACCATTACATCTTCCATAAAACCTACACCCACACAATTCTAATTTCATCAAAACTTGTATTTAATCAAGCTTACTACATTTTGCCAAAACTAGCAATAGATTCAAAAGAAAATAAGTCATTAACTTCTGATTATTGTGTTAAACCCAACGGTCAGACTACATATCATAGAGTTGTCCATAATTTATCTCAAAATCATAATGATCCAACAGTTAGATCTCCCTAGATCTGAATAAAACCGAGCTTACCTGAAAATGGATGAGCTACTGTTCAACAGGCACAAAACCTTTCCGGAGAATGCGTTTCCGATCTCCACCGTCCATAATGAAGGAAACATCTAGGCGAACCACATATCCAAGAATGAGCATGCTCCAACGGTGGAAAGGAGAGAAATCGGCCGGCGACCAACCGCAGCATGATCCAATGGTGGATTCCAGAGATATGCCACCCGATCATTATTGGTTTTTCTCCAAAATCTGCAGTTCTCTCTCCATCCGATTTTCTCTATTTTTTTCTTTCTTTTTTTCTTTGTTTTTTTTTTACCGGTGGCCTCTTTGCAGTTTTATAGGCACTTTTTTCCATAATTATAATTTTGTCCTTCATTCATGCCTTTATGTATTTTATTTTACTTTTCATGTAAACTATCTGGTTTATTTCTGCTTAAATCGCTAGTCTTACCAAACTCTGATTGGGATGAGATATTTAACCAAGGTAGGAAAACATATTAATAGACTTCATGCAAAATTTTATCCCGATCCGACAATTGGATTAAGAGCTCTGCTTCCTAATGTAAAATTAGTCAGTTCATGACTTTTTCTTCAACGATCCAAATTTTCTTGTTCAATCTTTACATAAAATCATATCAATTTTCCTTCTAAACCTTTAAGGTCATTTTATTATTTTTGAATATATATTCATTTTATAATTTCCACCTTTATTTATTTATTTATCAGGCTTATTATCGTTTCAAAATAACATCACTGATTTTTAATCGGTGCTTGCACCTTCAGTCCTACCCTTTTTATTGCACTATCCTTTATTATAATGTATTCTTTATTACCTCACTTATTTCTTAGAAACATTTTGTTATTTTTTTCTCATTATTTTATCCATCAAAACACGTTACCAGTTTCTCTGTCCTTATGAATTCTAAACCAAAATTCATTTTATAGAGGTCATCCCTTCCATTTTATATCATTATTTATCTATTATTTCTAATCTTGGTTTCCATCACTCATTGAAATCATACCACTTTCAGTCTTATGTTTACATGAGGGTTTACACATCTGCATATTTAAATTATAAATTTCCAGGGTTTCACACAACCCCACAAACATCATCATCATCTCAACCACAATATTTATATCATACATTGAACAACAAATATCATTATAGAAGGATAAACGAGATAAACATGCATACATGAACATGATTATATGAATTTCCGAGTTAAGTTTATCTATTCAAGTTTAAACGTTAATTATACAAATTAAGTTATATAAATGTTTCAATATTACAAAATACAAGGATATACTCCCTAGACTACATAACAAAAAGGTGAGCAAAAGCTAGAATCTACTCTTTCCATGCATGCGATGGTCCTGAAACAAAATATATATTATTGAAACATGAATATCACAATAAGCATAGTAACACAAATATCCAATAATTTAAAAAGGTAGACATGTATTCTTATTCTATTCACTTCTCCCCTTTTTGTTTCCATTGAAACTCTTTCTCATTCAACTACTAAAACTTTTTCATCTCCCATTTCCAACTTCCATTCAAGATTCTATAAAATCAACCACATCTATTTCCGCCTAACACATTGTCGATACCACTTTTTACTGGTATGATCATCACCCCATAGGCATCGATGCAGAGCAATCGCCTTACTCGGGACACTATCATACACTAAATGTTTGTTAGCCGATGATGTATCGTAATCCCCTTACCCGGGATCCTAACATACACTAAATGTATGCTAGCTGATACATGGTGATCCCCTTACCCGGGATCTTAACATACACTAAATGTATGCTAGTCCATGCCTCATAGGCATCGATGCATGGGAATCCCCTTACCCGGGATCTTAACATACACTAAATGTATGCTAGTCCATGCCACATATCACACTTCTCATATCTTCTATGTCAACGATACTTCCATCACTTGGCAATTTACACGAAAGACCATTCACCTTGAACACATATACATTTGGGATACTACTCGAAATAACAATATCATTACGCAAACTTTCATTCTTTCATATAATATCTAACATTTGCTAATTCACATTTCACCTTAATTACATATTAAATCATGAAATTTAACTGAGAATCATAGGTGCAGAGCACCTACCTACAATAGAAGCTCTACTCGTGCTCCGCTATTGTTATTGTTGTTGCACCACGCTTGTGGTCCCTCCTGTAATCACAAGCACATCTCATAAATTATCCTCATTCAAGGATACATTTCATAATAACCATATTAACAGCCAATATAGGCCTTTCTTTCAATTATTCCTTTCTTTATATCTTACGTTTTTCTCATTACACCCATTAATATTGTCATTCTTTGTCTGACCATAGTTATCTTTACAAATTTCCATTTCTAACATGGTTGGTTTCTTTTGAAAACTAAGATGTAATATCACATGTTTCTAGAAGGGAAAAGACCCAATTTTCACCCTTAACGTGTCTAGATAGTTGCTTTAGTGACTTTCCGAATCTGCCAGCAGAGGTCGCATTCTGACTTCTCCTCAGATTTTTGACTATATTCAAAGTTCTAGGACTCCATTTCAAGCAAGGTTGGTCTCCTTAGAAAGCTAAGACAAGGGGATACAAGTCCTCTGAAGGGAGGAGAACCTAGTTCTGCCCCCAAGACACTCGAAAGTTCTCATCAACGAATCAGACCTACTGCCCTATAAGGTCTATCATGACTCAGTCTTGGTTGGTGACTCATAATTGGAGTTCCATAGCTCTAAATTGAGTAAAACCAATTTTCTTAGTTAGTCAACATCCAAAACTACAATTTCTATGAAGGAACCTGATCCTAATTCCCTCATCCTCTTACCCGAATTCTCTTTAAAGGTTAGGAGACGAATTTGTCCAGATTCGTCAACCTTTTTATTTACACACAACATCCACAATTCAACTTTTCCTCTTTTATCTCAACCCTTAGCCATATCACATACCATATAATAGTGCAAAAAATACCTTTTAAGAGCCAATCTACTCTATTTATTTCAATCTCCTCTCTTAACGTCGAAATAGAACATTTTTTTTTTTTATCAATTCTACTAACTTTTCGAATAATATTCTTCCAAACACAATCCTTACTACTTCAACATGTATTTTTTCTCATTCCAATACATTTAAACACACGTCATCAAGCTAAATATATCAAATTAAACATGCTCCCCCTTTGATGCATATTGGCCGAAAGCATGGCCAAAAGTTCTCCCATTCCTTTCATGCTAATTTCATTCAATTAACACACACATTCACATCACAAACAACCTATTATAATAGATTCAATAAGGAAAAACCACAATGCCCCCCTTTTCTCTTCATATTGCTGGCCACCCCTTACTTAATTACCCATACATTCTCTTTGATAAATCATCATGATTTCATGCCCCCAATCACATACAACACATGAATTAACTTAATTTTAACAATTAATATATTTTCTCCAATTAAAGTGTAAGAACCTTAATCTAAAATTCAACATTAAGGCATCAATTCGTAATCGAATTTGAAATGACTTATAGGACCATGTTTAGAACGCCTTACCTGTTAAGAATCAAGGTCTCGATCTTTAACCAGTCGAATATTTTTGACTCCCCCTTTTCCTATGGCATCTGGCCCTCCCTCCTCTTTCTTTGTTTAATTTTTCTTGTAAATCTCTTGCCCACAAGTGTTTATTCTACCTACAAACCCTTAATCTTGGATGGATTCTTGAAATTTTGGTGTTTCTCTCTTGATTTTGCAAGAACAACAATCAAAATGTTACAGAGATAATTTAAGGATTTGATTTGTGCTATTTTAGGAATGTTTACTTACCTTGTATAACATTTAGGTACTGGAAATCTGCCATTAATACTTACCTTGTATAACATTTAAGTTCTCTATATAATGAAGGAAAACCTTATGTAAGGGGTATTCAGACCAATTTTGACTTGGTATCAGAGCTACTACTCTGATTTTTGGATTTTTTTGTGGTCTCATATCTGTCGGTGTTTTTTTTGGAGCAGTTAGTTGGTGTTTTTTGTTGTTGTTTGTTGCTGTCTTTAGCTTACTGATTTTTTTGGTGTTCTTATCGTGGGTGTTTGCTGTTGCTACCTCTTCTAGTGCCTCTTGTAGTGGTTGTCTGAAGTTGTTTTTGTTGTTGTCTTTGCCTTGCTAATTTTTCTGGTGTTCTTGCCATGGGTGTTTGTTGTTGCTATCTCTTCTGGTGTCTCTTGTAGTGGCTGTCTGCAGTTGTTTCTGGTTAGACTTTCTTGCTATTTTTCAGTGGTTTTCATCATGTCTCTTGACAATACTATTGTTCGCTTTAATGGAAAGAATTTTCCTACATGGCCATTTCAATTTAAGATGTTCTTGGAAGCCAAAGAATTATCACATCACCTTGATAGTTTTGTTCTAGTTCCCACTGATGAAAAGGAACTTGCCCAATGGGAGGTGAAGGATGCTAAGGTTATCTCTTGTCTATTGGGCACGTTTAAGCCCCATCTTGTCACCAATCTTCGGTGTTTTACTATGGCTCAAGCTATGTGGGCCTATCTGCATCGTATTTATCACCAAGATCACAGCGCTCAGAAATTCCAATTGGAGATGGAAATTAGCACTTATACTCAAGGTAATTTGACCATTGAGAAATTTTATTCTAGTTTTATTAACATTTGGAGCGAGTATTCTGCTATTGTTCATTTTAAGGTTCCCACTACGGCAGTCGCTGCTCTTCAAGCGGTTCATGCTGAACGTCAACACAATCAATTCCTGAATTTGAGCCTATTCGAGCCAGTTTATTGAACCGTGATCCGGTTCCTTCCATTGATATTTGCTTGGGAGATTTATTACGTGAGGAACAACGTTTATCCACTCAGATAGGTATGACCTCTGAGAGGGCATTTTCTGAGGCTGTGAATGTAGCCTATGCAGCACAGGGGAGAGGGAGGAACAAGTTGCAGTGTTTCAATTACAAGGAGTTTGGTCACATTGCTCGCAACTGTCTAAAGAAAGTTTGTAACTATTGCAAGAAAGAGGGACATCTCATTAAAGATTGCACCGTGCGGCCTCAAAATCACCAATCCCGGGCCTTTCAAGCTGCGGTTCAGCCCTCGTCTTCTTCTGCTCTTCCCACTGTAAGCTCTGATTCCTCTGTTCTCACGTCTGCCATGGTCCAACAGATAATTGTGTCTGGTTTTTCAGCTTTAGGCCTCCAAGGTACAGATCTTACCTCTATTTCTTCTTGGATTGTTGATTCGGGTGCCTCTAATCATATGACTGGTAGCACGATGGGTCTCCATGATGTTTGTAAGTATGGCGGCACACAAACTATTCAGATTGTTGATGGTAGTACATTTCCTATTACTGTTGTTGGTACTTTGGGTTCTTCATTTTGAAATGTTTTTATCTCTCCTGGCTTATCTATCAATTTGATTTCTGCTGGCTAATTGGTGGATAATAATTGTGATGTTCATTTCTCTCGTGGTGGTTGTCTTGTGCAGGATCTGGTGTCGGGGACGGTGATCGCGAAGGGGCCTAAAATGGTACGTCTATTTCCTCTACAATTTTCTATTCCTATTCCTGTTTCTTTTGCTTGTACGGCTACTGCCAATAATAATGAAGTTTGGCATAAGAAATTAGGATATCCTAATTATGTTGTTTTGACTCATCTTTTGAAACATGGTCACTTGGGCATTAAAAATTCCTTTTCTTCATCCCCTGCCTCTTTTAATTGTGCTACTTGTCGTCTTGGTAAAAGTAAAACATTACCTTTTCCTATGCATGGTACTCGTGCTTCTACTTGTTTTGAGATTAAGCATACTGATGTTTGGGGTGTCAGTCCTATTATTTCTCATGGTCAATATCGTTATTTTGTGACATTTATCGATGATGATACTCACTTTACTTGGATCTACTTTCTTCGTTCTAAAGCTGACATGTTCTCTGTTTTTCAAAAATTTGTTGCGCTTGTCAAGACACAGTTTCATACTTGTATCAAAACCTTATGCTCCGACTCAGGGGGGATACATGTCTCATTCCTTTCAAGCTTATCTTCAGCAAAAAAGGATTATTTCCCAGCGTTCTTGTCCTTATACCCCTCAACAAAATGGAGTTGCTGAGCGTAAAAATCATCAACTCTTAGATGTCGTTCGCACTTTGCTAATTGATTTGTTTGTACCTTCTAAGTTTTGGGTAGAAGCTTTATCTACTGCTGTTTATTTGATCAATTGTTTGCCTACTACAACTCTAAATTATGATTCTCCCTATTTTCGATTAGTTGGCATATCTCCCGAGTATCAATACTTCCATACTTTTAGGTGTGTTTGTTTTGTTCACTTGCCACCTATTGATCGTCACAAGCTTACTGCCCAATCTGTCACATGTGCTTTTATGGGATATAGCCCTACTCAGAAAGGATTTGTTTGTTATAATGCTCATGCAAACAAATTCTGGATCTTCTAAAATGTGATTTTCTTTGAAAGTCAATATTTCTTCCAGTCTCGGGTTATTTCTGATCCTCCTATTACTCTTCTACCTGGTTTTGATGATGTACCTTCTTCTATTAAGCGCTTTCAACCAGGTGTGGTGTATCATAGACGTCCTCCTTTAACTCCTCTTCCAGACACTAATCTGTCATCTGATTCTACGCTTCTGACACTTCGATGTTCCACCTGGTTTACACATCCACCAGATAGGTATGGTTTTTCTCATACCTCGCTTACTGCCACTCTAGACACTATTTCTGTTCCTCACTCTTATACTCAGGCAGCCACTCAAGCATGTTGGCAGCAAGCCATGCAAGCAGAAATCCAAGCTCTCCAAGACAATCACACTTGGGATCTTGTGACTTATCCCTCAGGTGTCAAACCTATTGGTTGTAAATGGGTATACTCAATCAAGTTTCGATCTAACGGGTCACTAGATTGATATAAGGCCCGTCTCGTGGCCCTTGGAAATCGACAAGGGTATTGATTATGAGGAGACGTTTGCACCTGTTGCCAAAATGACTACTGTACGGACTATTTTGGCACTTGCTGCGTCAAAAGGGTGGTCTATCCAACAAATGGACATAAAGAATGCTTTTCTACATTGGGATTTAAAGGAAGAAATTTATATGTCTCCACCTCCCAGCATGTTTGCTACACCTTCCTACGTGGTTTGTCGGCTGCGCCGATCTTTGTATGGGTTGAAACAAGCTCTGCGTGCATGGTTTGATAAATTTTGTTCTACTCTCCTTGGTTTTCACTTTGCTTAGAGTCAGTTTGATTCCTCTTTGTTTCTTCGCAAGACTTCTGTAGGAATTGTGTTGCTTCTAGTATATGTTGACGACATTGTGATTGCTGGCTCGGATGTCGCGTTACTTACACAATTACAACAACATCTCAAGGCCTCTTTTTACATGACAGATCTTGGTCCTTTGCAGTACTTCATTGGCCTTGAGGTGCAGCTTACTCCGACTGGTACATTGTTACACCAGCACAAATACACAGAGGAAGTCATTTCATTAGCTGGCCTCCAATTGGGTAATTCTGTTCTTACTTCTTTGGAGGTCAATCTTAAGCTTCGTCACAAGGAAGGCGATCTTCTATCCAATCCATCCTTGTATCGACAACTTGTTAAGAGTTTGAACTATTTGACGATTACTCGTCCTGACATTTCTTTTGCTGTGCAGCAGGTAAGTCAATTTATGCAAGCACCTTGAAATCTTCACTTAGCTGTTGTTCGTTGCATTATCCGATATCTGAAAGACACCTCTAAACGTGGGTTATTCTTTCTTAAGGAATCTCCCTTATGGTTGGTGGGGTATAGTGACGCTGACTGTGCTGGCTGTGCAGATACTCGTCGCTTTATTACTAGTTGGTGCATGTCTTTAGGCAATGCACTCATTTCCTGGAAGAGTAAGAAGCAAGACAGAGTTTTCAAGTCCTCTACTGAGTCTGAATATCGCGCTATGTCTTCCGCTTGCTCGAGATCACTTGGTTTTGTGGGTTATTAGGTGAACTTGGTTTTCCGCAAAACCATTCCACTCTTCATGTTGATAATACAAGCGCTATTCAAAGCGCCGCTAATCCTGTCTTCTATGAGCGTACAAAACATATTGAAGTCGATTGTCATTCCATCCGTGAATCCTTTGACCAACATGTGATTACTCTTCCTCACATTTCCACCGAACATCAAACTGCAGACATCTTCACTAAAGCTCTTTCTCGACATCGGCATCAGTTCTTGGTTGGCAAATTGATGCTTATTGATCTACCAGCATCAATTTGAGGGGGGATGTTACAACGATAATTTAGGGATTTGATTTGTGCTATTTTAGGAATGTTTACTTACCTTGTATAGCATTTAGGTACTGGAAATCTGCCATTCATACTTACCTTGTATAGCATTTAAGTTCTCTATGTAATGAAGGAAAGCCCTATGGAAAGGGTATTCAGACCAATTTTGACACAAAACTCCCTCCCTCTCTTTTAAATTGCTGCTATCGGTTTTGGATGGGTAAGGGAGATGGGTATTTATACCCCATACTTTCTCTTATTTGCACTTAGGCTCCATTATCTTTAAGTGTATTATTTTTGTCCCCACAACATTTCATTTTAAAATGAAGCTATACCTCTTTACATTTCTTATAATTTCACCCCTTAACTTTTAGTTTAGTTCATTTTCTTTAATTTAGTCTAACCCCCAATATTTTAGGGTTAAATTTATAATATCTCGAAATATTTTGTTTGGAAATTTATATCCAAAAATTTCTCAATTCCCGTTTTATTTAATTCGATATGTGAATTTCTTCACTTTATTTTCCATTTATTTATTTTGCATTTACGCAACATTTATTTCCCGGGGTTTGCACATCTTACATACAATATTTAACCGTTTTGTTGACGAACATTTTTTATCGGTGTAAGATTACCATTCTGTCAATAAAAGTTTTTCCGATTAATTCATCGACGGAATACGTTCGTTGGAATAACGTTCATCCGTAATTCCATGTTGTAACGACCCGACTTTTTCAAGGCCAAAATTGCTGTAATTGTTTTTTTGAATCATCCGGTTTCTGGGTGTTTTTCACCATATCATTCTTTAGGTTTATCATTGCATTCTGTTCATTAATAAGGCACAATCTATGTAGGATAACTTAAATCAATATTCCCATAGAACAGATTCTTAATACACGTGTCCATAATATTATATTTCCATACTCATAGGTTTACATTACATCATATCGACATACCCATAAATTCACATTCTTGTTCTAATCTCGTTATCATTACGAGTTCATACAAGAGTATCGAACAACAAGTTACACAACTAGTACTTTTGTTATCCTGACCTCATGTAATTTCACAACACGACATCCTCATTAGATGAATGCCTTATATGTATATTCATACACATCATATCAACTTGTTTGTACATTCACATCTGTGTTCCATTTCAACTTTTCATCACTAGTCTTTACAAAAGAGGTCGGACGACTAATTGAGTGATTAACATGTTCGTTCATGCAGAACTCATATCACCCATAACACGTGAATATATAGTTCTTTTTCAAAATGTGTGAGACGTGAAATGGATTTCCTCATGCACCATGTTGGTATGATGTCCCGGTTATAGCACAAGACAATTTCCAACATTATAGGCAATTTAAAAGAAACATAGGAAAGAATATTAACATTACATTTCATTCATGAATCAAAAGAGCATAATTCTTTCATTTCTCCTTACTTATGTAAATACCACCATTAATAATTTGTCAATTACCGAGGCTAATTACAATACTTAAACCTAGTCATTCATCTAGAATATCGTTAGTCGAACTAACATTATTCTTTGCTAAAGCACAACAATCATAGTTCTTTCATATACTTGGTATGTACAAAACATAGTTTACATAAATGCATCAATTCTTCAAACTAACTCATAACTCTTAAAAATTCAGCTATCCTCTTAGGATGCCCTTAGCCAAAGTCAATCATTTATTCATCCTGGTCATCCATTTAGGATGTTATTAGCTGAAGCTAGTCGTTTATTCATCCTGGTCATTCAGTTAGGGTGTCATTAACCGAGACTACTCATTTATTCATCTTGGTCATCCACTTTGGACGCCATTAGCCGTAGCTAATCATTTGTTTACCCCAGGCATCCATTTTGGATGCCCTTAGCTGTAGCTAATCATTTGTTCATCCCAGTCATCCATTTAGAATGTTATTAGCTGAAGCTAATCTATCATTTGTCCTGGTCATCCATTCGGATGTCATTAGCCGAAGCTAATCAATCATCTATCCCGGTCATCCATTCGGATGCCATTAGCCGAAGCTAATCATTTGTTCATCTTGGTCATCCGCTTAGGATGTCATTAGCCGAAGCTAATCGTCAGCTAATCAAACATTCCATAGGCGTCTTATGAAATCAATATAAATTTTAATATCCCTTGAATTGCTCATTCAAACGGTTCATAATAATTTGACAGTCATTGCAACATAATGGCAGACCTTTTGTGGTACTCGTATAGGCGTTTCAAAGTGGTTTAACATTTCATTAAACACAATAACAAATCATTTGTAATACACAAGCAAACATTCCATAACAGTTTAACATTCAGTAACACAACAATACATCCTTTGTATTACTCATCCAACCATTCATGACACTTAATGTTCAATACAATACAATAATAGATCCCTTGTAATCCTCGTACAACCATTCATGTTCATTAACATTTAGTATACTACAATGGTAGATCTTTTGTAATACTCATACAACCATTCGTCACAATAACATTCAATATAATAAAATTGTAGATCTTTCGTAATACTCATACAACCATTCGTCACGATTACACTTAATAAAATACAACCGTAGATAATTACAACCGTAGATCCTTTGTAATTACTCACACAACCAATTGTCACAATTACATTCAATAAAATACAACAGTAAATCCTTCGTAATACTCATACTACCATTTGTCACAATTACATTCAATAAAATACAACAGAAAATCCTTCGTAATACTTATACTACCCTTCATCAGTAGCCCAAATTCATAATAGCCCAATCAACATCTCATAGTCGGTTTAATATTCATCGCAACACAATAATATATCCACCTCAAACAAGTCATTTTAGAACATTAATATTTTCGTCATTGTTTCAACATTCAACCAAAACTCGATCGACATTTCCTAGTCGATTCAACAATCATCAAGAATTCAATCACACACTTCATCGTCGTTTCATCATTTAACAAGGATTTAATAAAATATCATCATAAGTAAATCATTTCAAAACATAAACATCATATGAGAAAAAGGTGGAAACCACCTACCTGCTCCACTTGTGGGTTGTCTTTGTCCTGGCGATGGTCCGATCCCGGCCACACCACCTAAGACATCAATGGCCACAAATCTATACATTAGCATCTTTAAATCACATTCATCACCATACTTATTTCAAGAATCCATATGTTCACCTTTAAGTGTTCCACATTTTACACCATCATACAATGAAATTGTTACAAGCATTTAAGTCATTTTTGCCCAGGGGTCTATTGTAGAAAATGGGCAGCGAAACTGATTCGCTGCTGGCCACACAATTCAGCAGCAAAAATTGATTCGCTGCAGGCCATATAGTTCAGTAGTGAAAACTGGTTCGCTGCAGGCCGCACACTTCAGACAACACAACTTCAGCAGCAAAACCTGATTCGCTGCAGTCAACATAATTAGGTAACGAAAACCTGATTTGCTGTGGACAACACAAATTCGGCAGCGAACACCTGATTCGCTACAGACAACAAGAATTTGGCATCGAACACCTGATTCGCTGCGAAATACACAATTTGACAGTGAAAACCTGATTCGCTGCGGACAACACAAATTCAGCAGCGAAAACCTGATTCGCTGCGGACAACATAATTCGGTAGCGAAGATCTGATTCGATGCGAATACACAATTCGACAGTGAACACCTGATTCCCTGCGGACAACACAATTCGGCAGCGAAAACCTGATTCGCTGCGGACAACATAATTCGGCAGCGAGCGTTGGTTCGCTACAGGCCATACAATTCGGCAGCAAAAGCATATTTGCTGCGGACAATACAATTCAGCAGCGAAAGCAGATTCGCCGCGGATGACATAATTCGGCAGCGAACACTGATTCGTTGTAGACACCAGAATTCAGCAACGAAAACTGATTCACTGCAGATAACACAATTCGGCAGCGAGAGAACTGAGTCGCTGCTGACTCAGAAATCATCAACGCAACCCCTGTCGCTGCCGTTTCAGAAATCAACAACAGCAACGAAATCATTTCTGATTGGACTTCTTCCCTTTGGCCAAGTGTAAAGCTTACGCTAGGCTTTTCTCCTTTGTAACACTTCCTAGCCAAAACTTCTACACATAACGACAATAGTCATACTCCAATTCGTATCACAAAAGCATGAACAATGCACTATTAAATCTCAACATGCATATTTGATTTAGGTTCTTATAACTACTAGCTCAAGTTATACAAATCCATTCATCACACAACAAAATCAATGCATTGTCAAGGGGCAATTTTCATTTCAGCTGCAGCATGTGTCTTCAAGATTTATTATCAACATATTTTCATATAACTACATCAACCAAACATGCTGAATCACACCATTAACACAACCATAATTCTGTTTTGGTTCTTGCATGATCTAACATCTCTTATAAGGTTGTCATCTATGCATTTTATTCCTTTAATCCTTATTCTGTTCAGCCCTCACCATGGCCGACCAACTTTCCAAGTTCGTGTATTCAAATTTGCAATATTTCTTTTGTTAAATATTCTGGAATTAGGTCTCCCATTCAGCCTCGTTTTTTGTCCCTCCTTTTAGCTTAGTTCTTTCCATAATAGTTGGAGTAAAGTTCCTAGGCCATGCATCTATAGTTTGCTCTCAATTTGCTTCTTCCTCTTCCTCTCTTAGGCCTCTACTCCCTTCATGTTTATAGCTGTTCAGCCTCCTATTAAGCTCTCTCTTCTCTCTCACGCCTAAGGCACATGCAACAGAGTTAATGAGCTCTCTTCGGGAAGGAGGAAAGATCAAGAGCATGCAGCTCATTTTGGGAAGGGGGAAGGAGGCAAGAGCATGCAACTCATTTTGGGAAGAGTGAGCAGCCATCCTTTATCTCTCCTTATATTTATAGCCCCCAAAGTGTGTTGGGGTGTTTGGAACCAAGGTTGTCCTTACCCCCCCTTTTTTAGGTTATCTTGGGCTGGTTTCTATTCCCATTCTCCCCTAGGATAGGCTGGTCCAATTCTAATTTTTGTTAGATCTTACACTGTTGCTGCAGATTCAGAAATCGACAATAAAAAACTGCGTCGCTGCTGATTCAGAAATCAGCAGCCAACTGTGCCTCTGCCGATTCAGAAATTGACAACGAAAAACTGTGTAACTGCTGATTCAGAAATCGACAGCCCACTGTGCCGCTGCCGATTCAGACATTGGTAGCCAAAACTTTTCCGCTGCTGATTCAGAAATTGACAGTAAAACTGCCTCGCTGCCAATTCAAAAATCGGTTGCCAAAAACTATGTTGCTGCCGATTTAGAAATCGGCAGCCCAAACTTTTCCACTGCCGATTCAGAAATCAGCAGCCAACTATGCTGTGTCCGATTCAGAATTCGGCAGCCCAAAATTGTGTCGTTACCGATTCAGAAATCGACTGCTGAAAACTGTGTCCCTGCTGATTCAGAAATCGGCACCCAAAACTTTTCCACTGCCGATTCAAAAATCGCCAGGCAAACTGCGGCGCTACCGATTCAGAAATTGGCAGCCGACTATGCCGCTGCCGATTCAAAATTCAGCAGCCAAAAATTGTGTCGCTGCCGATTCAGAAATCAGCAGCGAGAAACTGTGTCGTTGCTGATTCATAAATCGGCAGCGATGGTGGAGTCATTTCAGCTTTACTTTTTTTTTTGGTGTTTGCACATGTTCTGTCGCTAATTTTGTTGGTAAAAAAAAATAAAAACCGATGGTTTTACAAACGGAAAATGCGTGCAAAAAAAAAAATTTCCCGCTGGAAAAATACCGACGGAATTATTCCATCTATATTTCTATCGGTAAATCACTGACGGAATAACGACGTCAGTGATTATGGCATATGCAGTAAATATTTTACAACTCTTTGTAAAATACCGAAGAACTCATTCTGTTTGTAGAGACGTCGGTGATTGTGGCATATGCATTAAATATTTTATAACTCTCTGTAAAATACCGACGACATAATTCCGTCTGTAAATCCGTTGGTTAGAATTTAAAAATATTTTTAAAAAATAACATTGTGTAGAATAAATAATATAAAATTGTATAGAACAATAGTAAAAAAAAAAACCAATTACGCAAATAAAATTGTATAAAATATTAAAAAAATAAAAATAAAAATAAATAATATCCATCCAAATATTCATTACAATTTTAAAGTGTTTTTTTTTTAAATTGAACTAGAACATTGGTGGAGCTAGTGGAGGAGGAGGAGGCTGGTCGTTCCCGGGACCATATGGCCAAAAAAGGGGCGCGCACGTACCACCCATATGTGATCTCATGTCTATGACGATCTGGTGGAGTTGTTCATAATCCGCCGAGAGTTACTCATATTGTTGTTTCAAGGACACGATCTCCTTAGACTGGGTGCTTGATACTGATTGGGAGCTCCCAATGGTAAAACACTACGGGCCTCCCGCAAGTTCTCGGCTGTAGTGTTGGAGAGTCCGTACACCTGATTTTTATCGGGTCCACCAGACGATCCTGCCTCCGTCCACAAATCCGGATCAAAATCCGGGTGGGTCGAAGGATCGTCCCCGTATCTCTCCCTCAACCGACTATTATATGTCTCCTAAAAATTAAAAAAGAAATCATCATATGCAATTCAAGAAAATAATAACTTACAAAATAATATGGTTGAATGAACATACCACGAAGTGTTGAGCGTGGTTGTTGATGAACTGTTGCACCCCTCTTTAGCGGTCTTCACTCCACACGTGCGTATCCACAAACAGCTCCATTGGGCTCGGCTCACATCCAAGAGACGTAGTCTGTAAGAAAAACATGTTGCAAGTTAAATATATTTATGAATAACAACAAATTAATTAATTATAGATTTTATTAAAATTAATCTTACCATCTTCTTCGCATATGCAATGAATGGAACGGAGCAGCTGGTATGCATGGTCACCGAACCTTGAATTTGCCAGTTCTGGTTGTTGGCACCAGACTGTGAGCATCTTGTGAACTGCTCAAACGTCACGTGCTAAATATATTGTGGCCATATATCCTCCAAGATGTATGGCGGCTTGAAATCCCTCCAAATCGCCACGTCATTCCAACCTTGTAGACTGTTATCTCTAGCGTGTTGTTTTAGCTTTTTTCTGCGCTTCATACCAAAAGTCACGCAACCTACTTCCATCAATGAATTTTATGTGAGTTAATGACAAATTAGATTTTAAAACATATTTTTTTAAAAAAATATTGTATTGTTTTCGATGTTACCTAGTTGCCACATGATTCTCTTACACCCTCCTTGCAACATTGTCATACGTGCTATCCCACTCGAATTTCTTCTATGTATAAATAATTTATTTAAAATAAAAATAATAATTTATTAAAAATAAATAAAATTAGAAGTTAACACCAACCTCAAATCTTTGTAACCATGCTTCGATACAAGGTCTCCAATTATTGGTAGAAGGAGGTTCAGGAGGTACATTCTCAGATTTCTCATTCCCAGTTGAATCAGACCCAGAAGAATCATCAAGGATTGTTATAGCATTACTGGCCGATTCATGCAGGGAAGATGTGTCATGCTAAGGAAAGAGCTTTGCCTTTGCCCCCTTGCGAACAACTTCTTGACTCCCAGTTACCGCCCTTTCAGCATTAGGACAAGGATCCCCTGAGGGCTGGTTAATAACAGGGTTCACTATAGCAGCTTCGTCAGAAGAACCAGAGGGAGATACATATGCTCTCTTTACCATCCTAGAAGTGGGAGAATCTTCAACTCCAGTGTTAAGCTTCTGACATGTAGTAGCGTTATTAGCCAACCCGTGCTGGGAAGATGTTTCATGCAGGAGCTTTGCCCTCCCCCCCCCCCCCCGCGAACAGTTTCTATAGGATCCCCTGGGGGCTGGCTAATAACAGGGTTCACTGCAGCAGCTTCATCAGAAGAACCAGAGGTAGATACATGTGCTCTCTTTACCATCTCAGAAGTGGGAGAATTCTCAGCTCTAGAGTTAAGCTTCTGACAGGCAGAGCTGGTATGTCCAGGCATACAACAATGGGAACAAAATTTTGACATGTATTAATAGATGACCCTTTGCTTGATAATTTTTGACAAACATGTCTGTGACCAACATTCCAGTGGGAGATTCGAAAAACACACCCAGACCGGTACAGACAATATATCTGGTTTACCAAAATCAAAGTAAGGAGGCATAGGCTTTATCACCAGCGGCTTACCTTGAACAGAGTAAGGGCCTCTACGTGGAACTTTGAGCATATCAGCTTCTAAAAAGAAGCGGAAGATCAGCCAGCCTGAATCATGAAGATTCAGAGTGACATTGCATTTCCATACATGGGCCATAAATTTCCCAAGAACAGTATACCCAAAAGTTTTACCAATTGAATATCCAATCAAACATAATTTCCAGATGTCTCTAAGTGCATCAAAATCTTTAATTAACAGAGAGCATGAATCAGAATTATTATATGAACTAACATGTGTAAAGTCAGGGCCATTAGTAGGGGTTGGCAGCGTAGTGGCCTTTGGTTAATAATTATCAATAATGGACAGAGAAATACCTGGTGGGGGTGAACAAGGAGGAGGCAGAGCCAAAAGCAAACCTCCTTCAGAACCACCAGGAGAGACAACGCTAGAGAGGTGGCCATTCACAACGCCAGGCTGTGGTAGCTCAGAACTTGGCGAGGCTGGCTAAGTTCCAGCAACCACAAGGGCCTGTTGGGTAAGACCCGTGCTGTGTCATGAGGGTAACCCAGAACAACCATCCAAAGCATTCCTTTCTAACCCAACTGCAGAAGAGGTCACAAGCGTAACACTGTTCATCACTGCAGGATCTAGGGTTTCAATTAGAAGAGCCTCTCCAGTGACTGGGACCTGGAAATCTGGGAGAGGAGGAGGAGAACCAACCAGGACCTTCACTGGAATATCTAAGGTTGGGAGGGGAGGGTCCTGATGAAGAGATCGAGACCTGTGATTTCTAGCAGGGGGATCCCGTGGTGAGAGTCGGGGTCCATCAAACTGGGCATCACGAAGAAGCAACGATTTCTTCTTAGATTTCCCCATAGGCTAGTCCAGAGATGCTGAAGAACCCACAAAACCGTGACAATCAAAATATTGCGCTCACACCATGCCAGACAGAAACGCCGCTCACACAGGGTCGTGACGATCGACAACTAAATAGAACTCCAGTAGTGTTGACAGAAGAAGAGCCCTAGAGATTGCAGAGATCAAGAGAAGGAAAGATTGTACAGTGAGAGGGAACAGATGCACACAAGCAGAATGCTAGGGCCTTTCTCTCACTACAAACCAGAGCTTCTCACATAAGCAGAAACACCACTCAAACTACTGAGAGCTCTTTGGACAAAGACCCTTTTTTTTATATCAAAATGTAAGTGTATTAATAGATCAAAAAATATACATTGCTAGTGAACCAGCAAGATCAGATACAAGGATTTACAAAAAGGGAACAAACTCCCTGAGTGAGTTATACAACAACCATCAAAGAAACAAAAGCTATAAGCAGATAATGGTTATGAGAGGAACCAAATATTAAAAGGTTCCCAACTTAACACAAAGAAAAAAATAGGACAATAGGTCATCATGAGAAACCACTGGCGTAAAGAACCAATTGGAGATCAGATCAGAAACCAAAGGAAGGAAACAACATGTAACACAACAATGAAACCTCAAAAGAAGCATCAACAGCAAAGAGAAGCAGATGCAACACATCACGCGGGCACCAAACCAAAGGAAAGCAGCTTTCCATAAAGGAGCTCAACCATAACAACCACCATACCAGTCAGCTGACATTAGTTAAAAGGTGATTATGCTCATAAAAGTGCAATATCATGTGAAATAACACCTGAAATCTCCAAAAAATAGGCTCCACCAGAGAACATGATTTTTCAAAAACTCTTCTATTCCTTTCTTCCCATATCAAATAGACAACAATGCTGAGGGAGACCTTTTTCATTCTAGTAACAGCGGTTTTCCCCTTAAGATGGAGGCCCCGAACTGCACTATTAATGGTGCTCATACCTTTGCAAAGCCTAAGCCAGGATTTAACTTTCATCCATAAGAGGGATGTCCAGTTGTAGGCAAAGAAAAGGTGATTATGGCTCTCCTAATGATCCTAACAGAAGACACAACTAACATCAGTATCAACAAAATGCAGCTTGTCTCTTGTTCTCAGCCGCCCAAGCAAAGCAAGCCAAAGAATGAAACTATATCTTGGAAGACACCAAGACTCCCAAACCACATTAACCCATGAAACCAGGGTGCCTTTGATTCTCAAGAACTCATAAGCATTAGCTAAGAAAGGCTTTGTTATAGTGACCCAACTTTGCATCATGGAGAGTACTGCTTGTTGTCCCCCACAGACATCAATGAGCCGGTCCCGCAAACTGAAGAAGGATTTCCAGATGGTGGTATCCAGCAAATAAAAATGGTGCACCCATCTAATCCAAATAGAATCAGATTTCAAATGAATATTCCATAGTTGCTTTGCAAGGAAGCAATTGTTCCTAGCTTTAATATCATAAAGGCCGAGACCCCCTTCAGCTTTTGGTAAGCAAATGTGCTTCCAAGCAACCAAGACAAACATACTTCTGGCTGTGCTACTAGTCCATAGGAAGTTTCTGCAAATACTAGTAATTTGGTTGATAACAGTATCTGGCAGGGGGGATATACTAAGCCAAAATTACACCATTCCAAATAAAACAGATCTAATTAATTCCAACCGCCCAGCATGGGATAAGTGCTTGCCCATCCAGCCTTGAATAGCAAATTCAAGTTGGTACAGGAGAGGGGAAAATTGGCTAGCTAGAAGCCTGTGGGGGCTTAGGGGGACCCCCAAGGTATTTGAAGGGGAAGCTACCTTCAGAAAAGCAAGAGTCCTAAAGGATATGCTGCTTCAAGATATCACCAACTCCACCAAAGTAAATAAAGGATTTCCCTGCATTAATAAGCAACACTAAAGTCTAGCAAAAAACATGAAGCTGCTCAAGGAGAATCCAAACAGAAGATCTATCCCCACGATATAACAAAAGAATGTCATCAGCAAAAGCAAGGTAACAGATACGATGAAATGCACATTTCGGGTGATAGTGGAAATCTGGTTGTTGGGATGCCATTTTCAGCATACGAGAGAGATACTCCATGCAGAATAGAAATAGATAGCGAGAAAAAGGGTCACCCTGCCGAACTCCACACTTCCCCGGAAAGAAACCATAGAGGCTGCCATTAATAGCAACCAAGAATGAAGAAGTTTCCACATATAGTATCACCAGATGGACAAAGCGTTAGGGGAAACCCAGCAGATGAAGAAGATCTCTGAGAAATGGCCATTGCACCGAATCAAAGGCTTTCCTGAAATCAACTTTGATGAGGTACCGGGGGGAGGTCCTCTTCCTACCATATTGCTTGAGAAGCTCTTGTGCCAAATTGATATTATCAATCATATTCCGCCCACCAAGGAAAGCATTCTGAGCTAGACCAATGATGTCCTGAAGGGCACGACTTTGTCTTCCTGCAAGAATCTTGGAGATCACTTTGTAAATCACATTGCAGCATGAGATAGGCCGAAAATCATTGGCAGAGTTAACATTAGCAGATTTCGGGACCAGAGCAATAATGGAATGATTAATCTGCTTGAGGATCTGTCCAGAGGAAAAGAAATCCTAAACTGCCACACAGAAATCAGCTTCGACTATATCCCAAGACTTCTTGAAGAAAATAGAGGAATATCCATCAGGACCAGGGGCTTTATCATTACCAATACTGAAGAGGGTTTCCTTGATAGCTTCATTTGAGACAGGAGACAAAAGAAAATCAGATTGATTTACATCAAGACAAGGGCCACTATGAACAACAACCTCATTAATTGGAGAAGTGGCCGATGAAGTGCCAAGGAGGCTTTGATAAAAGTGAACAAATTCAGCACCAACTTCATCTATAGAGGTAGTAAGTTCCCCGTTGCTACACTGGATGGCAGGGATGAAGCTTTTTCGATGTCTGTGACTCATCAAAGCGTGAAAGAAGCTTGTACCTCTGTCAATGTCCTTGAGGAAATTGCACTTGAGCTTCTGAAAAAAGAAAGCCTTCTCAGCAGATTTGAGATTGAAAAGATCCAGCTTCATTTGATTGACCCTGTTCAGGAGAGAAATATTATCTATGGAATCATGTAGGAGGCATTGATGATGTTCCAAGTCAGCCTATGCTCTAGCAACTCTTTCTGAAATGTGACTGAAGTGTGACTTGTTTAGAGTCTTTAGAGGGTGCTTCAGAGATTTGAGTTTCCTACATAAAACAAACATGGGAGAACGTGCAACTGGGATTTGCCATCTATCAGAGATTAAGCCTGCATATTCTGGGTGATCAACCCACATATAAAAGAACTTGAAGGGACGACGTCCTGGGGGACGATTGCTGGTAATGTGAATGTGAGCTCCTGAGCGATCAGAGAAAGCTCCTGAAGGCTGGAAATGCACATGGGATCTGAGTTGAAGAGGGCTCCACAAGGAATTGACAAGGAAACGGTCGATTTTAGTCCAAATATTCCCATTAAACCAAGTATAATGACAGCCAGTGTAATTCAAATCATAAAGGTCCATCTTTGAACAACATGCTCTGAAATCAGAGACTTCATAAGAGGAGACAGGGTCGCCATTATGTTTGTCATTCTAAGAAAGAATGGAATTGAAATCCCCCAAGACAAGCCGGGGACCTGTTGGAGCCTAGGATTTGAGACTATCCCAAAGAGTTCTATGGGCAATAATGGTATTATAACCATAAACAAAAGAAGCAACAAAAGTGTGATGAGTAGACAAAAAACAAATAGAAACATGAACAGATTAGGGAGAAAAATCAAGTAGATCAACATGAACAGTAGAGGGAGTCCACAACACAACAATTTTGGCAGTGCCAGCAGCTTTCACATTTGAAACAAGCTTCCAGCGCTTCAGCCGAAACCGGTGCATGAACTGAAGCTTAGAAGAAACCAACTTAGTCTCCAGGAGACCACACACATCAAAATTATGTTTTTGCATGAGACAAACCAACTCATGCTGCTTCAGAGGACTGTTAAGTCCTTTGACATTCCAACTGAATAATAACATTACATAGAAGGGGGTGGAGGGGGACCCCTACCACTCCTAGATGTTCAAGATGTGTTCCTTCGTTGACCACGCATAGTGGTTGCACCAGTAGTAACGACCTCAGGTCGGTTCCTGCATGGGGGTGTCCTGGTTGATTCTTTGCCTTTATTAAGGATGGTGGGGGCTACAAGCAGAGGCACAAACAACTCCTGAAGATGAGACAACATGTTCTTTACCTTTAGAAAGGATGGTGAAACCCTAATCAGCGGGGATTGTGACTCCTACAGATATGTCAGGAGCTCGTCTTGTTTTCTTGCTTTTGACAATTTCTCATTCACTAGAGCCAACAGCAGCTTCAGTGGCCATGGGGTCAGTACTGTGTGATGGCTCAGCAACCTGACCTTGAGCACTTCCCAAACTAGGTTCTGCAACAGACCTTAGATGATCAAAGACACTACGGGGCTTTTCTGCAGCTTCAGATGGATTACCTTTGTTGCCCAAAGGTTTGGCTGCTGTTGAGCAACAAGAGGAGAGCAAGTTCCAGTTTTGTGCCCAAGGACTTTACATAACTTGCAACATCTAGGAAGTGTTTCATATATCACCGGTTGATTCAAAGTGGCACCATTTGGCAAGTTAATGACAATAGAAGATTTAAGATTAGCAAGTAGATCCAATTCCACAAGGACTCTAGCATAGGAAATTCTTGACATGTTAAAAGTGAGCTAGTCACTTTGTATAGGCTTGCCTAGCTTGCTGGCAATCTTAGAGAGGCATCTAGGAGACCAGCATTTGAGCGGCAAGTTTGGAAACTTCACCCAAATAGAGACACAGGACATCTCATCGGTCCCAAAATCAAAATACTCTGGCATAGCCTTGAGGATCAGAGGCAGGCCATATTCATGAATAGCCAAAGAGGCTTCACATCTCCAAGTACTAGAGATAATACTACTCAAAGCCTTAAAACCAGGGGACTTACCAGCAACATAGCCCACAATACATAGCTGCCATACATCATAATTATTGTCTAAATCTTCAAATGACAAGTCACAAGGCAAGTCAGAGTAAGAAGATGAGAAATGCAGTAATTTAGGACTTGAGATAGTATTGCGATTGGATGCAAACAAATCTCGCCATTTCTCAACGAGTGCTGAAGAGTGAGAAGTACCTGAATGGGAAGCATCTGCAGGAGAGGAGACTATAGTTTGAAGGACAGGGTCTGCCATGGAGAGACCTGGAGTGTTGCTTTGAAGAAGAGGCACTGGAGAGGGTATACTCTTCGTTGGAGTAGCCACAAGCAGAGCTGATTTCCCAGAACCACACAAGGGTGAAACCCTTGAGACACTGTTAAGAGTTACATCCAATTGCTTGCCTGTAGAAGACGACACAAGGGAGCGGAAAAACTTGGAACTTCCTCCAAAATTAGAATAATCCACTTCGTCTTCATCATAATCATCCTTGTCAGAACAGTCCTCTACTAGCACATGATCGGGGGTAGAAAGGGAAGAGACAATCTGTTGGGGAATAGACCCTTCCTCAACATAGAAAGTATTTGTCAAGGCTGGACCCACATGCCACAATTTTAGGAGGGGGTGGGTATCAGAGGGGAGGGGGGAGAGGAGGAGGGGGTGGTGCTGGCAACGCAAGAACAGAGTTGTCTGGTAGGTCTACTTAAAGCTGTTGTTGAGTTTGCATAGGGGGTCGGTATGAAGTAGGCTTTCTCTTGTTCTTGGCCATGGAGAAGGTGAAAGTAGAAGAAAAGCAGGAAGGGGGGAAGCTATAGTAACCGGAAATTCAAATTTCAACTGGCGCCATGCACAAAAGAAACTATTCAGGACAAAGACCTTTCTTTTTTTGATCAAAATGTAAGTGTATTAATAGATCAAAATTTTACATTACTAGTGAACCAGCAAGATCAAATACAAGAATTTACAAAAAGAGAAACAAACTCCCTGAGTGAGCTATACAACAACCATGAAATAAACAAAAGCTAAAAGCAGACAATGGTTATGAGAGGAACCGAATATTACAAGGTTCCCAACTTAACACAAAGCAAAAACAGGGCAATAAGACATCATGAGAGACCACTGGTGCGAAGGACCAATTGGAGATCAGAACAGACACCAAGGGAAGGAAACAGCATGCAGTATAGCAATGAACCCATAAAAGAAGTATCAGTAGCAAAAAGAAGCAGATGCAACACATCACGCAGGCACCAAACCAAGAAAAACATCTTTCCACAAAAGAGCTCATAACCACCATACTAGTCAGCTGACATTAGTGATAAGGTGATTATGCTCATGAAAGTGCAAAATCATGTGAAATAACACTTGAAATCTTCGAAAAATAGTCTCCACCAGAGAACAGGAATTTTCAAAAACTCTTCTATTCCTTTCTTTCCATATCAAATAAATAACAATGCTGAGGGAGACCTTTTTCATTCTAATAACTACGGTTTTCCCCTTAAGATGGAGGCCCCGAACATCACTATTGATGCTGCTCATTCCTCTGCAAAGCCTAAGCCAGGATTTAACTTTCATCTATAAGAGAGAGGTCCAGTTGCAGGCAAAAAAAATCATAGGGTGCATGTTCGTTCTTGAATACATCAAGAAAGAGCTCTTAGTTAGAACGCCAATTTAGAGTAAGGATCTAGAGAGAGATGCTCTCTTCCTCCATGGAGCTGATTCCCTTATGTTTTCTGGCGGTTTACTATTTTTTATCCTCTCTTGGTTTTCCTTTGTTTCCCCTGTCCTGTTTTTCAATCTCTCACCTGTTTCCCCCTCTTTCTTCTTTTCCCGCCCGTGCTTATTTTCAAATGGCCAGAAACAAAAGAAAAGCTACTGCTACAGTACCACGTAGACAAGACCACCTACATACTCCTATTTAAGATCCCGATGATCATGATGGCTTGGTGGTCTTCACCCTCAAAGTTGTTCATGGTTCTCAATCAAGTGTTGTTTTTCATGAATCAAACTCAGATCGTCCCCCATACCCTCATCCCCTACGAGTGGTGCGAATCCCAGCAATCCCCACCTTAATCACGAGATGATGGTTGCTTCTGGATCTAAGTCTATGGAAGTAGTATTGGTTGAAGACTGCTCTGATGAGGAGGATCTAGATGAGGAACAATTGGATTTCACTTTCTCGTAGGAAGAATGTGAGGGATCCCCAAAATCTCCCTTTCTGCTTTATGCTGAACATGTGTCTCCTCCTTGTACTGATGGTCGAAACCTAGACATTACTACCACAGCAGGTAAATCTTTATCTCCCCCTCCAGGTAGCAGCAAATGGCGAGATCTATTTTCTTCAAATAAAAACATTGAATCTTGTACCAAGCTTAAAAATTTCTCTCTTAATTATCTAACTAAAACATGTTCCATCTAGTTTGAGAATATTCACCATAATTTTGATGTATGGAATTTGTGTGTTGTGGGTTATGTTTCTAGCAAAATCCTTGGATTTAGGGCTCTGAATAATCTTATTACTATTGTTTGGAAGTGTGATGCCACCCTCACTACTCATGATTCTGGTTGGCTGGTGTATCGATTATCTTTAACAAGTCTAAATGTGCAAACTACAAAAACATTAATGAGAAGTACAAAAAATACTTTAGCATATATAAAAGCATTAAGTATGAGGAAGTGTGAGTGATTGGTTAGAAAACCTGACAGATGAACAAATAAGAAATATGTGGGGAAGAGCTATAAATGGAAGAGAATTTTTACAGTTTGTGACTAATACAATATATAAAGAATTTACAGGACTTGATACATTATTACACACTCCATAAAGTTGGCAACACCAACGAGATAAAGACAGATGGCATTTGGAAAATATAGTAACATGTGCTATGTAAAACCTTACATTTGTGAATACCATAAATATTATTATAGAATAGATGAAGTAGTAAAACCACAATATAGAGAAATGTTTTCCAACAAATTACCTTTTAATGTAGGAAATATTTTAAAAGAAGAATGGAGATGTAAACACCCAGAAGAATATATATATATAATTGATGACTCCACCGTCACTGTCGATTTTTGAATCGGCAGCGACGCAGTTTTATTAAAAGTTCGGGAAACAAATTGGACTGTCTTCAGAAGCTGGGAGGGAGGGGTAAAACCGGTTTTAGAGAGACCAAAACAAGGATAATAACACATCTAAACCAACCCCAAACACCCCATCTCATGTTGTCTGCAGCAGCTGCATGTTGCTCTTCCCTTCCTCCTTCCCAACGAAAACCTAAACCAAACCAGTAAAGAGTGCCTTATGAACGTGTGAGGGAGAATTAAGACCTTGAGAGAAGATTGGACAGCTGTCTAGAGGGAAAGGAAAAGGGGGCCAGAAAACATGAGAGGAAATGAGGAGGAGGATAACCAGCAGAAGAGGAGAAAGAATACTGTCAAACCTTCCCCAAACTTACTTAGATTCGAAAGGTATGGGTCATGAAACTCCCTTCCTCTTGTCCTTAAGACCCATAACTGGAAATGAAGAAGAAGATCCTAAGAAAATTGACCTAAGACCTAAGCTAGCTGTGAAGGAAGCTGAAATTAACTAAGAGGACAAGGAAATAGAAACGAAATGATGCCAATTCCTAGAACATCTAACAAAGAAAAATGAAACAAATGGAAAGAACAAATCATGGTAAAGGGTCGGCCTTAACTATGGGGTTTGCCAGTATGCATGCTGAAACTTAGTGAAAGTTTATGTGCTGGGGTTGTTACAGCATGTGTATGTGTATGTGTATGTTCATGCCGTAATGTGTGTTTTGTAGTGAATTTGTGATTCATTATCGAAACTGTGTCTTCTGTAGCGAATTAGTATTCGATGTCGAATTGTGTGTTTTGCAACAAAATTATGATTCGCTGCCGAAACTGTGTCGTCTGCAGCGAATTAGTATTCACTACCGAATGGCATGTCCTGCAGCAAATTTGTGATTTGTTGCAACCATATTATTCGATAGTTTCACCCACATTTAACTAATATTTTGCCTATGTTATATCTATAAAATACCTTGAAATTCTTTGTTTTATGTTTTGAAGGTACTTTTGGATGAAAGATGCAAAAAGGAGTAAATTGGAGGTAACTGGCAGATTTGACGTTCAGTCGATGTTTTGTGCAGAGCGTGAGTTCTAGAGGTCGAAATGAAGTGATTCTAGTGGCACTAAAACGCTAACATCCATACCTTTCTGAACATCTAAGGCAAGAAAATAAAATAAGGAAGATCATGGAAATCGCAGCTTTCAAAGTCAAATCTCGCAATCTGCCAGTGTTGACCTTCGGCCATTCCGACTTGAATATCTAGAGCTACAGAAGTCCAGTTTATGCAAACTTAATTTTTTTGGATTCCTGACTAACACTCCTATAAACGCTCACAATTTCAACCAAAAATGATGTCATATGAGGGAGATATGATTTTCCAAAGATGACAACTAAATTCTACCAGCAAACAGGTTTCGTGAAGGAACATGTCCAAATTACGTTTCGAAGCATCTAAACCGGCGTCCAAGTTTTTATTTCAGCAATTTAGCTCCTCTAAGTCAAAGCTTGAAGATTTAATGCAAGGCTATTTCTCCTTTTTAGGAAAATAGTTATTGAAGTACTTAAATGTAAACTGTCAACTTAAGGGAGGACTATTTTGTAAAATAGGGACTAGGGTTTCTTAGCATATAAAAAGAAAGAGAGAAGGGAAAGAGGGCAAAAAAGGAGGCAACAGCCAGAAGTGAGAAAAACACCCCCCTCCTTTAAGAAACACGAAGTTATGCATTCTTCCTTCTTTTTTATTAGTTGTTCAACAAACATGCAAGGCTAAACACTTTTTCTTGGTTGCAAGGACACGAAAACCTTCGGATTTCAAGAACTGTGAGATTTATTTTACCTTTTCTTTTTTAGTTTATATGATGAATATGTTTGTTCTCCTATGCTTATTTTTCCTATGATTGTTTATTTTAATTGCTAGAGCGGACTCTAAGTTATTATTGTAGACAATCTATTGCTAAGTTTGATATCAAAACCGGAGTTGTGGTATATGAACTTGTGAAGCAACTGAGTTTAATAATTGTGGCGGATCTACGTTATTAATCTTAGGAAGAACATTCAATCAAATCAAACATAGACTGCAGACAGTTATGTTTTCTTGATTAATCAACTTATCTAGTTCTTAAGGCTGCCATTGAATTAAATTACTAGTGCTGACTGTAACATCCCACCTCACTAGCAAGATATTGTCCGCTTTGGGCCTCCCAGTCCACCCAAATCCAAGGCTTCCACCCAGGTCCCCCTCACGGATTTGTTCTTGGCAGCCACGCATGGCCCCAAAACTCGTCTTACTAGTCAAGGTGAGCATGCACTTATAAGGCCCTGGCTCTGGACGCTCGCTTCCGATGTGGGATCTCACAATCCCCCCACCTTAAGACGAGTCGTCCTCGGCTTTGATACCAAATGTAACATCCCACCTCACTAGCAAGCTATTGTCCACTTTGGGCCTCCCAGTCCACCCAAATCCAGGGCTTCCACCCAGGTCCCCCTCACGGGTTTGTTCTTAGTAGCCACGCATGGCCCCAAAACACGTCTTACTAGTCAAGGTGAGCATGCACTTATAAGGCCATGGCTCTGGACGCTCGCTTTCGATGTGGGATCTCACACGGACATTGTGGTTGTTTGATGGTTAGGGTTAGTTATACGGCGGATCCGTTAACTAACCAATGTTAAGAAGAGATAAATATTCAGAATATAAATTGATGTTTTGTTTCCATGATCACTTCTGATTTCTGTAGGTGGATGTGTGCTTGCAACCAAGGTTTGTTCTCTTGATAATTTTCTGATTTTATTAAATTTTGTTTGACAGTTTTCTGTTTCTTTTGCTTTAGCCTAGATAACGTCCAAACCCCCCCCCCAAATTGCATATCATCTAGCATAAAAATCTGACTTGAATCTTCCTCGTGGGATCGACCTCTTGCTTGCTCTATACTATCTTGTGTGTTGTGTTTGAAGCTATGGTAATTAATTTGTGCGACCGCGACATCGCAACATGATTCACTGCCGAAGTTGAGTTGTCTACAACGAATTTATGATTCGCTACCGAAACTGAGTTGCCTGCAACGAATTAGCATTCGCTGCCAAATCGTGTCTTCTGCAGTGAAATTGTGATTCGCTACCGAAGTTGAGTTGTCTGCAGTGAATTTGTGATTCGCTGTCGAAACTAAGTTGGCTGCAGCGAATTTGTGATTCGCTGCCAAAGTTGAGTTGCCTGCAGTGAATTTGCGATTCGCTGCTGAAACTGAGTTGCCTGCAACGAATGAGCATTCGTTGTCGAATCGTGTGTTCTGCAGCGAATGTGTGATTCGCTGCTGAAGTTGAGTTGTCTGCAGGGAATCTGTGATTCACTGCCGAAACTGTATCTTCTGCAGTGAATAAGTGACATGACCAAAGAGTTGATGTCTTCTCCCAAGTGTAGGAGTGTCGAAGTAATAAATAACCCGGCAAGATCGGGGTCGAATCACGGGGAGGTTAATTGTATAAACTACAAATAAAGAAATAGATAATAGCAGAAAAGGAGTTGAAGAGAGCTTTGAGATGTGATATTGATATAAGGATTAAATAAGGATAAAATAATTGTCAAGGTTAGAGGATCCACTAATGGTATTTCAAACAAGTATAGTATAAACTCTTATTACTCAACTGGAAACCACACACAAAGGAGGTTCCAATCGGATTATAAATTGTTAACATGATTACAATAGTTATCTTATTCGAGTAATGTTAATACTTGTAAATGTTGTCAGGTATTCATGATTATAACTTATGTTAACAACAAATCAAGTTCCTTTCATAGCACAAGTGTCGGTTATACCATACAGTTTGGACTATGAAAGTGCCAAGTATTTGTTAACTAAGTAAAGGAAAGGAAATGAAGAGCATAAACAAGAGATTAATATAAACAAAACTCAAGCATTACAAAAATATAAAAAGAGAGAGCAAGAACATGATCTTGATCTGAAAATCAAGATGCCTAAATGCATGGCAAATGCCTCCTTTTATAGGCTAAAATTTGGAACTATTGATTTGATGACTAATTGTTGAGTGGGTGGCCACATCTTGACTTGGTGACAATCCTTTTCTTCTTGTCTGAACAAAACATCATTGCTAACATCAAAATTTGAACAGATTATCCGCATGAAAGTTCTAGGAAATTGTCTCAGCTTTCCAACAAAAAAAGAATCAGTGCATTTGGATTTCTAGAACTCGAGATATGGGCTGAACACTAAACAATGTCTGGGCTGCAGGACAGATTTCGACTTCTCCGTTGTTGCTAAGATTTGGACTTCCAAACAGCAGAATTAAGTCTTGGACTCCCATGAATGTTTTAGGCCTATGTCTTAGCTTTCTAGCCATATAAACCAAATTGAAATCCAAGATATACAACTCCAGATATGACTCAGTGACTGAATAGTGTTCCAGTTTGGACTGAACCAACATCTCTTTTCTAAGCTTAACCCTCTCTTTGTCTTCTCAATTTCAGTAGTTAAACTCTTCAATTAATCTTTTGATTTATGCGATAGGCCTGCATTTAAGATGAATATTTACCATAAATTAAAGGTATCTTATAGTATCAGACTTGTTATTATAAAACATGCTTTAGTTAAGGAGTTATTGATACTTCAAGTGCAAAATGATGATATAAAACCTTGATAAAAATGCACTTTTATGTACTAATCACACCCCCCAACCAGCTTATTACTAGTCCCTAGTAATCAAAGTGTTAAAATAGAAAAACAATTTGCAAGTTTCACAAAGCAAGGCATTCATCATTCAACTTCCATTAATCTATCCAAGTAAACAAACTCTCATTAAATTTATGTATCTACTTCATACTTCTTAAATAAGATATTAATAAACCTTTTTTTATGTGCTCAATGTATGAAAACATAGATGATGAGGCTTTTATTGAAAGAAAACAATATTTTATTCTAATGTTTTTCTAAGGTTAACTTCCTTGGGTTGGGATTATTATCTCTCTTTTTTTCTTCTTTTTTTCTCTTCTTCTTCTTTTTTCTTTAATATATATATATACAGATAACACAATGCATCTTTAACCCATGTAACGAGCTTTCGGCTAATGACTCCCAGACCAGTTGGTCTTAGGGCATTAGGTGTTGAGACACCCCTACCAGCTTAGTAACTCGGGTTGCAGATACTGATACGTAGATAGTGCAATGTTTGATTCCCTTAAGCTTTTCTCCTTAACCCATGTAACAAACTTTGGGCCAATAGCTACCAAGTCAGTTGACTTTAGGGTATTAGATTTTAAAACACTCCTTCGAGCTTAATTGCTTAGGTTAAGGAGGCTACGAATCCAAACTTATCTACGTTTTTATTATCATCAATATTATCAATTTTTTTTTTTGCAAATTATATACCAATCTCTTTCCCTTAGTTGTTACCTTTGACAAAAGAACATAAATAATGTAATAATCCAATGTGCAACCCACAATCATTTGTTAAAGTGTGTGTGTGTGTGTGAAAATGAAGGTTTAAGAATACTTGTTAAATGAGTATATGAGCATAATTAAGTGATACGAATGTGAGAGTTTGTAAACCTGAATATTTCAAGAAGTATTCTGATAGACCTTGATAAGAATATTTACTAAGATGTGTTTCAAGAGTCAATAAAATTCCTCCTTACTCTGTCATCCTAATAACAGCTTTGTCAAATGGTTTTAATAATAGCAAAAACAGTTAGTAAGTTAGTTTTTTTTTTTTAATGTCAACTACTACCTTCTCCCCCTAACCAGAATGAGACATTGTCCTCAATGTTCTAAGGTAGAAAGATAGAGTATAGAAGACATCACATGAAACAACGAACACTGACAAACCTGAAATACACTTAAACAAATATAAGAAATAACAAAACAAAATAATATGCTATTAACAAAACCAAAAGACACAAGGTTTCACAAACAAAGGCTCAAATCCAATCTAAGCTTTTTACAGCTTTCCTTAGTCGACCAATTTATGCGACTCATGGAGGGATCAATTACAAGGATGAAAGATTGTAGTTGGTCAATCAATTGTTCAGCAGTAGCAGCAAAGATTATGATTTGTCGTGCTGAAGATGTTAGAAATTTTTGTTCCGCAGCATGATCAAGAAAAGACAACAAATTATCATAAAAACCGTTAACATTTAACAGACCTATGGGTTTATGGTGAATGTACAGTTAGGCCCAAGAGAAAATATGAAAGATCTCTTCCAATATGCCCAGACCTCCTGGTAAGGCAATGAAGGCATCAGCATGGTTAAACATTGTATTCATTCGATTAGACATTGTAGAAACCTGTAGTTTCTCTCCAATTGTTTTTCCAATGATGTCCCCTTTTGCTAAAGCTTTGCGGACGACCCCCAAAACTTGACTACCTCCTAAAAATGCAGCTATTGACACACCCCCCCGGTTAACCCAAGGCTGCCTCCCCCATACACTAAATGAATCTTTCTCTCAACTAGTACCTGACCAAGATGATTTGCTGATTCAAAAAACTGTATTTCCTTTCCAGGACTGGATCCACCGAAAACACAAGTATTTCTTATGTGATGACTTGAGGAACTGCCATTTCTACACACTTCTATATCTGTTGAATGTATGGGTTGAGTAGAAATGAAAGGAAGGAAGAGAAGATTTTATAGATGAGAAATTAAAAATGCAATCATACCACTTATATGTAGGCCAGCTGGAGTCTCACTCTCTCTTTCTCTCTCTTTATTGATTGATTTATTTATTTATTTTGAAAAAGCATGTGTATGTACAGGTAGTTGTGATTGTGGCTCACATCTTTCCTTGGTTTTACATCCAAGAACGGCTTAAACGCCCTCTATAGGTCGGGGATAGGCTTCCTGTCCAGTTTTCTTAAAAACTAGCAAACAAGGTCTTTTTTAGTCAGATTCCCAATACTATGTCGAGCATGTTCTTTATGGAATTGTGTCCATAAATCATGAGTTGCACGATGCATGACACGACCAAAAGATTAATGTCTTCTCCCTAGTGTAGGAGTGTCGAAGTAATAAATAATCCGGCAAGACCGAGGTCGAACCACAAGGAGGTTAACTATATAAATTATATATAACAACAACAACAACAACAACAACAACAACAACAATAACAACAATAATAATAAGTGAAAGAAAGCTTTGAGATGTGATATTGATGTAAGGATTAAACAAGGATAAAATAATTGTAAAGGTTAGAGGATCCACTAATGGTATTTCAAACAAGTATAGTATAAACTCTTTTTATTACTCAATTGGAAACCACACACAAAGGAGGTTCCGATCAGATTATAAATTGTTAACATGATTACATTAGTTATCTTATTCGAATAATGCTAATACTTGTAAATCTTGTCAGACATTCATGATTATAACTTATGTTAACAACAAATCAAGTTCCTTTCATAGCACAGGTATCGGTTATACCATACGGTTGGGCTATGAAAGTGCCAAGTATTTGTTGTACCAAGGATTATACAACATAAATCTAGATTAACCATTTAACAAGCAAAGTATTAAAAGTGAACAAGATAACAAATATAAAACATGTTAGTATCAAACATTAAGGTCCATGTTGAGTTTATATTATACTTATTCTTGCACCATTAGTGTAACCTTTTCACCTTGACATGATAAACTTAGTTAAACATAATGAAAGAGAGAAACACAAATAAACAAGGAAAGGAAATGAAAAGCATAAGCAAGAGATCAATATAAGCAAAACTTAAGCATTACAAAATATAAAGAGAGAGCAAAAGCATGATCTTGATCATGATCTAAAAACCAAGATGCCTAAATACATGACAAATGCCTCCTTTTATAGGCCAAAATTCAGAACTATTGATTTGTTGACTAATTGTTGAGTGGGTGGCCACATCTTGACTTGGTAACAATCCTTATCTTCTTGTCTACCAAAAACGTCATTGATAACGTCATAATTTGAACAGACTTAAATCATAAAAGTTCTAGGAAATTGTCTCAGCTTTCCAGGGAAAAATAGTTGAGGTCATTTGGACTTCTAGAACTCGAGATATGGGCTGAACACTGAACAGTGTCTGGGTTGTAGGACATATTCGGACTTCTTTGTTGTTGCTACAATTTGGACTTGAAAATAGCCTTTTTAAATCTTAGACTCCCATAAAAGTTTTAGGCCTATGTCTTAGCTTTCCATCCATATAAGGCAGACCTAAATCCAAGATCTACAACTCCAGATATCACTCAATGACTGAACAGTGTTCCAGTTTGGACTGAACCAGCATCTCTTTTCTAAGCTTAACCCTCTCTTTGTCTTCTCAATTTCAGTAGTTAAACTCATCAATCAATCCTTTGATTTATGTGATAGGCCTGCATTTAAGATGAACATTTACCATAAATTAAAGGTATCTTATAGTATCAGACTTGTTATTATAAAACATGCTTTAGTTAAGGAGTTATTGATACTTCAAGTGCAAAATGATGATATAAAACCTTGATAAAAATGCACTTTTATGTACTAATCAATAAGCATTCGCTGCCGAATCGTGTGTTCTACAGTGAATTTGTGAATCACTGCCGAAATTGAGTTGGTTGCAGCGAATTTGTGATTCCCTGTCGAAACTGAGTTGCCTGTAGCGAATTAGTATTAGCTTCCGAATTGTGTTTTCTACAGTGAAATTGTGATTCACTGCTGAATTATGTGTTCTACAGCGAAATTGTGATTCGCTGCCGAAGTTGTATTGTGTGCAGCGAATTTGTGACTCACTGCCAAAATTGAGTTGTTTGCAGCGAAGTAGCATTCGCTGCCGCAAAGCATGCTGGCTATAGCGAAGTAGCATTCGTTGCCGAAATTGTGGCGCCAGCAGTGAAACAATTTTCACTGCTGAATTGGTAGCCTGCACCGAACTAGTTTTCGCTGCCGAATTGCGCAGCCTGCAGCGAACTAGTTTTCGCTGTCGATTTCTACAATAGGCCTCCTAGGCAAAAATGACTTAAATGCTAATTGCTATTTCATGGTATGATGGTGTAAAATGTGGAACACTTGAATGTGAACATATGAACTCTTGAAATAAGTATGGTGACGAATGTGATTCAAAGATACAAATGTACTGATTTGTGACCATAGATGTCTTAGGTGGTGCGGTCGGGATCGGACCACCGTCAAGACAAGAACAACCCACAGGTAAAGAAGGTAGGTGACTTTCATCTTCATTTTTCATACGTTGAGTAATGAAATACTTTATCATGAATGTTATTGTATTGTGTTAGAACAGATATCAGATTGCCAAATGCTTAAATGTTGACAAATGGTTGTTAGCTTCGGCTAATGGCATCCAAATGGATGACTGAGACAAACAATTGATTAGCTTCGGCTAATGGCATCCGAACGGATGACCGTGATAAACGGTTGATTAGCTTTGTTGATGGCATCCGAAGTGGATGACCGGGGTGAGTGAACGGTTAACCTCGGCAAATGATGCCTTAAGAGGATTGCCGAATTTAAGATTATGGTTGATTGCAAGAATTGGTGCATCTATATGTACTGCAAGTTGTTTATACCAAGTACATGAAGGAACTATAAATGTCACGCTTCAAACATGGGATAATGTAAATGCTTCATTAAACTGCCAGACCGTTTAATTATCATTATTATTATTAAGTAATTGCATTCTCTTAAATGTTTTGTACTGCAACAGGAACGTCACCCAACGAGGTGCCTAGGAAACCAATACACGGGAACCTACTTTTGCAAGGAATCATGTAGTTGCATTCTAAATCACGATGTATTTTGTATGAATCAATGTACTGAACGTATAACTATTAGATCCTTTTGTTTAAATTCGTGATGACTATTATTAGGATAGGAATGCAAACTTATGTCTATGTATGTATATTTTTAATGTGAACTTCTAATCATGCAAACATAATATTATGTGTTTATGTAAGATTCACTTTTAAATCAAATGTTGATTGTTGTTAATGTATGGATTGTATCTTGATGATTTGAGGGAACAGGTTCGCCGATTACCAACACGATGTGTGTCAAGTACAAAAAATAATTACCGTTGTTTGGGCTTGAAAAGCCGGGTTGTTACAATTGGTATCAGAGCCCTTGGTCTGGATCCTGAGGATCACTTATAATTGTGTTGTTGTGGTGAATTTTAGGATGGTACGCACCTGACAAGGGACACGAATTGAGTCGCCCTCCTTAGAAAGGAGGGGCGGGAACCAAGGTGCGCAAGGTTGGCAAGACAAAGATCTCTTGGATGATGCGACATCTCATGCTCCGGTAATACCACCTGAAACCTTGCAGGGGGGAGCCGTGGTAGCGGGGGAAGGCCGGAGGCCTAACCAGACAGAGGAAGTACCCCTAGTTGCAGCAGAGCAGCAAGAAAGATCAGAAGCACAATCATCAACTATTCCAACTAGTGCGCCCCCGCGGTATGTAGACGCGAGACTCCTTGTGCAAATAGTTAAAGCAGTGATGGAGAGCATGGTTGGTTCGACGACACAAACAACTCCCACAACGCAGATTCCACAGGCAGCCCCTGTGATTGGCACGACCACGGACAACGTGGTGCGACTAGTCAAGAGTATGAGGGAAATGGGTTGTGAACCATATATGGGGGAACAAGATGCAGAGATAGCTGGGAGATGGATTAGGAAGGTAGAAAAGACCATGATTCAAATAAGCATACCCGAGGGTTTGAGGGTAAATTGTGTAACCTAGTTACTGTCCGATAGGACCATGACATAGTTGGAAACAGTTCAGCTGAGGCGTGCAACCGAGACACTAACTTGGAGTGACTTCAAGACAGTTTGAGAATCAGTTTTATTCCAGGTACCATTGCAAGGTGAAAGAACAAGAGTTCTTGGCATTAAGACAGGGTGATATGTCGATATTGGAGTACGAAAGGAGGTTCCATGATCTCTCATTGTTCACCCCACACTATGTACCGACAGAGGAACATATGATTGAGAAGTTGAGAGATGGTTTGTGACAGGATTTGAGACAAGGATTGATAGCCTTGCAGTTTAAATCTGTGAAGGAGTTGATTGAGGCTGCACAAGCTTTGGAGGCTTGTATTGGAGAAAGCTAAGGGGAACATCAATGTGTAGGCAAAAAGAGAGATGGGGACTATTTCAGCGGCAGACCACCACTCCCGAAGAAAGGAAAAAGTGGAGTGTTTGAGCAGTACAGGAAAAAGGAGAGTTTGATGTTACCGCCCCACCAACAGTCAGGTGGGAGAGTAATGGTTGGGCAGTCGCACTCAAGGGCAGACTCTTTAACTAGGACCGGTGACTGCAAGGGTGTTGACTATCCTTTTTGTGTAAAATATGGACAAAAACACCCTGGGGACTGCTCAGTTTCCCCCGGGCGATGCTTTGTGTGCAGAGGAGAAGGTCATAGGTGGAGGAACTACCAGTATCTGGGTCAAGGGTATCATTACTGTGGTGGAAAAGGTCATTACAAGAGGGACTGCCCCAAAAGGAACACTGGGCAGGTACAGAGCTATAGGCAGCCGAGTCAGAGCCACCAACAGTCAGTCACCGTGAATAGGCTAGTGAGATCTTCTCAATCAGGAGCAAACTCCAGTCGAGGGAGATCGAGGACACAAAATGATCGAACCTCGGGGAGGGTCTTCCACCTAACACAGGAGGAGGTCAGGGCTGCATCAGATGTGGTGGCAGGTACACTACTAATGAATAATTTTAATGTGCATGTGTTGTTTGATTCGGGTGCCACCCAGTCATTCATTGCTAGGAGAATTGTCACTGAATTGAGAAAGGGAGTAGAAATAGTAGAGAAGGGGTTCGTAATTGGAACTCCAATGGGGAACATGGTTGAAACAAATATTATGTATGTGGATGTGGGGGTTAGTCTATTTGGGTATGAAACAGAAGTAGACTTGATTCCCTTAGAGCTGCATGATTTTGACATAATCCTAGGCATGAATTGGTTAAGTAAATACAAGGCTCTAATAGATTGTTATGCTAAAACTGTTACTTTCCAAACACCTAAGGGCGAGAGGATGATTTTTTAGGGATAGAGAATTCTCAAACTGATCGCCTTAATATCGGTTGTAACAGCCCAAAGACTTCTAAGAAAGGGATGTATGAGATACCTCGCATACATCTTAAACTCTGATGATGAAGGTCCACGGTTGAAGGATATTCCTGTGGTGAAGGAATTCCCAGATGTGTTTCTCGAAGAACTACTGGGACTACCCCTGGAGCGAGAGGTAGAGGTGTCTATAGACTCTTTTCCTGGAGTCCCACCCATAGCCCAACAACCGTACCGGATGGCTCTAGCAGAATTGAACAAGTTAAAGACTCAACTACAGGAATTGTTAGACAAAAGGTTCATATGGCCCAGTAATTCCCCTTGGGGAGCACTAGTCCTATGTGTAAGAAAGAAAGATGGAACTCATAGACTTTGTATTGACTATCGACAGTTGAACAAAATAACAATGAAAAACAAGTATCGTTACCTCGGATAGCTGATTTGTTTGATCAATTAAAGGGAGCGAGGACATTTTCAAAGATAGATCTGAGATTAGGGTACTATCAGATGAAGATTAAAGAAGCGGATGTAACAAAGACCGCATTTAGAACTCGTTACGGGCACTATGAGTTTTTGGTGCTACCATTCGGGTTGACGAATGCCCCAGCCCTCTTCATGGACTTGATGAATCGGGTTTTCCAACCATACCTTGATAAGTTTGTGGTGGTATTCATTGATGATATACTGGTGTACTCGAATTCTTTCAAGGAGCATGAAGAACACTTGAGACATACCTTACAAACCCTGAGAGATCACCAGTTATATGCAAAATTGAGTAAATGTGAATTTTGGCCGAAGAGAGTGACATTTCTGGGACATGTCATTTCAGCCGAAGGTGTTTTCAATGGGTATGGTCGGAAAAATGTGAGAGAAGCTTCCAAGAATTGAAGAAGAAGCTCACCACTGCTCCAGTGTTAACCCTTCCCTCAGGGTCCGAGGGTTTTGTGATCTATAGTGATGCGTCGGGGAAGGGATTGGGGTGTGTTTTGATGCAACATGAGAAGGTGATCGCCTATGCATCAAGGCAGTTAAAGAATCATGAGGTGAACTACCCTGTGCACAACCTGGAGTTGGCTGTTATAGTATTTGCCTTGAGGATATGGAGACACTATTTGTATGGGTCTCGAACCCAAATTTTTACTGATCATAAGAGCCTGAAGTATCTGATGTCGTAAAAGGAGTTGAACATGCAACAAAGAAGGTGGATAGAGCTCATTATGGATTATGACTGCACAATAGAATACCACCCAGGGAAAGCAAACATGGTAGCAGATGCCTTCAGTCACAAAAATAAAAGCCACCCTGGGAAGGTTAACAGTGGGAAAGGATCGGCAATTGGCAGAATTGAAAGAGATGGGTGCAGATTTGGGCATTAATACAGGAGGTGGGTTACTAGCCCAACTATTGATGCGACCAACGTATCGGGAACAAATACTACATGCCCAATTCCATGACAAGGAGGGGTCCAAGATTAGAAAGAATGTGGAGGCCAGGGTAGAAACAAAATTCCAGGAAGCGAATGATGGATCATTGATGATGGGACAACAGATGTACATGCCTAATGACAAAATAGACAAACGGATAGTTCTACAAGAAGCACATGAGTCCAAGTTCTCCATACATCCTAGCAGCACTAAGATGTATCGAGACCTGAAACACCTATATTGGTGGCCTAATATGAAAAGGGAAATAGCTAAGTATGTGTCTAAGTGTGGGATATGCCAACAAGTCAAGGTTGAACACCAAAGGCCTGCGGGACCATCACAACCATTACAAATTCTAGAATGGAAGTGGGAGATGATCACCATGGATTTCGTGTTAGGATTTCCCAAAGGGAGGAAAGGAAATGATGCGATATGGGTCATCGTAGATCGGTTGATGAAATCCGCACTATTCTTACCTGTAAAGATGACCGACATAGTAGACAATCTTGCTAAGATCTACATAAACGAGGTGGTATGGCTCCATATGTAAATCCCGAGAAAAACCAAGGCTGAATTAAATTAAAGAAAATAAACTAAACTAAAAAGAAGTGGGGGCAAGAACGAATACACTTAAAGAAAATGGGGCCTAAATGCAAATAAGAATAATTATAGAGCATAAATACTCCTATTCTCACCAAAAACAGATCGGCAGCTACGTAAATAAAGAAAAGAGGGAGTTTTTATATCTATTTTTTTTACAAATCAAGAGAGAAACACCAAAATTTCAAGAACCCATCCCAGATTGAGGGTTATAGGTAAAATAAACCCTGGTGGGAAAGGGATTAACAAGAAAAATTGAACAAGAAGAGAAGAGGGGAGGGTCGGCTGTCATTAGAAAGAAAAGGAGGGATCGAAGCCTTAATTCGCACCAGGTAAGATATTATAAACGTGGTCTTATGAGTCATTTCAAGTCGATTATGAATTGATGCCTGGATGTAAATTTATATATTGAGTTCTTAGACTTGAATTGAGAAAAAAAAAAGTAAGAGTTGTTAAAGTAAAGAACTTCGTGTGTTGTGTGTAAATGGAAAGGTTGATGAATCTAGACAGTTTCGTCTCTTGAACTTCAAAGAGATTTTGGGTAGGAGAATGAAGGAATTAGGATCAAGTTCCCTCATTGAAATTGTATTTTTGGATGTTTACTAACTAATGAAATTGGTCTTGCTCAATTTGGAGTCATAGAACTCCAGTTATGGGTCACCAACCGAGACTGGGTCATGACAGACCCTATAGGGTAGTAGGTCTGGTTCATTGATGAGCAATTTTGACTGTCTTAGAGGCAGAACTGGGTTCTTCTCAAAACATAGAACTTATAGCCTCATGTCTTACCTTTCCAACGCAACAAATTTCGCTTGAATCGGTGTTTTATAACTCCAGATATAGTTAAAAATCTGAGGAGAGGTCAGACAGTAATAGTTCAAAAACGAGACAGTAACAGTTGTACAATGATAGTCCAAATATAAAGAAAGGAATGATAACTAGGATTGGACAAAGAACGACAGTAATAATGAGTGAAATGAGAAAAACATAAAGTACTAAGAAATGACTGAAAGAAAGACTTATTGGTTGTTGATATGGTTATTATAAAACATATCCTTGAGTGAGGAAAATTTATGAGATAAACCTGTGATTTGCAGGAGGGACCACAGACGTGGTGCAACAGCAGCAGCAGGGGAGCACGAGTAGAGCTTCTATTGCAGGTAGGTGATTCACACCTATGCTTTCTAGTTAAATTCCATGATTTAATATATTTTTGATGAGAAATGTGAATTACTGAATGTATGTGTATTCAAGGTGAAAAGTTGTTATGTGAATTGCCAAGTGATGAAATTATCACTGACAAAGGAAATATGAGAAGTGTGATTTGAGGCATAAACTAGCATACATTGAGTGTATGTTAGGATCCCGGGTAAGGGGATCACCATGTATTGGCTAGCATACATTGAGTGTATGTTAGGATCCCGGGTAAGGGGATCACCCTGTATTGGCTAGCATACATTTAGTGTATGTTAGGATCCCGGGTAAGGGGATCGTCATGAATGGACTAGCATACATTTAGTGTATGTTAGGATCCCGGGTAAGGGGATCACCTTGTAATGGCTAGCATACATTTAGTGTATGCTAACATACATTCAGTGTATGATCTCCACGTATTGGCTAACATACATTCAGTGTATGTTAGGATCCCGGGTAAGGGGATCACCATGTATTGGCCAGCATACATTTAGTGTATGTTAGGATCCCGGGTAAAGGGATCGCCCTGTATTGGCTAGCATACATTTAGTGTATGTTAGGATCCTGGGTAAGGGGATCGTCACGAATGGACTAGCATACATTTAGTGTATGTTAGGATCCCGGGTAAGGGGATCTCCATGTAGTGGCTAGCATACATTCAGTGTATGTTAGGATCCCGGGTAAGGGGATCACCATGTATTGGCCAGCATACATTTAGTGTATGTTAGGATCCCGGGTAAAGGGATCGCCTTATATCGACTCCTATGGGGTGGTGATGACGATACCAGTGAAAGTGGTATCGGTAATGTGATAAGCAAAAGTAATCACGTTGATCTTATAAGGTCTGCAATGAAGGTTGATAGTGGCAGAGGGAACGGTTATTAATAGTTTGAATAAGGAAGAGATTTTAATATAAAAAAAACTAGAAGGGAGAAGTAAATGAAATATGAATGCATGTTACCCTGTTGAAATTATTAGATATTCATATTGTTATATTTATTATGATATTCACCTTGCAATAATATGTATTTTGTTTCAGGATCATCGCATGCACGACAGGAGTAGATCCTAGCTTATGTTCCCTTTTTGAAATCTAGGTTCTAGGGAGTATACCCTTGTATTTTGTAAACATGAAAATGTTTGTATAACTTAATTTGTATAATAAATGTTTAAACTTGATTGGATGAATTTAACGTTGTAGTTTATATAACCATATTTCATGTCTATGTATCTATATTTATTTAAATTATCCATCCATAATGATATTTTTGTTATATAATGCATATCATAAATATTATGGTTGATAGGTGTGAGTATAATTGTGGAATTGAAACCCAGGATGATTGGGTCGGGAATTAAGTTATGAGATGCGAACTGTTAGAAGTGTAAACAGGTTACATGTCGGTAACTTGGGACCTTCCGGTATAGGGGGGGACTCCGTCGAAATTCTGGTAGATGTTAATACGAAGACCATGAATACGTATATACAAAAAAAAAATTAACTACTCTGTTTTTCTATTGACATGAGATTGTTGTTTTATCCCAGAAATGGGGGATGTTACATTTGGTATCAGAGCTCAGGTTGCTATTCCGGGGATAGGAATGATTATATGGTTTTGAATTGTGTTTCAGGATGGTGAGAACAAGGCAAGGAGCCAGGACTGATCCATCCCCAGTTCGGGGAAGTGGCCAGAGTATTCGTAATGAAAGTGATCCAAACTGGGATCCCTTGGTAGACACCTCCTCTCATATACCTGCAGCATCAGTGTACTCAGAAGGGGGCGAGTCAGTGAGACTTCAAGATGATTCATCGTTCCGTCAGGCAGATGTATCCATGCCCGAGGGATCAGACAGACAGGGGGGAGATAATATACCTCCACCAGTGGCACCGGTAGCTGAATCAAACCTATTTTTGGATCCTGCTTTTATGGAACATATAATGAGAGCTGTGGCAGCAGGAATGGTAGCGGGGGCCTCCAATACAACTCCTAGATCAGGGGGAATAGTCACCATAGTGCAATGGGTGAAGGGTATGAGAGAGATGGGTTGTATGACTTACCGGGGCGAAGAGGATGCTGAGGTTGCTGGGCATTGGCTGAGGAAAGTGGAAAGAGTTATAAATCTGATGCAGGTGCCAGAGGAGCTAGGGGTGGATTGTGTGACTCAGCTATTGGTTGAAAGTGCCCACTCTTGGTGGGAGACCATTAGAGAAAGGAGATCAGGGGAGGTATTGAGATGGAGGGATTTTCGTGAAGAGTTTGAGGAGAGGTACTATTCTTAGGAGCATAAGAGGGAAAAAGAACAGGAGTTTTTGGAATTGAAGCAGGGAGATTTGACAGTGCTGGAGTATGAGAGGAGATTTCAGGATTTAGCAACTTTTGCCTCCACTTACCTTCCCACAGAGCGCCACGGGGTGGAGAGGTTCCGTGATGGAATGAGGCGGGAATTGAGGATGATATTGATAGCCATGCAGTTTCAGTCGATACGGGAATTGGTACGTGCTGCTCAGGGTATGGAGAGGGTAATAAAGGATACCCCGAAGCCAGTGGTCGAGCAGAGTCAGGCAATGTGAGCTAAGAGGAGAGATTTTGAGTTTATAACTGGGAGACCTCCTCTTCCAAAGAAGGGGAAGAGCGGGCCATCATCAGGACAGTTCCAGAGAAGGGGTGGGAGTTTCACCCCAGGAGGGAGCTCAGGAGGATCTAGACAAGTCAGTGGAAGAGGAGCTTGGGGAGGACAGTCTAGACAGGGAGTCAAAACTGCTGGAGGGTCTACAGAGCAAAAGGGACCAGTATATCCGTTTTGTCAGAGGTGTGAGCAGCGACACCCGGGAGATTGCTCTGCGATGCCGGAGAGATGTTATATTTGTAGAAGTGAGAGGCATCGATGGAAAGAGTGCCCGCATGTAGGAAGAGGTTGTTACTATTGTGGGGACACGAGTCACCAGAAGAAGGATTGTCCTCGTAGAACTACCGAGGGAGCCCATGGTCAGAGGATTGAGGTTCAGAGCCAGCAGCAATCGGTGACAGTCAATCGTCCTATCAGGCCTACCCAGTCAGGGATGAGTGCTACTCGTGGGAGGCCCAGAAATCAGGAGGGGAGGACTCAGGGTCGGGTATATCACATGACTTACGAGGATGTGGGAGCTGTACCTGATGTGGTGGCAGGTACTTTACAGTTAGATACAATGCAAGTTTATGCTTTAATTGATCCTGGAGCTAGTCATTCCTTTGTATCTTATAGAATTGTGAATAACTTGCATGTGTTATCTAGTAACTTGGGTGTAGGGGTGACGATTAGTACACCTTTGGGAGAGAATATACATATTGATGATATTTATAGAGGGGTAAAACTATATATTGGAGGATTAGAGTTGAGGGCAGATCTTATGCCGTTGGAGTTATATGATTTTGATGTGATTCTGGGCATGGATTGGTTAAGTAAACATAAGGCACAAGTGGATTGTTTCACCAAGACGGTGACAATCCAAGGAATAGGTGATAAAAGAGTAGTGTTTAAAGGGGAAAGAAAAGTAATTCCAAGTTGTGTAATCTCAGTCTTGGTGGCTAGAAAATTACTGAGGAAAGGTTGTTTTGCTTGGTTAGCCCATGTAAGAGAGCTGGAGAAGGGTAGCATAGATTTGGCTAGTATTCCTGTTGTGAGGGAGTTTCAAGATGTATTCCCAGAAGAGTTGCCTGGATTACCTCTAGTTAGAGAAATTGAAGTTTCCATAGAAACTATTCCAGGAGTTTCTCCTATAGACCAGTCTCCTTATAGGATGGCACCAATGGAATTGGTGGAACTGAAGGTCCAGCTTCAAGAATTGTTAGATAAAGGCTTCATCCGGCCTAGTAACTCACCCTGGGGAGCTCCGGTATTGTTTGTAAAGAAGAAGGATGGCACCCTTCGTTTGTGTATTGATTATCGTCAATTGAATAAAGTAACGGTGAAGAACAGGTACCCACTCCCACGAATAGATGACTTGTTTGATCAGTTGAAGGGTGCTAGGGTATTTTCTAAGATAGATCTGAGATCTGGATATCACCAGTTAAGAATCAAGGAATAAGACATACAAAAAACTGCCTTCCAAACCCGTTATGGGCATTACGAGTTTTCGGTGATGCCTTTTGGGTTAACCAATGCTCCGGCCATGTTTATAGACTTGATGAATCGGGTGTTTCGGCCTTACCTGGACCAATATGTGGTTGTATTTATTGACGATATTTTGGTGTATTCAAACTCTCACTTGGAGCATGAACAACATCTAAGGGTTGTGCTACAGACTTTAAGGGAAAATCAATTATATGCAAAGCTGGATAAGTGTGAGTTCTGGCTCAAAGAAGTGGTATTTTTAGGCCATGTAATATCCGTAGAAGGAATATTTGTAGATCCAAGAAAGGTTGAGGCCGTGTTAAAATGGGAAAGGCCTACCAACGTGACAGAAATCCAGAGTTTCTTGGGTCTTGCTGGATATTACTGAAGGTTTATTGAAGGATTCTCCACCATAGCATCACCTTAACTAAGCTGACCCGCAAGGAAGTTCGGTTTGTTTGGTCGGAAGAGTGTGAAGCAAGCTTTCAAGAACTGAAGGAGAGGCTTACTTCTGCTCCTGTGTTGGCCCTTCCATCAGGGACAGAAGGGTTTGTGATATATAGTGATGCCTCAAAAAGGAGTCTGGGATGTGTATTGATACAAAATGGGTGTGTGATTGCTTATGCATCAAGACAGTTAAAGTCACATGAGGTGAATTACCCGGTTCATGACCTAGAACTTGCAGCGGTGGTGTTTGCCTTAAGAGTATGGAGATATTATTTATATGGGACACAAGTTCAAATCTTTACAGACCATAAAAGTTTGAAGTATTTGATGTCACAGAAGGAGTTAAACATGCGGTAGAGAAGATGGATAGAGTTAATAAAAGATTACGATTGTGTTATTGACTACCATCCTGGTAAGGCTAATGTAGTAGCCGACGCCTTGAGTAGGAAGGGAAAAACAGTGATGAATGATATGGAGCTTAAGGAACAAGAAAGTATAGTGGAATTAAAGAAAATGGGCCTGCGGCTAAGTGTAGGGCCCGAAGGATCACTGTTAGCTCAATTAAAGATCTGATCTGTGCTTCGAGACAAGGTCTTGGTGGCTCAACAAGCAGATGTGAAAGTAAAAGAGATCAAGGAGAGGGTAAACAAGGGTATAGAGACATCATTTCAAATGTTATCCGATGGGCTAATAGCTATGGGTAGGCGAATTTATTTGCCTGAGCATAAGATTTTGAAAGACGAAGTATTAAGAGAAGCTCATGAATCTCGATTTGCTACTCATCCTGGGAGTACAAAGATGTATAGGGATTTAAAGGAAAACTACTGGTGGCCAAATATGAAGAGGGAAATAGCAGAATTTGTGTCAAATTGTGGGATCTGTCAACAAGTAAAGATAGAACACCAGAAACCTGCAGGGGAATTACAGTCATTATCAATTCCGGAATGGAAATGGGAGGATATTTCTATGGATTTTATGACGGGATTACCCAGGGGAAAGAAGGGGAATGATGCCATATGGGTGGTCGTGGATCGACTAACAAAATCTGCTTTGTTTTTGCCAATGAAGATGACTGATTCGGTGGATAAGCTGGCAAAATTGTATGTAAATGAAGTAATCAGACTTCACGGAGTGCCGGTTTCAATTATATCGGATCGGGATCCAAGGTTCACATCAAGATTGTGGCCTAGCTTACAACGGGCAATGGGGACAAAGTTGAATCTGAGCACGGCATTTCATCCTTAGACGGATGGTCAATCTGAAAGGACCATCCAAACTCTTGAGGATCTCTTGAGGTCCTATGTGCTGGAGTTTGGAGGGAATTGGGAGGATCTCCTGCCATTGATGGAGTTTACTTATAATAATAGCCATCAAACTACCATTGGTATGGCTCCATATGAAGCATTGTATGGGAGGAAATGCTGTACCCTAATTTGTTGGGAGGAAGTAGGAGAAAGGAAGCTTTTGGGACCTGAGATGGTGCAACTGACAACTAACAAGGTGAGGGTGATCAAAAAGAGAATGAAGGAAGCCCAGGATAGACAAAAAAGTTACGCAGATCGCCGAAGTAGGCCGTTGGAAATCCAAGTAGGGGATAAAGTATTTTTGAAGGTGGCTTCTTGGAAAGGCATCATTCGATTTGGAGTAAAAGGGAAATTAGCCCCGAGATATATTGGCCCTTTTGAGATTAAAGAAAGAATCAGGCCAGTTGCATATCGATTAGAATTGCCTGTATATTTGGATAAGATTCACAATGTGTTCCATGTATCATTGCATCGAAAGGCCAAGATAGACCCCTCACGGGTATTGCCACAAGTTCCTATGAAGATAAAAGGGGATCTAACCATGAAAACTAAGCTCGTCAAGATCTTAGATCGAGATGAGAAATTGTTGAGGAATAAAAGAGTTCCCTTGGTGAGAGTATTGTGGAGAAGCTCTCGAATAGAAAAAGAAACATGGGAAAGAGAATCCGAGATGAAGGAAAAGTTTCCGCACTTATTCTCCGACATAGGTACGTAACTTGAATTTCGAGGACGAAATTTTTATTAGGAGGGGAGATTGTAAATCCCGAGAAAAACCAAGACTGGATTAAATTAAAGAAAATAAACTAAACTAAAAAGAAGTGGGGGCAAGAACGAATACACTTAAAGAAAATAGGGCCTAAATGCAAATAAGAATAATTATAGAGCATAAATACTCCTATTCTCACCAAAAACAGATCGGCAGCTACGTAAATAAAGAAAAGAGGGAGTTTTTATATCTATTTTTTTTACAAATCAAGAGAGAAACACCAAAATTTCAAGAACCCATCCCAGATTGAGGGTTATAGGTAAAATAAACCCTGGTGGGAAAGGGATTAACAAGAAAAATTGAACAAGAAGAGAAGAGGGGAGGGTCGGCTGTCATTAGAAAGAAAAGGAGGGATCGAAGCCTTAATTCGCACCTAGTTAAGATATTATAAACGTGGTCTTATGAGTCATTTCAAGTCGATTATGAATTGATGCCTGGATGTAAATTTATATATTGAGTTCTTAGACTTGAATTGAGAAAAAAAAAAGTAAGAGTTGTTAAAGTAAAGAACTTCGTGTGTTGTGTGTAAATGGAAAGGTTGATGAATCTAGACAGTTTCGTCTCTTGAACTTCAAAGAGATTTTGGGTAGGAGAATGAAGGAATTAGGATCAAGTTCCTTCATAGAAATTGTATTTTTGGATGTTTACTAACTAATGAAATTGGTCTTGCTCAATTTGGAGTCATAGAACTCCAGTTATGGGTCACCAACCGAGACTGGGTCATGACAGACCCTATAGGGTAGTAGGTCTGGTTCATTGATGAGCAATTTTGACTGTCTTAGAGGCAGAACTGGGTTCTCCTCAAAACATAGAACTTGTAGCCTCATGTCTTACCTTTCCAACGCCATAAATTTCGCTTGAATCGGAGTTCTATAACTCTAGATATAGTTAAAAATCTGAGGAGAGGTCAGACAGTAACAGTTCAAAAACAAGACAGTAACAGTTCGATGTCTAGACAGTAACAATTGGACAGTAATAGTTCAATGTCTAGACAGTAACGATTCAAAAACAAGACAGTAACATTTCAATGTCTAGGTAGTAACAGTTCAATGTCTAGACAGTAACGGTTCAAAAATAAGACAGTAACAGTTCAAAAATGGACAGTAACAGTTGGACAGTAACAGTCCAAGTGTTTGTTAATGAGTAATTTTGACTATCTTAGAGGCCGAACTGGGTTCTTCTCAAAACATAGAACTTGTAGCCTCATGTCTTACCTTTCCAATGCCATAAATTTCGCTTGAATCAGAGTTCTATAACTCCAGATATAGTTAAAACTCTGAGGAGAGGTCAGACAGTAACAGTTCAAAAATGGACAGTAACAGTTGGATAGTAACAGTCCAAGTGTTTGTTAATGAGCGATTTTGACTATCTTAGAGGCAGAACTGGGTTCTTCTCAAAACATAGAACTTGTAGCCTCATGTCTTACCTTTCCAACGCCACAAATTTCGCTTGAATCGGTGTTCTATAACTCCAGATATAGTTAAAAATCTGAGGAGAGGTCAGACAGTAACAGTTCAAAAACGAGACAGTAACAGTTGTACAGTGATAGTCCAAATATAAAGAAAGGAATGATAACTAGGATTGGACAAAGAACGACAGTAATAATGAGTGAAATGAGAAAAACATAAAGTACTAAGAAATGACTGAAAGAAAGACTTATTGGTTGTTGATATGGTTATTATAAAACATATCCTTGAGTGAGGAAAATTTATGAGATAAACCTGTGATTTGCAGGAGGGACCACAGACGTGGTGCAACAACAGCAGCAGGGGAGCACAAGTAGAGCTTCTATTGCAGGTAGGTGATTCACACCTATGCTTTCTAGTTAAATTCCATGATTTAATATATTTTTGATGAGAAATGTGAATTACTGAATGTATGTGTATTCAAGGTGAAAAGTTGTTATGTGAATTGCCAAGTGATGAAATTATCACTGGCAAAGGAAATATGAGAAGTGTGATTTGAGGCATAAACTAGCATACATTGAGTGTATGTTAGGATCCCGGGTAAGGGGATCACCATGTATTGTCTAGCATACATTGAGTGTATGTTAGGATCCCGGGTAAGGGGATCACCATGTATTGGCTAGCATATATTGAGTGTATGTTAGGATCCCGGGTAAGGGGATCACCTTGTATTGGCTAGCATACATTTAGTGTATGTTAGGATCCCGGGTAAGGGGATCGTCACGAATGGACTAGCATACATTTAGTGTATGTTAGGATCCCGGGTAAGGGGATCACCTTGTAATGGCTAGCATACATTTAGTGTATGCTAACATACATTCAGTGTATGATCTCCACGTATTGGCTAACATACATTCAGTGTATGTTAGGATCCCGGGTAAGGGGATCACCATGTATTGGCCAGCATACATTTAGTGTATGTTAGGATCCCGGGTAAAGGGATCGCCTTATATCGACTCCTATGGGGTGGTGATGACGATACCAGTGAAAGTGGTATCGGTAATGTGATAAGCAAAAGTAATCACGTTGATCTTATAAGGTCTGGAATGAAGGTTGATAGTGGCAGAGGGAACGGTTATTAATAGTTTGAATAAGGAAGAGATTTTAATAAAAAAGAACTAGAAGGGAGAAGTAAATGAAATATGAATGCATGTTACCCTGTTGAAATTATTAGATATTCATATTGTTATATTTATTGTGATATTCACCATACAATAATATTTATTTTGTTTCAGGATCATCGCATGCACGACAGGAGTTGATCCTAGCTTATGTTCCCTTTTTGAAATCTAGGTTCTAGGGAGTATACCCTTGTATTTTGTAAACATGAAAATGTTTGTATAACTTAATTTGTATAATAAATGTTTAAACTTGATTGGATGAATTTAACGTTGTAGTTTATATAACCATATTTCATGTCTATGTATCTATATTTATTTAAATTATCCATCCATAATGATATTTTTGTTATATAATGCATATCATAAATATTATGGTTGACAGGTGTGAGTATAATTGTGGAATTGAAACCCAGGATGATTGGGTCGGGAATTAAGTTATAAGATGCAAACTGTTAGAAGTGTAAACAGGTTACATGTCGGTAACTTGGGACTTTCCGGTATAGGGGGGACTCCGTCGAAATTCCGGTAGATGTTAATACGAAGACCATGAATACGTATATACAAAAAAAAATTAACTACTCTGTTTTTCTATTGACATGAGATTGTTGTTTTATCCCAGAAATGGGGGATGTTACACCATAGGATTCCAGTGTCTATTGTATCGGATCGAGATCCCAGGTTCACGTCTCGACTTTGGCCAAGCATACAACATGTCTTGGGGACAAGACTAAACATGAGCACTGCGTTTCACCCTCAAACTATTGGCCAATCAGAAAGAGTCATCTAAGTCTTGGAAGACCTATTACAGGCATGTGTGCTAGAATTTGGAGGAAACTGGGAGGAACACATGGCGTTGGTGGAGTTCACGTATAACAATAGTCAACAAGCCACAATAGGGATGGCCCTGTATGAAGCCTTATATGGTAGGAGATGCAGGACTCCTTTATGTTGGGAGGAAATTGGGGACTGGAAGTTATATGGCGCGGAGTTGGTCCAAGTCACCACGGAGAAAGTGAGAACTATCAGGGATCGCATCAAAGCTGCACAGGATAGACAGAAGAAGTATGTTGATGTGAGGAGAAGACCTCTCGGGTTCAGTACGGGGGACCAGGTGTTCCTAAAGGTAGCCCCATGGAAGAACATGTTATGGTTCGGATTGAAAGGGAAGTTAACTCCCCGCTTCATCAGACCTTTCAAAATTTTGCAGCGAGTGGGGCTAATAGCCTACAAAGTGGACTTGCCCCCATAGTTAGCCTAGGTCCATGATGTGTTCCATTTCTTCTTGTTAAGGAAGGCTGACGTGGATCCCTCCCGGATCCTACCCCAAGTTCCAGTAGAAGTCAAGGAAGACTTAACACTCGAATTGAGGCCTATAAGGATACTAGATCGAGAGGTGAAGGAGCTACAAAGCAAAAAGATCCCCATCGTCAGAATCTTATGACGAAATGCTCAAATAGAAGAGGAAACTTGGGAGAGGGAGGCCGAGATAAGGAAAAAGTACCCCAATTTATTTGAACTACCAGGTATGGAGTATGAAACCTCTTAAATTTCGAGGATGAAATTCATATTAACGAGGGAGAATGTAAACACCCAAAAGAATATATATATATATATATATATATATATATATAATTGATGACTCCACCGTCGCTGCCGATTTCTAAATCGGCAATGAAGCAGTTTTCGCTGCCGATTCAAGAAATCGGCAGCGACGCACTTAACACTCGAATTGAGGCCTATGAGGATACTAGATCGGGAAGTGAAGGAGCTACGGAGCAAAAAGATCCCCATCATCAGAATCTTATGGTGAAATGCTCAAATAGAAGAGGAAACTTGGGAGAGGGAGGCCGAGATGAGAAAAAAGTACCCCAATTTATTTGAACTACCAGGTATGGAGTATGAAACCTCTTAAATTTTGAGGACGAAATTCATATTAAGGACAAATATATATATATATATATATATATATATATATATATATATATATATATATATATATATATATTGATGAATCCACCGTCGCTGTCGATTCAGAAATCGGTAGCGACATAGTTTTATTAAAAGTTAGGGAAACAAATTGGATTTTCTTAAGGAGTTGGGAGGGAGGGGTAAAACCGTTTTGGAGAGACCAAAACAAGGATAAGAACACATCTAAACCAACCACAAACACCCCAACTCATTTAATGAGGAGTATAAATACAAGGAGGAGAGAGAAGGTGACCCTTCCTCTTCCTAAAGTTGTCTGTAGTAGTTGCATGTCCAGCTGCATGTTGCTCTTCCCTTCCTCCTTCCCAACGAAAACCTAAACCAAACCAGCAGAAAGTGTCTTGTGAACGTGTGAGGGAGAATTGAGACCTTGAGAGAAGATTGGACAGCTGCCTAGAGGGAAAGGAAAAGGGGGCCAGAAAACATGAGAGGAAGAAGGAGGAGAACCAGCAGGAGAGGAGAAAGAATATTGTCAAACCTTCCCCAAACTTACTTAGATTCGAAAGGTATGGGTCATGAAACTCCTTTCCTCTTGTCTTTAAGGCCCAAAACCGGAAATGAAGAAGAAGACCCTAAGAAAATTGACCTAAGACCTAAGCTAGCTGTGAAGGAAATTGAAATTAACTAAGAGGACAAGGAAACAGAAACGAAATGAGGCCAATTCCCAGAACATCTAACAAAGAAAAATGAATAAAATGGAAAGACCAAATCATGGTAGAGGGTCGGCCTTAACTATAGGGTTGACCTTAACTATAGGGTTGGCCATCATGCATGTGTGTGTTCTGCTGGGAATTTGTTGACAGATTATATGCTGGAATTGATGGTTTCAATGTGTATGTTCTGCTGGAATTTGTTGAAAGATTATATGTTGAAATTGATGGTTTTCAATGTGTGTGTTCTCCTAGAATTTGTTGAAAGATTATATGCTGAAATTGATGGTCTTCAATGTGTGTGTTCTGCTGGAATTTGTTGAAAGATTATATGCTAAAATTGATGGTTACAATATGTGTGTTCTGCTGGAACTTAGTGACAGTTTATGTGTTAGGGTTGTTACAACATGTGTATGTGTGTGTTCATACTGAAATGTGTGTTTTACAGCGAATTTGTGATTCGCCGCCGAAACTGAGTCTTCTATAGTGAATAAGCATTCACTGCCGAATTGTGTGTTCTGCAGCGAAATTATTCGCTACTGAAACTATGTCGTCTGTAGCGAATTAGCATTCGCTGCCGAATAACATGTCCTCAGCGAATTTGTGATTAGCTGCCGAAGTTGAGTTGTCTGCAGCAAATTTGTGATTCGTTGCCAAAACTGAGTTGCCTGCAGTGAATAAGCATTCGCTGCCGAATCGTGTGTTCTGCAACGAATTTGTGATTCGTTGCTGAAGTTGAGTCGTCTGCAGCGAATCTGTGATTCGCTACCGAAACTGTGTCGTCTACAGCGAATTAGTATTCATTGTCGAATGGTGTGTTCTGTAGCTAATATGTCATTTGCTGTCGAAGTTGAGTTGGCTGCAGCGAATAAGCATCCGCTGCCGAATCGTGTGTTCTGCTACGAATTTGTGATTCGCTGTCAAAGTTGAGCTATCTGCAGCAAATTTGTGATTCGCTTCCCAAACTGTGTCATCTGCAGCGAATTAGCATTCGCTGTTGAATGGCGTGTTCTGCAGCTAATATGTGATTTGCTGCCGAAGTTGAGTTGGCTGCAGCGAATAAGCATTCGCTGCCGAATCGTGTGTTCTGCTGCGAATTTGTGATTCGCTGCCGAAGTTGAGTTGTCTGCAGCGAATTTGTGATTCGCTTCCCAAACTGAGTTGTCTGCAGCGAATTAACATTCACTGCCGAATTGTGTGTTCTGCAGCAAATTTGTGATTGACTGCCGAATCGTGTGTTCTGCAGCAAATTTGTGATTGGTTGCCGAAGTTGAGTTGTCTGCAGGGAATCTGTGATTCACTGTTGAAACTGAGTTGGTTGCAGCAAATTAGCATTCACTGCCAAAATGTGTGTTTTGCAGCGAATTTGGGATTCGCTGCCGAAGATGAGTTGTCTACAACGAATTTGTGATTCGCTGCCGAAACTAAGTTGTTTGCAGCGAATTGGCATTCACTGCCGAATTGTGTGTTCTGCAGCAAATTTATGATTCGCTGTCGAATTGTGTGTTCTACAGCGAAATTGTGATTCGCTGCCAAAGTTGTATTGTTTGCAGCGAATTTGTGACACGCTGCCGAAATTGAGTTGTCTGCAACAAAGTAGCATTTGCTGTCGTAAAACATGTTGGCTGCAACGAAGTAGGATACGCTGCCGAAATTGTGGCACCAGCAGAGAATTGGCAGCCTGAGGGAACCAGTTTTCGCTGCCGAATTGGTAGCCTACACGGAACCAGTTTTCGCTGTCGAATTGAGCTACCTACAGCGAACCAATTTTCGCTGCCGATTTGTACAATAGGCATCCTGGTCAGAAATGACTTAAATGCTAGTAGCTATTTCATGGTATGATGGTGTAAAATGTGGAACACTTGAATGTGAACATATGAACTCTTGAAATAAGTAAGGTGACGAATGTGATTCAAAGATACAAATGTACTGATTTGTGACCATTGATGTCTTAGGTGGTGCGGTCGGGATCGGACCACCGTCAAGACAAGAACAACCCACAGGTGGAGCAGGTAGGTGACTTTCACCTTCCTTTTTCATACGTTGAGTAATGAAATACTTTATCATGAATGTTACCATATTGTGTTAGAACAGATATCAGATTGTCAAATGCTTAAATGTTGACAAATGGTTGATTAGCTTCAGCTAATGGCATCCAAATGGATGACCAGGACAAACGATTGATTAGCTTCGGCTAATGGCATCAGAATGGATGACCGGAAAAACGTATGATTAGTTTCGGCTAATGGCATCCTAATGGATGACTGGGACAAATGATTGATTAGCGTCGGCTAATGGCATCCAAATGGATGACCGGGACAAGAATAATAATATTACAAGAATATATATTAAAAACATGTACAACACAGAGAGCAGCCAGACAAACAAAACACTACTAGAAATTCGCTTAATACCAACGGGATTGCCGACGGAATAATTCTGTCAGTAATTTGAGGTTGCCATTACCGACTGAATTTACGCTGTCAGTAATTTCATCGGTATATACCGACGGCCAAATTTCATCGGTATCTACCGACGGAATTACGGACAGAATGTTGAGAATATAAAAAAAAGGGCGGTTCGCTGATGTGGAGGTTATTGCGGTATTTTTTATCGACGGAATCACCGAGGGATTCAAAACGCCAGCTCCATACGGTGACGTGACCGATTCACTGATGAAAATGCCGATAGAATTACCGAATGATTCAAAACGACAGCTCCGTACGGTGACGTGCCCTGTTTACCGTCAGACGAGCCGACGGAATCACAGACGGAATATGTCCGTCGGTGAAGCCGTCGGTAAAAGTTAATATATTATCGACCCTCTCCTCCCCTATTTCTTTTTCTTCTTCCCCATCTCAACTCTCCCCAACTGCAAACAACTAGCCCCCCCAAAAAAAAAATCTCCCTCTTCTCAGCACAACAAGTCATATTTCTTTAAGTCTTTTCGTCACAACATCCGTGTTCTGATTTACTGACGGATTTTTATCAGTTTTTGTAAGTAATTCTATCTTTTTAAATTTTAACATTTAAATGTGAATTTTATTGTTTTTTTAGTATATGTATTTTGTTAGTAGATGTACATGTTTTATTGTTATTTCTCAAACAAACTTGTAGTATATGAATATATAATTTTATACTTGTTATGGTTTGTTTTAGATTTTGTAAGATTGTATTTGTTTGTAAATTGTTGAAACTTTATTGAATTACCGAATTATATGTGTTGTTTTGAAATAATTAATAGCTTGTTTAATGGGTCCGTTTTAATTTTTATCATCAATGGTATTGCGGAGTTGTAATTTCTGTAAATTGATATGTATGTATTAATTTGTATGGACGTTGATAATTGATAATGAATATTTAATATTTATGAGAAGTTGTAATTGGTTTGTTAGATAATCTCGAGGTAAACCAATATTTTTGCAAATTTATTTACCTAACATAGTACATGTTGTCATCATAATTTTATAGAGGTTCGATAGAAGTCATGGATGATCATTCATGGATGTATTGAGATTCACCTCAAGGATTGCGGAGGATGGATTACTGTAACGGGGTTCAGGGTTTTATTAATTTCGCAACATCTATTCCCAGAAATTTTACTGGAGGCGGTATTAGGTGTCCATGCAGGAAGTGTCAAAATAAAAAGTATTTGCATCCAAATGTTGTAATGATGCATCTTCTACACAAAGGGTTTATGGAGAATTATCAGTGTTGGTATGCACACGGAGAAGTATTTGTTAGTAAAAGGAGAATGGGAGAAAGGGTGGTTGGGTCAACTTCTAGTGCTAGCAATGTGCATGAAGCGGAAAATGACAACACTAATCCTTACAGGAATATGGTTATGGATGCAATGAGAATGAATCAAGGTAATGTCAGTCAATGTCCAATTGTAGAAGAAGAACCTAATGCAGATGCAGCTAGGTTTTTTGATTGGTTGAAAGATTCTGACGAACCATTATGGGATGGCTGCACAACCACAGTAAATTATCGGCCGTAGCACAGGTGTTCACCATCAAGTCAGATCAGGGGTTGAGTGAGGCCGGGTATGATAAGATTATTGAATGGGCGAGAAGCATTTTACCTTAAGGGAACAGGCTGAAAGAGAACTTCTATGCTGCGAAGTCCATGATGAAACCCCTCAATTTAGGATACCAGAAAATTGACATGTGCCCTAACTTCTGCATGTTATACTACCTTGAAAATGCTGAGATGACCGAGTAAATGGCATGCGGGCATTCCCGTTACAAACCCAGAACTGGTAGGGGAAAGACGCTAGTGGCATATAAAAAACTTAGATACTTCCCAATCACATCTAGACTGCAGAGGTTATTCATGTCACCAAGGACTGTTGAGCACATGACATGGCACCAATCACATGATGCGGTTGATGGAGTGATGATGCATCCTTCTGACGGCGAAGCGTGGAAACACTTTAACATTGTGCATCCTCACTTTTCAGCTGAATCAAGGAACGTGCGTCCTGGGTTGTGTACAGACGGATTCAACCCATTCGGATCATTTGCTGCTCCTTATTCTTGTTGGCCGGTCATACTGACGGTTTATAACTTGCCACCGGGGATGTGTATGAGGTCGGAGTTCATGTTTTTATCTATGGTCATACCAGGTCCGAGCAGCCCGGTCCGGAATATAGATGTTTGTCTTCGATCGTTGATTGATGAGTTGGCGCAGTTGTGGTCCTCCGGAGCTTTGACTTATGATATATCGAGGAAACAAAATTTTCTTATGAGGGCGGCTTTGATGTGGACTATCAATGATTTTCCAGCTTATGGAATGCTTTCTGGTTGGAGCACGCAAGGGAAACTAACATGTCCATACTGCATGGAAAACAACAAGGCATTCACGCTAACAAACGAAGGTAAAGCTTCTTTTTTTACTGTCACCGTTGTTTCTTGACACATAATCACAGGTACAGAAAGAACAAAAAAAATTTCTTTTTTGGCAGAGTTGAAAAGGATGTTGCACCCCCGCGTCTTTCTGGTGAAGAATTGCATGATGTTGTATCAGAGTACGGTGACATTGTGTTTGGTCTCCAATCAGGTAAGCAGAAGTTCCCTGGTTTTGGTTTGACCCATAATTGGGTAAAGCGAAGTATCTTTTGGGAGCTTCCTTATTGGAAGACCAATCTTCTCCGCCATAACCTTGACGTCATGCATATTGAAAAGAACGTGTTTGAGAACATTTTCAACACCATCATGGATGTGAAGGGGAAGACAGAGGACAACATCAAGGCTAGATTGGATGTAGCTTTGTTCTGTAACTGATAAAATATGGAGTTGGTTTGTGATGAGTCACGGGTCGCAAAACCAAGAGCAAGCTTCGTGTTAGAGAAAAACGCACAACTACTAGTCTACAAATGGCTTAAGAGTCTGCGTTTTTCGGATGGACATGCCTCGAACATATCAAGGCTGGTTAATATGGAGGAATGCAGATTGTATGGAATGAAGAGTCATGACTGCCACGTGTTTATGCAAAACACTCATCCCATTAGCTTTTCGTGATTTGTTGCCAAAGGGGATATGGGATGCACTCACGGAGATCAGTCATTTCTTTAGAAATTTATGCTCCAGCAAGTTGAATGTTGATCACATTGAGAGGCTTGAAAAGAATATCGTCAAGACACTATGCAAACTTGAGATGATATTCCCTCCATCATTTTTTGACTCAATAAAGCATCTCCCCATACATCTACCGTTCGACGCAAAAGTTGGAGGACCGGTCCAGTATAGATGGATGTACCCATTCGAACGGTTAGATATTACAGTTGCAATGTAATTCATATATAAAAGTATTTTCTTTGTTTTTCTTTGTTTTTCTTCATTGAAAATATTTGATTAATTCAATGCAGGTACTTGTTCAATCTCAAGAAAAAGGTTAAGAACAAGGCGCATGTTGAGGCTTCGATATGTGAGGCCTATATTGTTGAGGAGATCTCAATATTTATTTCGTACCATTTCGAACCTCATCTGAGAACCAGAATCAATCGCGTTCCACGACATGATGATAGCGGTGAAGTGTCTTCCAGTGGGAACTTGTCAATATTCTCCAATCCTGGACGACCCACACCTAAAAATGCCGTAAGAGGAAGATATTTCTCAGAAATAGAGTTCAAATAAGCACACAATTATGTTTTATTTAACTGTGATGAGCTGAGACCTTTTATTCAGTAAGTGTATATATGTGAAAAAACTAATTAAACTTTGTCAATAATATACTGTTAATTATATATTGTAATATAATACACTCATTACCACTTGCAGGGAACATCGACAATATTTGTTGTCCAATAACTCACAGCTGACCGAATCCTAGATCTTTCAATTACAAGATGAACAATTTGCCACATGGTTCAGAACACATGTAAGCACTATAACAAACTCATTCTCACTTGCAAATTTATTGTATGCATGTCATTACATGATTCTCATTTACTGTTCATTGATGTACATTATATACAAGGTTTATCAAATGAGAAGAAGTGATGTTAAGTCATTGTCTTCACTAAGCCTGGGCCCTGAAAGAAAAGTGAAGTGCTATAACGGGTATTTTGTCAATGGATATGTTTTCCATATTGAAGAATACGGGTATGGAAGAAAGACATACAACAGTGGTGTTTATGTTAAGGGATCGACTAGTAGTGAGTTAGAAGTTGACTACTATGGTAGATTAGAAGAGGTCGTCGAACTCCAATATCATAGCGAGCAGAATAGAGTGTTTTTATTCAAATGTTATTGGTATGACACGACTGACAGAGGAATCAGATTTGATCCGCACTATGGTCTGGTCGAAATCAACTCAAAAGCTAGACTCCGCAACGTAAACGATGTCTTTGTTTTCGCAAAGCAATGTCAACAAGTTTATTACACATACACCCCTTCTTTTAGAAAGAATCGATCAAGAGTGGATTGGTTGTCCATTTTAAAAATGAAACTCAGGTGTCATGTCGAGCTTGTTCAGGATGAGAACGAAGACACAAGTGTGCGAGATGAAGTCTTTCAAGTTAGTGAGTTGGTTGAACCAAATCGAGTTGCTCCTTTGATTGACTTGGAAGAAAATTCAAATTTTTGTGTTTTCGATTATAGTCTTGTTGATGTTGACGCAGAGGAGTTGAATGTTGTTTTGAGCTCTAGCGGACAAGATTTCACAGTTTTACCGACGGAAACATTCCGTCGGTGTGTGATTATAAGTTCGTCGGTAATTTTTTTACCGACGGAATACGTCCACCGGCTTTACCTTTGTCGGTGATTCCCCATTCCGTCGGTATATCAGTCGGAAAAACAAAAAAACCATTTACCGACGGGTTTACAGACGGAACGTGCGCGCCAAAAAAAAAAGATTCCCGCTTGAAATATACCGACGGATTTTCATTCCGTCGGTGACGTTTAAATTACCGACGGAAAATATCCGTCGTTAAAGCAGTCGGTGAATTTATGACATACCGACGGAATATTTCCGTCTGTAAATTCGTCGGTACTGGTGGAAGCTACTGTTAAATGGCGACGGATTAAGTCCGTCGGTAATTCTGTTGGTGAAAGTTTAAAATACCGACCGAATTCATCCGTCGGTAAAATCCTTGGTAATAGTTTTTTTCTTAATTTGTTTTTAAAAAATTATTTAGGATATATAATATAAAACTATATAAATTAATTGTTATACAAACCAATTATGCAAATAAATTTTTATTAAACATAAAAAAAAAAAAACAAAGTTAAATAATATTCATTACAAACTGAATATGTTTCAAGAAAAATAATAAATGAAGTTTTAAAGGTAAATAATGTTGATTACAAATTAATATAAAGATGATGGAGCTTGAGGAGGAGGAGGAGATCCTGGCGGAGGCTGGTGGTTATACGGCCAAAAAGGATTAGGCGCACATGTTCCGCTATTTGACAATTTCATAATCATTTCGTAAAGCTGGTCATAAGCCGCTTTTTGCTGTTCCCGAGCCGCTTCATACTCCGCTTTTTGTTGTGCTTGAGACGCTTTGAATTGCTCAGACTCCGCTCTTTGTTCCGCTCTTTGTTGTGCATGAGACGCTTTGAGTTGTGCGTACTCCGCTTGTAGGTTATCGTATTTCTCGGTGAGTTGCTGTAAAGCCACGGACTCCTTAGATTGGGAGCTCGATATTGATTGGGAGCTCCCAACGATTGAAAAACTACGGGTCGACCGCAAGTTGTCGGCTGTAGTGTTGGAGAGCCCGTAAACCCGATTTTTATCGGGTCCACCTGACGAGCCAACCTCCATCCACAAATCCGGATCGAATTCCGGATGGGTCAAAGTATCGTCCCCGTATCTCTCCCTCAACCGATTATTATAGGTCTCCTGAAAATAAAACAAAAAGTAATCATCATATTCAATACAATAAACATAATAACTTACATAATAACTTACAAAATAAAATGGTTGAACAAACTTACCACGAAATACTGAGCACGGTTATCAACGAACTGTTGCGCCCCCTTCTGGCGGTCTTGACTCCGCACGTGCGTCTCCACAAACAGCTCCATTGGGCTCGGCTCACGTCCAAGAGACGCAGCCTATAATGAAAAAAGATATATTAACAACAACTGAATTTAACGATATATTTCATTTAAATTAATCTTACCATCCGTTTCGCATGTGCAGCAAACGGAACGGAGCCGCCAGTGTGAGTTGTCACCCCGCCATGAATTGGCCGATTCCGGTTGCCAGCACCGGACTGTGAGCGTCGTGTGAACCGCTCAGACGTCACGTGCTCAAGATAGTGCGGCCATATATCTTCCGGGATGTATATCGGTTTGAAATCCCTCCAAACCGCAACATCGTTCCAGCCGTGGAAACCCCTATCCCTCGCGGTTTTTTTTTGCCTTTTTCTGTGCTTCATACCAAAAATCACGCAACCTGCTTCACGCAACCAAAAATTACATTTCGAAACATAAATTTTTGTCTAAAAAAAATCCTGTATTGTTTTCGATCTTACCTAGTTGCCGCGTGATTTTCCCACACCCTCCTCACAACAGCGTTATGCTCAATGTCCCAGCAGAATTTGTGCTTTGTATAAATAAACAAGTTTAAATAAAAATAATAATTTATTTACAATTATATTAATAAGCTGAAAATTATAAATTAATACCAACCTCAAACCTGTTAAACCATGCATTGATTTGAGGCATCCATTCAGGATGCTTGGATATCTGACTCCATTGAAACAATGGAATCTCCATCGACGATTTAAACGCCGATGATATTACTCGGGCGGCTTCAATGTTTGTGAACCTGAAAATAAATGAAATAAATTCAATAGTGATTACTTGATAAATTATGTTGTAATTTTTTTTAAAAAAAACTAAAACCTTAACAAACTTACATTGAAAGGTCGTCCTTCCATTGTGCCTCGTACTTGCGGGTAAATTGATTCCGCAGCGAAGGCACGCCGCCTCTGCGCTGTGAAGTACCGCTGGAAGAGGCAGCATCGGTTGACGGCGCAGGTGGTGTAGGTGCCTCTTCTTGAGAGGCACCTAAGGAAATATCATCCTCGCTGCTAGACGAACTAGCTGCGACCGCACCTGAGCGACCAGCTCTGGTTTTTGTTCTACGCATCTACACAATTTGATACAAATAATTATATAATTAAATTCAAATGTAAAAAAAAAATTCGACAGCACCTACCCTATACCGGATACTACCCAAATCCACAAACTTGCACATATATATTAACAATAGCCACAAACAATTTACCCAATCTATACTAATTATTCCAACATATTCAATTACTAATTCTAAGGTAAATTCAACATTAACAATTACAATTCAACAAATTATTTAATATTAATTATGCCAATACAACAATAAAATATATTCAATAAATTCAAAAAAAACTCTAGACTAACAATCAAAATAAATGGAACAAATTAAACACAAATCATGCAATAATAAAGTAAAATTAATAATTATTCTAACATATTCAATTACTAATTCTATGCTAAATTCAACATTAACAATAAAAATTCAACAAATTAACTAAAAATAATTATGCCAATACAACAATAAAAAATATTCAAAAAATTAAAAAAAAAAAAACTATATACTTTAGCAATGAATTATGCAAAAAAAACTATAGACTTTATCTACATTACAAAAAATACACCAAAACAAAAAACAATAACCAAAAAAATAGCAAAAAAAAACTATTAAAGTAAAATGAAATAGAGAAAACACTAACCTTTTAAACTGATGAAGATGATGAAGAAAACTTGCTAGAGATTGGAGGTGAAAGCTTTGAAGAATGGAGAGGAAAAAAATCAAAAGCTTAAGGTGAGAAACGAAGGAGAAGAAAAAATGAACTGAAACGGCGGTCACTTGAACTTATATGGCAGTTTTACCGACGGATTCACCGACGGATATAAAATTAATTATTATTTTAATTTAGTCCGTCGGTGATATGTTAAAAATCCGTCGGCAAAGTTTGAATTTCGCACCAAAATTTTCAATGACCCTCCATATTTTTCGTGGTCCGTCGGTAATTCCGTCGGCAATATTACGCGGTCAGAGGCGCATTAAATGCGCAACCCTTTGAAATTCGCGCTGTCCGTCGGTAATGTTGTCGGTAAAATTGAACCGCCGACAACTTACCGACGTATTTAAATTCGTCGGTGTAGCCGTCGGTGATTTGATGGCATTTCAAGTAATTATTTTCGAACTCTCTGTGAAACACCGACGGACTAATTCCGTCGGTGTGGCCGTCTGTAATTGGGTGGCATTTCAAGTAATTATTTTCGAACTCTCTGTGAAATGCCGACGGACTAATTCCGTCGGTGTTGCCGTCTATAATTGGGTGGCATTTCAAGTAATTATTTTCGAACTCTCTGTGAAATGCCGACGGACTTAAGGCCGTCGGTGTGGCCGTCGGTGATATAGTGGCATTTCAAGTAATTATTTTCGAACTCTCTGTGAAATGCCGACGGACTTAAGGCCGTCGGTGATATAGTGGCATTTCAAGTAATTATTTCATGTCACAAAATATATCATCCATCATAATTGTGGCATTTCAACAAATTATTTCAAGTAATAAATATTTTGTGTTTCAAAATATATATATCATTCATAATCTAAATTACATGTAAAAAAGGGTTTTACATAGGGCTTCATTTTGGTAGTTAGTCAGAATTTTCTTCTTCTTCGTCATCAATTGAATTGTCATCACCTTCATCGCAATCTTCAATATGAATATCATCTTCTTCATCGATATTTGGTTGTCCGCTAGAGCTCAAAACAAAATTTAACTCATCTGCGTCAACATCAACAAGACTATCATCGAAAACACGAAAATTTGAATTTTCTTCCAATTCAATCGAAGGAGCAACTCGATATGGTTCAACCACCTCACTAACTTGAAAGACTTCATCTCGCACACTTGTGTCTTCGTTCTCATCCTGAACAACCTCGACACGACCCCGGGGTTTCGTTTTTAAAACAGACAACCAATCCACTCTTGATCGATCCTTTCTAAATGAAGGGGTGTATGTGTAATAAACTTGTTGACATTACTTTGCGAAAACAAAGACATCGTTTATGTTGCGGAGTCTAGCTTTTGAGTTGATTTCAACCAGACCATAGTGCGGATCAACTCTGATTCCTCTGTCAGTCGTGTCATACCAATAGCATTTGAATAAAAACACTATATTCTGCTCGTTATGATATTGCAGTTCGACGACCTCTTCTAACCTACCATAGTAGTCAACTTCTAACTCACTACTAGTGGATCCTTTAACACAAACACCGCTGTTGTATGTCTTTCTTCCATGCCCGTATTCTTCAGTATGGAAAACATATCCATTGACAAAATACCCGTTGTAGCACTTACATTTTCTTTCAGGCCCCAGGCTTAGTAAAGACAATGACTTAGGTGCACTCCTTCCCATTTGATAAACCTTACATGTAATGTACATCAATAAACAGTAAATGAACGGGAATCTCGTAATGACAAGCATACGTACAGTAATTTTGCAAGTTAGAATGAGTTTGTGATAGTGCTTACATGTGTTCTGAACCACGTGGCAAACTGTTCATCTTGTAATTGAAAGATCTGGGATTCAGTCAGCTGTGAGTTATTGGAGAGCAAATATTGACGATGTTGCCTGCAAGTGATAATGAGTGTATGATATTACAATATATAATTAACAGTATATTACTAACAAAGTTTAATTAGTATAAACTTACTTAATAAAAGGTCTCAGCTCATCACAGTTAAATAGAACATAGTTGTGTGCTTGTTTGAACTCTATTTCCGTCAAATATCTTCCTCTTACGACATTTTTAGGTGTGGGTCGTCCAGTATTGGAGAATATTGACAGGTTCCCTCTGGAAGGCACTTCACCGCCATCATCATGCCGTGGAACGCGATTGATTCTCGTTCTCAGATGAGGTTCGAAATAGTACGAGATAAATGTTGAGATCTCCTCAACAATATAGGCCTCATATATCGAAGCCTCAACATGCGCCTTGTTCTTAACCTTTTTCTTGAGATTAAACAAGTACCTGCATTGAAATATTAATCAAGTATTTTCAATTAAGAAAAACATATAAAATACTTTTATATATGAATTACATTGCAACTGTAATATCTAACCGTTCGAATGGGTACATCCATCTATATTGGACCGGTCCTCCAGCTTTTGCCTCGAACGGTAGATGTATAGGGAGATGCTCCATTGAGTCAAAAAATAATGGAGGGAATATCATCTCAAGTTTGCATAGTGTCTCGACGATATTCGTTTGAAGCCTCTCAATGTGATCAACATTCAACTTGCTGGAGCATATATCTCTGAAGAAATGACTGATCTCCGTGAGTGCATCCCATATTCCCTTTGGCAACAAATCACGAAAAGCTAATGGGATGAGTGTTTGCATAAACACGTGGCAGTCATGACTTTTCATTCCATACAATCTGCAGTCCTCTATATTAACCAGCCTTGATATGTTCGATGCATGTCCATCCGGAAAACGCAAACTCTTAAGCCATTTGTAGACTAGCAGTTGTGTGTTTTTCTCTAACACGAAGCTTGCTCTTGGTTTTGCGACCCGTGACTCATCATAAACCAACTCCATATTTTTACGGTTACAGTATAAAGCTATATCCAATCTAGCCTTGATGTTGTCCTTTGTCTTCCCCTTCACATCCATGACGGTGTTGAAAATGTTCTCAAACATGTTCTTTTCGATGTGCATGACGTCAAGGTTATGGCGGAGCAGATTGGTCTTCCAATAAGGAAGCTCAAAAAAGATACTTCGCTTTACCCAATTATGGGTCAAACCAAAACCAGGAAACTTTTACTTACCTGATTGAAGGCCAAACACAATGTCACCGTACTCTGAGACAACATCATGCAATTCTTCACCAGAAAAACGCTGGGGATGCAACATCTTTTTCAACTCTGCCAACAAAGAAATCTTTTCTGTTCTTTCTATACCTGTGATGAAGTGGCAAGAAGCGACGGTGACAGTCAAAAAAAGAAGCTTTACCTCCGTTTGCTAGCGTGAATGCCTTGTTGTTTTCCATGCAGTATGGACATGCGAGTTTCCCATGCGTGCTCCAACCAGAAAGCATTCCATAAGCTGGAAAATCATTGATAGTCCACATCAATGCCGCCCTCATAAGGAAATTTTGTTTCCTCGATATATCATAAGTCAGAGCTCCGGAGGACCACAACTGCGCCAACTCATCAATCAACGGTCGAAGACAAACATCTATATTCCGCCCCGGGCTTCTTGGACCGGGTATGACAGTAGATAAAAACATGAACTCCGGCCTCATACACATTCCCGGTGGCAAGTTATAAACTGTGAGTATGACCGGCCAACAAGAATAAGGAGCAGCAAATGACCCAAATGGGTTGAATCCGTCTGTACACAACCCAAGACGCACATTCCTTGATTCAGCTGAAAAGTGAGGATGAACACTGTTAAAGCGTTTCCACGCTTCGCCGTCAGAAGGATGAACCATCACTCCATCAACCGCATGGTGTGCTTGGTGCCATGTCATGTGCTCAGCAGTCCTTGGTGACATGAATAACCTCTGCAGTCTAGGTGTGATCGGGAAGTATCTAAGTTTTTTATATGCCACTAGAGTCTTTCCCCTGCCAGTTCTAGGTTTGTAACGGGAATGCCCGCATGTCATGCACTCGGTCATCTCAGCATTTTCAAGGTAGTATAACATGCAGAAGTTAGGGCACATGTCAATTTTCTGGTATCCTAAACCGAGGGGTTTCATCATGGACTTCGCAGCATAGAAGTTCTCTTTCAGCCTGTTCCCTTCAGGTAAAATGCTTCTTGCCCATTCAATAATCTTGTCATACCCGGCCTCACTCAACCCGTGATCTGACTTGATGGTGAACACCTGTGCTACGGCCGATAATTTACTGTGGTTCGTGCAGCCTATCTCATAATGGTTCGTCAGAATCTTTCAACAAATCAAAAAACCTAGCTGCATCTACATTAGGTTCTTCTTCTACGATTGGACATTGACTGCCATTACCTTAATTCATTCTCATTGCATCCATAACCATATTTCTGTAAGGATTAGTGTTGTCATTTGCCGTTTCATGCACGTTGCTAGCACTAGAAGTAGACCCAACCACCGTTTCTTCCATTCTCCTCTCACTCTCGCTAACAAATACTTCTCCATGTGCATACCAACACTGATAATTCTCCATAAACCCTTTGTGTAGAAGATGCATCATTACAACATCTGGATGCAAATACTTTTTATTTTCACACTTCCCGCATGGACACCTAATACCGCCTCCAGTAAAATTTCTGGGAATAGATGTTACGAAATTAATAAAACCCTGAACCCCATTACAATAATCCATCCTCCGCAATCCTTGGGGTGAATCTCGATACATCCATGAACGATCATCCATGACTTATATCGAACCTCTATAAAATTATGATGACATCATGTATTAATTAACTAAGTTAGGTAAATAAACTTGTACAAATATTACTTTAACTCGAGATTATCCAACAAACCAATCACAACTTCTCATAAATATTAAATATTCATTATCATTTATCAACGACGTTCATACGAATTAAAAAATATAAATTTACAGAAATTACCACTCCGCAATACCATTGATAAAACTTTAAACGGGCCCATTAAGCAAGCTATTAATTATTTCAAAATAGCACATGTAATTCTGTAATTCCATAAAGAAATAACAATTTACAAACAAATACAATCTTACAAAATCTAAAACAAACCATAACGGGTACAAAATTATACATTCATATACTACAAGTTTGTTTGAGAAATAACAATAAAACATGTACATCTACTAACAAAATACATATACTAAAAAAACAATAAAATTGACATTTAATTAAATGTTAAAATTTAAAAAGATATAATTACTTACAAAAATTGATAAAATCCGTTGGTAAATCAGAACACGCGCGGATGCTGTGACCACAAAACTTCAAGAAATATAACTTGTTGTGCTGATATGAGGAAGATTTTTTTTTTTGGGGGGAGGGGGGGCTGGTTGTTTGCAGATGGGGAGAGTTGGGATGAGGAAGAAGAAGGAAAAATAGGGGATGAGAGGGTCGGCAGAGCTGTCATATATTAACTTTTTCCGACGGTTTTACCGACGGAATGTCCGTCGGTGATTACGTCGGTGATTCTGACGGAAACATAGACATGTCACCGTACGGATCTGCCATTTCAAATCCCTCGGTGATTCCGTCGGCAATTTAAACGGCGAACCGGTCGCATCACTTTACGGGCAGTCGTTTTTGAATCCGTCGGTGATTCCGTCGGAAAAAAACAAAACCGCCAAAACCCCCACGTCAGCGACCCGCCTTTTTTTAAATTCGAAAACTTTTCCGTCCGTAATTCAGTCGGTAACTACCGACGGAAAATTTCCGTCGGTATTTACCGACTGAATTACGGACGGAAAAGTTTTCGTCGGTTTTTACCGACTGAATTACGGACGGAAAGTGGCCGTTGGTAATTTCGACCTCAAAATACCGACAGAAAATATTCCGTTGGTATTTAGCGAATTTCTGGTAGTGAATACCAATGAAGATGATAATATCCATATTGAAGATTGTGATGAAGGTGATGACTATTCAATTGACGACGAAGAAGAAGAAAATTCGGACTAACTATCAGAATGAAGCCCTGTGTAAATTTTTTTTTTCATGTAATATATATTATGGATGATATATTTTGTAACATGAAATATTTATTTTATAAGTTTATGTATTGTTTAAGCACTGTTGTTATTGTTTTGTGCGATGGACAGTTTAGCAATCAAAATAATTACTTGAAATTCTACTATCACCGACGTCCATACCGACTGACACACGTCTGTCGGCATTTCACAGAGAGTTGAAAAATAATTACTTGAAATGCCACTATCACCGACGTCCATACCGACAGAAAACCTTCCGTCGGCATTTCACAGAAAGTTGAAAAATAATTACTTGAAATAGCACTATCACTGACGTCCATATCGACGGAAAAACTTCCGTCGGCATTTCACAGAGAGTTGAAAAATAACTACTTGAAATGCCACTAACACCAACGTCCGTACCGACGGACACACTTCCATCAGTATGTTGTCAGCGGGTCACTATTACCTACAACATCACCGACGGACTGTGCGAATTCCAGAGAGCGGTGCATTAAATGCATCTCTGACCGCGTCATTTTGCCGACAGAATTACCGACGGATCGCGAAAAATATAGAGGGTAATACAAAACGTTGGTGCAAAATTTAAAAATTACCGACGGATTTTCAAAACATCACTGACGGAATTAATTAAAATAATATTATTTTTAATTTCCGTCAGTGATTCTGTTGGTAAAACTACCCTATAAATCCCAGCAACCGCTCCTTCAGTTTATTTTTTCATCTCCTCCGTTTTGAATTTCCCCTCTTCTTCGATTTTTTTTCCTCTCATTTCCTTCAAGATTTCTGCAAAGATTACTAGTTTTAGTTTTTAATCTTCATCAAATTAAAAGGTAAGTGTTTCCTCTATTTCATTTTACTTTAAGGATTTTTTTTATTTTAACTATTTTTATTTTTGTTATGTTTTTTGTTTTGGTGTATTTTTATAATGTAGATAAAGTCTTGAAATAAACACATTATTAAAGTAAGCATATTTCATTCCTAAAGTCTATAGTTTTTTTTTTTTTGAATTTATTGAATATTTTTTATTGTTTGTATTGGCATAATTATTGAATAATCTGTTGAATTATAATTGTTAATGTTGAAAACCTTAGAATAAGTAATTGAATATGTTGGAATAATTAGTAATTTTACTACATTATTGCATGATTTGTGTTTAATTATTTGCATTAATTTTAATTGTTAGTCTAGAGTTTTTTTTTAATTTATTGAATATTTTTTATTGTTTGTATTGGCATAATTATTGAATAATCTGTTGAATTATAATTGTTAATGTTGAAAACCTTAGAATAAGTAATTGAATATGTTGGAATAATTAGTAATTTTACTACATTATTGCATGATTTGTGTTTAATTATTTGCATTAATTTTAATTGTTAGTCTAGAGTTTTTTTTAATTTATTGAATATTTTTTATTGTTTGTATTGGCATAATTATTGAATAATCTGTTGAATTATAATTGTTAATGTTGAAAACCTTAGAATAAGTAATTGAATATGTTGGAATAATTAGTAATTTTACTACATTATTGCATGATTTGTGTTTAATTATTTGCATTAATTTTAATTGTTAGTCTAGAGTTTTTTTTTAATTTATTGAATATTTTTATTGTTTGTATTGGCATAATTATTGAATATGTTGTTAATGTTGAATTTACCTTGTAATTAGTATGAATGTTATATGTATAGATGTTATGTTATATACAATATTAGTATAGATGGAGTCAATTGGTTGTAGCTTTTGTCAATATTTGCAGGTTTGTGGATTTGGGTAGTATCTAGTATAGGGGAGGTGCTGTCGAATTTTTTTTAACATTTGAATTTAATTATATAATTATTCGTATACCATTGTGTAGATGCGTAGAACGAAAACCACAACTCGTCGCTCACGTATGGTCGCAGCTAGTTCTTCTAGCAGCAAGGATAACGTATCCTTAAGTGCCTCTCAAGAAGAGGCACCTACGCCACCTGTGTCGTCAACCAATGCTACCTCTTCAAGCGCGGGTTCACAGCATAAAGGTGGCGTGCCTTCGCAACGGAATCAATTCACCCGCAAGTACGAGGCATAGTGGAAGGACAACCTTTCAATGTAAGTTTGTTAAGGTTTTAGTTTTTTCTTTTAAATTAGAACATAATTTATGAACAAGTAATTAATATTTCATTAATTTATTTTATTTTCAGGTTCATAAACATTGAGGCCGCCCTAGTAATATCATCGGCGTTTAAATCATCGATGGAGATTCCATTATTTCAATGGAGTCAGGTATCCAGACATCCTGAATGGATACCTCAAATCGATGCATGGTTTAACATATTTGAGGTTAGTGTTAATTTCTAGTTTCTAGCTTATTTCTAATAATTTATTAATATAATTGTAAATAAATTATTATTTTTATTTATCTAATTATTTATACACAGTATAAATTCGCCTGGGACAGGGCGCATGACAAAGTTGTGAGGAGAGAGTGAGAAAATCACGCGGCAACTAGGTAACATCGAAAACAATACAAGATTTTTTTAGAAAAAAAATTATGTTTCAACGTCTAATTTCTCGCTATGGAAGTAGGTTGCGTGATTTTTGGTATGAATCACAAAAAATGGCAAAAAAAACTGCGAGAGATATGGGTCTCCAAGGCTGGAATGACGTGGCGATTTGGAGGGATTTCAAATCGATATACATCCCGGAAGATATATGGCCGCACTATCTTGAGCACGTGACGTCTGAGCGGTTCACATGACGCTCACAGTCCGGTGCTGGCAACCAGAATCGGCCAATTCATGGCTCGGTGACAACGCACACCGGCAGCTCCGTTCTGTTTGCTGCACATGCGAAATAGATGGTAAGATTAATTTAAATGAAATACATCGTTAAATTAATTTGTTGTTAATTTATCTTTTTTTCATTATAGGCTACGTCTCTTGGACGTGAGCCGAGCCCGATAGAGCTGTTTGTGGAGACACACGTGCGGAGTCAAGACCGCCAAAAGGGGACGCAACAGTTCATTGACAACCGTGCTCAACACTTCGTGGTATGTTTGTTCAACCATTTTATTTTGTAAGTTATTATTTTTATTAAATTGAATATGATGATTACTTTTTTTTATTTTCAGGAGACCTATAATAGTCGATTGAGGGAGAAATATGGGGACGATACTTTGACCCATCCGGAATTCGATCCGAATTTGTGGATGGAGGTTGGATCCTCTAGTGGACCTGATAAAAATCAGGTTTACGGGCTCTCCAACACTACGACCGAGAACTTGTAGGCGGCCCGTAGTGTTTCAACCGTTGGGAGCTCCCAATCAGTATCGAGCACCCAATCTAAGGAGTTCGTGGCCTTGCAGCAACACACAGCTCCGCTCACCGAAAAATACGACCACCTAGCAACAGAGTATGCACAACAAAAAGTGGATCATGAACAGCTTCGCGAAATGATCATGAACATGGCATCACAGAGTGGTGATACATGTGCGCCTCATCCTTTTTGGCCGTATAACCACCAGCCTCCTCCTCCACCACCTTTATATTAATTTGTAATAAATATTATTTACCTTTAATAGTTCATTTAATATTTTTTTTGAAACACATTCAGTTTGTAATGAATATTATTTAACTTTATTTTTTTGTTTTTTATGTTTAATAAAAATTTTATTTGCATAATTGGTTTTTATTACCATTGATTTATATAATTTTATATTATGTATTCTAAATAATTTTTTAAAAACATATTTAAAAATAATCACAGAGGGTTTTACCGACGGAATATATCAGTCGGCATTTGACAGTAGCTACCACAGTCACCGACGAATTTACAGACGGATATATTCGGTCGGTATTTTATACCCACCGAGAACTTTACCGACGGACTTAATCTGTCGGTATTTGACAGTACCTGCCACAATGACCGACGAATGTACAGACGGATATCTTCGGTCGGTATTTCAAACACTCACCGACAACTTACCGACGGTATCTATCCGTCGATATGTCACACTATCACCGACGGGATAAATCCGTCGGTATATTTCAAGCATGAAACTTTTTTTTTTGCGCGCAATTTCCGTCTGTAAAATCATCGGCAAATGTTTTTTTTATTTTGCCGACCGATATAGTGACGGACGGTGGTATTGCCAACGAACGGAAAGCCAACGGACATATTCTGTCGGTGATGATGTCGGTAAATAAATTACCGACGAACTCTTAATCACATACCGACAGAATATTTTCGTCGATAAAACTGTGAAATCTTGTAGTGAAAGGAATTGATAGATTTTGTTGTGATAAAAAGAATTCTGAATTACTAGGAAGATATGGATGTATAATACCTAGACAAAAAAAAAATATTATAAGAAAAAGAAAACCTACAAAAACTATGACAAAAGAAATATTTATATACATCTTAATTTTTCTAAAAAAAAGTTTAGGGTTTAGGTCCACTATACTATCAACATCAATGACGAATTGCATGGTTTTTTCAAAGCTACAAGAGGCATTCGACAGGGAGATCCCTTTCACCTTACCTTTTTGTATTGGCAATGGAAGGCTTGGGATTGGGAGGCATCATTCGACAGTCCATCCAAAACAGCACGTTCAAATATCATTGGCGGTGCAAGCCAACCAAAATAACTCATCTTTGTTTTGCAGATGATCTTACGTTGTTCTGCCACGCTGATCTTGAATCAATAAGGGTACTAAAATCTAGTTTAGACAGATTCTTAAAACTCTCAGGCCTCAATATTAATCTTGCCAAAAGCTCCCTTTACATGTCAGGTATTGATGGTAGATTGCGCAGCTCCATTGTTGAGATGATAGGCATACAGGAAACATCACTACCGGTAAGGTACCTTGGAGTTCCTCTCATCTCCTCGAGACTCACTCACACATACTGCATTCCTTTACTAGAATCAAGTTGTGGACATCTTCGTCACTCACGTATGCTGGCAGGCTGCAACTAATAAAATCAGTATTGTTCCCAATCCAAGTGTGCTGGTCATATATCTTATTCTCCCATGTGCAACCATAAAAAAGATAGAAAGCATTTTGGCAGTTTTCTTATGGAGAGGCACCTCACTTTCCCCCGAAGGAGCAAAGGTGGCATAGAAGGCCATATGCTACCCGGCCGCTGCAAGAAGGAGGATTAGGCGTCAAGCGGCTTAAAATCTGGAACCAAGCTGCAACACTAAAGCACATTTGTCACCTTCTCACAGATAAAGACTCCGTATGGACAACTATGGAGTTTAGTGTCAGAATCCCTACCACTATCTGCAACATATGGGGCATCCTGGATCTGCAACCTCCTGCGCTGACATAGCAGGATTGAAGAAGGAACGCACCAGAGGATGATGGAAAGGATGCTTTGCTATGGAATGATCTCTGGGATCAGGATCAATGAAAGAAAGCACTAGACGATGCTGGAAAGAATGCCTGCTACGGAATGATCATTGGGAGAAAATTAATTACATACCCATTGTTCACATGAAGGCTTTGCATGGTTTTTACGCTTGGGAGAAAATTAATTGCATAGCCACTGTTCACGCAGCGGCCATGCATAATTTTCTTCTTTTCACCACTTTGTTTTTCTTTACTGTTAGCCGAAGCCAGTAAACAATTCCTGCTTTTATTTATGTTATGTCATTCAAGCTAATTTCTCTTGCGGTATGGCTCTCGTAATTATTTAGAGAATACTTTATTATTTATATACATCATAAATTTTCTGTTTCCAGTAAACCAAAGATGTCAAGATTATTCTTTTGTGTCCAGTCGTGGACAGTTTTCTGTTTTTGAAGGCTATTAAGGCCCCATGTGTTCCAGCTACCTATATTAAACATTTATTCAAATAAGGTAAGAAAACAACAACAAGATTAGAGGCCCCTAACCTCCTGTCGCTTCCTTCCCCCTTTCTTTTTCTGGACTGTTTTTGGAGAAGAAGTTGGGGATGCATCATGGGCAGCAATGAAAGTGGAAGAGGTCTCCACGGTGGCTTCAGTAGCTACATGTGAAGGTTCACTATGAGTTCCTGGAGAATCCATTTTGCTCTCCTGACATGGTGCAGTTTCCATGATACTGGGACGTGGATGAACATGGTGAGAAAGAGCATTATCTGACTCTTGACAAGAAGTATAGCCCTGTGCTGCTGGGGGATCGTGTTGATCAGGTTGAACTACTAAAAATTATAGTAATTAGCAACGGACTACTCCGTTGCAAATAATACTAAAATTTATTGCTAAAATAATTTAGTAACGGAATCAGCAACGATAAATATCAGATGCAGATTTGTCGTTGCTGATTTTTTAGCAACGGATTTATCCATTGCTGATTTCGCAGCAACAGAAATTCCGCTCCTTACAATTAGCAACGAATAATCTGATGCTAACAACCAGCAACGGATTTTCCGTTGCATATATTAGCAACAGATTTTCCGTTGCTAATTTTAGCAACGGATAATCCGTTGCTAGTTTTGTGAATCAGCAACGGATTGTCCGTTGCTGATTGATGAATTATTTACAATCAGCAACGGAGAATCCGTTGCTGAGTATATTATTTTTAATAAATTAATTTTTATTTATTTATTAAAATGACTTTTAATTTGTTTAATTAATTATTTATGGATATTTTAAAAGTTGTAGAATATATATAACCAACATAAATTAATATTAAAAATGATTGTATCACTAATACAAAATGGAATAAAAATAATATTCATATTATAAAAATTTAGTTAAATATGCATTAACACAATTACGTCGAAATACAATAAAAAAAACAACAAAAGATACAATCATGGTGCTGGTTGCGAAGACGAATCATGATATTGTGAATCGTCACAAGATTGATCAGGATATAGTGGTCGAGGTGTAGGTCGATAAATTGGTTGAGATGTGGGACCCATAGGTGTCATTATCTAGGGAGCCATAGGTGGCGGCATTGATGGGTCAAAGGTGGTGGCATACCTTGGCCAATATTTGATGTCCCACCATGGTATCCAAGATTATTCACAAGATATTCTTTCATGGAATCCATCTGCCGTTTCATTTCAAGAATAAAATCATCTTTTTTCTTTATCTCCTTTTCTTTATTCTTTATCTCCTTTTGCAATGCTCGATACGATGAACTGGGATATGATGACTCCACCGAGTAGGAATGTGATGAAGAGCTTGTACTAACTATAGATTTTGGCATACGAGGTGTAACATAAACCCTACCCTTTGTAACTCTTCCTGAAGCCACATACCAAGCTGCTCCATCAAATGAAGGATGATTTTCTCTATTAGTTCCATACTTTGAAATCATCTCCATTTTATAATTTTCCTACAAATAAAATACATGCAATAATAAATTCATTTGAATGTTAAATAATACTTAAGTTATATTAAGAAATAATCAAATAAAAATACATACAACCACTATTTTAGACTTGTTATCGACGAAGCTACCAGACTGCTTAGTACTTTGATGAAAAGCTGAAAAGACATCATCCCATGGATGTTCTTTTCCACCAGCTTCCTCTTGCTTTCAAGATTAATAAATATTATAAAAGATAAATATACAAATTTTAATTCATTATCTTAAACATAAAAAAGAAAATCCTTACCATATTAGCTCGATATGATGCAAATGACACTGTTCCTCCAGAATGAGTGCTTATTTTACCATCTGTTTTGGTTAATCGATTCCTCCTAGCAGATTCAGACCTCCTTTGAAATTCATGGGTGGACCAAACATCTTTGATCATTTGATTCCAGTCATCATTGTTTATCCAAGCAGGACCTTTATCAAGGCAATCTATAATATTTGTAGTGTTTTCTTTTGACATGGCTTTCTTACGAGCTCGTGTCAATTGTTGATTCAAAGCTATCCTAACCTTATCTTCCCAAATATTACGAACAATCGACTCATCTTCCTCAGGAAAGGAATATTTTTTCTACCAAATAATATATATACCAAGTAAAATTAACATAGTATGAAAACATATCGTTCAAATGGATACATCCATCGATATTGAATTGGTCCACCAACTTTTGCCTTGTAAGGTAGATGTATCGTCAAGTGTTCTATGGAGTCAAAGAAGGATGGAGGAAAAATCCTTTCAAGTTTGCAAATTATTTCAATTATATTCATCTGCATTAACTCCATGTGTTGGGCATTTAAATTTGTCGTACAAATATCTCAAAAAAATACAGACAGTTCAGTTAATGCCTCCCACAGTGGCCTAGGTAAGTAAGGTCGGAAAGCGGTTGGAAGAAGTCTTTGAATGAAGACATGACAATCATGACTCTTCATCCCCGAAACCTTACATTGTGCCTCTTTCACACATCGTGAAATGCTTGAAGCATAACCATCAGGAAATGATAATTCCTTCATCCATGACAAAACTTCTTGTTGTTGTTTCTTGTGTAGACAATAAGTGCCTTTAGATTTGTAAACCCGACCACTCGTATCTTGTTGCAAATATAAATTTGGCTTCTTACAATACAATTGAATATCCAACCTAGCCTTTAATTATCCTTGCTTCTATTAAGATAATCCATTACTGTATAAAAAATATTGTCAAAGACGTTTTTCTCAATATGCATGACATCAAGATTATGACGAATCAAATTTGTATGCCAATATGGAAGCTCCCAGAAAATGCTCTTCTTCACCCAATTGTGTTTAACACCAAAGCCAGGAATTTTATCATTAAATGATGAACCTCAATTACGTCCCTCAGTATACTTGGACACTTCGTTTAACATTTCCAAACCAGATGGACGAGGTAAAGGAGGGAGCCTTTCAATTACTCATTTCAAAAACTTATCAGATTGACATCTATATGGGTGGTTCATGGGTAGGAATCGTCGATGACAATCAAAAAATATAGTTTTCCCTCCATTTTTTAATCTAAAAGCCTTGTTATGCTCCATACAATAAGGACAAGACAGATTTCCATGAGTACTCCACCCCGATAACATGTCATATGCTGGAAAGTCACTAATGGTCCACATCAAAGCTGCCCTTAATTGGAAATTGTCCTTTTTGTATACATCATATGTTTCAACACCAACAGACCACAAATTCTTTAACTCATCAATCAAAGGTCTTAGGAAAACATCAAGCTTTTTCCCCGGATTCTTTGGCCCAGGAATCATCATTGTCAAAAACATGAATTGTCTAGTCATCCACTTCCACGGAGGCAAATTATAAACAGTCATAATTAGTGGCCAACAAGAGTATGTATTTGAAGACATGTCAAATGGACAAAACCCATCAGTGCATAACCCTAACCGAATATTTCTCGGATCTGATACAAAGCTTAAGTGGACACGATTAAACTCCTTCCATGCCTCCCCATCAGATGGGTGCACCATAACCTCATTATCTGACTTATGAAAATGATGTCATGTCATATCTTTGGCATGATAGGGAGACATGAACAGTCTCTGAAGCCTTGGTGTCAAGGAAAAGTATCGGAGTTGCTTCTCTGCCTTATTGGAACCTTTACTAATTGGATTTCTAGGTTTGTATCGTGAACTTCCACAAAAATCACAATTTATTTTCATTGCATCTACCCCATAGTATAGCATACAGTAATTAGGACACACATCATATTTATCATAACCAAGTCCAAGTGGTCACATAAATTTCTTGGCTTCATAAAAATTGGATACCAAATTTTCATCATTAGGCATGATACTTTTTGTAAAATCAATAAACTTGTTGAAGGCAGTCTGAGTCAAATTTAAAGTTGACTTCATATTAAGCAATTGTACACAAGCAGATAATTTGGATTGCTTGGTACACTCATCCCACAAAGGCTCCTCCGTAGCTTTCAAAAGCTTAAAAAAATTAGTTGCCTCCAGATTTGGAAGTTCCTCTGCTACCACAGGACTAGACACATTATCATTAGAGTATGCATCACCAACCCCCATTGCATCCATAACCAGATTCCTATATGGATTTTCTAGACAAACATCATTCACAACATAACTAATTCCAACCGATGAAGGTCCAGCCAATATTGGTTCTGCGACATAAGGCTCTCCATGTACAGTCCAATTTTCATAACAAGGTAAAAAACCTTTTGTCAATAGATGCTTACAAACATCATCTTCCTTTAAAAACTTTTGATTTTTGCACCTCACACAAGGACATCTAATTTTTCCCCCGGATATATTTTTATCAATTGAAAAAGCAAAATTGATAAATCTTCTAACACCTGTAATGTATTCAGGATGAAGGCGACCATCCATAAGACGACGATACATCCACGATCGATCATCCATGTTAATCTAATTAACATGATAACACCAATAAGCATTTTTAGAAGTAAGCATACTTCTTTAACTACTGGTACTTAAACAATCATTTAAAATAAAATATGTTCCACATAAACAAACTTTAATTATTTGTCCAGCTCACACATATATATAGCCAAGAAATTATTACTTTTAGATTTCATGGGTCATGTTCTTAAGATTTATTGGGCTGCTATTTAAGGTCACTGTTGTTCCAGTTGGCAAATTTATTTAATAACCTTAAAACTCTACAACAATTCTAACATAAGACATTAGTAATTGATAGATTTTGTTGGCAGTCTACTGAAACAGTAGAGTTATGCTTCATGTAAGAGGGAAACTTTTTGTGCTATATGTAATTAGTATTTTATAAACATTTTCTTTTAGGGTAAGCTAGAAGATGGACAAGAAATTGTTGTGAAGAGGCTGTCAAGGAGTTCTAGACAAGGATTAAATGAGTTCAAAAATGAGGTGATACTAATTAACAAGCTTCAACATATAAATCTTGTAAAGCTTTCTAATTGAATTCATTTTCACATATATTTTAAGCATTAAAATTGAATTCAATTACATGATTTAATAATTTATTTGAAATATAAGAATTCTAATAGGTTATTAATTTAATCCAAATTTAAACAATAATGTTATTTATCCATTTCCTTTTTAATTATTAGAGTAAACTATTATTTTAATTTAATTTAATTTAATTTCAGATTTTTTTAATATATAAACACTATAATATTATATTTTAATTAGAGAATTATGATTTTAACATGGTGATTTTACTCAATAGCTTGTTTTGCCGCTAAAAAAAATGCAGTATAAGTTTCAAAAAGCATTAATTTTTTTTTTTGGACAACTCATTAATTAGCCTTAAAAATAATTAAAGTTGGTTTAAACGTGAAAGGGCTTTTTTTGAACAACCCATCCAAAGTTCTAAACTGCCTCGTCATTGATTTATATTGTCTAACCAAATAATCGAAATGGGATTTGGGCCTCGAAATGCCTTCATGGTTTTGAAATTAGATAAAGAAGACCGAGGCTTATTCTTATTCTTCTTAAGAGGAAAAATACCAAAAACATGAATTAACTTACCTTTTCATGATATATCTTATTAAAGGACAAAGCTATTGAATGCCCTTGAGGTATTCATTTTAAATACATTTATTTGTTATTAGAGATGACGTCACCAATTAATACTGTGTTGTTTCCTGAACTTCAGGAAGCAATATGTAAAAGCAGAAAGAAAAAAGACAATACTATGCCCAGAAAAGTTAATTGAATATAATCCCAGCATCATGTTCACATAAACCTCCAAAACTAGGATCTACAAGGAAAATAAATTTAAATATGCATTATCTTATCCCAATGAAAAGCAGAGTTCCAATTAATTAAAAAGATTAGAATAGGCATGCCCGACAGACAAATTAAGCATAATATAATTAAGAAACCATCTAAAAATAGAGAAAAATAGACTTACTTAAGCCTCAATAATCAATGGCCCAAGGTGGAGATTTCCTTATTGCAACCCAATCAGACTTAGCCAACTCTATTGGTTTATATTGTGATCCAATAAGCCATTCATATTGCTGGAAAAATAAAAAAAAACATAAACAGTATGTTAAACCCATCCAGCTATATCTATTGCTAGTCTTTAAAACAAATCTAAGTTAAACTATGAAAAACAGAAAGAATATCCAAGTTAAACTGTTAATTTTTTATATTTTTATGGCACTTGTCTTCTCATAACAATTTTTTTTCTTCTAAGATCTAACCTGAAAATTTTCAATCTTGAACAAGATTACAAATGCATTTTAAAATTTCAAAATAACTAACATTTAATTTATAACAAGGAACTATCTTATGGTTTTCAAAAACATAATGACTAACTTATAAAATCATAAAAAATGCATAGACTAAATTATAATTTACTCTAATTATTATCTCTTAAAACCTATAACTTAATAGGAATCTGTATGGTTAGGACATAATTTGTCTACAAAACCGAGCCTTTGCATAAAAGGAAATTCCAATGAGATGCTTTTAGTTCAAATAGCAGAACAACAAGGTACAAAAAGCATAGCAGAAATAACTTAGCTGTAAATAAACCTAGCTAACCAAAAGTCAGATCAATAGAAAGGCAGTACAAGACCAAGAATTCACAGCAAGGAACTACTGACTTCCCAGCAACAATCAAAATAAATTTGTAGGTAATTGATATATTATTTAGTCATCTCCAGGTTTCATTTTGGTCTCATAATTTCCATCCAAAAAGAAACTTAATATCAGATTTAATGAAAGAAAATCATTCAATTAATTTTTTTATATACAAACTGGCATTGAATAAGGAAAGAAAAAAAACAGTCCTATGCCCTGAAAAGTTAATTGAATATAACCAGCATCATGTTCACATAAACATCCAAAACTAGGATCTACAAGGAAAATAAATTTAAATATGCATTATCAAAACCCCCAATTTATTTTTTTTTTTTTATACAAGAGAATCAATACACACCACTTAATCCCGTCTTTGGTAGCTACTGCAATATCTAAATTTTGTTTGCTGAAAACAGGAACTCCATCAACCCTCCTGCTCCCATCGCTATGTGAAATAGTCTTGAGAAGTTGGTGTGCTGCCTTGACCTGTGAGAGCAGAAATCAGATAAAAACAGAATTATAAATCTATCACAATAAATACAACTTTGTGAATACCATGTGGTCTGAACAAATGGTACCTGCTTTTAATTTGGAACAAATTGAAATAGTTGAGGTTTCTCCTGCATAACACAAAGAAAAATAAAAAGGTGGATTATTCCAGAAAATGAGATGATATTAGAAATATGAATAGGATCGCAAAATTTGAATTTTGTCAAGGAAAATAAGTGCGTATAAGTTTTGCAACTAAATCTAATAATTGCATATTTTGAAAAAATAACTACATGAATCAACAACCACCACATCCTAGTAATTTGGATTGGCTGTGACTAAAATGCAGTACTAAAACTCTGCAAGCACGCTCAATCAAATCACAGCAAGAAAAAAAGAAACACTTGGACTGCTACAGAAGCAGAGCATCACAGGTTAACCAGTTGCTAGACTCTCTAGATTTGAACAACATCCATACGCTGCTGTAACACTTAAAATTTATAGAAATAGAGCATCACAAGTTAAAAAGTTGAAGCTGAAGGATATCAAGTTATAACATCATGAAACACCTCAGTGAAAGTGAAGAAATTGAACTGATGCATAATTTCCATCAATCACTCTCTTCCAAACACATGAATTACCAGCATTGGTCCAGTTGCCTAAAATCACTCAATTTGTGAGCCGTAACCCTAAAAATTAAATTGGGGGTTTTCATACATTTTTAATTAAACATGCATAATTAGGTTATAGATCATGGTAAAAACATTTCATAAACCCTTATATTATCGAATTAATAGCATAAAACCATTATTCAAAGTATCGATAAAAAAAAAATTATTACTTGTGTTCTTGAGTTATAGGTGAACGAGATGAATCTACTCGACAGAATAACACCTGAGATTGAAAAAGTTAGGTTAAAATGTTTTAGTGTAAGTTAAATTGCAATAGAGAAAAATATAAATCCTAAATTAATTACCTGAATTATTGAAGAAAAGAGTGCAAAACCCAACCCGTTTACAATGAGAAGGGGTAAATCAGGATGTTCGTTGGTGATTATGATGGGTCTGGTGCGATGTTGCCATGGGTCTGTGTTTTTGGTGATTTACAGAGAAAGATTGAAACTGTTAAGATGAAGGAGAAGAAGATGAAGAAAAAAAATTAGGGATGTTGAAGACGAATGAGAAGAAGATGAAAAGTTTGGGACAAAAGAAAATCAAATAGATGAAGAGAGGGTGATTTTTCTACAGCTATGTATGTTATTAGGGATGAAGAAGATAGGAAGTTAATTAATTTTCAGCTGCTGGTTTTGTTGTTCTTTGTTTACGTTTCTAAGGGTAGGGGGGGAGTCCTGCAGGTGTAGAAAGCAATGGAGCGAAATTAAACGGTTGAGATTTTATCATATCAAAAGTAATCAACAGTTTATATAATTTTGGTTTTATATTAAGATTTAAATAATTATTTTTTCAATTAGCAACAGATTATCCGTTGCAAACTTTACGTTGTCTTTAGCAATGGATTTTCCGTTGCTAAAGCCTGTTGCTAATATTAAAAAAATAATATATGTTTAATTCGTTGCAAATCTGTTACTGAATTTAGCAATAGATAATTTCGTTGTTAAATTCAGATGCTAATAGCCCCTGTTTTTAGTAGTGTGTGGTGGGGATGGTGTTTAAGGTTATCATATGTGAAGTTTGAGGGTCCTTTGGCAGCTGGGGACAAAATGTGGTGTTAGGAGAAGCAATATTTGAGGATGGATCGGTTGGATTAATGGTTAAGGCTGGTGTGGTTGCTGTCTGAGCTAGATCACCTGGAGTGGGAGTTGGCTTAACTGGAACATTTGTTATTCCTTTGCCTTTGTCCTGTTTAGCCGTCTGTGCTTGGTGCTTGATTTCTGCAGGGATTGGAGAGCAAGAGTGGCCAAATACCTTATATTTGTCACAACGAAAGGGCTTCCATTCATAATCCACTGTCACTGTGATAGGATCAACGGATAGGGGACTGTCTATGTCAAATTCCCGAACAAAGGGAAGTGTAGCATCAATCTTAACACATACCCTTGCATACTCCAACCGGGTGCAATTGTATGTTTGTTCATCACATGACAAAGGCCTACCAACCATACTTACAGCCAAGCTTAAACCCTTCTTGGACCATAGAGGAAAAGGCAAGCCATGTAAACGGGTCCAAACTGGAAGTGTGGAAATTTTATTCTTGTCAAACTAGAACCTTGGATGCCATTGTTGTAGGATGATGTTCTAGCCTCCAAACATCCATGGCCCTCTTTCCAGAATCATATGCCTATTCTCTTCAGTGTTAAACCGAAAAATCATAAAACTATTAGCGGTGGCTGTGACATTTTCTAGTCCACACTGCCTCCAGACCCGCGATGCAATTTTATTGACAGCATGGTATGGCGTTTTATATCATAGAAAGAAGCCAACCATGCATCGATTCCACTGTTCAGCATTCTCAAGCAGCATTTCCTCTGATACCTTGAGGCGGTGCCCGACTGGCTGCCGAGGGAGATTGTCAAGAGTGAATCGGGTGCTAGAGTCAGATATCCTAACTCTATCAGCCCATGAAGATTGGTCGATGGTAAGGGAAGTTTTGCTAGTGGTCTTTGTAGGCATCATGGTGGGAATGTGAGTCATGTGGTGTAGATGTTAGACGTTGTAAAGGGCAGACAAAATCCAGATTCAATAAGGGAGGGTGGTGCAGGTGGAGCGTGTATGGTTGAAAGGTGAATGGTGGTGGGTACGAGTGGGTAAATCTTCTGGGTGGAATGCTGTTCAGTTAAAAGTTGAAGATGGTTGAGGTGAACGTGTGTCAAGGTTGAGAAGCTGAAAACAGTGGTTGATGGAGCAGATCTCAAGCCAGCGAGTCAAGAACTTCTTATCGCCTGCAACAGCCATGTTTCCTTCATTCTTTTCCCTCCCTGTATCCTAATCTCTAAAATCCTAAAATCTTAAACTCTAAAACCCAAACCTTAAAAACCTAAAAACCATAAATCCTAAATCATAATTTTTTTTTTAATAAAGTTAAGATGTATATAAAAAGAAAAGAAAAATTATGTACAAAAAGTTCGAGGGGCATACCCCAAGTATTTAAATACAAACCAAATAAAATGGAAATTCAATGGAAATAAAGTGCTGGTTTATTACCAGCATAGCAAGACAAAACAAACAAAAAAACACGTAAAGAATAGAGAAAACCATGCAAGGCACTACGTGAACAGGAACTAGTGAATTAATTTAGCTCTTGGAGTAAGAACCTCTCTAACCCTAACGAAGCCCCCTGCTAGATTGGAAAAACCTGTGTAATTCCCCATTAAGGCTGACAGAGAAGCTGAGGAAATGCAGGTTTGGATCCAGCCAACCATTTTTTTGGGATTCCTATCACTTGCAGACCCTTCATAATGAAGTCCCTGCTAATTGTGTCGAAAGCCTCCTCAAGTCCACCTTCATAGCACATCTAGCTAGCCCACTCCCCAGGTGGTATTTGTGCATGAGTTCTTGGGTAAGTAGAATGTTGTCTGAGATCTGTCTACCTAGGACAAAAGCTGCTTGAGAGGGGCCAATGACATCTGGCAGGATAGTCTTCAGCCTTGTTGCTAGGATCTTGGATATACATTATTTATACATGACATTGCAGCAGGAGATAGGCCGATAGTCATTCATGCAAGCCGGGTTCTTAACCTTGGGCACCAGGGCAATTCTGGTTGCATTGATGCATCTTAGGAGAGAGCCTCGATCAAAGAAGAATTGGATTGCTGTAATAGTTCCTTCTCCCGGGCATGCGAATAAGTATAAACTATCTGTGGATACGTCAAGAAGGCTATCTGTAGCTACGCACGTAGGAGGGAGGGGCTAGCATTTTCAATCTTGACTTTCTAGAGCTATCTAACAGTTATCTTATAGCCCAGCCATTGTCCCCATATTCTAACTATACAACATATGCAACATCGGCATAGAGAGCAGGTTCTTATTATAGCTTGCTTATAGTAGGCTATCTGGGCCAGTTAGTTTTCAGACCTTTTATAAGTAGTTAATTTAATAAGGGTGGGAGCAGCAGTTTTTAGTGACATTCCTCCTATTCCTAGTGTACAGTAGTTGGATAGGTCGACGTCCCTCCCTTTCACTCCGGCCGTCTTGCTCGCTTACTCGACTCGGACAGAAGAAAGAGCAACTCAGGCTTATCCTAAATAATCCCCTAAAAAGCTAACTAAAGATCTATATAAAGAATGAGCAGAATAAGATATTAAGGAATTAGTCTTCTCTCTGTCTTCCTCCAATGCGCAGACACTCGAACTTGCGGAATTCAATCTCTCAAGCTGAGTAAGAAGGGCTTCCATAAAGTCAGTCAAAGGGGAAAGGAAGAGGGCACCAAAGAAGACCTTTTTCTATAATAAGGAAGAGTTTTGTTTTAGTCCTTAACTCAATCTTTGTGGATTTCGGGATCTGCTCTGATGATCTCCCAGCCTTGTTTGAAGAAGTAAGAAATGAAACCATCTAGCCCCGGGGCCTTGTTATCTGGAATAGAGAATAAGGCCATCGTTATTTCTTCTTCTGTGATCGGCTGGATGAGGTTGGGAGTGGAGATGGATTGAATAGTAGTGGGATATAGCCTGGAGATGTTAACTTCAGGTGCAGGAGAAGGGGTTGTCAGAAGCTTTTGGAAATATGTAACTGCCATAGGCCCAGCTTTTCCTTATCATATACCTGGTTTCCTGCCTCATCAGTTAGGACATGGATAGCATTTCTGGTTTGTCTGTGGACAAGGGATCTATTGAAAAACTTGGTGTTTCTGTTACCAAGTTGCAGCCACTGAATCCTGGACTGCTGCTTATAGATTGCTTCTTCACCCTTGCGAAGCTGATTGTATAATCTTGCATGGTTCCTTTCTATGGCTATCAAAACCTCTGAGGCAGGGGATTCATCTAGAGCCATCTGAGCTAAGTTCCATTGAGTCTTTGCTTCGGCCACCCTGTATGAGATATGGCTTATATGGTGTCCATGGAGAGTTCTGAGTGCAATTTTCAGAAGACGAAGCTTGGTTGTGAAGCAATACATAGGGTTGCCACTAATTTGATTCTGCCATACTGCTCTAACAATGTCCATAAATTCTTCTCGGTCAGCCCATATGTTTAGGAACTTAAAGGGGGGAGGGGGTAGTGGCTTATGGACATTGAGATCCATAATCATTGCACTGTGGTCAGATAGGTCTCGAGGGAGAAATTTTAAATGTGTTGCTAGCCAAGTGGAGAGGAAGGAGGGATTGCAGAAGATCCGATCAATCTTTTTCAGGATGGTATGCCTTCCTTACTAACCATTATGCCAAGAGAATTTAGGTCCTGTGAAGGGGACTTGGATGAGCTCAGTGTCTTGGATGAGCTCAGTGTCTTGAATGCAGTTGCTGAATTCATGATGATGGCTATACCAATTCATGTCCCCACCTAACTGTCAGAAGATTTTAGTATGGCATTGAAATCACCCATCAATCCCCAAGGTGAAGAGCCAAACAAGGGGGCTTGTTATAGCATGTATTCCCATAACAATTTCCTCCCAGCTAGAATATTGAGACCATACACAGTGGCGGAGCTAGCCACATGGTGTCAAAAGGGGGTAATTGCCCCCTTATTTTTTTTTCAACATATTTTTTATATTAAAATATGCAATTGCCCCTTAAAATTTTTTTTTTCAAAATATTTTTTGTATTAAAATATTAATAATATCTTAACATGTTTAATTTTCTTTGTTGGCTACTAATTAACCCAAGTTAGCTATTGTTAATTTACAACATAATATAATATATAATATATATGTTAAGCACATTTCACTATTTTTATTTCTTTTTTTTTTCATTAATTAACCGAGAGCATTTCTTCTTTCTTTCGAGCTACTATGCTTGTCTCTCTTTCTTTTGCAAAATTTCCCTTCAAGTTCTAAGCTATTAACTAGTTAAGTAAATAACCTCTTATGTTTTATGCTTTATGTAAGTTTTCTTCATCTTTTCTATTTGTTTCATTATTTAATTTTAGTTTTATTCCTTTACAATTAGTTATTGAAAATGTTAGGATTTATAATAATTTAAGAGTTTGTTGAATTAATATGTGTATGAGTAATATTATATGCATATGGATATGAATTGAAATAAGTTTTAATGAATTAATTATTATTTTACTATGAATTTCATATTGAAAATGGATGGCGATGAACTTACTAGTGATTAAAAATGAAGTATAGGACAACTCAAAAAATTAAGGACACAATAGAGAAATAAAAAAAATATTTAACATTTATGTTTAACCCACCTGTAGAAAACAATAAGTCAACAATAACAACATCAATTTGTCATGACAATCCTTTTAAGTTATGGTTTTAGCTACTCTCTACCATATGTCAGCATAAAATTGTTGTCAAGAACTTCACTAGTCCTTGAAAGATTTAGAAAACACAAGCATTGAACCCACCCTAAACTAAAAATAGATGAATGACAGTTTGGTTGTATATATTAAGAAAAATATCTTTGATGAGATTGATAATAAAGTTATTATGAAGCGGTTTTAAAATATAAAATTCGAAAAGAACAATTATAACGTAAGTTTTTTTATTTTGAAAGTATTTTTAAATTAATTTTGTTTGATATGAGTTAGTACATATATTTCAAATTGATTTCTTAATATAATGCATGTCTACATAATACATAATATCAAATATTTGTTAATAATTTGCCTCTTCATTTAAAAAATCATGGCTCCGCCACTGACCATACACAATAGTGATCTTGAAGGCTTCCTTAGTGGACAGGGTAGTTACTTTACAAGTGACCTATTGGTCGGAATAATGCATACAAGAAAGGTTAAAAACTGTAGGATCCCATCCTACTAGAATCTGGCATATGGGGGAAGCATTAATATTAGAAACAAAGCTCCAAGAGTGCAGATTAAGACCGACAAAGACTGTATTCAAGTTGGATACAAGCAATCCAACTATGCCTAGCTTAGATTTAAAAATCCATTCTCTAATAGTTTTTTGTTTTTTTGGGGCTATTAAGTCCCCATATGTTCCAGCATCCTATCTTAAACATAAATATGTGTGTGTGTGTGTGTGCAGGTGCTACAACCAAGAGGGTTATAGACCTTTGGCCTGTCTCAGCTTCTTCCCTTTCTTTTTCCCTACTTGTTTAGTAAAGGGGGAGAGAGGGTTACCTTTGGGGATCGAAGATGTTTCTTTAGAGTTGTGTCTTACTGATGTAGATGCTTCACTAGAACTTCTCAACATTTAGCAAAACATGTGATGAGGTGCTGGTTTTCTTCAATGGAGTGTGGGTCATGAGCTGAGTCTATGTCTGAACCATCCTCAATATTATCACCTGGGCTACTTCCTGTTAAAGCCAGCATGTTGCTGTTTAGCCCTACCGGTTGTTTAGTCAGCTGCTCCAAATATTTTTGGGGTATTTGAGACCTTCTGCTATTAGTAGACGCCACCTGCAAGGAAGTAGCATGCATAGTCAACTGCTACAAGCATTTGGCCTGTGGCTGAACTTTCCTGCTAACAGAAGATGTTACCTACATGGCTACTGCAAAGTGTGTATCATCTATAGGGGGTGTGGATTTAGTTTTGGATAAAACTATGCAACCATCCCCATTCTCAGATGTTTTGGTGGCAATACCAGTACTACCTATCCCATCCTCATAAGTTTTGTTGCCCATCCCATCCATATGTGCATTGCTGCCATCCATTACCCCAAACGTTTTCCTGCTCACCCCATCTCCTACTTCAATGGTTTTGCTCACAGTGCACGCAGTCTCCCCATCATTTGTTTTACTGCCAGTTCCTGTTACCGGGGAATCCCAGAAGAAGGCATGTTTCCCGGTATTCTGTTTATGCTTTTTCCTTTTGTGCAGACATGGCTAAAGAGGCTGCATCTATCACATCTCGGTGGCTTCCACTCATATTCCACCTGGATCAAGATAAGGTCTGCTGAGAGGGAACTTTCAATCTCAAATTGGTGAATGAAGGGTAGTGAAGCATCAGCCTCCACACAGACTTTTGCATGGTCCAGGCGGGTACAGTTGTAAGTCTATTCGTCACAGGAGAAAGGTCTTCCCACCATACTTGTAACTAAGCTTAATCCACTCTTTGACCACAGAGGGAGGCGTAGTCCATGCAACCGAATCCAATTTGGGAGTTTGGATATTTTGTTTTTATCAAAAACAAAATGGGGGTGCCATTGCTGCAAAATGATAGTTTTGCCTCCAAACATCCATGGGCCTTTTCTAGCACTTCTTGCATCTCAAGTTCGGTTTTGAATCTGAAGAGCATAAAACCATTTGTTGTTGTCATGACATTTTCCAACCCCTTGTTCTTCCACACTCTGAATGCAATAGTGTTCACCGCATGGTATGACATTCTGAAGCCAGGAAATAATCCAACCATGCATCTTTCTCATTTCCCTGTTGTGTCTAGCAGAATCTCCTCAGGAATAACAAGTCTAGCTCCGATAGACTGCCTGGGGATGCCCTCTAATGAAAATCTGGTACTAGAGTTGTGACTCGAACTCTTTCTGCCCAAGAGGTTGGGGGGTGAGATTGGTTTTTTGGTGTTATAGGGTGGGGTAAAGGTTATGTGTATCTTGTAGGGGGTGTTTGAGTGATGACTGGTTGGTGGAGCTATTTGAAGTGTGATGGGATTTTTGGAGGAAGCCATAATAGGCAAACGGATGAAATAGGAGGGGTTGACGAGTGACAGGGGAAGAGGCAGGGGTGAGAAAAAAAACTAAAACTCTTTATTGGTTACCTGTATCCAAGATCTAAACAATCAGTTTTCAATGAGGGGCGAGGTGCACCACATATCTGAAAATGGAGGTGTTCCAACGATGACCGGAGGAGATATGGCAGCACAACCTCTCTCTAATCTCCTATTTAAGACCTTCTCTCACTTAAAGTTATTCCTAAACTTTAAAACCCTAAACTCCAAAACCCTAAACCCCAAACCCCAAACCCCAAACTCTAAAACTCTAAACCCTAAACCCGAAATCCAAAACTCAAACCCAAATCCTAAACCCAAAACCCCTAACCCCTAAACCCCTAACCCTTAAACCTGAACCCCGACCCCTAAGTCCTAAGCCCTGAGCCCTGAGACCTAAGTGTAAACACCAAAAAAAAAAAGTAAATTGAAATGACTCCACCATCACTGCCGATTTTTGAATCGGCAGCGGCGCAGTTTTTGGCTGCCGATTTCTGATTCAGAAGCGGCCCAATTGGCTGCCAATTTCTGAATTGGCAGCGGCATAGTTTGGCTGCCGATTTATGAATCAGCAGCGGTGTAGTTCTCACTGTCGATTTCTGAATCGACAGCGACACAGTTTGTGGCTGCTGATTTCTGAATCAACAGCGACACTGTAAAACCTAACAAAAAATTGGTGTTGGACCGACCTATTCTAGGGGAGAAGGGATGGAAACCAACTCAAGGATAACCCAAAGAGGGATTAGGACAACCTTGGTCCAACGTCCAAACACCCCCTTTTTGCATTTAAGAGAGGTATAAATGCAGCAAGGAGAGAGAGAGAGGGACACTCTTCCCCAAACGAGCTGCATGCTCTTGTCCCCTTCCCTCTTCCCAAAATGAGTTGCATGCTCTTGTTCTTTTCTACTTCCCAAAGAGAGCTCAACCACTCTGTTGCATGTGCCCAACAACATGCCCTTTCTTCTCTTCCCCTTTCCAAAGAAAAACTTGACCAAACCCCAGCTGCATGTGCCCTCCTTGGGCATGAGAGAGAAGGGAGAGGGAAGGTTGAACAACCGAAATCATGGAAAAAGAGGGAGCCTAGGGCCGGCTAGAAACAACTAGTAGAGGAAGAAGGTCAGAAAACTGAGATTTGAGGGAAGAACCATACCACCAAGACCTGCTCAAAGACTGTCTAAAAACATGAGGTAAGACCAATATCCTTCTCTTGGCTGGCTGTTACCCCAAATAAGGGAAAGGGAAGAAAACTCGAAAATGGAAGGGGTGGTGTTCTTGCACCTTAACTCAAGGAATCTTGACTAAATGGACAGACTTATATAGAACAAAAGATGAATGAACACATGCACAGACCCTTACTCAAGATACATGAACGATTTTGAATGCATGAACCTAGGGGAGGGTCGGCCATGGTGAGGGTTGGACAGAATATGAATTAAAGTGATAAAATGCATGGATGATGATCTCGTGAGACTTCTAGGAACATTTTTTAATCAATAACAGAATCATACTTGTGTTGATGATGTAAATTCTGCATATTTGATTGATGAAATTATATGGAAAGATGGTGGAATGATGTTAAATACAAATTGTGTTATTAATGAACCTTGAAAGCATGCTGCAACTGAAATAGGAACCACACCATATAATGCTTCAGTTTGGTTTGTTTAATGAAAGAACATGTGTAATTATGAATCTGGAGAATGAATTGTGAATTGTGATTGTGATTATACTTGTGAGAAATATGATGATTTGCATGTGTAGCTAAGTGTAATGGGCAGCAATGTCCAACCATAAAGATTGAGGGAATAATGAGAGAATTCACCGTGACGAACACCTTAAGGGAATTAAGTCCATGACTAAAAATGAACACTTATGAATTATGAAATTGCTAGTAGTGGTGTTGATGTATTACCATAATGTAAGTGAAAACATGGAATGAATGAATTCAAAAAACCTTGCTAAATGAACTTGTATAGTCCGCAACGAACGAGTGTTCGCTGCCGCAAACTATGTTGTCTACAGCGAATCAACGTTCGCTGCCGAAGTTATGTTGTCTGCAACGAACTAGTGTTCGCTGCTGAATTGTGTATTCCGCAGTGAATCAGGAGTTCGCTGCCGAATTTGTGTTGTTTGCAGCGAATCAGGTGTTTGCCGCCGAATTGTGTTGTCCATGGTGAATCAGGTGTTCGCTGCCTAATTGTGTATTCCATAGCGAATCAGGTGTTCACTGCTGAATTTGTGTTGTCGGCAGCGAATCAGGTGTTCGGTGCTGAATTATGTATTCCGCAATCGAATCAGGTGTTCGCTGCCGAATTGTGTATTCCACAGCGAATCAGCGTTCGCTGCCGAATCTATGTCGTCCGCAGCGAATCAGGTGTTCGCTGCCGAATCTATGTCGTCCACAGCGAATCAGGTGTTCGCTGCCGAATCTATGTCGTCCGCAGTGAATTAGGTGTTCGCTACTGAACTTGTGTTGTCCGCAGCGAATCAGGTGTTCGCTGTCGAACTTGTGTCATCCAAATCTGCCGAATTTATGTTGTCTTCAGTGAATCAGGTGTTCGCTGCCGAATTGTGTATTCCGTAGCGAATCTGCGTTCGCTGCCAAAGTTGTGTTGTCTGCAACAGAAGTGTGATTTGCTGTCGAAATTGAGTTGCCTGTAGTGAATTAGCATTCGTTGCCAAAAGTGTGTTGGCTGTAGTGAAGTAGCATTTGCTGTCGAAATTATGTGACCAGTAGCGAACCAGTTTTCGTTGTCGGAGTGTGCGGCCTGCAGCGAACCAGTTTTGGCTGCCGAATTGTACGGCCTACAGCGAATCAATTTTCCCTGCTGAATTGTGTGGCCAGCGACGAATCAGTTTCGCTGTCGAGTTTCTGCAATAAACACCTGGGCAGAAATGACTTAAATGCTTGTAACAATTTCATTGTATGATGGTGTAAAATGTGCAATGCTTGAATGTGTACATATGGACTCTTGAAATAAGTATGGTGATGAAAGTGATTTAAAGATGCAAATGTACTGATTTGTGACCATTGATGTCTTAGGTGGTGTGGCCAAGATCGGACCATTGCTAGGACAAGGACAACCCACAAGTGGAGCAGGTAGGTGGTTTCCACCTTTTTCTCGTATGATGCTTATATTTTGAAATGATTTACTTATGATGATATTTTATTAAATCCTTGTTGAATGATGAAACGACGATGAAGTGTTTGATTGAATTCTTGATGATTTTCGAAACGACTATGAAATGTCGATCGAGTTCTTGATGAATGTTGAAACAATGACAAAAATTTTAGTGTTATAAAATGACCCATTTGAGGTGGATATATTATTATGTTGTGATAAATATTAAACCGAATATGAGATGTTGATTGGGTTATTATAAAGTTGGGTTGCTGATGAATGGTAGTATGAGTATTACGAAGGATCTACCGTTTTAATTCATATTGAATGTAATTGTGACGAATGTATTATGAAGGATCTACTATTGTATTTTTATTGAATGTAATTATAACGAATGGTTGTATAGGTATTACAAGGGATCTACCGTTTCATATTATTGAATGTAATTGTGACGAATGTATTACGAAGGATCTACTGTTGTATTTTTATTGGATGTAATTGTGACGAATGGTTGTATGGGTATTATAGGGGATCTACCGTTTCATATTATTGAATGTAATTGTGACGAATGTATTACAAAGAATCTACTATTGTATTAGATTGAATGAAATTGTCATGAATGGTTGTATGAGTATTACGAAAGATCTACTATTGTATTATAGTGATTGTTAATTATCATGAATGGTTGTATGAGTATTACGAGGGATCTATTGTTGTATTGTATTGAACATTAACTGTCATGAATGGTTGGATGAAAAATATGAAGGGTCTATTTTTATGTTGTACTAAATGCTAAATTGTTATGGAATGTTTGTTGGTGTATTACAAAGGATATAATATCTTGTTATAGTGATTATATGAACTACCTCTGGAATGATTGACGGGTTAATGATTAGCTTCGGCCAATGGCATCCTAAGTGGATGGTCGGGACTCACAAATTGCATCCTAAGTGGATGACCGGGACTCACAAATGATTAGTTTCGGCTAATGGCATCCTAAGTGAATGACCGGGACTGACAAATGATTAGCTTCGGCTAATGATATCCGAATGGATGACCGGGACAAATGATTGATTAGCTTCGGCTAATGGAATCTAAATGGATGACCGGGATAAATGATTGATTAGTTCTGGCTAATGGCATCTAAAGCGAATGATTAGGATGAACAAATGATTAGCTTCGGCTAATGACATCTGAATGGATGACCGGGACAAATGATTGATTAGCTTCGGCTAATGGTATTCGAATGGATGACCGGTATGGATGATTGATTAGCTTCGGTTGATGGCATCCTAAGGGGATGACCAGAATGAATAAATTATTAGCTTCGACTAATGGCATTCGAATGGATGACCAAGACAAATGATTGATTAACTCTGGCTAATGGCATCCAAAGCGGAGGATCGAGATGAATAAATGATTACCTTCGGCTAATGGCATCCAAATAGATGACTGAGACAAATGATTGATTAGCTTCGGCTAATGGTATTCGAATGGATGACCGGGATAAATGATTGATTAGCTTCGGCTAATGGCATCCTATGGGGATGACCAGAATGAATAAAAGATTAGCTTCGGCTAATGGCATCCGAATGGATGACCGGGATAAATGATTGATTAGCTTCGACTAATGGCATTTGAATGGATGACCGGGATAGATGATTGATTAGCTTCGGCTAATGGCATCTTAAGGGGATGACTAGAATGAATAAATGATTAGTTTCGGTAAATGGCACCCTAATTGGATAACTAGGATGAGTAAATGACTAGCTTCGGCCAATAGCATCCTAAGTGGATGACTTGGATGAATAAACGATTGGCTTTGGCTGATGGCATCCTAAGAGGATAGTTGGATTTGAGTGTTATGGGTTAGTTTTAAGAACTAATGTGTTCATGTATACTACATTTTGTATATACTAAGTATATGAAAGAACTACGATTGTTATTCTTTAAACAGAGAATAACATTAGCTCGGCTAACGGTATTCGAGATGAATGATCGGGTTTGAGTATTGTAATTGGGCGCGGTAATTGATGAATTATTAACGATGGTATTTACATAAGCAAGGAGAAATGAAAGAATTGTGCTCTTTTGGTCCATGAATGAAATGTAACATTAATATTATTTTATTATGTTTTCTTAAATTGTCTATAATGCTTGAAATTACCCTGTGCTGTAACAAGGATATCATATCAATATGGTGCGTAAGGAAGTTCGTTTCGTGGCTCACACATTTTGAAAATAAATATATATTCGCATGTTATGGGTGATATGAGTTCTGCATGAACGGACATGTTAATCACTCAATTAGTCATCTGACCCCCTTTTATAAAGACTAGTAATGAAAAATTGAAACGGAACACAGATGTGAATGTACGAACAAGTTGATATAATGTGTATGAATATTCATAAGAGGTATTCATCTAATGAGGATGTCGTGTTGTGAAAATTACATGCAAGCAGGATAACAAAAGTACTAGTTATGTAACGTGTTGTTCGACACTCTTGTATGAACTCGTGATGATAACAAGATTAGAACAAGAATGTGAATTTATGAGAATGTCAATATGATGTAATGTAAACCTATGAGTATGAAAAAATAATATTATGGGCACGTGTATTGAGAATCTGTTCTATGGGAATGTTGATTTACGTTATCCTACATAGATTGTGCCTTGTTAATGAATAGAATGCAATGATAAATCTGAAAAATGATATGGTGAAAAACATCTAGACACCAAACGAAAAAAAATTTCCAGCGATTTTAGCCTTGAAAAAGTCGGGTCATTACACTAAGCCCCAAACCCAAGTCTTAAACGCTAAACCCCAAAACTTTTTTTTGGAAAAGTTAAGGAGTATATTAATTATAAAATGATAGTCTCTATATAATTACGAGGGGCATACCCCAAGAGAAAAACGAGAAAGACAGAACATCCAAAAAAACATAAGCTGTTTGGCAACAAACAGTAACAAAATAAGAATAAATAAAGAAAAGGGAAGATGCATGGCCAATGCGTGAACAGTGGCTATGCAATTAATTCTTCCTTTAATTAAGAAAACCATGCATAATTAAAGGAAGAATTAATTACATAGCCACTGTTCATGTAGTGGCCATGCATTTAAAATTATATATATAAAAATCTTATTTATAAAATACAAAAGTCTTATCTAAATAAAACTATACAATTCCTAAAAAGAAAAATCATTGTTTTGGTAGTGGCCAAGATGGACTTGAAAACATAATAATATAGACAATAAATAAGCATAAAATAATAGTTTACACATACAACTTTACTACTTTACAGTTACATTACAACTTTATTATTCTCCATTTCATTTTATCTTTTTTTTCTCCATTTTCTTTTAAATATTTTCATTACTAATAGTTTATCATCACCTAACTAATCTCCAACCCTATGATTGATTTAAGTTAACGTCTTTAGTCCTCACCAATAATGCTTAGCTCTTTTTAAGTTATTTATCTGCCTCACATGCATATCTTTTTTTAATGTAATTATTTTGCCAAAAATATCATTTCTATGAAATTGTTTTTTCTTCGGCCTTGAAGACATAATTTCTCGTAATGTCAATTGTACACAATACATATAAATTTCTTTTTGTTGCATCTAACATTACAAGAAAGTTTAAATAATTAAAGAGGTCAGGGGGCAATCCTTACCTAAAGCTTTTGTTTGATGTGCTCCCGACAAATCAGGTCCTACATTAAAATTTCTTATTTCTCCTCATTTTCTCATCAAACATGGCAAATTTCTTATTTCTCCTGATTTTCTCATGAACCATAACCTAAAATGTACAATTTAGGCATAAACTCTTAATCAAATTCAATATAACTTATGTGATTGAGTCTAAAACCCCTTACTTGGTGATGAAGTGAGTTTCGATCCTTAACTTGTCAAAATTTTTCGGCACTCCTTCCTTTCTCTTGGCTAACTTCCTATCCTCTTCAAATTCCCAAATCTTATCACTTATTTTTCTTTGATTCTTGCCTTGATATTGTTTCCGCACTACTTAGCCTAAATTTCACCCAAACCCCTTCAATTTGCAGGATTTCCTCTAAGTTTTTTTTTTTTTTTTTTGTAAATAGGCTTGAAAACATTCACCCTTTTTTTTCACTCTTGTTGCCCGGTTTTTAGAGGAAAAAATAGGGTATTTATAATCAAATCTTCCAATATTTATATATTGAACCCATTTTGTTTGGTCAGTATACTTTGTCCCCATTTTTTTTTCTTACAATAAGTGTTATACTTTCTTTTATTTATTTTAATTCCATCCTTTGATGTTTAGTTCTATATTCTTAATTTAATTTAACTCATTCTATAACTAGGTTAAGATTTTAATTGTTTTAAAAAAAATAATTGAGGGTTTACAAAAATGAAGAAAATGAATTTTCAGCTTTTTTTTTTATCCATTTTCATTGGCCTTCCTTTAAAAAGGGAGAATAAATTTTTTAATTTACCAAAATACCACTCATTTAATATCCTATAGGTACATATTTATCTTCTTATTTCTTCCAAAGTTTTATGCTAATTCACTAGGAATTTTCATCACAATCACATAAATTCTTTTTTAAATTTATTATTTTTAGGTTGGGATTTAAGTGATTTGTCACAAGATTTTGATAAAAATAAAAGAAGTAAAGCTGGAAGCATAATTTAAAATTTTATTGTGCTTTTTAGCTTCAAAATGATCTTGAAATTCAATGAAAAGCCTGAGCTATTCATTTATCATAGTAGTTTAAAGAGCAACATTCTATTTGATTTTTAATGATTTGAGTATTGTAGATGTGTTTCTTTGGAATAAAGATTATTGGGTCTTCAAGTTTTTCAATGATTTTCAGTTTTTATTGATAGGGTTGACTGCTAGAGGTCACTTATAATCATAATTTGTTAACTTGCAAAGAAGCCATTTTAGTAATGAAGCTTTTGATGGGAGGGATTTAACCTGAAAACGTTAGTGAAACTCTTTTAAACATCTTAATGTATTTTAGTAAAATAATTGAAATTTTTTTCTAGTTTATCCTTAGATTAGCACTAAATACCCAATTCTCGCTACTAGTCCACCATAGCAAGGTCAAATTGAGTTAAATCATTTTTAAGATTACAAATGTATTTTAAAGACTTTTTTTTTAAAATTTATTATTAGAAATTTATTAGAAAATACATAAACAAAAATGAGAAGAGAAGAATAAAAGATAGGAATTCTTATCTTTTGTGTGAAACTAGATGTGATTTTATTTCTCATCTTATGTAAGTAATTTAAGTAATTGTTGGTTACAACTTGTATAACATAAAAATTTTCTTATTTATCTAGATTATTTCATTAATTTTCAAATATTTTTTTTAAAATAAAATTATTTGTTAAATTTGATTTTAAAATCATGAAATCTATCGATGAAAAAGATTTTATAGTGCATGAGGTTCCCTACTTTTTATTTTGTTTTATTCTCAAATCAAAATCAAATGCGTTTTTGTTCTTCGAGATAAAAAAAAAAATGAAAGAAGAAATGAAAAGAAAAAAAAAGAAAAAAAAAAAGAGAAAAACACAACTGGCCAACCTAAAAAGAGAATGAAATGGGCTGGCCCGTAATTCAACAGTGGCTCCCTCATCACTGAAACCAGAAAAACCCTACAAGAACACATAAACAAGAGAAAAAGGAATTCTAAGAAAAGTAAAGAAGGAAATGCAATCTCTATCTTGCCCTCGAAGTGCACTTGGTTCTATTCCTGCTTCATTTCCTCTTCCTTCTCATGGAACTTTAAACTCCATATCCAGATACGCCGCCTCTCCAGGCAAGCCCAACCTCTCCCCCTGTCTACACTCTATTAGTTTGATGTTCTTGATTTACATAATTTGATGTAGATTGTGTCTTAATGAAGTATACTTGGACCAGAGACTTAATGGTTTGTATGAAATGATTGCTTCATTTTCATAGATTCCATGTGTTTGATGTACCAGATCTGAAATCAGCCGGCATGTGGTAGATGAACAAGCCTTTCAAATCAGTCATGACCCCAACAACGAGGTAAAGGTGGAGGCCGAGGTACTTACCGAGGAAGAGGAAGGGGTAGGTTTGAGTTTGACATTTGAAGCATTAAAATTGTTATTTGTTTTGGTCAAATGGAAAAATGACTAAACAAGTTACCGGGTTCAACCTCTTACATAGAACTGATCTCAAATTGCTGTTTTTCTACTGAGAATAAGGACACGAGATCAAACATTATAATGCTTTAATTTGTCGGCCTCTTTTCGCTAAAGGCGGATTCCCATTTACAGGGAACAACCATCTTCTTTACAAGCCTATTTTACCTTTTCAGTCTTCATCCACTATCCTATATGCCTCCCCATCAACCATTCATTGTAATAAATATACTCTTGGGCAAGTAATTCCTTCACTTTTACATTAGCTCTCTTTACGACTCAAATATTATAAACAGATGCCCTTGTTGCAAGCACATCTCATTAAGCTTCTTGTTAAAGGACTATCCAAGATAGACTAAATCAGCTTATACTCACACACTATCTTTTCAGCTCATCGACAATCAATGCCAGTTGCCCTCGGTATTGCGCAGGCACCAACACTAGTTTTTCTCTAAACAACTAAGTTGAAATATCATCTAAGTTGTTAACCTTTGTTAATACATAATTTAAAATTTTATTGTTCTTTGTGCTTCAAAATGATCTTGAAATGACGAAACATTCAATGAAAAGTCTGAACTATCCATTTATCATACTACTTTAAGGAGCAACATCCTGTTTGGTTTTTAATGATTTGAGAATTGTAAATGTGTTTTTTTTTTGGAATAAAGATCGCTGGGTCTCTAAGTTTTTCATTGATCTTTGGTCTTTATTGATAGGGTTGACTACTAGAGGTCACTGGCAAAGAAGTCATGTTCCTTATAGTTTTTTCATCCTCTGTTATTTTAAAATATAATATTCTTTTGTTTCCGCCTGTTACAATTAGAGCCCCATTTACCCCAATAGACAACGGATTAAACCCCAATCCATAAATAACTCTTATGCAATTTCTTTTTGAATGTCTAAATGAGATTTTGATAGTGTATATTTAAAGAGTCGAGAATGCTGAGTATTTGCAGGTCTAGTTGGGAGTGAACTGAACTTCTCGAGAATTACATCTCATCCAAGGAGTAAGGTTAATTTCGTTTCCACCCCATCAGAGAAAGCTGCCTTTACTCATGAAGATCATGAAAAAAGTGCCTTTTGGTTAAAATGTGTGGGATTACCTCAGCTCGAGATGCTGTGATGGCAGCAGAAGCTGGTGCTAATTTAATTCGGATGATTCTTTAGCCCAACTCAAAACGTTCCATTTCGCTTCCAGTTGCAAAGGAAATTTTGAAAGTTGCAAGAGAATATGAAGCAGCACCAGTAGGGGTGTTTGTGGATGATGATGCAGACACGCTATTGAGAGTTGTGGATGCAGCAAACCTTGAATTTGTGCAGGTATATTTTCGTACTTCTGACTACTTCGTATCTAGCATATCATTTTTGTTTCCGACTTTGATATCTATTATTCAGCTTCATGGGAAAGGTTCACGGTCAGCTTTTCTAGATTTAAAGGGAAAAAATCGAATGGTGTATGTTCTCCATGCAAATGAGAATGGAAACCTTCTAAATCAAATTTCAGATGAAGAATGTTCCTTGGTTGATTGGATTCTCGTGGATAGCGCAACAGGTGGCAGGTAAGAAAATGATTTACCTTCATGTATACTTCATCCATCATCTTCATTTTGCCGGTTTGTATGACCATCTATGTTGAGGTTTAAAAATATAGAATTTTGTAGTAATGATAATTTAATTTCTTAATAATAGTAGTAGCAGCTAATAATAAGAATGGAGAGAGATGAAGTTGTTGTCATGGTTTTCATGCAGCTTTCATTTTCTTATTATTTATCAAGAATTTTTAATTTGAATACCAAACTCTTAACTCAATTCACCTCTAAATCCAAATCCTTCCATTACCTTTCATTATCCATGGCATCATTTTCTTGATTTTTCATCACCATCATTATTACTACTACCATTATCTTTACTAATACACACAGACATCACAAAAGATGATGACCAACAATAGCCATTTCAATCATATAAGATAGTCTTAAAAATTAGCCTCACCTTGCTTACTCCTCTTTTTCCCACCCGGAACACTTTGTCAGACCCAAGTGTCTTGAGCCTGACAACCATGCCAGACCCACATAAAATTTATTGAACAATATTATAAAAATAAATAATGCATGGCTGCACATAACACATAAAATTTATTGAACAATAATTAAAAAAAGATAATGCAAGGCAACACTTATTTAAAACCTATAAAAAAAATCAATACTATCTTTTGTTGGGTTTTTACATTCTCCCTTCATAATATAAGTTTCATCCTCAAAATTAAGAAGGCTTCACATTTCATACCTGATTGTTCAAATAGTTTGGGGTACTTCTTCCTCATTTTAGATTCCTTTTCCCAAGTTTCTTCTTCTATTTGAGTGCTCTGCCATAAGATCCTAACAATGAGAATCTTCTTATTTTGTAGTTCTTTCACTCACCAATCTAGAATTCTTGTGGGCCTAACTTTGAGCGTTAGGTCCTTTTTTACTTTTATCAGAACCTAGGTAGAACCCGAGTGGGATCCATGTTGGCCTTTCATAACAAGGAGACATGGAATACATTGTGGACCTTGGCTAACTGCGGGGGCAAGTCTACTTTGTAGGCTACCGGTCCAATACGTTGCAAGATTTAACAGGCCTGATAAAACAAGGAGCTAGCTTTCCTTTTAGTCCAAACCTCATCATATTCTTCCACGGGACTACCTTCAAGAATACCTGATCCCCCACATTAAACTTGAGGGGTCTCTTCCTCACATACACATACTTTTTTTGTCTGTCCCGTGTGGCTTTTATCTGGTCTTTGATGATTCTTACTTTTTCAATGATGACCTACACCAATTTCATGCCATACAACTTCTTGTCCCTGATTTCTTCCCAATATAAGGGAGTCTTGCATCTTTTACCATACAAGGCTTCATACGGGGCCATCCCTATTGTTGCTTAATGGCTATTGTTGTATGTGAACTCCACCAATGTTATATGTTCCTTCTAGTTTTCTCCAAACTCTAACACACGCTCTTAATAGGTCTTGAATTTAGTGTCTTAATATATTTACCGATAGATACACAAACAAAAACCGTTCATCGGTAATTTCATTTCTGTTGGTAAAAAAAAACATTGATGGTTTTATAGATGGAAAATGCGTGCCAAAAGAAAAAATTACCCACTTTAATATACCGACAAAACGATTTTGTCGGTATTCGTAGTGGCATTCATTGTAATTTTTTTCAACCCTATGTAAAATACCGACATAATTATTTCTTTAGTGATAGTGGTATATAAAGTAAATTGTAACAAACTCTCTAGAATATACTGATGGATTGTGTCCATCGATATACCAGTATGTAATAATTAAAAAAATAAAAATCTTTTTAACAAAAAAGTAAAATAATTAAAAAAGTGAAATTGTGTAAAATTCAAATATGTAAAAATAAATTTGAATAATATAAAATCCAAATATTCATTATAAATTTATATGTTCAATTAAAAATTAAACTAAAATAGTGGCGGCGTGGCGGAGTTGGAGGAGGAGGCTGGTTGTTCCCAGGACCATACAATAAAAAAAGAAGTGGACACTTACCACCTAGCTGTGATCTCATGTCCATAACCACTTGGCGGAGTTTTTCATAATTCACCGAGAATTGCCTAAATTTTTTGGTGAGATGAGTCGTATGGTGTTGCAAGGCCATGAACTCTTGAGACTGAATGCTCGATACCGATTGTGAGCTCCTAACGGTTGAGACACTGTGGGCCATCCACAAGTTCTCAGTCGTAGTGTTGGAGAGTCCGTACACCCGATTTCTATCAGGTCCACCAAACGATTCTGCCTCCTTCCATAAATCTGGATTGAAATCCGAGTGGGTCGAAGGATCGTATGATCTCTTAGTATTTACCGACAAAGTTAGCAATGGATTAAATTCAGTAAGTAATTATCACTCGAAAATACCAACAAAATATTTTTGTTGGTAATTTCGTTTGTATTCGTAGATTTTCTGGTAATGTGTTGACTCTGCCCTTCCCTCTCATATGTGCCAGTTGTATAAGTTTCTAAATGGTTTAAAACAGGTCTCGCGGGCCTGGTACACTCGTTTGAGTGATTTTCTGCTCTCTATTAGCTTTTGCGTTTTCAAGGTTGACACCCTCTTATTTATCTTAATACAGTTACTGAGCTCGGAGTTTAAGCTTTGTGACTTAGGCATCGTTCATTATTTTTTAGGCATTGAGATTCTATCCATCGGTATGGGTTTGATGTTATGACAATATAAATATACACTTGACATCTTTACTCGGGCTGGTATGATCTCTTGCAAACTTGTTGATACTCTTATCTCTACCTCCAAATTTATCATACTGTCAGATCCTTTGTTTTCTGATCCTACACGGTTTCGTCAAATCATGAGTGCTCCTCAATATCTCACCTTTACAAGACCAGACATCTGTTTTGATGTTAACATAGTTTTTCAGTTTATGTATGCTCTAGATTCTCATTAGGTTGTTGTTAAATGCATTTTGCGTTATCTTCAGGGTATGGAAACCTATGGCTTACATATCTCTCGCAGTTCCTCCTTTGAGTTACATGGCATTATAGATGCAAATTGGGCAGGTAGCATTGATGATCGTAAATTTACGGGTGGTTACCTTGTTTTCTTTGGTCAAATGTCAATTTCGAGAAAATCAGGCAAGCAATGCATATTTGCTCGCTCCTCTTTTGAAGCTGAGTATAAAACCTTAGCAGACGATACTACTAAGGTTATCTAGCTTCAGTATTTATTGACAGATCTGCAGATCCCTTCTATATCCTCTCCTATTTGGTGCGATGATCTTGGTGCTACTAATTTATTTGTGAATCCTATCTTTCATGCTCGTATTAAACGTGTTGAAGTTGACTATTATTTTGTACAAGATAGGGTTGTGAAGAAAGAGATTTAGATTCGTTTTATCTTCTCTTATAATCAACTTGCATATGTCTTTACTAAACCACTTCCTACTGCTTCTTTTACTATTTTTCACTTGAAGTTTCGGGTCAAACCTCCACCTTTGGCTCGAGGAGGAATATTATAGAATATATAATATTATATAATCAGGGGTTTTTGTGAGAGTATGTATTATTATATAATCATTATCTTTTATAAAAGGTCCATAAAGTATTTAAAAGTTGTTTCCTATGAGAAAATCAACTCTTGCATGTTGCTATATTGTGGGTATAACTACTATTTCTATTTCAAAGTTTTTTATTACTTGATCTAATGTTATTACTATATTATCTATTATTTTAGCTTTAATAGATGTTTATGTTTTCTTCCAAAGTTCTTGAGGAAACACATTTGTCTGCTAGACAAATACTAGCTCTTGTATCAATGTAAGCATGTAAATGATATTTTATTATTCCTTCGATTTTTATTTCTATTTTTAAATGTGCTATTTAGATTTGTTATATTATTAGTTAGATTCACTATATGATTCTGTATCATATTCCTTTGTTTTTGAATTTCTTCTTCAGATTCTAAGAAAAAACTTGTCATTTTCCTCTAAATTTTTTGTGGGTTCATATCCTATAGCATTTATTTGTTCTAACATTTTGATTTTCTTTTTATATTTGCCTTTTGTTCTTGTAAAGCATTCATTTGCATAATGTCCTCCTTCATTGTAGATCCAACATCTACAATTCATTTTTTTTGGATAATATTTTTGTTTATTTTCTTGGTATTTCTCTTTTCTTTATAAGGTTCCTTTCTTTCTAAAATATTTTCTTCTAAAATTTGGGTTATAATTTTTCTTGTATTTATTATAATTATATTTTTGAATCTAAATTTCTGTCTCTTATAATTTCTTTTGTCATAGTTTTTGTAGGTTTTTTTTTTCTTATAATATTTTTTCTGTGTAGGTATTATACATTCATATCTTCCTAGTAATTCAACATTCTTTTTATCACAACAAAATCTATCCATTCTTTTTTATTTGTTTGGTTGCTCTCTGTGTTGTACATGTTTTTAATATATATTCTTGTAATATTCTTATTCTAGCTCCTAAAATGTTTGGGAATATTTCTTGGTTTTTAGTTCTCCATTCTTCTTTTAAAATATTTCCTACATTAATAGGTAATTTGTTATAAAACATTTCTCTATATTGTGGTTTTACTGCATCATCTATTCTATAATAATATTTCTGGTATTCACAAATGTAAGGTTTTACATAACACATGTTGCATATTACTATATTTTTCAAATGCCATCTGGCTTTATCTCGTTGGTGTTGCTAACTTTGTGGAGTGTGTAATAATGTATCAAGTCCTAGAAATTCTTTATATATTGTATTAGTCACAAACTGTAAAAATTTTCTTCTATTTGTAGCTCTTCCCCACATATTTCTTATTTGTTCATCTGTCAGGTTTTCTAACCAATCACTCACACATACTGATACTTTATGCTTGCTTTATTTATGTTAATGTATTTTCTATACTTCTCATTAATGTTTTTGTAGTTTTCATAGTTAGACTTGTTAAAGATAACTATGCATCTATAGTTTCTTCTTTATTTGTCAAACAGTCTAAATTTGTTGTGTGTGCGCGTGCGTGTGTGTGTTATAGGCACTACTCTAGTGTTGTAATCTTTACTCTTACAATTGTATATTGCTCTACACATATAAATAGTAAAGGGTTGGCTATTTAATAGATTTAAGCCTTCTATTTCTTCTCAACTTGCAAGATAAATATGCTATATCTCGAGTATTATATATAAAAAAAGAAAAAGATAAATCTGTTATAACAAGTTAATATACTAATAATTTAAATCATATAGAGATAATGAAGAATTTGGAAATGAAGCTAGATAAAAAGACAAGATGACTTTAAAGGGCAAACATAATATTCTCATTAATTAATGATCCTAAATCTATATATAATATCATATATTGCATCCTATAGCACGTGGAGAAGTGATAAGCATAACCAATGGGAATCTAAAATTTAAAGTAGGTGAGGTTTTTGATGTCCATAACTCATCAAAAGTAACGAGGACGCCATACAAGAACTCAAACCATGAATAGTGGTAGGTATATGGACCTATTCATTGAAACACCTTCTAATTGTAGCATGTATGTGACAATGCATTAGCTTCTTTTGAGATAATTCAATGGTGTGTGTGTATCACAAAAGGCTAATTGATGTTAATTAGGCAGCAATTTAAGTAAATAATGTCGTTAATGCTGATCAAGACTGAATCACTTAACTTTATTCATAAACCACCATTCCATTTTAGTCATGTTTGTCAGCCATTTAGAATAACTTTTATTCATGTCAGCTATAGTTGTAAGTACCGTAGCTGGGTTTTAAAATTTCCAATTTAACTTGTATGAATGACACTTTTTTATGATAACATGACATGTAATCCAAAATAAATATGATTCTTCTCGATAAACTTAGTCTAAACTTCTTTCCCCTTTACTTTCAGATTAATGTGGAATTCTTGTTGTGATAGCAATCTAGCATATTTACACTACCATTCACTGCTGTAATCAGTTTCTTGACAATGAATTTTTTAGAAGCAAATGTTGTAGAAGCTGATCTAGATTTCGACATTCATGCTTGTGGGAGTATGTCATCTAGGGTCAACTATTGGTGTTTGTGGAGAAAGAATTCCGCTCTGAGGTAACCAGAATGAAGAAAATGATTTTGGTGGTTCGGATGATTTTGTCGATGATGTTGTTAACGTTACCTTTAGCAATAACATAACTTTTAGTAAAGTCTGGCTGTCCAGATCAATATGGAGAGATTCACATCCCATACCCCTTTGGAACTAAAAAAGAATGTTACAAGGACGAGAGTTCAATCAAATTGGAGGTGGTGAATATTCCAGTTAAAAGAGGCAGTGTTATTACAATCCTCACGAGAGAGCAGTAAGACATCATCCGTGAAAACAAGATGGTTGATGCCTTGAACACCATAATTTGGATGAAAACAAAATCCTCGCTGCCGAGAGGCCAACTTGAGCATCCTGAAGAAGTATTCCATGTAGTAAATAAACAGATATGGAGACAAGGGGTTCTTTTGCCGCACACCACTTCTTTTAGGGAAGAAACCATGAAGGTCACCATTCACAGCAACAAAAAAGAAGGTTGTGAAGACACTGCATAGCAAGATGAACAAATCTTTCTAGAAAGCCAAGCTGTCGAAGGAGATCCCCTAGGAAAACCCACTGAACAGAGTCAAAGGTCTTCCAAAAATCAACCTTCATAAGACAACGAGGAGAAGATCGTTTTCTGCCATACTGTCAAAGAAGCTCTTGGACCAAATTAATATTGTCACTCATTAGTCTGCCACCCAAGAAAGCATTCTGCATGGGACTGATGATTTATGTCAAAGCGTGAGCTAAGCGACCAGCAAGAATTTTAGCAATCATCTTATATATCACATTACAACAAGAGATTGGTCTGAAATCATTTATTGATGAGACATTAGCCAATTTAGGAACCAAAGCAATAACAAGTGATTAACCTTCTTAAGGAGCTTGCCAAAAAGGAAGAAATCTTGAACAGCAACATAAAAATCCCTCCCCACAACACTCCAGACTTGTTTGAAGAAAAAAAGAAGAGTAACCATCAGGACTAGGAGCTTTATCATTCCTAATACTGAACATCGCCTTCCGAATGTCCTCATTTGAAACCGGAGAGAGGAGAAGATAATGGGAACTTTGAGCTAAACAAGGCCCACATTGGATACAACACTATCTAGAGGAAGAGTGTCTTTGGATGTTCCAAGCAAATGCTGGTAATATTACATAAATTTTGCTCCTATTTCCTTCAAGGAGGTGATAAGACGACCATGACTACACATGATGACTGGAATAAAGTTCCTCCGATGATTTTGACTCATGAGAGCATGAAAGAAACTAGAGCCTTTGTCACTCTTCTTGAGGAATTTGCATTTGATCTTTTGGCTAAAGAACATTTTTTCTGCAGATTTTAGATTGGACAACTTTAAGTGAAGGAGCCTGTCTTGCTCTAACAAAAGATGATTATCTCTATCTTGCTGAAACGCAAATTGAAGAAGCTCTAACTCAGTTTCAAGTCTTGAAACTCGCTTAGAAATATGGTTAAAGTAAAGCTTGTTGATCTCCTTCAAAGGCCATTTTAGAAATTTAAGCCTTCTACATAATATATACATAGGAGTTCTATAAACTAAAGTGACATCCGGTATGGTTGAGATCATGAAGGCCAAGATTAGAGCAAAATTCTCTAAAATCTGAGGTTTCATAAGTGGAAACAACTTCACCATTGTGCTTATTTGCTGGAGAGAGCACATAATTAAAATCACCAAGCACCATCCAAGGACAAGTAGGGCACCATCTCCGCAAATCAGCCCACAGAGACCTTCTAGCAATCATAGTGTTGAAGCCATAAACAAAAGTGACCATGAAACTAAATTGAGAGATCAAACTCCTAACAGAAAGATGAAGACCCTCTGCAGAAGAGGCAAGCAAATCAACTTTGACCGTAGAGGATTCTAGAAAACAATAATTCTAGCTTTGCTAGCTACATCAGCATTAGTAAAATACTACATCAACATTCTAGCATAGGATAATCGGGGATAATCGGGAAAGGTTAGAAGTTAGCTTGTCACATTGAATTGGTTTGCCAAGCACACTAGCAATTTTGGATAAACAAGTTGGCAACCAACATTTCAGAGGAAGGTTCAGAAATTTCACCCATACTAGAACTCGTGACGTTTCGTTACAAGAGAAATCAAAATACTCCGTCATCGGCCTCAAGATAAGAGGTCTACCATACACAAGATAGGGACCCCCACGTATAACAAGCTTGTCTTCCTCACTTTTAAATCGATACACCAGCTAGCCAGATTCATGAGTAGTGAGGGTGACATCACACTTCCAAACAGTACTAATAAGATTATTCAGAGCCCTAAATCCATGGCTTTTACTAGAATCATAACCCACAGCGCATAAATTCCATACATCAAAATTATGGCGAGATGGAACATGTTTTAGTTAGATGATTAAGAGAGATTTTTGAGCTTGGTACAATATTTAGTGTTTCTATTTGAAGAAAATAGTTCTCGCCTTTTGCTGCTACCCGGAAGGGGAGATAAAGATTTACCTGTTGTGGTAGTAATGTCTAGGTTTCGGCCATCAATACAAGGAGGAGACACATGTTTAGTAGAAAGTCGACAGAGTCGGCAGCAGGTGCTTCTTCGATTAAAGCTGTCAACTTTGAAGTTTGCGGAAAAGCAGTTTTTCAATCAAAAGATCAAGTGCAACTTCCTTAAGGATAGTGATAGAGGCTCCAAGTTTTTTCATGCACTGATGAATCATACTCACACAAGGAATTTCATTCCAGCCATTATGACCACTCATGGTTGGGTTAGCTCCTCTTCGGAGGAAGTGGGAGCTATCTTTGTGTAGTATTTCCAGCAGCTGCTTGGTACATCCAAAACCACCATTCCCCTTGATAATGCGATCATTCATAGTGGGCCCTGTCTCTCCTCTAGCTCTCATGATCTTCTCCTTTCTTGGGTTACTCATTAGGATATTCAGAAGGCAGTCTTCAGCATAAGGGATGACAAAGCTCCTAGGCCTGATGGCTACTCTTCCCTCTTCTTCAAGCAAGCCTGGCATATTGTTGGGGAGGATCTCAGTGCAGTTGTGCAAGAATTTTTTCTTTCTGGATGGCTCCTTAGCCAGGTTAATCATTCAATTATTGCTTTGGTTTCCAAATCAACCAATGTTTCTTCTTCGTCTGATTTCAGGCCAATCTCATGCTGCAATGTGATTTATAAGGTGATTGCAAATATTTTGGCTGGTTGGCTAGCTCATGCTTTAACATACATTATCAGCCCCATGCAGAACGCCTTCTTGGGTGGCTAGCTTATGAGTGATAACATCAACCTTGTTCAGGAGCATCTCAGGCAATATGGCAGGAAGCGTTCTTCTCCTCACAGCCTGTTGAAAGTGGATTTCAGGAAAGCCTTTGATTCTGTCTAGTGGGACTTCCTGGAAAATCTTCTTCGGCAACTTGGGTTTCCAGATAGATTTGTTTCTCTTCTAATACAATGTGTCTCCACTGCCTTTTACCCTGTTGCTGTGAATGGTGACCTTCATGGATTCTTTCTGGGAAAAAGTGGTGTAAGACAAGGGGATCCCTTGTCCCCATATCTTTTTATTTGCTGTATGGAATACTTTTCCAGGATGTTAAGCTGGCCTCTCAACAGGTGGGATTTCGGTTTCATCCCAAATGTAAGAAATTATATAGATTAAAAAACATAGCTGGAGACCAACAAGTCAAATGTACAGGCATATACAAACCAGTGAAAGGGAACAAACTTCCTTGAACAGAAAGGAACAAACTCCTTGAAACAAATAAACAAACGAGTCTACTAGAAAGCAAGCGCCAACAAGAGGCTAGCTTGCTGAACCAAAAACACAAAGCCACCAAGGCAGCACAAAAACACCAGAACAACAGCTTAAAGCAGCACATAGCAGGCAGACCCAGAATTGGTACGGATAAGGGGAATTTGACTATTTAATTAAAACATAGCATTGGGATGGTTCTTGCGGATGCTCACGCAATGTGATTTCTGCCCAGTGCTCTAAATGTCAAAGTGAAGAAATTCAACAAAGCGCGGGATACATTAGCATGAGATAACATCATAGGATTTCGATCCTATTGTGTTGGCCTTCGGGATCGGAGTAATGATTAACAGGGACAGTCGGGGGCATTCGTATTACATAGTTAGAGGTGAAATTCTTGGATTTATGAAAGACGAACAACTGTTCTTCCTGGTTATGGCTAACAAAAAGAAGAAGGTTGGGCCCCCTAAATCTTAGTTGAAATAGCAAAAGTTGCTGGTTGATTCTCAGCTTGTCTCGTACTGTTCATGCTACAGTGCCCCAAAATTCAAATTCAAACCAAAGCCCGCTTGTTGTCTTAGCCCCTGAAAGTCCTTGTCCTAATCATCAAATTCACTCTCCCTTACACGGTTCTGTGCCCCAATATCATGTTGATCCTTCCCCTAGCATTAACCATGTTTTTGTGGAGGATTGTTCTAACGATGAAGATTTTGATCATGAGGAAGTGGATTTTGACTCTTCTGAGGAAGATTATGCGGGGGGCTCTAAATTCTTCACCTCTCCAATGGTTGCAGCTCCACCCGTCCCTGTTGTCTACCCTACAGGTACCCAGCCAGCCCCTGTTACCTCCCCCACATGTGTTGATTATGCTTTGGTTGCTGCCCCAGCCCTGTCAGCTCCTGTGGATGACAATGTCCCTTTGGCTGCTACTACAAGTAACAACCCAGAGCCTTCTCCTAGCACTTGGCATAATCTTTTTGCGTCTAATCGCAACACTACCAAGTGCCCTAAACTCATTCATTACTCTACTTTCATTGAAACTAGAGGCTGTAATTTGGTTGATGATGATTTAGACACTAAATGTGACTATTGGAAGATATGTCTTGTTGGCTATATTGCTGATCATTCTCCTGGATTTAAAGCCTTACAGAACCTTATTGTTAACACATGGCACTACGAGGCATCCTTAACAATTCATGCCTCTGGTTGGTTGATTTTTAAATTTGCTAATGATGCAGACAAATTGAATGTCTTATTTGGGGGTCCTTATCTAGTCTATGACAGACCTCTCATTCTCAAGGCAATGCTAGAATATTTTGATTTCTCTTCCTCTGAAATGCACACCATTCCAGTTTGGGTTAAATTTCCCAACCTCCCACTCAAGTACTAGTCTCTCAAATGTCTGTCTAAGATCGCTAGTGTTCTTGGTAAACCCCTTCAAAGTGACATGCTTACCTCTTCTATGTCAAGACTCTTTTATGCTAGGGTGTTGGTGGAAGTCAACTTGTTATCTGACTTGCCTTACTCCATTGAAGTTACTCTGCCAAATGACAGCTTATTCCATCAACAAGTTTATGAAACCCCATCACGTTTTTGCAAGCATTGCAGGACCCTTGGTCACATTACTTTAACTTGCACCAAATCCCTGTCTCCTATTGTTCCAAGCAAACAACAGGCTCATGACCCTGTTCCTGTTTCCAAAGATAGGGATTATGTTTTCCACCGTTTGGGACCCCAAGTAGACACCCCCGTTGTTGACCACTCATAGGCAAATCTGCCTGCTGATTGTGCTCCTAATACAAAGCAGGTTGAAGCTGAGCTTGTATTTGAGAATGAAGTTATTGCTCCTAACTCTGGTGGTTGGGAAATTGTTCAGAGCAGAAAAGTTAGGCGCAAGCCTTCACCCCTAAGACCTTCTACTTGGTCCCCTCATGTTGAGCCTTGCCCGACTCAAGAAACTTCTCATATGGTTCACAGGGAGCGCCAACTTTCACCTCCAAGTTCTGTTTCCCACACCACATCAACACCACCTCCTAATGACTTAGTTGGCTTTAGGACTGATAAGGGAAAATCTGTGGTTGTCTCAGGTGTTCTAGGACATTCTACATCTCGTTCAATTGGTATGCCCTAAAGGAGAAGGGCTCACCAACGCACTGATGTTGTATCTGGCAGGGGCGAAGGGTTGCCTCCCATCCCCCCTCATTCATGAAGATCTACTGCTGGAATGTGAGAGGGCTCAACAACCCTCTCAAACAACATGAGGTAGTAAGCCTCATGAAGAAGAATAAGTTAGATGTTTGTGGTTTTGTTGAAACAAAGCTGGCTTCTTCTGCTGTTTCTTTCATGTAGAAGCTCCGGTTAAGGAATTGGAGATTTTTGTCTAATGTTGCAGCAACCAACACTGCACGCATTTTGGTTTTTTGGAACCCTTCCACTGTTAAGGTGGAGCTCATCGATCTTACTGCCCAGAGTCTTTACGTCACCATACGTAGCTTGGTGAATTAATGTACTTTTATTTCAACTTTTGTTTATGGCTATAACATTGTTATTGCTCGCAGAGCTCTTTGGGAAGACTTGCATAAATGGAGCTCAAATGCTCAAATTCTCTCTGGATTATTCTAGGCGATTTTAACTCTGTTATCTCAAGCGGGTAAACATAATGGAGAGCCTGTATCCTTATATGATGTTGCTGATTTTAGAACTTGTTACTCTGTGTTAGGTCTCTCTGATCTCAACTTCACATGAAGCCATTTCACCTAGACAAATGGAAGATATGGAGCAAAATTGACAGGGTTTTGGCGAATCCTCACTGGCAGATCCTCACTGCCCAGAGTCTTTACGTCACCATACGTAGCTTGGTGAATTAATGTACTTTTATTGCAACTTTTGTTTATGGCTATAACACTGTTATTGCTCGCAGAGCTCTTTGGGAAGACTTGCAGAAATGGAGCTCAAATTCTCTCTAGATTATTCTAGGCGATTTTAACTCTGTTATCTCAAGCGGGTAAACATAATGGAGAGCCTGTATCCTTATATGAAGTTGCTGATTTTAGAACTTGTTGCTCTATGTTAGGTCTCTCTGATCTCAACTTCACAGGAATCCATTTCACCTGGACAAATGGAAGATATGGAGCAAAATTGACAGGGTTTTGGCGAATCCTCACTGGCAGAGTCTTCAAAGATCAGTCCATGTGCACTTCAGCATTCCAGGTGCCTTTTCTGATCATTCTCCCATATCGGTTTCCATTGGCCCTCAGTATCAACGAAGACGTGCTAGCTTCAAGTTTTTGAACATGTGGGTTGAGCATCAAGATTATAAATCTCTCCTCTTGAAGCACTGGCATACTGAGGTCTATGGCTCTCCAATGTATATATTATGTAGGCGGCTTAAGCTTCTCAAGGGTCCCTTGAAGCAGCTCAACAAGTTTCATTTTGGCCACATTTCGGAGAGAGTCCGCAGGGCTGAAGTAAACCTGGAGCACCACCAATCTTTACTGCAAGACAATAGGAACAATGCTCAATTCCTAGCTCAAGATCACAAGCTTTGCCTGGAGCTTGTCAACCTTAAATCATCGAAGAAAATGTTCTATAGCCAGAAATTGAAATGTAACTTGTTCAAGGATAGTGAAAGAGGGACTAGCTTTTTCCATGCCTTGATGAACCAGAAACATAAGAAGAACTTCATTCATGCTACTGGGTACTTCAAGCAGGAATGAAGTTCAGTGAGTGAGGTAGGGGATGTCTTTGTCAGCTTCTTCAAGCAGCTCCTGGTACTTCGCGAACCACATCCCCTTTCGATGAGTCTTTTGTCCGCTGTGGTCCCTGTATTGATTTTACCTTGCATGCTTCTTTATTAGTTGATGTCTCAAATGATGATATAAAAAAAGCCCTCTTCAATATTGGTGATACAAAATCCCCGGGCCCTGATGCTTACTACGCTTTATTCTTCAAGAATTCTTGGGATGTGGTTGATCAGGATGTTTGTGCTGCGGTGAGAGACTTCTGCGTGCTTTCCTGAAATCAATTTTAATCAGGCATCTAGGGGACGTTCTTTTCCTTTCATATTGACTAAGCAGCTCCTTCAAAAGATTGATATTGTCAGCCATGCGACGACCACCTAGGAAGGCATTTTGTATGGGGCTGATGATGCCATCCAGGACATGCCCCATTATGTCAGCTAGAATTTTTGAGATGATCTTGTACACTACGTTACAACAAGAAATGGGTCTGAAGTCGCTGGCAGTTCAGACATGAGGAGACTTCGGTACCAAAGCTATGATAAAATGATTGATATGCTTAAGAAGCTGGCCTGATTGGAAGAAGTCTCTCACCGCAGCACAAAGATCCTGACCAAGCACATCCCAAGAATTCTTGAAGAATAAAGCGGAGTAACCATCAGGGCCTGAGGATTTTGTATCATCAATACTGAAGAGGGCCTTTTTTATATCATCATTTGAGACATCAGCTAATAAAGAAGCATACAAGGTAGAATCAATACAGGGACCACAACGGACAAAAGACTCATCGAAAGGGGATGTGGTCCGCGAAGTACCCAGGAGCTGCTTGAAGAAGCTGACAAAGACATCCCCTACCTCACTTACTGAAGTTGTGAGGGAACCATCATTACGATGAATAGCAGGAATGAAGTTCTTCTTGTGTTTCTGGTTCATCAAGGCATGGAAAAAGCTAGTCCCTCTATCACTATCCTTGAACAAGTTACATTTCAATTTCTGGCTATAGAACATTTTCTTCGATGATTTAAGGTTGACAAGCTCCAGGCGAAGCTTGTGATCTTGAGCCAGCAATTGCACATTGTCCCTATTGTCTTGCAGCAAAGATTGATGCTGCTCCATATCAGCTTCAACCCTGCGGACTCTCTCCGAAATGTGGCCAAAATGAAGCTTGTTGAGCTGTTTCAGGGGACCCTTGAGAAGCTTAAGCCGCCTGCATAAGACATACATTGGAGAGCCATAGACCTCAGCATGCCATTGCTCAAAGAGGAGGGATTTATAATCTTGATGCTCCACCCACATGTTAAAAAACTTGAAGCTAGCACATCTTCTTTGATACTGAGGGCCAATGTTGATCGATATGGGAGAATGATCAGAAAAGGCACCTGGGGTGCTGAAGTGAAGATGGACTGATATTTGAAGACTCAACCAGTTTGGATTCGCCAGAACCCTGTCAATTTTACTCCATATCTTCCCATTGGTCCAGGTGAAATGGCTTCCTGTGAAGTTGAGATTAGAGAGACCTAACATAGAGCAATAGGTTCTAAAATCAGCAACTTCATATGAGGATACAGGTTAACATGAGAGAGTTAAAATCGCCCAGAATAATCTAGGGAGAATTTGGGCTCCATTTCTGCAAGTCTTCCTAAAGAGCTCTGCGAGCAATAATAGTGTTATAGCCATAAACAAAAGTTGCAATAAAAGTACATTGATTCACCAAGCTACTTATGGTGACGTGAAGACCCTGGGCAGAAAGATCAATGAGCTCCACCTTAATAGTGGAGGGGTTCCAAAAAATCAAAATGCGTGCAGTGTTGGTTGCTGCAACATTAGACAAAGACCTCCAATTCCTTAACCGGAGATTATGCATGAAAGAAACAGCAGAAGAAGCCAGCTTTGTTTCAACAAAACCACAAACATCTAACTTATTCTTCTTCATGAGGCTTACTACCTAATGTTGTTTCAGAGGGCTGTTGAGCCCTTTCACATTCCAGGAGTAGATCTTCATGAATGAAGGGGGTTGGGAGGCAACCACCAGTGCGCTGTTGAGCCCTTCTCCCTGGGGGCATACCAATTGAACAAGATGTGGAATGACCTAGAGCACCTGATACAACCAGAGATTTGCCCTTATCAATTCGAAAGCCAGCTAAGTCATTAGGAGCTGGTGTTGATGTGGTGTGGGAAACAGGACTTGGAGGTGAAAGCGTCACGCTCCCTGTTAACCATATGAGAAGTTTCTTGGGGCGAGCAAGGCTCAACATGAGGGGATCTAGTAGAAGGTCTTGGGAGTGAAGGCTTGCGCCTAACTTTTCTGCTCTGAACAATTTCCCAACCACCAGTGTGAGGAGCAGCAGCTCCATTCTCAGATACAAGCTCAGCTTCAACCTGCTTTGTATTAGGATCACAATCAGCAGACAGTTTATCTCCTGAGCAGTCAACAATAGGGGTGTCTACTTGGGGACCCAAATGGTGGAAAACAGAATCCCTGTCTTTGGGAACAGGAGCAGGGTCATGAGCTTGCTGTTTATTTGGAACAAGAGGAGGCGGGGATTTGGTGCAAGTTGAAGTAAGGTGACCAAGGGTTCTACAATGCTTGCAAAAACGTGATAGGGTTTCATAAACAACTTGTTGATGGAGCAGACTGCCATTTGGTAAAGTAACTTTAATGGAGTAAGGCAGGTCAAATAACAAGTTGACTTCCACCAACACCCTGGCATAAGAGAGTCTTGACATAGAAGAGGTAAGCATGTCACTTTGAACGGGTTTACCAAGTACACTGGCGATCTTAGACAGACATTTGAGAGACCAGCACTTGAGTGGGAGGTTGAGAAATTTAACTGAAACTGGAACAATGTGCATTTCAGAGGAAGATAAATCAAAATATTCTAGCATTGCCCTAAGAATGAGAGGCCTGCCATAGACTAGATAAGGACCTCTAGACAAGACATTCAATTTGTCTGCATCATAAGCAAATTTGAAAATCAACCAACCAGATAGTTAAAGATGCCTCATAGTGCCTTGTGGTAGCAATAAGGTTCTACAAGGTTTTAAAGCTAGGAGAGCGACCAACAATATAGCCAACAAGACACATCTTCCAATAGATTGCTTTTGAATATTGCCTACTCCCCTAAAGAAAATGGATGATTTCTGCGGGTTGATGTCCAAACCAGAAGTCTGGCCAAAGAGAGTGAGCTATTGGAGTAGACAATGAACTGGAGAGAAGTCACCACGGGAGAGAAGTAATACATCGTCTGCAAACGCAAGGTGACTGATGCCTTGCACCTCACACTTTGGATGGAAACAAAAGCCTTCCTGCTGGGAGGCAAGCTTAAACATTCTGGAGAAATATTCCATACAGCAGATAAAAAGGTATGGGGACAAGGGATCGCCTTGTCTGACTCCACTCTTCCCCAAGAAAACCCCATGAATATCCCCATAAACTGCAACAGAGAAAGAAGCAGTGGATACACATTCCATAACAAGAAAGACAAAATGAGCTGGAAAGCCAAAGTGTCGAAGAAGGTTTGCTAAGAATTCCCACTGGACAGAGTCAAAGGCTTTTTTAAAATCAACTTTCAGCAAACAACGAGGTGACGAGCGTTTCCTGCCATACTGACGAAGAAGCTCCTAGATAAGATTGATGTTGTCACTCATAAACCTGCCACCTAAAAATGCATTATGCATGGGCTGACAATGTCCTTTAAAGCGTGAGCAAGGCGACTTGCTAAAATCTTTGCAATCACTTTGTAGATAACATTACAACAAGAAATTGGTCTGTAATCAGATGGAGAAGAAACATTTGCTGATTTGGGAACCAAAGCAATAATTGAATGGTTAACCTGTTTGAGGAGTCTACAAGATTGGAAAAAATCCTGAATAGTCGCACATACATCCCCTCCCACAACAGGCCAGGCTTGCTTGTAGAAGGAGGAGGAGTAGCCATCGGGACCTGGGGCTTTGTCATTTCCAATGCTGAAGACTGCTTTTCGTATATCCTCATGAGAAACTGGAGAGAGGAGAAGGCCATGAGAACTAGATGAAAGACATGGACCACAGTGAATAACTACACTATCAAGTGGAATGATGTACTAAGACTGCCATGGCTGCACATAATGGCTGGAATGAAGTTCCTCCGATGATTCTGACCTAGGAGAGCATGGAAGAACTTAGAGCCTTTGTCACTGTGTTTAAGAAAGTTGTATTTTATCTTTTGACTGAAAAACTATTTTTCAGCAAACTTCATAGTAGACAACTTGGATCGAAGAATCCTGTCTTGAGCTAATAAGAGTTGATTATCCATGTCTTGCCACAATACAGATTGATGATGCTCCAACTCAGATTCAAGTCGCAATACTCGTTCTGATATATGACTAAAATGAAGACGATTGAGCTCTTTCAAATGCCCTTTCAGGAGTTTAAGCCTAAGACACAAAATGTACATAGGAGTGCCATATACTGGAGAGAACTAATGAGAAGAGACCACCTCCAAGAATTGATCATGTGAAGCCCATATGTTGTGGAATTTAAAATTTCATCTACCCTGCACAAACGGATCCAGACGAACTTCGGCACGAGAATGGTCAGTAAAGGCACCTGAATTTCCAAAATGAACATGAGTGAGGCGCTATAAATAAGACCATGAAGGGTTGACCACGATGGCGATGGTTCAGTGGTTCTCGCCCTCACGGTTGTCCCTGCTACCAAACCCGATGTAGTTCCCTGTGCACCCGACCCAGACCCTTCCCCCTCGCCTTCATCTCAACCTTGTGAAGTGGGTCTTAGTGCTCTCCATCCTGCATCTGAGTTGGTTGTTGCTTCTGGCTCTAAGTCTTTGGATGAGGTTCTGGTGGAAGATTGCTCTATTGCTTCTGATGAAGAGATCCTGGATGAGGATCAACTGGATTTTAACTTTTCTGATGAAGAGTGTGATGACTCCCCTCAAGCCCCTTCTCTGCTCCCTGTTGAGAAAGTGCCTTCCCCTTCTCCTCTGCCCCCGGCTGAGAAGATACCTCCCCACCTCCGATGAAGAGTGTGATGCCTCTCTCTCCACCTTCTGTCTGTCGAAAGTCTCCACCCTCTATTGTAGCAGGTAACCCTCTCTCCGCTCCTGGTAGTAGCAAATGGCGGGACCTTTTCTTTTCCAATAGATCTACTGTTTCCTATACCAAACTTCAAAACTTCTCACTTAATCATCTCTCCAAAACTTGTGCCATTTCCCCTGAGGACATTCAACCCAAATTTGAAGTTTGGAATTTTTGTGTTGTGGGCTATGTATCTTGAAAAAGCCTTGGCTATAGAGCTCTGAATAGTATTATCTTCAATGTTTGGAAATGTGAGGCCACCCTTACCATCCATGAATCTGGGTGGCTGGTCTACCATTTTAAAATAGAGGAGGCTAAGCTTACGGTTCTTCGTGGAGGACCCTATCTTGTGTATAGACGGCCCCTTATTTTGCGGCCTATGATGAAATTTTGACTTTTCCAGTGAAGAAATGTCAAGGGTCCCTGTTTGGGTAAAGTTTCCAAACCTTCCTCTGTGCTGCTGGTCACCTATTTGTTTATCAAAGATAGCCAGCGTTCTTGGGAAGCCTATTTAGTGTGACCAGCTTACCTCAAATCTTTCCCATATGTCTTATGCACGGGTGTTGGTTGAAATTGATCTTCTTGAGGAACTCCAACACTCAGTTGAGATCTCTTTGCCTGAAGGTCCTACTCTGTACCAAAAGGTTGTCTACGAAACTTTGCCTAAGTATTGTAATTTTTGCCATGTTCTTGGCCATACTCATCTCCTCTGCCCCAAAGCTGCTGCTGCTATCAAAATTGTTCCCTACCATCAACCCAGGCTCAGGCTGTTTAAGCTGATAAAGGGATTGCTTTTAGTAGATTGGGTCCCCAGCCTCCTCTCCAGGTTTTTTCTCCTCTACCATAGGTGCAAGGCCAGTCACAAGACCACGACATACCAGCAGTTTCTAGGGGGTGTCGGGTCATAAGCTGATTATGTTATTACTAATGGTTGGGTTACTGTGGAATCTAGACGTAAATCCAGTAAGCAGGATAAGGGGAAGGAGGTGGTCGTATCTGGGCCCGTATCTGGGCAGTATTTGTTGCCAACTCTCCTGTAACTCCTTCCCCCTTGTTTGCACAGGAGCAGTTCAAACTTCTAGAACTAATCCATTGATGGCAACCCCTTGTGCTAAAGAGGTTCGGGGTTTTTCCCCTTCTCGTACTGAACCATTGGTTGTGCCTCCTTGTGCTGGCGAAGGTCACAATCCCTCTACTCCCAGAACAAACTCTTTGGCAACTAATACTGGTGAGGCTGATATTGCTGGCAAATCTGTGAATGCTCCTATCTTAGATGTGTCTATCCAATGTGGAGTCCGAACTCGTAACCAGAAGCAGCGTGGTCGTAGTGGAAGGGTTTCCCCTTCCCCTGCAAAACTATGATTATATTCAGCTGGAATATCAGGGGACTTAATAATCCCCTGAAGCAACATGAGGTTGTTAGCCTCATGAAGAAGCATAAGATGGATGTGTGTGGGTTGCTTGAAACAAAAATGCTCTCCTCCAGAGTTGCCTCTATGCATAAATTTTGGCCAAGGCACTGGTAGTATTTTTCAAATGCAGATGTTGCACGCACTGCTAGAATTGTGGTTTTTTGGAATCCATTTACAGTTAAGGTTGATTTGCTTGGATCCTCTGCACAGGCTTTACATCTTTCAGAAACCTGTTTGATTTCTCAAATTAGCTTTATGGTTACTTTTGTTTATGGCTTCAATACTATCTCTGCAAGACGATCTCTATGGGAGGATTTAAGGCGCTGTAATTCAAGCTGTCCCTGGATAGTTCTTGGTGATTTTAACTCTATGCTTTCCCCTGCAGATAAACACAATGGTGAGGCTGTCTCTTCCTATGAAATCTCTGATTTTCAAGACTGTTGTTTTGATCTGGGCCTTCATGATGTCAATTTCACTGGCTGCCACTTCAGTTGGACAAACGGCTCTGTTTGGAGCAAACTCGATCGGGTGTTGATCAATCCTTCATGGTCTTCTTTGCAGCGTCTAACTCATGTTCACTTTGGTTCCCCAGGTGCCTTTACAGATCATTCTCCTGCAGTAGTTAGACTGGATCCCTATGTGTAGGGTAGATGAAATTTTAAATTCTTTAATATGTGGGCTGCACATGATCAGTTTCTGGAGGTGGTCTCTTCTGGTTGGTCCTCTCCTGTATATGGTACTCCCATGTATATTTTTTACCGTAGGCTTATGCTCTTGAAGGGGCCTTTAAAGGAGCTCAATCGCCTTCATTTCAGTCACATTTCATAAAGTGTTTCTCGGCTTGAGTCTCAGTTGGGGCAACTTCAATCTGCATTCCAGCACGACAGGGATAACCAACTTTTGTTTGAATAGGACATGCTTCTACGATCCAAACTATCTTCTTTGAAGTTTGCGGAAAAACAGTTCTTCAGTCAAAAAATAAAATGCAAGTTTCTCAAGGACAGTGACAGAGGCTCTAAGTTCTTCCATGCTCTCATGGGGCAGAACCATCGCAAGAACTTCATTCCAACTATTATGTGCAGTAACGACAGACTTAGCAGTTCTCTTTAGGAAGTGGGTGATGAATTTGTGGCTTATTACCAACAGTTGCTAGGCACTTCCAAGACCATTGTTCCCCTTGACAGTGCAGTTATTCAGTGTGGCCCGTGTCTTCCACCTAGCTCTCATGGCTTTCTCCTCTCCCCGGTCTCTCATGAGGATATTCATCAGGTAGTTTTTAGCATTGAGAATGAGAAGGCCCCAGACCCTGATGGCTACTCCTCCTTCTTCAAGCAAGCTTGGTCTGTTGTGGGCGGGGATTTTTATGCGGCTGTTCAGGACTTCTTTCACTCTGGCAAACTACTTAAGCAGGTTAGCCACTCCATCATTGCTTTGGTCCCCAAATCAGAGAATGTCTCTTCTCCATCTGATTTCAGGCCTATTTCCTGTTGTAATGTTATTTATAAAGTGATTGCCAAGATTTTAGCTAGTCGGCTTGCCCAAGCCTTACAGGACATTGTCAGCCCCATGCAGAATGCTTTCTTAGGTGGCAGGAATATGAGCGACAACATTAATCTTGTTCAGGAGCTTCTTCGCCAGTATGGTAGGAAGAGCACGTCCCCCCGATGCTTGCTGAAAGTTGATTTTAAAAAAGCCTTTGACTCTGTCCAATGGGAATTTCTTGAACGCCTTTTTCGCTACCTTGACTTTCCAGCTAAATTTCTCCTTCTTGTTATGCAATGTGTTTCCTCTGCCTCCTACTCTGTTGCAGTTAATGGTGATATCCATGGGTTTTTTTCGGGAAACAGTGGTGTTCGATAAGGAGACCCCTTGTCCCCGTACCTTTTCATATGTTGTATGAAATACTTCTCCAGAATACTCACGCTTGTTTCCCAACAGGAGGGCTTTCGGTTTCATCCTAAATGTGCAGTACAAGGTATCACTCACCTTGCTTTTGCAGATGATGTTTTACTTCTCTCTCATGGTGACCCCTTTTCAGTTCATTGTATCCTTCAACAGCTCACTCTCTTTGGCTAGACTTGAGTTTGGACATTAATCCGCAGAAATCATTCATTTTCTTTGGGGGAGTGGGCTCTATTCACAAGCATTCTATTCTCACAACTTCTGGCTTCAGAGAAGGGCAATTTCCTTTCACATATCTTGGGGTTCCTCTGAGTCCTCATAGGCTGCTAGCTATCAAGTTTTCGCCGCTTCTGCAGGATTTGCAATCGTCAGTCCAAGGATGGATTGGCAAACATCTTTTGTATGCAGGGCGTTTGGAGCTCCTCCGGTCTGTTCTATTTGGGAAAGTCCAGTTTTGGCTAAATATTTTCCCTATCCCTGCAACTGTGATGAGGAACATTATAAGCATTTGCAGAAACTTTCTATGGACCGGGGATGTCCGTAGAAGCACCTCAACTCTAGTTGCTTGGAAGACTGTTTGCATGCCTAAAGCAGAGGGTGGGCTGGGTTTATTTGATCTTTGTGCCCATAATAGAAGTTTTCTTGGCAAGCAACTATGGCATATACATCTTAAAACAGACTCAGTTTGGATTCGCTGGATCCACCATTTCTACTTGAGCAGTGGCACCATTTGGACTGTCCAATCGCGTCCTTCCTCTTCCCCGCTGTGGAAAGCAATTGTTTCTGTTAGGGACCTCATCTTTCAGCATTGTGGGGACTCAGAAGTGGAGAGCATCTCTTTGATGAATAGGTGGTCTACTGCCGCTGGTCCCTTTCTAGCCCACGCATATGATTTCTTCTGACCGGTTGGTTCAGTAGTTTCGTGGGGTCGAGTTGTCTGCGAGCCGTGGTCTTTGCCTAAATACAGCTTCATACTATGGCTGGCTGTCATGGGCAAACTCCGCACTCGTGACAGGTTGAGGTTCATTCCTATTGATCCCGCTTGTGTTTTCTGTCGGTGTGAGGAAGAGACCTATGGTCATCTGTTCTTTGCTTGTAATTGGACGAGTCGTTTGTGGGATAAGATAAAATCTTGGCTTCGTATTGGCAGGAGGATGCTGACTTTGCATAGTGCACTTTGTGGGTTACACTCCAAGAGATGCAATATGGTGTCTCGAATGAGAAGAGTCTTTCTGGCCATTACGGTGTATCTTATCTAGGAAGAAAGAAACAAACAGGTTTTTGAACAAGAACCATAGACCATAAACCACATAAACAAAACTAATTCTACCAGGAGGTGTAGCCCTTCCAAGTACCATCAGCCAACATGTAATAGAGAGTGATCCCTCTCATGGAAGTGGAAGATGGTGTAGAACAAGACTTAGAATCTTCTGAAGAATGTATTAACAGCTCTGGAATTGCCATCGAAAATCCTTCTGTTTCGCTCCTCCCAGATTAAGTAAACCACAATGCCCAACGAAACCCTTCTCATACGAGCTGCCATGTTTCTCTTCTTGGGGTGCAACCAACGGAGAGCACTAGAAAGGGAATTCATATTCCTGGTTATCCGCAACCAGGCTTTGATCATAGTCCACAATTGACATGGCCAAGCACAAAGAAAGAATAAGTGCCTGTGAGATTCTTCCTCCTGCCTACAAAATACACAGGTGGGATCAATATGGATCAATAGTGATCCCGAGTGCCGAGTTTGCCCAAAGTAGCCAACCATAGAATGAAACTATACTTAGGTAAGGACCACTGCTCCCAAACCACCCTATGCCATAGACTGAGAGCTCTTTTTTTTTTTTTTGATCAAATGCAAGAATATATTAAGATCAAAAGTAACCAAGCCACAAAAGCAGCAAAAACAAATTATATACAGATAGGAGGGTAACAGATACCCTAAACCAAAAAAGGGGGAACAAGCTCCCTAGAAAATAACTTTAATAAAACAACCCTAAGGCCAACAGCAGCCACACGTAGTATTATAAAGAGAACCCAAAATTGCTCACTTCCAGCTAAGAGAACTGCAACAAGACAATGATAATCACGTAGAGAAACATGCAGAAACCATGCAGGCTATGAAGAGACCAAACCATACCAAGCCAAGCCATGCAGACCCACAAGCCATCTTCCACCAGCCGAGAGTAGAAGACAGCAGCTCATGCACATAGGGACGAAGGGACCACGCTGAATCAACTCAAACCATGCAGATACCATGTAGAGACTTAGCTCACGTAAACACCATTCAGCCATAGGCAAAGAACCAACAGCAAACCATGAGCTCTTCCATGCAGGGACGTGGAAATCATCAGCCAGAGCCACAAAAATCCAAGCAAGAGAGCACACTACCAGCCAAGAGAGTTGTAAGTCTTCATTAAATATCACGTAGAAACCATGCATGCCATGCATATAACCGAACCATATAACCAAAACCATTCCAAACCAAGCAGACCCAATGGCCATCTTCCACCAAGCTTCAGGATAGCTTTATACTAACACTGGCAGCAGATGATGAAGACTAGCCAGCAAACCAGCAAACCAGTATACCAGCATAGGACAAGAAGGAAGTAAACCAGCAATATCAACAAAGAATAGCAGACAAAGAAAACTACCACCCACGCAGGGCTAAGGGAGACCAACAACAACATTGGTTATTCTAGAAACCTAATCCATGAAGAGGTGTCTAATTTAACCAATACATAAAATTATATACAAATAGAAACCTCCAGACTAGCTGATGAATTGCAAGAAACCAAACCAGCAGAAACCAAAACTGTACTGCCCGAAGCTTCAGTTTGCAACATTGTATGCCAAGTGATTGTTGTCATGAAAATACAAGACAATATAGAATAGAATCTGAAATTTTTGAAATAGAACATCAATAGATTTTAAGTAGCCATATTAAGCAGCCGAGAAAAATATTCCATGCACATGATAAAAAGATAGGGAGATAATGGATCTCCTTGCCGAACACCACATTTACCAGCAAAGAACCCAAAACAAGTCACCATTAACTGCCACTAAGAAGGATGTTGTTTCAACAGACATCATAACAAGATGGACAAAATGATTTGAGAACCCAAATAGTTTCATCAGTTGCTTAAGAAAAGGCCACTAGATAGAATCAAATGCCTTCCTGAAATCAATTTTAATGATACATCGTGGTGAGGCTCTTTTGCTGCCATAATGCCTAAGGAGCTCCTGCATGAGGTTGATGTTGTCTGCCATATTTCTACCTCCAAGAAACGCATTTTAAGCAGGATTAATTATCTCATGAAGAACTTAGCCATTCTACCTGCCAGGATTTTAGAGATAACTTTATAAATAACATTGCAGCAGGATATTGGCCTGAAGTCAGCAGCAAAGGTGACATTATCAGACTTGGGCATAAGAGCTATTACTGAGTGATTTACTTGCTTCAAGAGTCGGCCAGAAACAAAAAAATCACGTATAGCAGCACATAAATCATTGCCAACCATGTCCCAAGCTGTTTTGAAAAAAAGGGACGAGTAACCATCAGGGCCAGGGGCCTTGTCATTACCAATACTGAAAAGGGCTTCCTTAATTGAATCATTAGACACCGGAGCTAGAAGAAAAGAATGGGATCCTGCATTAATACAGGGACCACTGAGAGCCACCTTTACATCAATGGAAGTAGTATGTTTTGAGGTTCCAAGAAGCTCGCTCCGATAGTATCTGATAAATTCTTCTCCAACTTCTGATATCGATGTAGTGAGCATACCATCAGGACGTTGAATAGTTGAAATGTAGTTTCTCTTGTGAGTATGATTCATTAAAGAATGGAAGAAATGGGTGCCCTTATCACTTTCCTTAAAGAAAGTATTTTTGAGTTTCTGACTGAAGAACATCTTCTCTGTAGACTTAAGATTAATGAGAGTCAATCTGAGCAGCTTATCTTGTGTCAAGAGTTGGTTGTTATCTCTATCCATCTGTAAGAGAGTTTGATGGCGATCCAAATCTGCTTCAGCTCTAGCCACCCTTTCCGAGATATGACTGTAGTGAAGTTTATTAAGCTCCCTTAGATGTTTTTTTAATAATTTGAGCCTTTTATAGAGAATAAACATTCGGGATCCAGACACCTCAGTTTCTCAATTGTTAGTAATCAACTCCATAAAGTTAGAATGAGCTGCCCACATGTTGAAGAATTTAAGGTTCCGCTTGCCTGGCAGAGGTCTCAACCCTATCTTGATTGAAGTTGGAGAATGATCTGAGAAAGCCCCAAGAGTGCAGAAATGAACATGAGTCTGCATCTGTGAGCTGAACCATAAGGGATTCACCATAACTCTATCAATCTTGCTCCACACACTGCCATTGGACCAGGTGAAGTGACAACCAGTAGCATTCAAATCAGCAAGCCCAAGGTCAGCACAGCACTCCCTAAAATCAGGGACTTCATAGCTAGAGACAGGTTCACCATTATGTTTGTCATGTTTGTCATCCTGGGATAAAATAGAGTTAAAGTCACCAAGAACAATCCATGGTGAGGAAGGACACCACCTCTTTAGATCTTCCCAGAGAGCTCTCCTAGCTGAAATAATGTTATAACCATAGACAAACGTGGCAGTAAAACAATATCGAGTCACCATATTATTAATGACTACATGAATACCTTGGGCAGATAAATTAATAACCTCAATACTAATAGTGGAAGGATTCCACAATAAAACAATTCTCGCAGTATTGGCAATCTCAGCATTACTTACAAACTTCCAATTCTTTAGCAGAAATTTCTGCATAAAGGCAACCTTGGAAGAAGACAACTTCATCTCTAAAAGACCACAGACATCTATTTTATTTCTCTTCATGAGGCTGGCAACCTCATGCTGTTTCAGAGGGCTATTAAGCCCTCTGACATTTCAACAATATAATAAACATGGGGTAGGAAGAGTAGTGGGAGGCTCCCCACCACTTCCAGATGGTCTGCTAGTATTTGCTTGAACTGAACTCTTAGTGTGCATACTCATGGAACTTCCATTGCTTGCCCTAGTATTACGGCCATCAACAGACACTACAATTCCTTGCCCTTATAGGAGGCTAGCTGGTTCTCAACCCTGTTGCTCCCTATAACCGGCCCTCTAGCTTGAGGCCTTTGCTTTTTGTTGTTATTTTTCCTGCTTTTGATAGTTTCCCACCCATCAACAGAAACTTCAGCTAGCATTGGATTAAGAGTATGCTCCTCAACCATCTTTCCCTCTCGTGTAGGCTCCAGAGGAGTTTCCATAACAGAGGCTTCTTTTCCACGGGTAGCATTGCCCACATGATCCATCTTGTATTTTTCAACATTAGCAGGTGCCTTGGAGCAAGCTGAAGTTGTGTGCCTAAGGACTCGACAGTGTTTACAGAATTTTGGAAGGGTTTCATATACAACCTTTTGCACCAAATCTACTATGTTGGGTAGAGTAATATTAATTGAAGGAGGAAGATCAACCATCAAATCCAGCTCAATTAAAACTCTAGCATAAGAAAGTCTAGATCTGATAGAAGTCAGCATATCACTCTGAAGAGGCTTACCAATTACACTAGCTATTTTAGATAAGCATGTGGCGGACCAACATCTGAGGGGAAGATTTGGAAATTTAACCCAAACCGACACTGTAGTCATTTCACTGGAGGCAAAATCAAAATATTCCGGCGTGGATTTCAAAACCAAAGGTCTCCCGTAAACCAGGTAAGAACCACCACTGAGGACGGAGAGCTTGTCTTCTTCATTGTTAAATTTGTAAATCAACCACCCAGACTCATGAATAGTTAAGGAGGCATTACATTTCTAGGTGGAACTAGCAAGACTTTGTAAAGCTTTAAATCCAGGGAATTGTCCAACAACATACCCCACAATACATAATTTGTAAAAATCACATTGGTTATCTAGGTCATCATCAAAGAGGGAGCAACGCTTATCTTTACTAATATCAGTGAAATGAACAAGCTTGGGGCAACTTACAGTGCTTCGGTTTGATGAGAAAATGTCTCTCAATTGTCCATTAGCAGGTTCTGTAGACTGACCAGGACTAGGAAGAGGAGAGATGACAGGGGAGGATCCACCCACCAAAACTCCATCTTTCAAAGTACCAGCATCAAATCCATCTGCAACAGAGACACCTTACTGTTCTGAAGACACATTGAACTCTGAAACCCCCTCAACAGTGAGGATGCATTTGTTCGGGGTACCACCACCAGTGAGGGTGTGCAGATCCGGGGTGTTGGCCTGAGGAACAACATTAGGAAGGGAAGCCAAAGGCTCATCTAGAGCTATTATAGCGTTGTCACGTTCAGGAATAGGGCTATAATCATGTAGAAGATCTTTACCATTTGAAGAACTGGTCTTCGATCGCTTTTTGTTTTTGGCCATTTATGAGTAGAGACAGACGGGAAAAGAAAAATGGAGGCGAGAAGAAGGAACAGTGTCACAAGGAGAATCTCAGAAAACAGAGAAAGCCACCGTGAGGGAAAAAATCTTCAAGAAGAAGGAGAGCATCTCTCTCTAGTTTCTCTTCGACTGAGAGCTATTTTTTTAATCAAATGTAAGAATATATTAAGATCAAAAGTAACCAAGCCATAAAAGCAGCAAAAATAAATTATATACAGATAGGAGGGTAACAGATACCCTAAACCAAAAAAGGGGGAACAAGCTCCCTAGAAAATAACTTTAATAAAACAACCCCATGGGTGGTGGTGCATGGTCGTTCTTAGTTGGTGGAACGATTTGTCTGGTTAATTTCGTTAACGAACGAGACCTCAACCTGCTAACTAGCTATGCTGAGGTGACCCTCCGCAGCCAGCTTCTTAGAGGGACTATGGCCTTCCAGGCCAAGGAAGTTTGAGGTAATAACAGGTCTATGATGCCCTTAGATGTTCTGGGCCGCACGCGCGCTACACTGATGTATTCAACGAGTCTATAGCCTTGGCCGACAAGCCCGGGTAATCTTTGAAATTTCATCGTGATGGGGATAAATCATTGCAATTGTTGGTCTTCAATGAGGAATTCCTAGTAAGCGCGAGTCATTAGCTCGCGTTGACTACGTCCCTGCCCTTTGTACACACCGCCCGTCGCTCCTACGGATTGAATGGTCCGGTGAAGTGTTCGGATCGCGGTGACGTGAGCAGTTCGCCGCCGGTGACGTCACGAGAAGTCCACTGAACCTTATCATTTAGAGGAAGGAGAAGTCGTAACAAGGTTTCCGTAGGTGAACCTGCGGAAGGATCATTGTCGAAACATGCCTAGCAGCACGACCCGCGAACCTGTGGCAAGACATGCTGGGCTCGGGGGGCACCCACCCCCCGCGTCCTCACGGGCCGTGGAGGGATGCATCTACGCTCTGCGCGGCTCACAAACAAACCCCAGCGCGAGAAGTGCCAAGGAAATTGAGTACTAGGAGCACGCCTCCGTAGCCTCGACGTTGGGGGCGCGCCTTCTTCTGGTGATAATCTAAACGACTCTCGGCAACGGATATCTTGGCTCTCACATCGATGAAGAACGTAGCGAAATGCGATACTTGGTGTGAATTGCAGAATCCCGTGAACCATTGAGTCTTCGAACGCTAGTTGCGCCCGAGTCCTCTTGGTCGAGGGCACGTCTGCCTGGGTGTCACGCATCGTCGCCCCCACTCCCCTCGGCTCATGAGGGCGGGGCCGGATACTGGTCTCCCGCTCGCTTCTCCTCGCGGTTGGCCCAAAATCAAGTCCTCAGCTTTCTAGGATGCACCACGAGACGCTATCTGCGAGTCGGGTTGTTTGGGAATGCAGCCCCAATCGGGCGGTAAATTCCGTGCAAGGCTAAATACGGGCGAGAGACCGATAGAAAACAAGTACCGCGAGGGAAAGATAAAAAGGACTTTGAAAAGAGAGTCAAAGAGTGCTTGAAATTGTGGGAAGGGAAGTGGATGGGGGCCAGCGATGCGCCCCGGTCGGAAGTGGAACGGTTACGGCCGGTCCGCCGATCGGCTCGGGGCGTGGACCGATGCGGATCGTGGTGGCGGCCCAAGCCCAGGCCTTTGAAACGCCCGCGGAGACGCTATCGTTGCGATCGTGGACCTTCGTGTCAGAAAAGTTACCACAGGGATAACTGGCTTGTGGCAGCCAAGCGTTCATAGGGACGTTGCTTTTTGATCTTTCGATGTCGGCTCTTCCTATTATTGTGAAGCAGAATTCACCAAGTGTTGGTTTGTTCACCCACCAATAGGGAATGTGAGCTGGGTTTAGACCATCATGAGACATGTTAGTCTTACCCTACTGATGACAATGTCGTAATAGTAATCCAACCTAGTATGAGAGGAACCGTTGATTCGCACAATTAGTCATCGCGCTTGGTTGAAAAGCCAGTGGCGCGAAGCTACCGTGCGTTGGATTATGACTGAATGCCTCTAAGTCAGAATCCAAGCTAGATGCGACGTGTGCGCCCGCCATCCGATTGCCGACCTGCAGTAGGGGCCTCTTGGCCCTGGAGGCACGTGCCATTGGCCAAGCCCTCGCGGTGAAAGAGTCGCGCGGGTCGCCTTGAAGTACAATTCCCACCGAGCGGCGGGTAGAATCCTTTGCAGAGGACTCAAATACGGGACGGGGTATTGGAACTGGCAGAGTGGCATTGCTGCCACGATCCACTAAGATTCAGCCCCATGTCGCTCCGATTCGCCCCCCCCGAGTCCCTCTAGGGGCACGACGTCGTGGAGGCTGGGACGTGATCGGGCAGTGTTCTCGAGATCTCGGGACTAGACAGTCCAAGGCTTGACGAAGAAGACTGTTGGTCTGGACATTGGGGCAATGGCAGCCATGCCACCAGTGCGAAAAATTGGCAGCGCAGATTTGTGCCGTTGTGGGATCGTCGGGGGAAAATCGACAGCGCAGATTTTTTGACGAACATGGGCTGGACGCTGGATTGGCCAGGCCAGGCAGGAAAATTCATCAGGGGGTAGGCTGACGAAAATAGGGGCTGTCGCGGACAATGGCAGCCTACACGCAGATACGATTTCGGCAGCGCGTAACGGCTTGTGCAAGCCATGGGTTCGACTTGGCACGATCTGAAACTTGGACGAGGGACTGTCGAGGCTGGACGAGCCAGCGCGACGGCCTGCCGTGCCCCGTAAAGTGGGCCTGCCGCGGAGACAGCCCTTACGAGCTCGACAGCGCAGGCCAGCGTCCCCGACGCGCGCTGCGCTCGCACGGTTACAAGGCTGGGAGGAAATGGAGGAGGGTTCCGAGGGCTTCCCCAGCCTAGAAAATTCCTGGGATTTTTTCAAAAATCAACCGACCCGCATGAAGGCTAAACGTGGAAAGTTGCACGAAAAATAATTTTTAAATTATTTTTTAGAGGGGGGTGACAGCTGGGACGTAGTAGTGTCTACTCCTGCCAGAGCTGAAAATCCACCTTTTGCTCTTCAAGGGGCCTCTCGGTTCGGCCACTAGGGCGGCGCCCCAGCAGCGCCCTGAAAGATTGTGCGCGCGCCCGTGCGCCTGCACTAAGCGGTGGGGCGCTGGGCTCTAGGGCCTGAGGGCCTGGACCCTTCGATACTTACTCTCGTGGTTGTGGTTTGCTCGTCGGGATTGTTGTCGCGTGTACGCAGAGTCGCATGAGCAGTAATCGGGCTGTTTGTGTTGGCAAGCTCCGTGCTGGTGCACCGAATTGTCGACCCGCTGCCCCCATCACTCTTAGCCCAAGGCCCTAGGTGCCTTGCGGCGAGGCGGGGTTCCTGTGCTGCGTACCTACTTCGGTGAAATTCGAATGTGAAGCTGTCCCTCTCCGTCGTGTGCCTCCCCGGGGGTACGGGGCGAACCTAGCAGCGACGCCCGTGTTCTAGTCGAGCGGTCTCCCGCTGAACTGGCCCACGCGTGATCGCTCGTGCTTTAGGATGCAGAATGCGATGCTGGTGCGGGGGCCTCCGCCCTGTTCGAGCCGCTCGTGCTCGATAAGAATGACTTCCTTGCCCGTCTCGGCCCCTCGTCTCATCGGCGTCGGGGATTGTGCGGGTCGTGGTGTCGCCAAGGAATGCTACCTGGTTGATCTTGCCAGTAGTCATATGCTTGTCTCAAAGATTAAGCCATGCATGTGTAAGTATGAACTAATTCAGACTGTGAAACTGCGAATGGCTCATTAAGACGACCAGTCACAATTGAAGAAGAGATGAGCATGAGATTCATCAGCATTCTGACAAAGAGGGCATATAGGATCAGAGGAGAGAAACTGAAGACGATCACTTGTTCGCAGTTTGCCCAACATTGCCAGCCACAGGGAGAAGCTGTGTCTTGAAAGAGACCATTGCTTCCAAACTACACTAGCCCACTGGACATGATCAGCTTTATATCTGAAGAAATCATATGCACTGGCTGTAAAAGGACTCAAACCAGAGTGCCAGCTTGAGAGTAACTGTTGCACTGGAGCAACCCCACCACAAAGATCAATCATTCTGTTATGAAGGGAGAAGATTGACTTCCATAGAGGAGAGTCGGTTTTCTTTGCATCCAAGGACCAGATGGAGTCATGTGAAATGTAGTAATGATCTACCCATCGAATCCAGAGGGAATCAGACTTCAAGTGAATATTCCAGAGATGCTTGGCAAAGAAACTGTCATTTCTAGCTTTGATGTCAAGAACCGCCAGACCCCCTTCATCTTTTGGCAAACACACCTGCTTCCAAGCAACAAGGACAGATTTGCTTCTAAGCACATCCCTGGTCCATAGAAAATTCCTACACAAACTGGTAATCTTGTTGATAACAACAGCTGGAATAGGGAAGATACTAATCCAAAACTGCACCATGCCATGCAGGATCAATTTTATTAACTCCAGCCGACCAGTATACGAGAGATGCTTTCCCATCCAACTCTGAGTAGCCGATTCTAACTTGTGAATGAGGGGAGAGAATTGACTGGCGAGAAGCCTGTGAGGGTTGAGAATCAACATTAATGCAGGCGCCACTTTGAACTACCTCAGCTCGCAGTGGAATGGTGTGCTTGGAAGTCCCAGGAGCTCTTTATAGTAAGAGACAAACACTCTACCAACCTCTTCAACCGAAGAAGTGAGCATACCATCACTTCAAACAATAGCAGGAATGTGGTGCCTTCTGTGGCGCTGGCTCATCAAGGAGTGAAAGAATCTAGTTCCCTTGTCACAGTCTTTAAAGAAAGCACACTTCAACTTTTGGCCAAAGAACATCTTTTCAGCTGATTTGAGATTAACAAGGTTCAGCCTCTGTTGCTTTTCAAGTGTTAGGAGATGACCATTATCACTGTCATTCTGTAGAAGAAGCTGAGTATCATCCAGGTCTTTCCCTGCTCTAGCTACCCTCTCCAAAATATGACTAAAATGAAGATTGTTCAGAGTCTTCAGTCCGCCCTTTAACTGCTTGAGCTTTTTACAGAGGATATACATATGCGACCCATAGATATCCAAGGACCAATGTTGAGAGATGGTTTCCAAGAACTGAGGATGAGCAGCCCACATGTTGAAAAATTTTAAATTCCTTTTGCCACGAAATTCCTGAAATCAGAGAATGGTTTGAAAAAGCTCTTGGGGTACCAAAGTGGACATGGGCCATTTGCTGCAAAGTGAACCAGTGAGTGTTTACCATAACTCTATCAATCTTTGTCTAGATTGTGTCGTTTGTCCATGTAAAGTGAGAACCCGTTGAGTTCAAGTCTGCTATCCCGAGATCAGAACAACACTCCTTGAAGTCTGAAGTTTCATAGGTAGAAAATGGCTCCCCGTTATGCTTATCTTCTTGAGAGAGGATAGAGTTGAAATCACCAAGAAGAAGCCATAGTGATTCCGTACCCCATCTCCTTAAATCCTCCCACAAAGCTCTCCTGGCAGTAATGGTGTTGAAACCATATATGAATGTGGTTGTAAAACAAAATTGTTGCACCAAGCTTGTAATCTGAACATGTATCCCCTGGGCAGAGGAGTGAAGCATCTCAACCTTCATTGTTTCTGGGTTCCAAAAAACAACTATACAGGCATATATTGCAACTTCAACATTGCTTACAAACTACCAAGACTTCAACTGTAGCTTATGCATGCATGCAACTTTCGCCAGAGACAATTTAGTCTCTAGGAGACCACAAACATCAATCTTTTTACCCTTCATGAGGCTAGCAACCTCATGCTGTTTGAGAGGACTATTAAGCCCTCTCACGTTCCAGCAGTATACAATCATGGGTGGGGAAGGGTGAGAGGAACCCCACCACTACCAGAAAATCTATTGGAATTCCTTTGGACCGAGCTCCTGTGAGCATACCTGAACCTGGACGATTGGGAGCCTTGTTGACAGCAATGTCAACAGAGATAGCAGGAGCTTTCCCATTGGAAGAAAGTTGAGGAGGCAGATTACTTTCAACAGGCAAAAATTTTGATGACTGTTGCTTGTTACCAGTGTTATATCTCCTTTTACGAACAGTTTGCCACTCTTCTAAAACTGCAGCTGTGGCCTAAGAACAAAACTGCTGATCCTGAGCTACACAAGTCTCTGAAGGGTCAATGGGAGCATCAAGCTTTGGGGCATCCACTAGAGGAGCATCGACAGGGGAGACTTCAGTCTGGGGAGCAGCAGCAGGCGGGGCGTCTACATGGGTATCAACAACAGGGCTTAGACGAGTGAAGACACTACCTTTGACATTTTTCTTGGTAGCTACACTTGCTGAACCGGCCTTCTCAACTGTTCTGGCCTCTTCCTTGCCTTTAGAACATGCTCCAATGGAATGGCCAAGAACTTTGGAATGCTTGCAAAATTTAAGCAGTGTCTCATAGATAACTCTTTGAATGAGGGGGTTACCATTGGGCAAGGTAACATTTATAGAGGATCTAAAATCAGCAAGTAGATCCACTTCCACAAGCACCTGGGCATAGGATAATCTCTCCTTGGTGGAAGTTAACTTGTCACACTGTATTGGTTTGCCAAGAACACCAGCAAGCTTTGATAAGCACCTTGGTGTCCAGCACTTCAATGGCAGGTTTGGGAACTTAATCCAAACAGGGACTTGAGTCATTTTAGAGCATGAGAAATCGAAATATTCAGACATGGGACGCAAGATAAGAGGCCTGCCATACACTAAATAAGGCTCTCCACACAATACAGAAACCTTGTCTTCTTCATTTTGAAATCTGTAAACTAACCAGCCTGATTCATGTATGTTAAGGGTGGCTTCACATTTCCAGACGTTCCCAATGATGTTATTCAAAGCTCTATAAACAGGAAATTTACCAGAAACATAACCAATGGCACACAGTTTCCAGTCATCACAAGAATGATTTAAGTCTTCAGATAAAAGGGGGTATGACTGAATATCATTTAAGGCTGAAAAATACATGAGCTTCGGGCAAGATGAGATGTTTCGGTTGGAGAGAACAAATCTCTCCATTTACCACTAACAGGGGGAGAAGAGGGAGGGTTACCTGCTTTAACAGTGTTGGACGGGTTAAAGGTGGCACCTTTGGGACTAGCTGGTGGTTCTGGAGCGACTGGAGCCGGAGAAGATGGTGAAGACCCTTCATTGTCTTCCTCAGAGAAAGTGAAGTCTATCTGCTCTTCTTCCAGTTCTTCTTCATCAAAACAAACATCATCAATAAACCCATCAAAAGGTGGAGAGCTATTAGCCACCGGGGACCCATTGCCTCTCTAACCGTGCTTGTATCTGCGCCGCTGGATGAGAAGATAGCAGGGGGAGGGGGGGTAGATCTGTGACTGGCATATGGGAAATAGCACCGGAGAGAAACAACTTCGGGTGGAAGGAGAGCTTCTCTCTCTAATTTCTCTCACTAGACCGCACTACTATTGAGAGCACTTAGAGCTCTTTTTTTTTATATCAAATGTAAGAAGTATATAGATCAAAACAAAGCTGGAGAACTAGCGAAATACAAAATATTTACAAAAAACCAAAGAAAGGGTACAAGCTCCCAAAAACATATAGAGGGAATACTCCCATATAGACTACAAGCAGCCTATAACAAGAAACACATGCGCAAAGGAACAGTCTCCCTTGAACAAGCATACAACAACAAAGCAACAGAGCCTGCTCAGCCAGTAGGAATAGCATGAACAACCCTCATGCAGGGAATTGAACTACAATAAAGAAATCAAAAGGCCTAGGGGAACAGTCTCCCACTAAGCCGAACAGGATTGGCATAAACAGCCAAACAGCAAAAACAGCACCAGGACAGCCCAGACTACACAACTGGCTTCAAATCGACAACAATGAGCAACAAAAGCCCCACAACAGGGCACACAAAGAAAAGCAGCCTTCCACACTGGAGCAAACAGCATCAGACAGCAACAAGCAAGACCCCACAACAGGGCATAACCATAAATCCAACAACAATCATCCAGCAGGGCTATAAACAGGCCAAACAGACATCCAACAACAATAAGCATAAAGACCCCACAACAGGCCTCATACAGAACAGAAAAAACCAACAACAATCATCCCAAAAAAACCCGACTAGCAGGCCACAAGTCATGCAAAACATCTGGCCAAAGATATAAGTGACAAAACCAAGGATAAAAACCCTGCAAATTGAAGACCACAATATAATCAGCTAAAAAGTAGATGAAGGGGCAGTAGTATCAGAACCACTGATGCAGACTAAACGGAACTCACACGCGTTCTAACACACAAGGTTTTTTCAATCTGTAATTCCGTAGAAAAACAAAGAAAGAAAGATATTTGAGTTAACTACTCAAAAGAGTTTTGGTTTTTTTTTTATTCTCTGTCTACTCACAAAGTGCTTACAACCAAATAAATAGAGAAAACAGAATTCTTAGAGTCCTAAAACAGCTTCATTAAATCGGGAAACAATCTAGAATTAATGAGGAAATAAAAGCTAAAAAAAAAGAAAGAAACATCCCGAATTAATTGGGAGAGTAAAAGCTAAATAATGAAATGAGAGGAAACTCCAACTGTTACGTAAGAAAATTAAACGTGCTTGAGTGTGCAATAATAGTCAGCCCTTTTGTTGTCTTGCTACCCGGTCCACATCATCCTCCCCAAGCTGAGAAGAATTCGACCACGAATTCGGGAGATCTTCCTCCTCTGATGACAAATCCCCGTGGAAAGGGAGCAAGTGTTTGACATTAAATACATCTGCTGTCCGGAGATGACTGGGCAGCTTGAGGCGGTAAGCATTTGAATTAATTTTCTCAATAATCTCTACTGGACCAATCTTTCGTGCGGACAATTTATTATACTCGCCTATAGGAAAGCGATCCTTCGTTAGCACAGCCCAAACGAAGTCCCCCACCTCAAAATTGACAAGACGCCGCTTGCGGTCCGCATCGTGTTTGAATTTGGCAATAGATTCCAGCAAGTTCTGTCTGGTAAGGTTGTGAATGTCCTGCAGCTGGGTGACAAAATCCTCTGCCTTGTGATTAACTTTAGTGTTGTTCGGGAGTTTAGCCAAGTCAAGTGGACATCGTGGGAGAAACCCGTACATGATTTCGAAGGGGTTGAGCTTGGTGCTACGATTGACTGCATGGTTATGAGCAAACTCTGCTTGGCCAAGTTTCTTGTCCCAAGATTTTAACTGATCACCCACCAAACTACGAAGGAGATTACCCAATGACCGGTTCACCACCTCGGTTTGTCCATCGGATTGAGGATGATAAGCATTGCTAAAGTTTAGGTGAGTATTAACCATCTTTCAAAGACTCCGCCAGAAATGGCTCAGGAAACGAGTGTCCCTATCTGACACAATTGACTCTGGTAGCCCATGCAACCGATACACTTCTCGAAAGAATAATTCAGCCACATTAACAGCATCTGTTGTTTTCTTGCATGGTATAAAGTGAACCATTTTTGAAAACCTGTCTCCTACTATGAAAATGGAGTCGAATCCCCGTTGTGTACGCGGGAGGCCTAGAACAAAATCCATGCTGATGTCGGTCCATGGTCGTACTGGAACAGAAAGTGGCATGTATAAACCGGCATTGGTGGCTCCTCCCTTGGCCACGTGACAGATCCTACAACGTTCAACAAAACGACCAATCTCCTTCCGCATGGATGGCCAAAAATAGGACACAGCCACCAGTAAGTAAGTCCGGTCTCTTCCCACATGTCCTTCTTTATGCAGTTCTTGTATGATTTTGGTTCGGAGACTACACTCAGGTATACATAGTTGGGTGCCTTTGAAGATGAATCCATCATGGAAGACAAAGTCACTCGGTTGGTTGTTTTGAATGTTCTCTATTACAGCAGCAAAAAAAGAGTCAGATGCATACAAATTTTAAAAAGAGTCGAAACCCATTACTTTGACTCGCATGTCAACCAGCATATTTTTTTGACAACTGAGGGCATCAGCCACCCGGTTCAATGTACCAGCCTTGTGTTTGATGACAAATGTGAATTGTTGTAATTACGCAGCCCAAGATGCATGACGAGATGAAATCTTATCTTGACTCCCCATATGTTTGAGGGCATCATGGTCAGTAAATAGGATGAAATCCTGAAGAAACAGATAATGTCGCCAATGCCTCACTGCTTCAACCACTGCATAAAATTCAACATCATAGGTGTTATACCATAATTTTGCCCCTGAAAGCTTCTCACTGAAAAAGGCTACAGGCTTGCCATTTTGACTCAGAACTGCCCTGATTCCTAGCTTTGAGGCGTCACAGTGTAGCTCAAATGGATTTGAAAAGTCTGGTAGGACAAATACTGGGGTGGTGGTCAATCTCCTTTTGATTTCTTGGAAGGCTGTCTCTGCCTCAATTATCCACACAAACTTGCTATTGTTCCTCATACAATCAGTCACTGGGGCCATTATGCCGCTGAAGTGGGGAATGAAGCGGCGGTAGAATGATGCCAGTCTGTGGAAGCTTCGAACGTCAGTCATGGTTTGCGGCTGTGGCCACTGTTTGATTGCTTCAATTTTTGACTCGTCTACTGAAAGCCCCTTAGAAGACACAATGTATCCCAAAAACAAGACCTGGTCACTTAAGAACACACACTTTCCTTTTGCTGCGAAGAATTGTTCTTTACGTAACACGGTCAAAACTTCCCGGAGATGTTGTAGGTGCATCCTAGGATCAACACTATAAATTAAAATGTCATCAAAATAAACCACCACACTTTTACTAATGTAAGGCCGCAAGGCTTGATTCATCACTCGCATGAATGTGCTTGGGGCATTAGTCAGTCCGAAAGGCATGACCATCCACTCAAAGAGTCCTTCCCGAGTTTTGAAGGCCGTTTTCCATTCATCTCCCAGCTGGATACGAATCTGATGATATCCGCTCTTCAAGTCCAGCTTTGTGAATATTGTGGCTCCACTCAACTGATCCAGCAAGTCATCTAACCGCGAGATTGGAAACCTGTAACAAACCGTAATTTTATTAATGGCCCTGCTGTCGACACACATTCTCCACGTTCCATCTTTTTTTGGGGTTAGAAGGGCAGGCACCGCACATGGGCTAAGACTCTCCCGAATATGCTCCTTTGTTAGCAATTCCTCTACTTGGCGCCGTAACTCTTCATGCTCCTTCGGACTCATCCGATAATGTGGTCTGTTGGGCAAGTTGGCACCAGGGACCAGATTAATTTGATGCTGAATGTCCCTTAATGGGGGTAGGGTTTCAGGAAGCTCAACTAGAAATATATCTCCAAACTCCTGTAATAATGGCTCCACGCTGCTTGGAATAATGCTATTCTCAGTCTCCATTTTTCCGATCATCACGTAAACAATTCCAGATTCTTTGACTTCTGCTTCAAACCTAGCCATTGTCAATAAATTGTTGTTTTCTCCTATTGGAGTGCCGCCTGTAACTTCCTTCTTTCGTAACAACACAACCTTGATTAAATTGAATATGAAAGTGCACGTATTCAAGAATCCATCATACATCACATGTTGATCATATAACCACGGTCTGCCCAATAATAAATGACAGGCATCCATGGAGACCACATCACACCAAATCTGATCTTTGTATGTTGTGCCGATTGAAAAAGACACCAAGCTGCGTCTTGATACTGTAACATCATTCTTCTTATCTAGCCATGTTAATTTATACGGTCAAGGATGTGATTTTGTTGCCATGTATAGTTTACGGACCACCTCCTCGGACACTATATTTTCACAGCTACCTGAATCAACAATGAATCGACAGATTTTTCCGCTAATTGTGCAAGTGGACTGGAATACATTAGTGCGCAACCAGTCATCCTCTACCACACGTGGTGCTAAACAGCTGCGCCGGATCATTAACATTGGTCCAACATCCCCCTCTAAACGCTTTTCCTCATCATAAACTGGTTCTGCCTCAACATCGCCTTCTAGTTCCTTGTTAATTTCCTCAACGTCTGAAAACAAACCTCTCCGCTGTCCTTTCTTACACTCTGTGAACCTGTGTCCTGGTTCCCCACAATTAAAACAACGAAAAACCTGTGTTAGGTGTCGTTATGTGTGTAGGCATAGTAGGCTTGGTAATAGGAGATGGTGGAACGGCTGTTCGTGGGCTACTGCTACTTGCACTGCCTGCACCGGTCCCCCCGAAATTCATACTCCATGTTCGTCCGCTGTTATTGCTTGTATTTGCACCAAAACCTCCAAAGTTCAGACCCCCTGTATTTCTGCGCACTAGTTGTTTCTCTAACTGCACTGCTCTCTGGTAGGCGTCCGACACGCTCAATACATCAAACATATTTAGGACATCTTGGAATTGAATCCGTAGTCCGCCAATATATCACGCAACCCGTGACTCCTCATCCTCTGCAATCGCATCTCGCGATACTAACTGATAAAACTCAGTGGTGTAGTCATCAACTGAACGGTTTCCCTGTCTTAGATTTTGTAACCGTTGGTAGAGTGTCCGTGTATAGTTGTATGGTAGAAATGCAGAACGCATATTTTTTTTCATCTTGTCCCAGCACGTGATCTTTCCTTTTCCTTGTAGAGTCCTTGTCTTCTTCACCTGTTGCCACCAAGCCCCAGCCCGACCTCTAAGCCTTGTTGCAACCAGTGCTACTCGTCTGTCTTCTAGAAATTGTTTAAACTCTAAAACTTCATCTACCGTATTGATCCAGTCGAGGTACTCATCCGCTTGCAAACCACCATGGAACTCTGGTATGTCAACCTTGAGGCCTGTCTCCCAGCGCCTTGATTCATCATGCGTTGGTCTCCTCTGCACTGGTTGATGGGCGAATGGATTTTCATCATCTTCAGACTCCTCTTCCACGTCTTGTGGATTTGGATCCTGATGTTGAGCCATTGACGCTGCTAACTGCTGCGTTAACGTCTCGACTTGCTGTTGTAGTCGTGCAATCTCATCGCGTTCGTAGACTTCATCCAATGGTTGTTCACGAAGGTTCGGTAGGTTCGCGCGTCTTTTTGGTGCCATAACGACGATAACTAACCGAGCTCTGATACCAACCTGATGCAGACCAAACGGGACTCACACGCGTTCTAACACACAAGGTTTTTTCAATCTGTAATTCGCAGAAAAACAAAGAAAGAAAGTTATTTGAGTTAACTACTCAAAAGAGTTTTGGTTTTTTTTTTTATTCTCTGTCTACTCACAAAGTGCTTACAACCAAATAAATAGAGAAAACAGAATTCTTAGAGTCCTAAAACAGCTTCATTAAATCAGGAAACAGTCCAGAATTAATGAGGAAATAAAAGCTAAAAATACAGAAAGAAACGTCCCGAATTAATTGGGAGAGTAAAAGCTAAATAATGAAATGAGAGGAAACTCCAACTATTACGTAAGAAAATTAAACGTGCTTCAGTGTGCAACAATAGTCAGCCCTTTTGTTGTCTTGCTACCCGGTCCACATGAACTACTCATGAACATGAGGACGATGGCAGGGCCTTTGGGTTTTTGCTTCTCTAGAGGGGTTGCGTCAGAGGTGGCAGCAGCCCTGCTTCTTGTTAAATACTGCCTCATTGTAGTCATTACAGCAGGAGCTGCTCCTTCTTCAGCAGTACACATAGGATCCAGGGAAGAAGATTGCTTAGTACTGGCATCAATCTTTGATCATTTGCGTTCAGGGGAGTGGGCTTTCATGTGATCAATAGTATCAGCAGCTACATTTGGTGCAGGAGGTTCTGCAGGAGGGTTTGCATTGTCAGGTTGTTGTTGCTCAACAGCAGCACCATCCTCAGAAGGAACTCCAGAAACAGAAGCTGTATGAGGGCGTTTTTTCTACATGGGACTGGGACCCCTGTTGCATGCATTGGCAGAATGGCCTATAACCCTACACCTTGTACAGAACCTGGGGAGTGATTCATAAGTGACCTGCTGGGAGAAAGGCGTGTCGTTGGGCAACACAACTTGGATAGCATGAGGGAGTTCCTGCAACAGATCAACCTCACCAGTATCCTAGCATAGGAGAGCCTGGACATATTTGCTATGGGAATGTCCAGACATGTACAATCTGCCAAAAAAAAAATGCCAAAAAGCTAACAAATGCCTACACAGGCAACGATCATACAAACATGAATAATTAGTGGGAACATTCTCCCCACAAAACATAGATAGCTTATCCGACAGGTTAGCAAAGAAACCTATACTAGGAAAGGTGTCTAAAATAACCAGCCTTGAAAGTGATCCAACAAATCAACACACAGTTGTCATCAATCTTGCATCCCATCTGTCTGCCACACGGAAGAACCCGCTTGGACCAGCTACTCGCCCATGCAGCGTGAAAGAGATTCCACAATTTGCATGCAGCATGAAGGAGATTCCACACGTTGCATGCAGCAGTATTGCATTGACCAGCTACTCGCCCATGCAGCAGCATTGCATTGACCAACTACTCGCCTATGCAGCAGCATTGCATGCATCAAGAACACTGAGAGCTCTTTCTTGAATACACAACTGTCATCAACCTGGTATCCCATATGTATGCCACACGGTAGAACCCGCTTGGACCAGCTACTCCCCCATGCATTGCCCATGCAGCAACATTGTATGCGTCAAAACCAGACCACGTGAAATGCAGCAAAACAAAAACTATGTTCATCTTCCTCATATAAAAGTAGCCAGCCTTGAAGTTAATTCCACATATCAATACACAGCTGTCATCAAACTTGCATCCCATATGTCTGCCACACAGAAGAACTCGCTTGGACCAGCCCATGCATCGCCCATGCAGCAATGTCATAGCCAGACCACGTGAAATGCATCAAAACAAAAACACTGTTCATCTTCCTCATATAAATGCAGCAATTCCCATCAACCAACCAGCAGCAGGAATTAAACAAAAGACTGCCCTGAACAGCTTATCTTCAGAAGACCGCAACATGCACCTCAGCCAACATTGAGAATGTGATGATCTTTCTCATAGAAATGAAAAACAATATAGAACATAACCTGAAATTTTCGAAAGGTATTGCCCACCGAAGTACTCTTTCCATAAAAAAATCTCTTGTTCCTTTCTTCCCAGAAAAGATAAACCGTGAGACCCAAAGAGACTCTTCTCATTCGAGCTTCTAAGTTATTTCCCCCGGAGTGAAGTCCCCTGATGGCACTGGTCAAGGTCATTATCCTTCTATTGATGCGCAACCACAACTTGATTTGCAACCAGAAGCAAGCTGACCAAGAGCAAGTGAAAAATAAATGGCTATGTGATTCCTCCATCTGCCCACACATAACACACGAAGTATCTATTTGAAAAAACCGAAGCCGATCTTTTGTTCTCAATTTTCCCAACACAGCTAGCCATAAAATGAAGTTGTGTCTTGGCATAGACCATTTCTCCCATACCACTCGCACCCAGTTTACTTGAGGACCAGAGAGTCTAAAATAATTATATGCTTGCACCGAGAAGTTGTCATCCCCTCTGTTCCATTGCCGAAGTAATGTAACTGCTTCCTCTTGGCTCCCGTAATCTTCAAGCAACTGACACTATTAAAAAGAAGGGTATTTAGCATCAGATTTTAGCATCAGAATAATTTAGTTGCAATTTTAGTAACAGATTAGCAACGGATTCAGCAACAAAAAATCAGATACTGAAAAAAAAATTAATATTTTAAGAATCAGCAACGGATTTGCCGTTGCTAATATAGTTGCTGATATAAAAACTTAAATTTTGATTTTTATAAAATAATAATAATTACGTGTCGCTTTTTTATTGGTCTATATATATATATATATATATATATATATATATACCTTGAAAACATCAAAAGAATTAAAAACCCCACAGCTGCAAACTTTATTCATTCTCCGAAAGAACCCCATCTTCTGTCCCTTTCTATAACTCTTCAAAAATCTAATTAACCCATTTCTCTTCCTTTAGGAGCCAAATCCATATGTCCTTTTCAAATCTACATATCCTTGTCATGCGTCCACAAACATAACTTGTGATTTTCTTAACTTTTTCTCCAGTTACTTTAGAGTTGCTTTACGCTTTCAAAAATTCAATATTGCAGGGAGAAAACATGGTGTGATAGCAGGTATAATCAAAAACCCATATTTAAAAAATTATGTTTTTGTAATTTAGAGAGAATAATTTTGTAGATCTATTGTAAATTATTTGTTAAATATGAAAGTAGTGAGACTTTTTATAGGGTTCTGGGTTTTTTGGGGGAGAAATATGGGAAATGTGTCTTAGAAAAGATGGTAGAGTTTGTGCAAAATTTATGGTAAAAACCATATATGACAGCAGGGAATGTGTGTTAGCCGGTTTCCTAGCAAAGCTGCCCAACTTCTAAATACAAAGTTTGGGTAATGTGTCTTAGGAAGGTTGGCTAGGCAGCAGAAATGTAAAAGAGGGCTGATTTGTCCTGTGGGTTTGATTAATTTTGGATTAATAAAAATGTTAATATTTTTTTTATTTTAGATTTAATTTTGGCTGAATCAATTTCAAGTTTTTGAAATTAAAAATGAACTGGATAATAGTTTTTTTGGATTTTATAATCAGTTAATTTGATTCTTTTCATTTAATTAATATTTGAAGGCTTTTGTTTTAATTTCAAAGCTTTATCGATACTGCATGCACACTTAATAAACTAAAACGTCCAAGCATGCCGAGAGAGGAGAAATTTTAAAGTTTTCAGTTCATGGAGAAGATTAATGACTCAAAACCTAAAAACATGAAATTGGAACAAAATAACAATGTGGGATGTAGACAAATCAATCGTCGACACTGCTCTAATTTAAAAAATTCAAAAAATTCATATTAAATTAGCAACGGATTGGATCAGCAACAGATATTTCGTTGCTGATCAACAACGGATCAGCAACGGAATATTCGTTGTTGATCAGCAACGGAATATCCGTTGCTGATTTACATATTCAGCAACTGAATTTCAGCAACTGATAAATCCGTTGCTAAAAAATTAGCAACGAATAATCCGTTGCTAAAAAATTAGCATCTATTATTTGCATCTGAAATTATCTGTTGCTAATTCCGTTGCCGAATTTCATCAGCAACGGATTTTAATGTTATCTGCAATGGAATAGGTAGTTGCTAATAGGCTCATTTTTTAGTAGTGTGATCTTTTAGCAGAATAATAGATTTCCAAAGGGGAGGATGAAGAGTGATGAGCAATCACAGACCATATAGTATTCTGTTGCAGGTAAAAGTGATGAACCCATTTGATCCATATGGAGTCAGTTTTGAGATGGATGTTCCAAAGTTGTTTCGCTAAGAAGCGAGCTTTTAAGTCAAATAAACCCAGGCCCTCTTCCTTTTTGAGGAGACAGAGCTGCTTCCAGGCCACCAAAGCAGAGTTGCTGTTTGTATGGTTGCCTGACCGCAAGAAGTTTCTGCAGATGCAAATAATTTGATTAATTACACTACTCGGCGTACGAAAGATGCTAAGCCAAAACTGGACCATTCCATAGAGGACTGCCCGCACTAGCTCCAATCTCCTAGCATAAGTGAGATGTTTTCCTATCCAACTTTGCACTGCCAATTCCAATTTCTACAATAGAAGAGAGTATTGGCTTGCTAGAAGTTTATGGGGGACTGAGAGGAACACCAAGATATTTGAAGGGAAAACTACCTTCTCTGAAGCCAGTATCATGGAGGATTAACGGCTTCAAACTATCACTAACGCCCCTAAACTATCACTGAGAGCTCTTTTTTTTTTTTCTGTTCAAATGTTAGAATTTATAAATCAAAATGTGGTCAAGCTGGATGACCAGCAAAACAGAGATACATCTGTACAGATCAGGCTGATGGGAACAGGCTCCCAACAAGCACAAAAGAAAACGACAATTAAACCAAGCCCATGGTTATTTTAGGAACCCAAGTCTACAGGTGCCTAGGATGACCAAGCAAAGCAGAACCGAGCAACAGAACCATTTACACAGGATTGACTCCATGAATACAAAAGAAAAAGATCCATGAGGGCCCATAAATTGGGGACCTTG